>NC_136509.1:82347933-82662933 GCF_053919585.1 Euprymna scolopes
ATATATATATGTATATATATATGTATATATATATATGTATATATATATAAATATATATATATAAATATATATATATATATAAATATATATATATATAAATATATATATATATATAAATATATATATATAAACATATATATAAATATATATATATATATATATATATATATATATATATATATATATATATATATGCAAAAGAGAAATACTTGCTTCATGGAAACTTATCTTGTAAAGAACCAGAATGGTTTGTAATAGGAATCACTCCAGACAAGGCATGAAACCACTTGATGTAAGGAACTGAAAAAAAAACTTCCAAGTCCAAAACTAGCCGACAACAAATGTTATATGGATATATCTGACTCAGACAGAAAACAGCAATTCTTACCCCTTTGTACGAAAATAAATTAAGAGGTAATTACAATCACGCTGAATGTTATTACTTTGATTTCAATATGTTAAATCCTATGGATATAATTAAAAAATGATGGTAGGTCTCAAAATTAGCAGAATTTGAATATTTTTTATAACCATCTAAGAGCAATTTTAGCGGCACGGAATTAATACTTTTCTAAGTTGCAAATTTACAACTGCATAAATGACATTTTTACAGTTTTCACCGCGATGGCATGTTTCTGATTTTGCTTTATGGAAATCTCTCTAGAGGAGGTAAGAAGCCGATTGATGTAAGGAGCTAAAAATTGTGATAATGGTGTGGAAAGTCATGCCAATAAGCGTCCACGGTTGGCATGTGCTCACTGCACAGAAGCCTTGGCACCCGAATTTGGAACCTGTCCAATGCAAATAATAAGACAAAAATAAGATGGATGCACCTAAAACCACTAACCTAGTTCTAAAACAGATCCTTTGTTTGATAAAATGCATGCCCATTGGCTGGTAGGAAGGGGCGCGGTGGATACTAGAAAGCTGATTGGCCGACTAGAAATCCTCAACATATATAAAAACAAGAAGCAACGACAGAATTTGCGCATAAGCCTGACGAATCCTATAGTTGGATGAAACGCAGAATATTCAGTGTAGCTTAATCGCCATATATATTTTATAAATTACTATATATATATATATATATATATATATATATATATATATAACTACTTCATTTACTTACATAAATTTAATATACGAAAGTATAGATTTATGCGTAAACTTTAAGTATTTACTTCAAAAGTGCTCAATACGTAGGTAGAGCTAGTTAGTAATTTATAAAATATATATGGCGATTAAGCTACACTGAATATTCTGCGTTTCATCCACTGTAGGATTCGTCAGGCTTGTGCGCACAAGCCTGACGAATCCTACAGTGGATGAAACGCAGAATATTCAGTGTAGCTTAATCGCCATATATATTTTATAAATTACTATATATATATATATATATATATATATATATATATATATATATATATATATATATATATATATATATATATCAAAGATGTGTTTATTACTGTTGACATATGACGGGATATATTTTAACAAGAGGGGGGGATACATTTATATTCTCGGTACATCATGACGACTGTGATGATAATTCTTTTATCACATTATAATACGGAGGTGAGAGTCATTACTTAATAATGACGAGAATAGGACAGACACTTCTTTTAAGATGATAAACAAAAACATATTACCTTCCATTTTTCAAAGACCACAATGAAGACAAGTTTGCAAATATAAATGATCGGTTTATTCTTCATCTGGATGAGATGATGTCAGGAACTCAAGCTTTTACGATGTATCTTCCTCTCTTCACTTCAAAAGGGTTTCAGCTAACTCGACTCGACCCTCGTCGACTCTGATTTGACTCTCACTAAGCCTCTCTCCGATGCTGTCTGTCTCTCCGACTTGAGCCCACTCTGATTATATTGGGAATTCTCTTTCTTTATGACGTCAAAGTGTGCCCCACCATGTGATCCATTCACATGGATTTCACCTATGTATGTCCAAACACGCTTTTGGCAAACAAAGAAATTCCTAAATTGAATTGTTCAATATCTAACCTATTTGTTAATTGTTATTTCCAACTTGTATTGTCCATTCTTTTAACTGACATAATTAATATATCCAGCTATTTCTAAGAACAATGAACAATCGGTTGCATTCCTAGAATTGTAATATGCAATCAGTTTTAACTTTGAAATGGTGAGTTCAAATCTTACCTGTTCCTTTTAAAAAATACTATTTTCAACTTAAACTATGTTGTTCCTTTAATTACTGGGGTCTGTGGGAACATGATGAGAATTAGCAGCGAACCGGATGTTAACGCATCCACCATGAGAGACAAAATGAAAAATCGTCTTTTGCACATGGCTCCATGCATCGCTTCTACTTGGGAAAAAAAAAATAAGATAACCACAAAATAATTATCGACCAATGGCAGAGCTCAGTGCCTAAAATAAACACCCCAAATATCACGGTCACTGGGAGCCAGTTTGCCACTATAAAACGAGGGTTTTTAGGGAACCAGGAGAAAGGAGGAAAAAGAAGATGAAGACGCCGGGCTGCTAGCTGCTGATGAAAAAGTCACTTGCTTTCCAGTTACAAGCCAGGACACGCATCACCGACAGCAGGATGACCGACCCTTACCCTAACCATTTCCATCGTCCAAAAGATAAGTTGCATTTTGCGAACATTCATTCCTGGTCAATTCATACATACCTACAAACATTTTACGAATATTCATTCCTTGTCAATTCATACATACCTACAAACATTTTATGAACATTAATTCCTTGTCAATTCATACATACCTACAAACATTTTATGAACATTAATTCCTTGTCAATTCATACATACCTACAAACATTTTATGAACATTAATTCCTTGTCAATTCATACATACCTACAAACATTTTATGAACATTCATTCCTTGTCAATTCATACATACCTACGAACATTTTAAGAACATTCATCTCCTTTGTTAAATCACATTCCATCCTACGAACACTTTGCCTCTTCTAATACAAATTGTTAGTAGTAAATAAAATCGGTTCTCAACCTTCAATATTTGCCTGTCTTTAATTATATGGAGTCAGAATCTACACACTTTCAACGTTGTTCATTTCATGTATTCTTGGTTGTGGCCTCTATGGCATCCTTTCCTCCCCCTAATTCTTTCATAAATACCAAGAGGCCATAGGTCTGTCCCCTTTTCATGTAACACAACAATGGCCCAAATCTTAGAAAACAGCCTGTAGTGAAACGGATCAGAAATGGATAGTAACGTTTTAATGCTAATAAATCTAAACTTGAGGGATGGAATCAAGTTATGGAGAGCAAAGCGTTATGAATAAAGATTTTAAAAGTATAGTTTTCTTTTTCATTTTCAAGACGCGATTTAAATGTGCAACACTTTTGGACCAAACTAATATTTAGCTTGTAAATGAATTCACAAGGGGTCATTACAATTGTTTTTGTTTTGATTTCAATTAAGTAAATCCCATGTGATATAATTAGATATAATGGCACTTCACAGTCGCCCCCCCCTCTTTTGTGATGTGGAAAGTCATGGCAATAAGTGTCCACGGTTGGCATGCGCCCACTGTAGACACATACTGACATTAAAAACTAAGACAAAAATAAAATGAATGCAAATTTAGGCCGCATTATAAAAAGACATTGTTTTTTTTTTTTTGTTTTTTTTTTTGTTTTTCATTAAAGCGACAATATCTCGTTCACTGTGAGTTTCAAAAGCTTATTTGCCAGAACTACTCATCTTTAGAACACGGTTCCGCTGGCCTGCTTCCCAGGTGAATACAACATGGTAACCTTCACATCCAATGTAAACAAGTTTTTGTTGAGCCGTACCCATAAATAATCAAATTCTACCCAATTTACACCATTAACAATTACTACATTACCATCTTACATTCATTAATTCTTATCCTCGAGTGGCCTTCAGGACTTGATAAGTAGTGACACCAGTGGCATTTGGACCTAAAAAAAAAAAAGAAGATAAAAAGGAAAATATACGACTGCTGCTTGAGCGAAGAAGCAAGACAAAGAAAAAAGTATAAAGCTGAGAGTTGAGAAGAGTTCAAGCCCTCCCCCCTTTTTTATTTCTCTGCTTTAAAAAGTATAATATAATACGTATGTATATTATAGACATGAAGAAAAGCTGAATGTACAAAGCAATGACCCAAATTTAAAAAAAAACGACCTTCAGTCTGTAGCAGAATTTTAATATTTTTAATATTTTTAATGACCATCAAATTAATGCGTTTCTAAGTTGTAAATTATAATTGCGTAAATTGCCTTCTCACAGTTGTGGACGCATCACTAAGTTTCTGACATTTTTATGTACTTAGTAAGCAACAATAATATATATATATATAATACTAAAACTCTGTGTTTCTTGGTTGTTTGCTTGTTTGCTTGCGCACTATCCTCCTCCTACTACTACTACTAGTATGCCTCCTCTTCATGCTACTACTATTACTTCTGCTCTTTACAACTACTACTACGCCTCCTCTTCCTCCTCTTACTACTACTACTATTACTACTACTACTACGCCTCCTCTTCCTTATCCTACTATTACTATTACTGGTTGACATGTATTTCCCTACTATTACTCTACTACTTCTCCTACTACTAATACTACTACTACTAATGGAGAAGAAAATTGAAATAATGTATTTCCCCTCAGATCATGCCTAAACGCAAAGTTACAAGACCACAAGTGGCTGATAAAAATCCAAGCTGTGATGCAGGACCACTTATAATTCAATGGCTGTAATTTTTTTTAGTTTTTTTTTTTCAAAAATTAACAATTATAAACAGAATGACTATCCATATTCTTTTTTTTTTCATTTTAATATACTTTCATAGAAATGTTTCTGTTATGTCACAAAAAAACTATTTTCTTTACGTCACAAGTGTCACACTCATACATTAATTCCATAGCTAATATAACATACTGACCCCTTAGGGGATGTTTTGCAATTATTCTGTATTACAACTATACTGTCGCAATTTTCTCACACATAAATCAACTTTGACCTGTTGACAATGTATTTTTTTTTACTGTGTACGTTTTCAGCGGTCTAATTTTTTTTTTTTTTGCATTTTAAATTATCCAAATAAACAATTGTTGATACATTTTTTTTACATCGTTCATTTCCATATTTCACAATGTATTGTTTTACTGTGTACATTTTCAGCGACGCCAACAATCCATAAATGGAATTTTTCACTCCAGATTTTTTTTTTTAAATATGCTTTTTGAGTATATGCCTGGAATCATGTTAAAAATAATATATCGGTAGCTTTAGCCATATGTTTTTATAACTTTGTTAAACAAAAACATTATATATATATATATATATATATATATATATATATATATATATATATATATATATATATATATATACATAATAAAATATAAAAACATTATATATATATATGTATATATATATATATATATATGTATATATATATATATATGTATATATATATATATATATTTTAATTATTATTGTAAAAAATAATTATATATATATATATATATATATATATATATATATATATATATATATATATATATATATATAATGGGCCAACAACCAGCAGTCGTATCAATCACGTTTATTGGATTTATTAAATGTTGCTATAATTTCTCAACACTGAGTGACCCAACGGGTCACGGGTTGTCTAGTATATATATATATATATATATATATATATATATATATATATATATATATATATATATAAGCTCTATCTCCTATTTGGTTTTATCGAGCTTTTACATCTGATTGAGATTACTTTATAAATATTAATTCTTTAATATTTATAATATACTTTAGTTTTACCATCTTGGATCATTTTGATAAATTTAATTGTTATTTTTATTTTATTTTATTTTATATATATAATAAAATATGCATCCAATGAGCTTGAAGGCCTAATCACAACGTAATATTAAGGAAAATAAACAAATATTGTAGTTGCTTGAAATTTATAATTCAAATTATAAATATCCAGCAAGTAAAATATTTGTTTTATTTTCCTTAATATTACGTTGTGATTTGGCTTTCAAACATACTTGATGCATATTTCATTTTATTCAAATTAAATCAACGTTTCTATAATGGAACTCACACCCTTTACATATATATGTATATATTATCATTTTTTATTTTACTCATTATTTTTCATTTTTACTTTTAAAATATATTAGTGGCCTAGCAAGGCCACAGGGGGAGACAATCAAACAAAAAATAACCCTAAGCAAAATTCATCCCAAAGCAGCAAAACTAAAGCTGGCTTGCCAGGACACTATATATACAAATGTAGGTAAATTTGGGCATATTTCATTGGCTTGAAAATATAGGTTCTTTTTTTTTTTTTTTTACCAACTGTCATAAAATTTTAACCATAGAATAGTATTATAATCCTCAAAAATCCTGCCAATTTTCATGTAGTTTTGTCCCATAGAACTAGAGATATGAGCATTTCAATATTCAATTTGATTAAGAGTATATATATATATTTTATAAAGCCCCCCTCTTGGGTAGAGCACTATCGTAAATTATCTTACTCGCTACTTAATTTAGCTGAAATAATGCGAAGCTCGCGGTTTGTTTACAAACAAACGTTTGAGCCCTCTACAAGTGGCGGACGGATGTTTATTTAAATAGACATTCGGACAGTTTAATTTCGGCCACCGATTCCGTAGTCAGGGGGTAGGACTGCCGACTGTCATCATGACGGTTCTAGGTTCGATCCTCGGCTTGGGAGAGGTGTTAGTCTAGCGGCACTGATGAGTTGTGAAACAACGAAACAGATCTGTATGTCGATGACTAAAATATATTTTATATATATATATATATATATATATATATATATATATATATATATATATATACATATTTATTTCTACATATATACATATATTTACCCCCAAACCTCTGACCTTGATGGAGGGAAGGCTGCTGCTATGGTTTCAAATGATTTGAAATAACAGCAAGGAGAGACTTGATTCCAAATATTTCTCATATGTTATATGTTACCATTTTTTGGAAATAGGGTATGATTTCATAATCATATCTCTGGTATTTAACAATCCTTATACACTGTGAAATTTTCTTCATGTATGAAAACCAAAGAGGGAAGATATAATATATGAGAAATATTTGGAATCAAGTTGCCCTTTGCTGTTATTTCAGATCATTTGAAACCATAGCAGCAAAGTTTAGTCTCCCCTCCATCAAGGTCAGAGACTTGGTGGAAATATCAAATATTTTGTAATTCATATGCAAAACTAGAAAAACAAATGAGTATGATTGAAAAAATCCTTTAAAATTACCACTATTATAGGTTTTCAAGGGCGTTGAAAACGAAAATAACAGTTAAAATCCCAGGAAATGAGTAGCTTCCAAGATATGTAGAAATTATAGTTTTAAAAAGTGGGAGATCACTTTTCTATATTAATTTAACAGATTTTTAGAGGATAGAAAATATACTATGCCATGACTGAACATTAACCTTGCTTCAAGCCAGTCATGGCAAAGTATATTTTCTCTCCTCTAAACGTCCTCTAAAATTGAAAATGGTCTTGGACCTTTTTAATTTTCTTGCCTGATGAGATCCAATATCATTGAAACGGTCTGCACATCGTAGCAAGATATGACTATTTACATAAAGAAAAATAAAAAAATAATTGCTCTCTTTGATTGAGCATTATCAACGACCCTTGTTGAAATTCAATTATTCTCAATCTTTGGATACCTTTCAACCTGGAATAACTAATATATATATATATATATATATATATATATATATATATATATATATATATATATATATATATAAGGTAAAATTAAAAGCCAAGAACAATGCGAGATTTTTTTTTTTTATATAGAGTAAAATTAAATGCAAACAAAAGAAATAAAGTTCTTTTTTGTTGTTGTTTGTTTTTTCTTTTTCACACAAATTTTAACTCTAAACAACAGTAATTTTTTTTTCTGTTGTATTCAATGGTGATATAAATCTCAATATATTTCAGACTTATTAGTCCATTTTCAAGAGAAGACAGCGGAAGAGTGTTCAAAATTGGAAAAGTAGCCGCAGAGTTTGCCACGTGATACCGCGAAATATAGAACAAAAAATGACGTTAGGAGAACGTTAAAATAAATCAGTTGATGTTTGAAATACTTGTTGCGTTTGTGAATCAAGGGAGATGACTATTCAAGCAAGGTTTTTTTTTTTTTTTTTTTAAATTATTGTTTTTCTTATGTTTTAAACTTATATTATAAAAGCGGAGCTCAATTCCAGTCTATTGTTTAGTGTGGGAGTATTTTTTGAAATAATTAAAGATTCGAGGATACGAAGTTGACCTACGTTTCTTGAAGAAGCAAGAATGTTGATGTGAAAATCTGGTTCTGAATTAATGCAAGTGCGAATATGTTTATAGAACGACGAAGCAGTAGTGTTTAAGTGCTCTTTAATGCGGTGATGAAGCAATCTGGTAGTGCTTCCGATGTAAGATGCACTGCATTTAGCGCATTGTATGTCGTAAACAACGTGGTTCTTAAAGCATAAACCTGTGTGTGATATTGGGCAATTAGAGAGTGAACAAGGGGAAGGTGTATGCGATGGATGTTTTCGGTTGAGCTGTTGTCTTAAAGTAGATCCAGTGTGGATGAGTTGAATGTTGAGCCCCTCGCTGCGGATGGCTTTTCGGATTGAAGATGAGATTTTGTCATTGAGGAAGGGTAGTTTTAGAAAACAATTGTTAGAGAAGGGTCGGGTGTTGCGTTTTTTCTTTTTAAGTGAGGATAGGATCGTATTAGGGTAGCCGTTTAGTGAGAGGGTCTGTAGGAAATTGTTAGTGTGTGTATATTTGTCGGAGATGTTAGTGCATTTGTCTTGTATGCGTGAGATTTCGGCATGTGCGTAGTTTAGTTTGTCCTTGAGAGGTAGCGCAGATTTGAAATGTACGAAGAGGCGTTTGCTGGCGGGTTTTCTGTAGAATTCAGTGCATATGGCACCATTTTTTTTTATTTGTATTTTAAAATCAAGTAGAGAAAGGGATTCCGAAGAGTCTGGGTGTTCTATAGTAAATTTTAAGTTTGGGTCGGCGTTATTGAATTTGTGGAAAATGTTAATAGCTTCTTCGCGGGAGTATGTGATAATTAAAATGTCATCGATATATCTAGTAAAAAGGAGATAAGAATAGCAGGTACTAAGGGTGTGTCTTTCGAGTTTGTCCATATAAGCAATGGCAAGAATACCGGATAGACTGGAGCCCATGGGTAGTTCAGATACTTTTTTTTTTTTTTTCTTTATGTGTGCGTTTTTAATACAATTCTATATTTATTTAAAGTGTGATGGATGTTGGTGGTCAGTGAAAGAGAAATCCTTCTAGGCCGAAGCATTTTTTATGCATAAAAAAATCACAGGTATAAGCAATCGAGATTTAAAAAATATATTATATATCACAAATAATAAGTTTGGCTTAAATTTATTTATTTATTATAATTATAATTATTCTAAGCTTTATTAAAAATACGCACCAAGAAAGACCCCCATTTATTTAAATATCTTTTATTTAAATACGTTCGTTTTGTTACTTACTTAAAAAAATGTTTTGTAAATATATATTTTTTTCTTTTAAACCTTGAAAAGTTTTGTAAATATATTTTTAAAAAATCTTGCTCACGAATATTCGAATAAACAGGACGTCGATTTTTAATGTTTTTGTAATTAATATAGCTAATTCTTTTTATTTATTTTTATTATAATTATAATAATCATTATTTTAAGTTTTATTAAAAAGTTCTGTAAATATATTAAAAATGCACTCGGAAAGACGCCCATTTATTTAAATATATTATTTTTGGATTCTTTTGTCATTTAACAAATTGATCACGTGAAGGTATCATGGGATTAAATCAAAATTTAATATTTAAAAATATATTAATTGTCGCTAAAGTTAATGTTTCAAAGGATAATTAAATTGAATTGTAAAAAAATAAAAAATAAAATAAAATAAATAAAATAAAATAAATAAAATAAAATAAAATAAAATAAATAAAATAAAATAAATAAAATAAAATAAATAAAATAAATAAAATAAAATAAATAAAATAAAATAAATAAAATAAATAAAATAAAATAAATAAAATAAAATAAAATAAAATAAAATAAAATAAATAAAATAAAATAAAATAAATAAAATAAATAAAATAAAATAAATAAAATAAAATAAATAAAATAAAATAAATAAAATAAATAAAATAAAATAAATAAAATAAAATAAAATAAATAAAATAAAATAAAATAAAATAAATAAAATAAAATAAAATAAATAAAATAAAATAAAATAAAATAAAATAAAAAACGCTGTACAATCACAAAAATCCGTGAAACAAACTGAAACATTCACAAAATCCGAACAAGGCAGTTATTTTATATTTGTTTTTGCCATTTATAAGTTTGGCTTAAATGTATTTAGTTATATATTTTATTATAATTATTATTATTCTAAGTTTAATTTAAAAAGTTCTGTAAATATATTAAAAACGCACTCAGAAAGGCACCCATTTATTAAAATATCTTTTATTTAAATACGTTCGTTTTGTTACTTACTTAAATGTTTTGTAAATATATATTTTTTCTTTTAAATCTTCAAAAGTTTTGTAAATATATATTTTTTTTAATCTTGCTTGCGAATATTCGCTTATGTCTGCTATTTGACGCGTTTACAAACAACCAACGCCATGTGCTTGTACCAATGTCAAGGTCGAATCACCGGTGTCAATTGAAATGTGCGCCGGTTGTCACTAGTCGTCGTCGTCTGCTACAGGGTATCTATTCTTTACTTGATCCGAAAACACTTATGTTGGAACAATTTAATTTAATATGTCTAACACATAAATAAATGTTGCTTATTTCATGTTAGTATTGCGATTCGTGTTCTTTGTCGAGTGTCATTATTTTCCGGATTTCATTTTTATTTTTTAATGTAAGGATGTGGATTGGTGAAACTTTTCTATTAATCAGCGATCCCATTAAATTTACCTTTAATGGATCCCTGAATACACTCCCACGATTGCTGACTCCTGACTTCAATAAAATAGCAACACGTTACCCCGGTCCTATAAATTGATAAATCCCGATTATGGATTGGTTACCCCACCGATCACCCACAACTTTTTTTTTTTACTAAAAACACAATAGCAGTTGTTCAACTCAATGAATTTCATAATTTTTTGGATACTAACAGTTTAGCCCAGCTTGAGCCCTATTTACTGTTCATAACTTTATGTGCATATGTATATATATATATATATATGTATATTAAAAAGTTTGACTCATGTCCAGGTAACCTACATCTAAAATTTCAAGTGTTTAGACCCAAAATTTGCTGAATAGTTTTCTAGAGACCGCAAAGGTCAAATCTTTTGAACTTTGACTCCTTGGTAGCCACATTTTTGGCCAAAAACCGATTAAAAAGCTTTATTTCTGAATACACTTTATGTAAAATTTCAAATGATTTGACCAAAAATTGACGGAGGAGTTTGGTAAAGTTTTCAAAGATCAAATCGTTGAACTTTGACCCCTTGACAGACAAATTTCTGGCTAAAAACAAACAAAAAAAAAAAGATTTTCCCAAATCACAATACCCCTTATGTCAAATCTCGAGTCTGTAGACTGAAAATTGACATAGTATTTTGGTAGGGAAATGTACACACACAGACACGCACACACAGACAGATAATTTCACTTTTATAGATATACTAACTTGGGAACCCGGCGTTGCCCGGATGTTTGGAGATGTATGTTGAGCAAAAAAAAAAAAAAAGTGCCAGTAAAAAAGCAGGCTCAAACCCGTACGGCAAAGGAGGAAAAGAACGAGAAAAAAACCTGACGTCTTTGCTGTTACAACCACTGCCAAACAGGATGTGATGTAGGTTTAAATTAAGGCTAGATAATCGAAAAGAGGGGATGACTTTTGAAAATATTGGCGAAAAAAGCGACCCATTCCTGTAAAAAAGTATCCAGTTGAAGGTGGAGAAATCAATGTTTTTAGACAATTTTTCGATATTTGTCGTCTGAAAGGCCGAGCTTCAAAACAATGCTGATCTTGTAAAAATCCGTCGCTTCTGTCGAAAGTTTTAGGCAGACATGCAAGCATACATACATTTATATATTGGTAGCTCAAATTTTCTACTCAAACCGATTAAAATGCTTACCCTATCTCTGAATATCCTTTATGTAAAATTTCAAATGTTTAGACCAGAAATTGTCTGAGTAATTTGATAGAGACCGCAGTGGTCAATTTTTTTAAAACTTTGACCCCTATTATGACACCTTAACATTTATTGTTTTGGGCTCAAATCAAATTATTAAGTTAGATCCATGTCCAAAGAACCTATATCTAAAATTTAAAGTGTTTAGACCCAAAATTGACAGAGGAGTTTGGTAGAGTTTTCAAAGGTCAAATCGCTGAACTTTAACCCCTTAACAGCCAAATTTCTGGCCGAAAACCGATTACAAAGATTTTCCCAAACCTCAGTACTCTGTATGTCAGATTTCGAGTCTGTAGACTGAAAATTGACAGAGATATTGTGTAGGGAAATGTACACAGACAGACACACAGACAGACAGGTAGACACTTTCACTTTTATAGATATATATATAAATAGATAGATAGATATTACTATTTTAGACATGACAAATAAGTAAGTACTGTTGCTTTTGCTTAAAATCACATACTAAAAATTAGTCTGTCAACCCGATCTTAACAAGTACGTTTAATTAAAAGGGTTTTTTTTTTTACAAAATAGGTCCTCATTTACATTTGTGAGCTTTTAAGCAAACGCATTTCAGGTGAAAACATTATTACGTACTTGCGTGTCATGGCAAAATTAGTCTAAATTCTAAAAATTACAAAAAATGATCCTGTAGAAGATGTGCTGAAAAAAAAATCAGTCATAATTACGTCCTAAAATACATTGGTTTAAAAATGGCGGACGCGTAATTTGTTAATTTAAGTTAAGGGTTATTTCTAGGGATGTACCGATTATCAAATTGGCCGATTACCGATTAATCGGCGGATTAATAAGTTTTCTAATGCTGATTCATCAGCAAATTTTGTTGTCATCGATGATAATAATATTAATCATATTGGAAAGGAAGGGAACTTAACTCACTCTTTTGCTTGCCAGTTAAAATTTATCGAAGAGATATGCATCGCTGAAGCATATTATCAAATAACAGGTATGACGCACTGTTAACTTGTAGACTTTTACAACTGCACTGAATTGGGGAAATTAAATGCAAACATACGGAAAATTTCCTTCCTTTCTCTTCCTGTCGAATTATCATTATTATTTTTTACTTTAAATCACTGTTAAAGAAAATTCTTACTTCATCTTGCAGTTTTCATGTTGAGGAATTGTACAGTAAATTTGTAGGTATAGACCGTTTCATACCCTCGGTACGGGTTCGATGTGCAAACCAAAAATAAAGCATTCTTCATCGGTCATACTTTTGTTCCTCATTTTCGGGCTCTTGCTACCATTCAATATATATTTTTATTTTTCTGGTTTGGATAATGTATATTGTATTTAAATAAATTACTAATTAGATATCAAACATGAGTAGTTTTTTTTTTTTTTTTTTACATAGGCATCACCACTTATCAAGGCCAAGAGGCCACCGAGGATAAGGGTTAAAGAGTGTACCGTAGAAATTGGACAATATAGTAACCATCTATTAGTAATGGAGATTCGGTAAATTTGCTAACTTATATGGAACGGCTCATCAAAAACTTGTTTACGTTAGACTTGAAGACAACCATATTATAGTCTGCTGGAAAGCAGAAAAACGGAAGACAATTCCATAGTCATGCAATTCTAAGAAAGAAGCTTTGCTCATGGAATCTACGCTTAGGTTTAGGCACAGATAAAGAGTGGGGGAAATTAGTGATAGTGTTTTCTGCTAGATGGGTGTTTCTTGTGAAAGTTTGGCGAGGGGGGGGGCCATAGAATGGAGCTCAGCCGAGCACCTGCCATAAAAATAACGATAAAGCAGAGACAAACTCGCAACATCTCTTCTGTGAGAAAGAGGTTGCAGGGAAGAGAAAAGGACATCCCCCACAAGGCTACGGAGTCTATTTTAAACTATATCAAGGTAGGATAAGTCCTTTCTAGCAGCTCCTGCCCAGATGTGGCAACAGTACTCCATCCTTGAACGTACCTGGCTCTTATATAGATAGAGAATTGCATCAGCAGTGAGATATCTACTGGGTTGATAGAAAGATCCCACCATTTTTCCAGCAGCCTTGGCAACAGATTTAATATATGTATTCTCTTTAAGATCAGGAGTAAAGGTCAAGCCCAGAAGCTTGTCAAAATATGAGGCCTCTCCAAGACGAGAGCCATTCATTTCAATTGATGCCAGATAGGGATCAGAGCGTAGATGATGTAAAGATAAAAGCTTGGTTTTAGATGTATTAAAAGTAACAAGCCACCTCTTTCCCCATTGTACCATTTGCTCAAAATTATAGGAGAGAGAATCAGAGAGAACTTGGTCGTTTACGGTCTTAGATGTGCTACCATAGATAGTAGTGTCATCAGCATAGATGTCTACAAATGATGTAAGGATGTGATTTGGAAGATCATTAATATAGATCAGGAAGAGAGTTGGACCCAGGATGGACCCCTGAGGGACTCCAGCATTAATACTAAGAGCTTCTGATTTTTGCCCATCAACCACTAATCTTATGAACCTATCAGAGAGAAATGAGAAGACATTTCCAGCTATACAACCCGATCTTAAATAAATATCACATAGCATGTTTTCTGATACAGGAGGAAATATTGGAGGTTGGCAGCCTTGGTCGCAATCGTTAGAATTAGCTGCAAAGTTTTTGGCAAAGAGTTTGGCTTTGTCTGATGCTGACAAGATTACCTCAAGTCCATTTATGAGAGTTGGGATTGAGCACACGCTTCTGTTCAGGATTCTGTTTGCTATTTGCCAAAACTGGTGGGAACCAAGCCGCTGCTCAGCTACTTTGGACTTGACGGACTGAGCATACAACTCTCTTGCATTCTTTATTACTTTTTTACAGTGGTTGCTGGCAGTTCTGAAAGTGGCTTTAGTCTCAGTACATCTATTACGTTGGAAGCAATGGAAAAAGTGATTTCTATGCACAATGGCAGCAGCACATTCCGGAGAGAACCACGGCTGGCTGTTAGGTTTTTGCTGGAATTTTTTCGAGGGTATGAAATGGTCTATACCTACAAATTAACCATTTTGTCAGGTCTGATACTATAGAGCTATAGAGGACACATCCTTTTTAAACATGGAACACAAAGGTAGATCTGATATAAATGTGCGGAAGCTATCTCAGTCAGCCATAGAGTATCGATATACTGTACGATGGAGAGGTACATCTGGGGACTTATTACAATTCATTTTTATCTTAACTGATACAACTAAGTGGTCAGAAGATCCAAGTGGAGACAGAACAGAAGCTGAACACAGTTCAGGACAAGTTGTGAGATAGAGGTCTAGGAGACTTGCATACTGGCCGTCAGTATCGGGTGGGTTCGTGAACAATCTGAGTGGGGTCATAAGCAATGGAGAAATCATCGGTCTTGTTTGAGTGAGTTAACCATTCCACATTGTGAACATTGAAGTCTCCACAGACATGAATATTAGCTGAAAGATAAGCAGATAGGGCATGGTCAATTTTCTCAAATATGCTTTTAAAGATAGTAACTCTGCTGCTGTGAGGACGATAGAGAGCAAATATAAATGCGGTAGTTTGAGCTAGTGCAACCCGGAAGCACATATAGGGTAAGTTAGGATCTTCTCTGGAGATGTCCCTACCACATGGAAAACCATCTTTTATATGGGCACATATTCCATGCCCATGGCGATCTTGGGGGTCAGATTAGGAAGTTAAATTAGAGTATCCTTTAATTATGAATTCATCTAGGGAAATGGTCTGTCCAATGCCAGTTTTGCTTATAAATAATATGTCTAGTTTAGTCTCCTGTAATTGGGTTTAAACCTCTGGAAGGTTAGAACGTACACCCCTGATGTTAGCAAAGGAGACATGGTAGTTGGGGGTCTACGTTAGAAGTTGTTTATTTCAAAATCACACATCACAAAAACTGTTAAAATATACAGATCTGGAATATTGCATGCCTAGTCAATACATATTGTAGAATGCTGTACTTCTTAAATTATATCCTCAAGGAAATGTAATAATTTATGTAGTGTTTTTCACTTTTTTTTTTTTTTTTTAGAATGGCAATGTAATTAAGTAAACATACATGTTCAACATCAATTTAACTTTAATAAAAAAGAGAACTGTATGTTATCAATGATAGCGTTCTTTATACAATCAGTATTTCTGCGCGATTCTGTTGAATTCTTTGCTTGGCACATTCATTCATTTGAGATGGTTTCCATTCATTCATTTGAGGTGGTTCCCATTCATTCATTTGAGGGGGTTCCCATTCATTCATTTGAGGTGGTTCCCATTCATTCATTTGAGGTGGTTCCCATTCATTCATTTGAGGTGGTTCCCATTCATTCATTTGAGGTGGTTTCCATTCATTCATTTGAGGTGGTTCCCATTTATTCATTTGAGGGGGTTCCCATTCATTCATTTGAGGTGGTTCCAATTCATTCATTTGAGGTGGTTCCCATTGATTCATTTGAGGTGGTTCCCATTTATTTATTTGAGGTGGTTCCCATTCATTCATTTGAGGGGGTTCCCATTCATTCATTTGAGGTGGTTCCCATTCATTCATTTGAGGTGGTTCCCATTCATTTGTTTGAGGTGGTTCCCATTTATTCATTTGAGGTGGTTCCCATTCATTCATTTGAGGTGGTTCCCATTCATTCATTTGAGGTGGTTCCCATTCATTCATTTGAGGTGGTTCCCATTCATTCATTTGAGGTGGTTCCCATTCATTCATTTGAGGTGGTTCCCATTCATTCGTTTGAGGTGGTTCCCATTCATTCGTTTGAGGTGGTTCCCATTCATTCATTTGAGGTGGTTCCCATTCATTCATTTGAGGTGGTTCCCATTCATTCATTTGAGGTGGTTCCCATTCATTCATTTGAGGTGGTTCCCATTCATTCATTTGAGGTGGTTCCCATTCATTCATTTGAGGTGGTTCCCATTTATTCATTTGAGGTGGTTCCCATTCATTCATTTGAGGTGGTTCCCTTTTATTCATTTGAGGTGGTTCCCATTCATTCATTTGAGGGAGTTCCCATTCATTCATTTGAGGTGGTTCCCATTCATTCATTTAAGTGGTTCCCATTCATTCATTTGAGGTGGTTCCCATTTATCCATTTGAGGTGGTTCCCATTCAATCATTTGAGGTGGTTCCCATTCATTCATTTGAGGGGGTTCCAATTCATTCATTTGAGGTGGTTCTCATTCATTCATTTAAGGTGGTTCCCATTCATTCATTTGAGGTGGTTCCCATTTATTCATTTGAGGTGGTTCCCATTCATTCATTTGAGGTGGTTCCCATTCATTCATTTGAGGTGGTTCCCATTCATTCATTTGAGGTGGTTCCCATTCATTCATTTGAGGTGGTTCCCATTCATTTGTTTGAGGTGGTTCCCATTCATTCATTTGAGGTGGTTCCCATTCATTCATTTGAGGTGGTTCCCATTTATTCATTTGAGGTGGTTCCCATTCATTCATTTTAGGTGGTTCCTATTCATTCATTTGAGGTGGTTCCCATTTATCCATTTGAGGTGGTTCCCATTCATTCATTTGAGGTGGTTCCCATTTATTCATTTGAGGTGGTTCCCATTCATTCATTTGAGGTGGTTCCCATTCATTCGTTTGAGGTGGTTCCCATTCATTCGTTTGAGGTGGTTCCCATTCATTCATTTGAGGTGGTTCCCATTCATTCATTTGAGGTGGTTCCCATTCATTCATTTGAGGTGGTTCCCATTCATTCGTTTGAGGTGGTTCCCATTCATTCATTTGAGGTGGTTCCCATTCATTCATTTGAGGTGGTTCCCATTCATTCATTTGAGGTGGTTCCCATTCATTCATTTGAGGTGGTTCCCATTTATTCATTTGAGATGGTTCCCATTCATTCATTTGAGGTGGTTCCCATTCATTCATTTGAGGTGGTTCCCATTCATTCATTTGAGGTGGTTCCCATTTATTCATTTGAGGTGGTTCCCATTCATTCATTTGAGGTGGTTCCCATTCATTCATTTGAGGTGGTTCCCATTCATTCATTTGAGGTGGTTCCCATTCATTCATTTGAGGTGGTTCCCATTCATTCGTTTGAGGTGGTTCCCATTCATTCGTTTGAGGTGGTTCCCATTCATTCATTTGAGGTGGTTCCCATTCATTCATTTGAGGTGGTTCCCATTCATTCATTTGAGGTGGTTCCCATTCATTCATTTGAGGTGGTTCCCATTCATTCATTTGAGGTGGTTCCCATTTATTCATTTGAGGTGGTTCCCATTCATTCATTTGAGGTGGTTCCCATTCATTCGTTTGAGGTGGTTCCCATTCATTCATTTGAGGTGGTTCCCATTCATTCATTTGAGGTGGTTCCCATTCATTCATTTGAGGTGGTTCCCATTCATTCATTTGAGGTGGTTCCCATTCATTCGTTTGAGGTGGTTCCCATTCATTCATTTGAGGTAGTTCCCATTCATTCATTTGAGGTGGTTCCCATTCATTCATTTGAGGTGGTTCCCATTCATTCATTTGAGGTGGTTCCCATTCATTCATTTGAGGTGGTTCCCATTCATTTGTTTGAGGTGGTTCCCATTCATTCATTTGAGGTGGTTCCCATTCATTCATTTGAGGTGGTTCCCATTCATTCATTTGAGGTGGTTCCCATTCATTCATTTGAGGTGGTTCCCATTCATTCATTTGAGGTGGTTCCCATTCATTCGTTTGAGGTGGTTCCCATTCATTCATTTGAGGTGGTTCCCATTCATTCGTTTGAGGTGGTTCCCATTCATTCATTTGAGGTGGTTCCCATTCATTCATTTGAGGTGGTTCCCATTCATTCATTTGAGGTGGTTCCCATTCATTCATTTGAGGTGGTTCCCATTCATTCGTTTGAGGTGGTTCCCATTCATTCATTTGAGGTGGTTCCCATTCATTCATTTGAGGTGGTTCCCATTCATTCATTTGAGATGGTTCCCATTCATTCATTTGAGGTGGTTCCCATTCATTCATTTGAGGTGGTTCCAATTCATTCATTTGAGGTGGTTCCCATGGATTCATTTGAGGTGGTTCCCATTCATTCATTTGAGGTGGTTCCCATTCATTCATTTGAGGTGGTTCCCATTTATTCATTTGAGATGGTTCCCATTCATTCATTTGAGGTGGTTCCCATTCATTCATTTGAGGTGGTTCCCATTCATTCATTTGAGGTGGTTCCCATTGATTCATTTGAGGTGGTTCCCATTCATTCATTTGAGGTGGTTCCCATTCATTCATTTGAGGTGGTTCCCATTCATTCATTTGAGGTGGTTCCCATTCATTAATTTGAGGTGGTTCCTATTCATTCATTTGAGGTGGTTCCCATTCATTCATTTGAGGTGGTTCCCATTCATTCATTTGAGGTGGTTTCCATTCATTCATTTGAGGTGGTTCCCATTCATTCATTTGAGGTGGTTCCCATTCGTTCATTTGAGGTGGTTCCCATTCATTCATTTGAGGTGGTTCCCATTCATTAATTTGAGGTGGTTCCCATTCATTCGTTTGAGGTGGTTCCCATTCGTTCATTTGAGGTGGTTTCCATTCATTCATTTGAGGTGGTTCCCATTCATTCATTTGAGGTGGTTCCCATTCATTCATTTGAGGTGGTTCCCATTCATTCATTTGAGGTGGTTCCCTCAACCCCTTCCCCATTCAAACACATAGAGAAAAAACTTCAGTTGTCCTTCTTCAATTCCTGTGGCACAAATCACTTGTTTTGCATTTAAGAATTGAAAATTGTACTTTGTATTTTTTAATTTTTCTTGATAAAGGCAAAAAGCCATAATAGTGACCTGATATGTTAAGTTAAATTAGTAGTTACTGTGTTAATATGTCACAGCTATCTGATGAGTCACTTGGCATTGACGAAATGATTTAAATTTAATAGGAAAGAGAAAATAAGTAATTGACCGATTAATCGGTAAAATGACCGATTACCGATTAATCGGCAATGTGACTGGTTATGCCGATTACCGATTATTTCCCTTGTTTCTTATACTGAATTGGTTGCACAGTTCTTCCACATTTTTAAAACATACGATAAAACTCAATAAATTATATTTATATATATATATATATATATATATATATATATATTATAAAGCTGAACGTCTGTGTGTGTGTCTGGTCATGAATAGGCTCCTCTATGGTTTACTATTATAGAAAAATGATCACATATAATGATAGAAGATGTATCGAGACACAGGAATGGGCATGTTTGATTTAGCATAATGATGATTCATTAAAATTGTGGGGTCTGCGTACGCGCCTGGTCCACAAAGTATTAAAAAATTAAAAAAAACGTTTACAAGGGTTTTTGATATAGATGTACATAATAATACTTTGATAAGTATGTTTTAACTTAAATAGGGATGGTATAATATAATTGTGGGGTCTGCGTTCACGCCTGGCCTCCATAGAATGGAAATATGCACAAACTTTAATAAAGACTTTTCATATCTATCTGCGTAAGTATACTTTGATAATTATATTTCAGTTTGAAGAAATAGGGTATAATAAAATTATGGAGTGTTCGTTCGCGCATGACCTCCATAGAATGGAAATATATCACAAAGTTTAACAAGGTTTTTAATATAGATCCACAGAATATTGTGATAAGTGTTTCAGTGTGAACAGGTATGGTATAATAAATTATGGGATTTATCTATTTTATTTTTACTTTTATCATATTTTGCTTTGGGTTTGATACCCCCGAGTTCGAAGCTATCTCTTTACAACCCTTCCTTTTCATAACCTATCATACTTTCATAAATCAGAGTCCATTTTCTGTAGGCTGTTTTTGAACCCAGTCAACGACGGGTACTTTTTCTAGTATATATATATATATATATATATATATATATATATATATATATATATATATATATATATATATATTTTACTTGTAATCAATTTTCTACTGGATCATTTTTCGTAATATTTTAAATTTAAACTAATTACGCCATGACACGTAAATACTTAATCATGTTTTTACCTGCAATGCGTTGATTTAAAATATCACCAATTTAAAAAATTTTTTTAAATAAAGCGGTGCTTATTCAGATTGGCACTATTGACGGTACCAATCACGGAAGGAGGATGAAATATTAAAAAAATCAGATAATTTGATCAAGTACATTTTTTTTTATTCAAGAAAATCAAGTTTACGACTAAGCCAGCCGTAGTGTTTTCGTCCGGCATGATTAAATCCGATGAAATAAAAAAAGGGGGAGACAACTGAAATCGAAGTTGAGGGGTTAAAATTCAGCGTTACGTTCAATGCAGTTTAATAGTAAAATCGCTAAATATCGTAAATTTTAATTGTCTTACTTGTAAATAAAATACATGATCGATTTACGTAATTTTTGGAATATGACATCTTCGTTCTGTAACGAGTACGTACATCATACAGGCTTTTCTGTATTTTCTTTACTTTTAATTGGCGCAATAAGTGCCAATTTGAATAAGCACCAAAAAGCATATTTGTAATTCTTTTCAGGATTTACACAACAACAAAAAAAAAGGGGGGGGGACGTTTCCGGTGCTTCCATCTGCTGGTCGTTATCTAAACTAAAGCAACCAAGGGCAGGTAACTGCATTTTTATTATTGACTCTAAATCGCCAGTCGCTCTCGTTTCTTTAGTGGGTGGAAGTGCTTCAATAAGTTCACACGCGCCCATAGCGCATTCCAGGGAGATTTCGATTTGGACTTTTTTTTTCTCCCCGTCCCCCCTTTTATACCAAATTTTTTGTCTAATTATTGGAATTTCCGTTATGTGAAACTCCCTGTCATCTCTCTTGTATTTTATTTATTTTTTTTACTTACCAGTGATAAGAATCTATCCACTAACAAAGGAAAACGCAAAAAACATATACCCTGTATAATATACAGTAATGACGTACATTGTCAGACGGAAGAAAAAAAAATTGAAAAAGCTATGGGTCCACGAGAATATATCGATGCCAAGTGATCAATCAATGAACTATTTATTTATTTATTTTTAAAATAAGAAAAAAAATCTTATATTAAAAAAGGGGAAGAAAGAAAACGCACGTGTACCTGTTTGGGTGCGTATATATTATACAAAGCAATAACAGCATTTTTTTTTTTTTTTTTTTCACATAAATATTTATTTTTAATTTTAAACATTTTTTTTTTTTAACAAACAAAAAAAAAATGTTGACTTGATTGACTCTGGAGAATTTAAAAAACAAAAATAAAATCTCAAAATAATTAAATGGACAGTCCGTTGTTAACCGCAACCCCAAAACATGTCCCCCATCATTTGGCAGCACTGACTCCCCAAACATTTTTCATCTCTTCTACTCCGTCTACCTTCACACCGCCAACAACAGCCTCCATACTTTTGCGATCGCGGTTCAATGGGGTTTCCTCTTCGTTCTCTGCCTTGCTGTCTCGATCATCGCCACCCTCGAACCGGGTGGCCGGCGCCCTCAACACCTTTTCAAACCGAAGTGCTCAACCACACCCATCCACAAAACAAACCCTTTTTTTCCCGACAGTCGGACTGCCGTCATCGTCACACATGGAGGCCCGATGTTCCCCTGGAGATTTACTCGGACCACTGGGCCTCTTCGTCCAAGCACTACTTGCCTTCCTCGCCTTCACAACCTTAATAGGTAAGTATTACTAAGTAAATATAAAATAATAATAAATGTCATCTATCTATCATCTATCTATATATATATAGCTATATATTTATCTCTCTCTCTCTCTCTCTCTCTCTCTATATATATATATATATATATATATATATATATATATATATATATATATATATTTATCTATATAGCTCTCTATCTGTCTATATTTATCTATATAGCTATATATTTATCTGTCTATATTTATCTATATAGCTATATATTTATCTGTCTATATTTATCTATATAGCTATATATTTATCTGTCTATATTTATCTATATAGCTATATATTTATCTGTCTATATTTATCTATATAGCTATATATTTATCTCTCTATATTTATCTATATAGCTATATATTTATCTCTCTATATTTATCTATATAGCTATATATTTATCACTATATTTATCTATATAGCTATATCACTCTATATTTATCTATATAGCTATATATTTATCTCTCTATATTTATCTATATAGCTATATATTTATCTCTCTATATTTATCTATATAGCTATATATTTATCACTATATTTATCTATATAGCTATATCACTCTATATTTATCTATATAGCTATATATTTATCACTCTATATTTATCTATATAGCTATATATTTATCTCTCTCTCTCTCTCTCTATATATATATATATATATATTTATATATATATATATATATATATATATATATATATATATATATATATATATATAATATGAGAGAGAGAGAGAGAGATTTTATTACTTTAACCGCGCACGGCGCACGCACAACTCAACATTCATCGTTAAAGTGACGGTTTTCGGGTATACTGAAAAGGGAAAACAAATATTACGTTTAAATTTGGGATAGATGAGTAGTTTTCTGGATATTAAGACCTTTATTATCTAATGTAATCCCTTATGTTTTCAATGGCGACCATGTTTTTTTTCCACCTGAACAAGTACTAATGCGCATGCGTGTTACAAAACACTCCCTCCTTCACATGTTAAGAATGGCGACAGCCACTGAAATTCATTAAATAATACATCGGGGGGAAAATACCTTAATGTCCCAAAAAACTACTTATCTGCCCCAAATTTGAATGATATTCGTTTTCAGCATACCCGAAATCGTGTATAGTCTATTTAGCAGTGAACGTTGAGTTGCAGTTAAAGTAAAAAAAAAAAAAAAAAAAAATACTATCAACTTTTATGACGAAGCAAGACATTGTTTTAACTCGCCATGTTTTCTAAAGAATGGGGGGGCAACTCAATTCGAACTATTGCGATCAAAATCAGCCTTGTAATGGCTACAATTTCATATTCAAATCTAAAAACAAAAATGATTTTCTATATAATATAAAAAACAAGTACTTGATCAATTTACGTGATTTCTGGAATGTGATATTTTCGTTCCACTGGTATGTGTATGAAAGATTTTTCTGTAATTTAGTTTTCAAAATATAGTTTTAATTCTAAATAAATAAATCCTTTTGTTTGTTAAAGCGTAAGATAAAAGTGCATAAACTATTGAAATAAGATTCGGTACAAGTTCAGTACTTGTAATGGCTACGATATCCTAAGTAATCGTAGCCATGACAAGGCTCATTTTGATCTCTTAGGTTGTTAAAGGGGAAGTAACCACTTAATTTATTAAATATGGCGGATCAAGGCACAACGTTCTCGCTTCATCATAAAATTTAAATTTCTTAGTTTAAAAAAAAACTATTTGATCAATTTACGTGATTTTATTTTATTTTATTTTTTTCAATGTGGCATTTTCGTTATGTGACGGGTACGTGCATATTTAATTAAGTTAAATTCTGGACTTGCACCACAGGTACTACTTACGGTACTACTCTTTTTAACTGATTTCCTGAAAATGTAGGTGAAAAAGGGATTATTTATTTTATTTTTATAGAATCACAAACCGATCTGCAAATTTATGTAAAACAAAACAAATAAAAACATTATTAACGTGGAGGAGGGGAGGGGGGGCTTCCTTTACCTATTCTGTACTTTCACCTAACAATTTAATAAACGAAAATACCGTAAAAATCAATTTAAAACAAGGGAGCAACTGGAATTGGCATAAGTTATGCACCATACTAAAATAATAATGTTATTATTTAGAAACTCCGTCTTAACATGGGGAGGAGAGGGTGTTTTTTTTTTTTTTTTTTTTTTACTATTTTGTACTTAAACTTAACAATTTAATGCTAAAAAAGATATCGTAAAACTTGATTTTTAACTTGAAAATACTATTAAAAAAATAGCGCGGTCGGTACAATAAGTGCACTGCAACTGCACAAGCACCCGGAATTAAAGTAAAAATAGTAATTAAAAATGAATAAAAAATAATTAAAAGAAAACTATTTTCACATAAGTTTATCGTAAATGCTCATCATCACAAGCGCTCTTGCTCTTGGCTTTCGAGCCAGGATCACAGGGTAATATCTGTTCTGATGCTCCACTTCACCTTTTCAGTCCTCGGTCGATGGCGGATAGCTCCTTCATGACTGAGACAATTCAAATTCAAAGTTTCCAAAATGATTAAAAACTAAAAATATATACAACATACTGTTAGAAACCCACCCTATGTTACCGTTACATATATTGAGTGAGTTTTAAGCGTTTCAAACACTTTTTTATTTTATTTTTATTTTTTTTTTTTTACAAAAACTATCGTTCGTTATCGACAGCCTGAGTTTTCGACATTTCGTTTGCACCAAAACGTATGACGTCATGTTTAATCGCACAGGCCTCCTCCTTACTTTACGAAGCTGCTCTCCTTCCTTTTGTAATTTGACGATAACAAAGGAAAGATGTATCTTTTGTTTATTTTTTGGGACACCTGTAAGCCACGACTTTTTTTTCTTTTTTTTTTTTGCTTTTAATTTAAGTCATAATTACTTTCTCTTCGTTTAAAAGATTAAAATACTTTTCATAGATAAGTTCAAAGTTATGAATTTAAAAAGAAAACAAACAAAAAACTAATATTTCCACTTCACTTCCGGTGGCTCTGTTTTTCAATTGATTTTTTTACGGTATTTTTTGTTTATTAAATTGTTTGGTGAAAGTAAATAAAGGAAGCACCCCCCCCTCCAACATGTTAAGAAGGGCTTTTCTAAATAATAACGTTATATATATATATATATATATATATATATATATATTTTTTTTTTTTTACTTGGGAGGTCACCCCCATATCAAGGCCTGGAGGCCACTCTAGGATAAGGCTTAGGTGTTAGCTCAGATTTTCCTTTGCGGACAGAAATCACACTCGATAATCTGAAAATCACCCCTCCCCAAGTTCGTGATATCATAAAAAAAACCTAGACACCTCAAAGGCATGTAGGCCTGATCTCAACCCAGATATACTATTAAAAAATGCTTCACTGAGGTTGCCCCAGTTCTCTCCAAACTCTTCCACCTATGCCTTACTGAATCTTGTTTTCCTGACTGCTGGAAAATTGCTTCTATGGTACCAGTTTACAAGAATTCTGACAAAAGAACTAATCGACTAAATTATTGCCCAGTTAGCCTCCTCCCTCTTTTTGCCAAAATCTTTGAGACCTTAATTAATCAAGCACTAGTCTACCACCTCATAGGTACTAAACTTCTTTGCAATTAACAGTATGTATTCAGGCAAGCCTGTTCTATTATAGATCTCCTAACTGTAATCTCTGAACGCATATGCCACACACTGGATAAGGATGGGAGGCTAGGGCAGTAGCCCTTAGCATATCTAAAGCATTTGACAGGGTTTGGTATGATGGTCTTCTAAGAAAAACGAAATCATACGGTATTACTGAATGAATATTTAATATAATCAAATCTTTTTTAAATAAAAGAAAAATCCAGGTTATTCTTGATGGTCGTGTGTGAAAATAACATAATGTAAATGCGGATGTGCCTCGGGTCAATCCGTAGACCTTTATTATTCCTTGTATTCATAAACGATCTCCCTGATAGAATTGTTGCCGAGATGGGTATATTCCTGATGACACCACCCTCTGTAACAGATACGAGGGGGAAAAGGAAGGAACACATGTCTAAGAAAATGTCTGAAACCCTAGAGGAGGACTTCCAGTCTGGAGTGAAATGGGGACATAAATGGATGGTAACAATGCTGCCAAGACTAAACTTCTTTCCTTTAATAACTACAAGAAACCTTCTCAACCACTGATAACCATGATTAATCATTAATTTAATGATGCACTAACTGAAAGCGCTTCTCTCGCTCATGGGTGTAATGTTCACAGGGAACATGAATTGGAACAAATAAATCAAGGGCATTGCCAAGACTGCTGCAAAGAAGGTGGGCTCTCTCTACTGTGCTAGAAAGTTACTTACGCCTAAAAGTATCCTCTACCTCTACAAGGCCACCATTCACCCATGCATAGAATATTGTTACCATATTTGAGCTGGAGCATCTGCTACTAGTCTCTAGCTGCTAGACAGAGTTAAAAACATCCTGCATTGTCAACCAAACTCCAACATCTGTCCCATCGATAAAATGTTGCATCCCTGCGCTTATTTTAAAATTTTACAACCATTTTAATGGAAAGTGCTCCGACAAACTCCAAACCCTTGTAGCCCCTCAACGTAAATACCCTCCAACTAACCCAACAGGCAGCAAAATCCCACCCCTACACTGTAGAGATCCCTAGATACCAGAAAGCTTTCTACTCTAATAGTTTCTTCCCTCGAACTGCTAGACTTTGAAATATCCTCCTGGATCTTTGCTTCCCTGACTGTACTGACATGCAAAGGTTCAAGTGTAACATGGACAGACATCTTGCTGTTCAACTCCTTATAGTGTCCCTGCCAATTTTATCCCAAATATTAACCCCTTACATCCAAGTGGCTTGTTTGGATTGAAAAAGCAATAGAAAAAATAAAAATAAATAAAAACTCAAACTTTCACAAGAAACACTCATCTAGCTGAAAACACTATCAATAATTCCCCCCCCCACTCTTTATCTGTGCCTAAACCTAAACGTAGATTCCATGAGCAAAGCTTCTTTCTTAGAACTGCACGCCTGTGGAACTGTCTTCCGTTCTCCTGCTTTCCAACTGACTACAATCTGATTGTCTTCAAGTCCAACGTAAACAAGTTCTTGATGAACCGTTCCACTTAAGTTAACAAATTTACCAAATTTCTATTACTAACAATTACTATATTGTTCAATTGACTGCTGTACACTCTTAACCCTCGTCCTCGAGTGGTCTCTGGGCCTTGATAATTGGTGATGCCTATGTAAAAAAAAAAAAAAAAATACCTGTCCAGTGAAAAGGTAAAAGTATGAGCACTCAACACATATCGATTCCTATTACACTGTTGGTGGCATTAATGGAGACTGTCAAAAATTTATTAACAGGAAAATTAAGGCTGACGCTTATAAAAGTTATTGGATTTAGAACCAGTGTTTAGCTGTCTCTTCCAGGATGGACAGCGATAGCTAAACACTGGTTCTAAATCCAATACATATCCTGGAAGAGTCAGCTGTCATGATTGGACTGCATACAAACACAACTAAAACAGAATATATGTCCTTCCACCAAACTGACCCCAATTAGGACACTAAACAAAACACTAATCAAAGTAGATGATTTCGAATATCTCAGCAACCATATCGCATCCACTGAAAAAGATGTCCAAGTCAGAAATAGTCAAGGCTTGGAGTGCATTTAATCGGCTGAAAGTTATATGGAAATCTGCCCTCTCGGAATAGATCAAGAAAAACTCTTTTAAAGCCATAGTGGAGACGATGCTGCTTTATAGTTCACCAACAGGGATTCTCAATAAAAAAAAAATACTTGAAAGTAAGTTAGATGGAACTTACACTAGAATACTCTAACACACCCAACCATTAACCGTCTGTGTAGTTGGTTGCCCAGGATTTCTTCGGTAATAAGAGGAAGAACATGATATGCCAGACATTGCTACAGAAGAAGAGATGAAGTCGTCAGTGAGGTGGTACTGTAGGATTCTAAACATGGAACCGCTAAAGTAGGAACACCTGTCAAGACGTACACATAATTATTGAAAGAAGACACTGGCTTACAACTTGAAAATCTTCCTAAGGCCATGGAAGATATATATATATATATATAAAATAAAAGTTACAATAAGTTTACTAAGGTAATCAAAATGGTAAACTTAAAATATATTATAAATATTAAAGAGTTAATATTTACAAGTAAAATAAACTCAGCCAGATATAAAAAGCTCAATAAAACCGAAAAGGAAATAGAGCTTATAATATATATATATATATATATATATATATACACACACACACACATTAATATATAGAGAAATAAAAAGGAACAAACCGTATTATGTGTTCATCAATGTTTCGTCTTTATTTCGAGACTTCCTCTGGATGAATGAGATTAAGAGACAAAAAATACCAGTACAAAATATTTGAAAATGTTTCACGTGCACAGTGTGATGCAGTTCTATTTCAGAAAAACCGAAAAAGACGTTGGAAATTCAAAAAGGAGGGGGAGGGTTGGCGCTGTTAAAGAGAGGGAAATTTCATTGACGTCATATAGTCGTTAATGTAAC
Organism: Euprymna scolopes; assembly: GCF_053919585.1. Lineage (NCBI taxonomy): Eukaryota > Metazoa > Mollusca > Cephalopoda > Sepiida > Sepiolidae > Euprymna > Euprymna scolopes. Next base: position 82,377,400 of record NC_136509.1, read on the forward strand.
TTTAAAAATATGAACGCAGTTAATGTTCTTACTGGAAAAAAGATATATCTGTTGAAATTTAAATATAGGTTTGTAACAGAAATGAAATGAGTGTTTTTTATGTAATTTATTGATTGAGATCGACCAAAACGTAAAAATGACACTCAAGATGAAAGCAGAAGTCCGAAGAGTCTAAATAATATGAAAAACAAACTAATTCGAAAAAAAAGTATTTATACTAAATCTCACTTGTTTAGTCAAAACTTTTACACAATAAGTAATAGGACTGTGACAACAGCATATTCTTTTCATTCTTGAGTATATATCTGTTAATATCTTATATGTTTTAAAATAGACTAATGTGGTTCTCGGTTGATTGACTGTGTCTTACTGTGTCGGACATATACTTGAGTCAAAAGAATGAAAAGAATATTCTGTTGTGACAGTCGTAGTAATTAATAAGATTTATTATAAAAAATAAAGTAATAACTCTGTTTTTGTCCTGCTTCTCTATATCGGCATATTTCCATTTCATTGTGATAGCCTTCTAAATACTTCTACGCAATTTTTATATATATATATATTGCCTGACAAATGCATTACCTAGCTTTACTTAAGTATTGAGCACTATCGAAGTAAATACTGGAAATAGATACATAAAATAATATTAATTTGAGGTTGCTATTTTTCAAAGGAAGGGTAACCAGTGAAATATAACGAGGTTAATACAAGAGTGCTCAATACGGAAGTAGAGCAAGTTACATTTTCAATTTGTCTTTACATAAGCAGTAATTTGTTGCTACACAGTAATGAGCATGTTTCCGTCTTTTTTTTTAAATTTTTTTTTTTATTTTCACCCGAAACAAGGCACATTGCCACTTTGTTGTAGGGGGCTACTATCAGGGACATAAGCATCAGAGATACTGTGTAGGAAGTTTGGCAGCAAGATGTTGGTTCACGTTACACTTGAACTTCTGCATGTCAGTACAGTCGGGGAAGCAGGGACTCACAAGGGAATTCCAAAGTCTAGCTGTTCTGGGGAAGAAACTATTAGAGTAGAAGGCTCTCTTGCATCTAGGGATCTCTATTGTGAAGGGGTAGGATTTAGCTGCTTGTCGGGTTTGTCGGGGGTATTTACGCTAAGGGGGCACAAGTGCTTGCAGTTTGTCAGAGCATTCACCGTTAAAGTACTTGTAGAAAAGGCAGAGGGATGCAACATTTCATCGATATGACAGAGGCTGAAGTTTAGCTGACAGTTCAGGACCTATCAGATTGGCGACTCTCTTTTGAACCTTGTCTAGGAGTGAGACACTAGTGGCAGATGCACCAGCCCAGATATGACAACAATATTCCATACATGGGCGAATGGTGGCCTTATAGAGGTATAGGATACTTTCAGGCGTTAATAGCTTTCTAGCGCGGTAGAGAGAACCCACCTTCTTCGCAGCGGTCCTGGCAATGTTCTCAATGTAATTTTTCCAACTCTTCTAATATTTAGTAACTAGAGACCTCTTCAGGCAACAATGCTTATATTCTAAAGCGGAATTCTTAATGAAAAACGAAAATCAACTTTCAGCAAAAGGTTTTTTGTTTTTTTTTGTAGAAAGGGTCGGGAGGGGGGTGAAGTTCAGCTGTGCGGAGAACAGGGTTGATTAAAGACAAATTGAAAATGTAAAATAATAATATATATTTATCTGTTAGTGTTGGGACGATTTAATTGGAATCAGAAAAATTTGTGCCTATTTTCTGATGCCTAAGACGATTATTTTTTATATATTTTATTGTTTCTGTTTCAAACTTAATTTTCCATTAGTAGATTGGCAAATAAGAGCAGATTCTAATATCATTAAGCAAAGAAAAGGTTTCTTCCATATTTCTCTCTATCTGTAAACCTAAATACTTCCATCTTAATTTCTTATATATATATTAAACCCATCATAAACTGTATATATGTACATAAATCTTTAATTTACATAAAGACTCCCCCCTCCTAAAAAATAGGGCTCCTTCAGTCTTTAACAGACTATGAATACCCACAAAGGGGTGCCTGCGCATGAAATTTTTGTGGTAGGAGGTGTGCAATCTCCAAACACACCTCTCCTGAGTCGACATTGTTAAATACTAGTTGCAAGTGAAGTGTATGTACAAGGCGACTGGAAACAAATGCCAAGATAAGTGGAGAGCACATACAACACCTAGAATTCCCAGATGGTCACTCATTTGGTACTAACCAGCCTCAACGTTGCTTAACTTCAGTGATCTGACGAGAACCAGTGTGTCAATGTAGTTAAGCCTCCCCCCCCCCATTAGTATAGATAGCCGTAAACATTTGACCATTTCGTCATTGACCATTCCTAAGCATAAGATAGGCAAAACAAGCCTTTAGGTCTGTCTGCCTCCATTTTAAATTTCATATATATTTCCCCAAAACCTCTGGCCTTGATGGAGGGGAGATTAGAACTTGCTGCTATGGTTTCCAATGATCTGAAATAGCAGCAAGGGGAGACTTCGTTCCAAATTTTTCTCATATGCTATAGTTCCCCTCTTTTGGAAATAGAGTACGATTATGAATATCTCCAGTATCAAATAATCTTTATGCACTGATATTTACTTTATTTATGAAAACCAAAGAGGAGAGATTTAACATATGAGAAATATTTGGAATTTGCTGTTATTTCAGATCATTTGAAACCATAGCAGCAAGTTTTAGTCTCTCCTCCATCAAGGCCAGAGTTTTGGGGGAAATATTAGAAATTTTGTAATTCATATGAAAAACCATGAAAACAAATGACTATGATTGAAACATTTTATGGCTGTAAAATGTGCAAAAAATAAGCTCTGGATGATGGACGATCCCCTTAATCTGCAACCTTAAGGGCAAATGTTACATAGCTCACTACACAATTCAGGTCGTTACCTTTCCAAAGAGCCTTCATTTGTTAAATTCTGATGAATAGTTTCTGAGATTTTGAACTTTTAAAATAGGCACCAAAAAAGGTGGCATGTGTGTATGTATATACTCGTAGCCAAATTTTATATTAAAATGCGGTCCTGGATATGACCTTAAACTATATCCAGTGGTGAGGCCCCAGCTTCTGGACTTTGGGGAGTGTGGAGCCACCCTTTAATTGCCATTGCTCCCAGGTCCACTCTGACCCGGAGTGGTAATACCTTTTAGGGCCCCAACTATAGGTTGAATAGAAACTGACTTGAAAACAACAAATATATTCTATTAAAACATTTTTCTTTGGATTCGGCATTAAATAACCTGAAAAGGGTTGATATGCATAAAACAAAAACAAACAACCAACTATATTAAAATGCTGATATCTTTGATTGAAAATTTGCTGAAGTTTTGATGATTATAATACTATTCTATGGTTAAAATTTTATGACAATAGGTTAAAAAAGACCTACATTTTCAAACCAATAAAATATGCACAAATTTGCCTACATTTGTGTGTGTGTGTGTGTGTCTGTCTGTATGTATGTCTGTCAGTGTGTGTGTGTGTGTGTCTCCCCCTCCCTCCCTGGCAGGCCAGCTTTAGTTTTGCCGCTTTGGGATGAATTTTGCTCTGTGTTTTTTTTTTTGTTGTTCTTTTTTTTTTGCTTGGTTGTCTCCCCTGTGGCCTACCAGGCCATTAATATATGTCCTGTTAAAGTTATGCTTTGAGGTTATGTTAGAAGGCAAAAGAGGCAGAGGAAAGCCAAGGAGAAGGTGGAGAGAAAATGGTTTTGATTGGACATCTCTCAAAAGTTGGGCATCCATCAACCAACTTGCCCTGGGTCGGAAGGAATGGCAAAAAATAAGTCACGTGGGTTCTCAATCTGCGCCAAGTGGAAGATGCAACTGTGTGTATGTATGTATATATATATATATATATATATATATATATATATATATATATATATATATATATATATACACCATGCTTATTCAAACTTTCTTTTTTTAATTTTTTTCCGTGCCAATATTGGTAGCCATATGGGCTGATCTATATAAGCATCGATTAGAGACTAAGAAAATTCTTATTTTCCTAGTTTCGATAAAAACCCAACATTGCATACAAAAATTAGGTTACAGACCCATCATACGCTTATCGCCCTTCTGATTATTATTTTTTTTTTTTTCTTGGATTATTTCTTATAGAAATATTTGTGATGAGTCAAAAACGTGCATTCATTTCATCCAAAAAGTAATTTTAAAGAATTTAAAATATTTTTTTTTTTTTTAAGTTTCATGACTATTGCTCAACTTTCTCATTGTCATGGATCGACATGCTGATAGATGGCGATTGTAGAAACAAGTCCCTCAAGTGCTTTAGTGTTAAAAAAAAAAAAAAAAGAGTGATCCGCGCTATTTTTTAAATCGTATTTCCAAGTTTAATTAAAGTTTTATGATATGTTTTTTTTTATTCAATTGTAAGGTTAAAGTACAGAATAAGTACAAACCACCCTCCCCTCCCCATCTTAAGAATGGCTTTTTAAATAATAACCTTATTATTTCAGCACGGATCACTCTCTGCATGAGTACCAAAAAAAAAAAGAAAAAAGAAAAAGAAAATCCCTGTGTCTTTTTACAAGTACTTAAATGGAATTTGCTCTGATGAACACTTAGTACTTACGGTTCTGAATTTTTGAGATGAGGATTGGTTATTCGTATTATTTAGATTCTTCGGACTACTATTCTCATCTTAAGTGTAATTTTCACAACGTTTTGGTCGATGTAACCGCCGACCTTCAAGTGTATCTTGTCAAACTCTGGAATCTGCACAGAATTTAAAACGGAACCCATTATTTACTTGACAGGGGTAGCACGCTCTAATTCTGTCAGCCATGTCCAAAGTAATTCTCATTCTGTCAGCCATGTCCAAAGTAATTCTCATTCTGTCAGCCATGTCCAAAGTAATTCTCATTCTGTCAGCCATGTCCAAAGTAATTCGCAATTGTATTTTTTTTGGTCGCCCAGAGAACTGAGAATTTAACTTTCAATCTTCAGGAGAATATCACTTTTATAATTGATTTTCCAGTCCTTCCAGTCTAGTATTTACTCGACGTACAGCAAGCAGTAAAATCCAACCCCTTCACTGTAGAGGCCCCAAGATGCTGAAAAACCTTCTACTCTAGTTTATTTTTCTTCCCCCCCTCCTTTGGACTGCTAGAATTTTTGAATCTCTCTGCTTACTGCTTTCCTGTCTGTACTAACCTGCAGAAGTTTAAATGTAATGTGAACAGACATCTTGCTACTCGACTCCCCACAATTACCCATTAAACATGATTCCCTTACGTCCAAGTGGCAATACGTCTTTGGGGGGGGGGGTGAAAAGAAAAGAAGATTAACATGAATATTTGATTAATAGTAAAATAATGTCTAAGTTACGTAGACGCGAGAAACATGCATAGACACACGAGAACTTGACTCATAATTTTTATTAATATAGAGATTACTGAATTTGAAGGTGGGGGTGGTGGGGTTAATCTAATGATTGTAAAATATTGAACCAGATTCTTTTTTTTTTTTTTCTTTCCTTTTTCCGATCTCCAAACACACGACGCAGTGAGTAAAGAAACGGTCGAGTTCTTCCTCGTAAAGTTCTACATTCTTTTAAAATTGTTAGCGAAAGATGGAAAGAAAAAAAAAAAAGAAAAAAAAGAAAACACGACATTCCTGGAATTTCTCATTTTTACGGTGAAGAAGGGAAGGAAATTGAAAAGATAGTAAAAGTAGCATATTAATAAAAGATGATGTCTTTCTACGATTATTCAATACCTTATATATATATATATATATATATATATATATATATATATATATATATATATATATATATGAAGTTATGAAAATATATATGGCAATTAAGTATGTTGAAGTAAATACTGAAAATTTACGCATAAAATTATATCTTATGATTAAATGAAGTAATCATATATATAAATTCGAAAAATGAAATATTGAATTTCAAGTGAAACTAACGGTATCTATTAAATTGCCATGTCACAGTAATGAACATATCCAAAAATGACGAAAAACGATAATGTAGAAAATTAATTATTAATGAAAATAGTTTTCGAAGACATGTTAGAAATTTCAGAATGCAAGGGCGATAACTGCTAGGTTGTTCCAATCACGCGATTATTTTGACCAATGAAATTGCATTGTTTCAGTTGCTGCGGAGGATTCAGGAATTGGCGGGAATATTGTGTTTCTTCAAACAGATTTCCATTCCGTGTCGAGCAAAGCAAACGCGTGGTGTCTCGCTCCGTGCCAAAACTATAAGGCAGGGTTCTATTCTATTTGTTATCTCCGCTCACTTAAATGCGGATACAAGCCTGAGGCAAAAAAATGTTTATGGACTAATTACATTCATCATCATTGCCCGCAGGAGGGCATCCTTTATTATGGAACATCGATCGCAATGTGCGTTGTTCTTATTTGACCAGTCTGGAAGGATTTCGAAGAACCCTCAACCACTTCTACGAGCGGCCGAATTCAACCAGCATCTTCACAGAAGAAAACTACCTACACCTTTCGAGGCATAAACTACCCGCCATTTGGCCGAAGCTAAAGAGGTGCACTCTTTTGCAAATATGGACTCATTTTACCTTTCTTGTAAATAAAATATTCTTGGAATTTAAGGTGAGCCTTTGTTGCTTTTCTGAGTGTCTCTTTCATTCTGCCAAAGGCAAAAACGAGTAAGAGAAATTCTTACAGACAATTAGCGAAAATTAAGTTTTGCTAAATTGGTCAAAGATTTTGGTATTATTTTACTTTAAGGCCCATCTCACGTTCGTGTAGAAAAACAAAAGGAGGGTGCAGTGCACTTGGGTGCACCTGTAAATTCACAATTTGCCTGTTTGTGCGTTCGTCTATCCTCACTTTTCTCAACGCCTTGGAATTTTTGGAAATTTTGCACAAACATTAAACATGATATGAGTAAAAAAGTAACGGAACGGATTTTCCGGGGAAAACTCCGATTGCCCCCCCCCCCCCCCCAGGGGGTGTCTTTCGGGTTAAAATGGCTAAAATTGACACTTTTGTACTTATTAAAAAACTTGATACCTCGGATTTTTATAAAACTTTCTGAAAAAATTTAACTGATTTCTATATAATTTTGCTTGTCTATATTTTGCGATAACTCTTGGGTGTGCCCCAGGGGCTCTTTTAAGGCTAATAAGGACACTCCATTTTTGGGACTATTTTACCATATTTGTCCAAAACTTTCTGTGTATTTCTATTTAGCAGTTTTGCATGGTGCTGAACTTAAATTCAAATATGTTAAGGCCTTGTGGACTTTGGGAGCTAAATGGGGGGGGGCAAATGATGAACTTAGTCATTTCTTTTTTTATGGCTCGTTCACTGCACTCACAGGAGAACATGCATGCTTCATTTTTTTTTTTTTTTTTTTTTTTTTGTAGATTTCGGTGTGTTTTAAAAGAATATGATAACCGTTTCCATGGTATTAACCCCTGAACCCTGGGACTATTTTCCGCTATTTCACAGCCTTTGCTTACGCGTGAGTGCAGAGTAGCATAAACGAAAGCCGTGAAATGTGCAGTTGCGTATCAAACTGCCTTCTTACCGAGCTTAGTAATCTTTGGTGAACAATTTAAAATTAGATGAAAAACAAGTAGTTTTCAGATATTAAGCCATGTAATTCTGTATGTTATCAGTGGTAGCCATTTCTGTATACACAAGCGCGCACACAGAAATGACCAACACTGATAATGTAGAATTACATGGCTTAATATCTGGAAAACTACTTGTTTGCAGCAAAAATATGCATGCGCTTGCGTGTATAGAAATGGTCACCACTGATAATATAAGGAATTACACGTATCTGTGTACAGATTTTTCTTTTTCAATTTCCTCGTGTCTTTATTGAAAAATGAAAACAGAAAAAAAACTTTTAGCCAATAAACAAACAAAAACATGCCCCCTCAATAGGTGGCCAGAAAGTGGGTACTCATTTTAAGTTAAATTTACATGGAAAGGTGATCACCATCTTTTGAAAAATTATCTTCATATCATGAAAACTATTTCTCTGCGACAGAAACGGTTAGCAGATTCGTTTTTACCACACCAATCTACAAATATGCGTTTTTCGATACGAACGTGAGACGGGTCTTAAAGTAAAATTTTGCAAAAATTTAAAGTTTTCAGAAAAGATTTACCTCCCTTTTCGTTATAATTAGAACTCTCCGGTTTTTATTTATTTATTTATTATATTTTTTGCAAAACTCAGTTTTTGCTAATTGCCTTTGAAAACTGTTTTCATAAATAATTAATTTTCTACCTTATCGTTTTTCATAATTTTTCGATATGTCCATTACTGTGACATGACAATTTAATAGACATCACTGGTTTCACTTGAAGCTCAATATTTCAATTTTCGAATTTTGCTACAATAATGAAAAAGAACAAAAAATGGTAACTTTGTAGTTTTTCACTACAAATGTAACATCAATTGAGCAGAAAGAGAGTTGGGCCTAGGATGGACCTCTGAGGGACTCTAGCATTAATACTGTGAGCTTCTGATTTCTGCCCATCGATCAAACTACTCATATTAACCTATCAGAGAGAAATGATTTAATAATTGAAAAGACATTTTCAGCTATACCATAGCTGGAGATCTTGTGGAGCAGATCTGTAGATCTGCTATTTTAAAGCATTATATTTTATTTTATTTTTTTTTATAACTTGGAGAGTCACTACTTATCAAGGCCTGGAGGTCACTCAAGGATAAGGATTAAGTGTTAGGTAGATGGTGACACCAGATTAGTCACAGTGGAACTTGGCAGGCATAAGTCGACTTAAAGTGCTCCTCTACATGCGCGCAAATATGCATTCATATGTTAAACTGCATTAATTTTTAAAGTTTTGAGCCATTCATTTCAGTTGATGCCAGACGGGTCAGAGCCTTGATGATGGAAAGATAGAAGCTTGGTTTTAGACGCATTAAAATTAACCAGCCACCTCTTTCCCCATTGCATCACGTACTCAGAATCAGAAGAGAGTGAATCAGAGAGATCTTGATCATTTATGGCTTTTGACGTGTTGTCATAGATGGTATTGTCATCAGAATAAATGTCTACGAATGATCTTAAGATATGATTTGGGAGATCATTGATGTAGAGCAGAAAGAGAGTTGGGCCTAGGATGGACCCCTGAGGGACTCCAGCATCAATACGGTGAGCTTCTGATTTCTGCCCATCCATCACACTACTCTTATTAACCTATCAGAGAGAAATGATTTAATAAATGAGAAGATATTTCCAGCTATATTATAACTGGAGATCTTATGGAGTAGACCTTTATGCTACACCCTATCAAAGACCTTTGATATGTCCAGAGCAATTGCCCTAGAAATAAAACCTTCGTCAAGAGGTTTGCTAATCCGATGAGATATAACCGTGAGCACATCTGCTGTAGATCTAGCAGAATGGAAACCATATTGCATGTCGCTGAAGAGGTTATTTTTGTTGAAGTGGCTTACTACTTCTCTAACAGATTCTAGCAACTTGCTCATGACACACAGACTGATTGGTCTGTATTGAGAGGGAGATGACCGATCACCTGAAGTTTTAAATACGGAGCGTACTGATGAGGTTTTCCAGGTTGTTGGAAAGCATTTTTCCTTAAGACAACACTTAAACAGCTTTGTCAGTATGGGAGCTAGTTCTGATTGAAGGTTTTTCAGCACTATAATTGAAATGCCGTCAGGGCCAGTTGTTTTACTGGAATCAAGATTTTTTATTAGCTTGGCAACATCACGCACAGATATTTGTATATTGCATAGTGTTTTCAGACACAAGAGGAAATACAGTGGGCTGGCGGCCTTGATCGCATAGGCTAGAATTAGCCGCAAACTTCTTGGCAAATAATTTAGCTTTATCTGATGCTGACGAGATTACTGACCTCAGGTCCATTGATGAGAGTACATACTTCTGTTCAGGACCCTGTTTGCTATTTGCCAAAACTGGTGGGAACTAAGCCACTGCTCAGCTACTTTGGACTTGACAGACTGAGCATATAACTCTTTCGCATCCTTTATTACTCTTTTACAGTGGTTGCTGGCAGTCCTGAAGGCGGCTTTAGTCTCAGTACATCTATTTCATTGAAAGCAATGGAGAAAGTGATTTCTGTGTGCAATGGTAGGAGCACATTCTGGAGACTCAAATAAGTTCAATAAATAAGTACTAATACATACTCAGAAAGTAATGTTATGCTACATAGTTCAATACAAATAATAACATCACATTGTAAGAGATCATTTTTAATTTACTCCTTCAGTCCAGCACTTGTTGGCAGACGTTCTTTTTTTTTTTTTTACCGTTTCTTTCAAATATCCCATTTTTTTATTTTTTTTAATGTAACGTTTCACTGACTTCTTTCTTTGTCAAAATTACTATTTCATTACAACAATGATCATATATTATAATATTCGAAAACGAAGCTACATCAAAGGGAGGTTACTCTCATTCTTGTCGAGGGTTGTCAGATTGGCTTCTTTTTTTTTTATTTATTTAAGCCAAATTTCGTGAATTTGGCCATTTTTTAATTTTTTTATTTAAGGCAGTTTGACTTCAAAAATTGTATTTGGCCTTTTTCAAAGCATAACCGACCAAGAAAGGAACACGCAGAATATTATTATACAGATAGTGAATGCATTGACTATCAACAAAAGACTGACTCAGATAGGACAGGTGAAATTATTGACCGTGAAAAGACTTGACATGACTCACAATATAAGAAATGAATTGCAGGAATAGAAAAGTAGGAACGCAGTGTGGAGTGGGCGGAGCTTATCACTATCATTGTACTATGATGATTGGTTGTTGGGTTATCAACTCCCCTCCCTATTTATTTAGTTGTCTCTCGATGAGGACAAGGTAAGGGACAAGATCGTTTATATGGATATATCCAGTTTCCCAAGGGTTCTCTGTATGGGAAAACAATTAAAATTGCCTCGGCCAAGAAAGATTTTTTGGAAATTGTGTTAGTATAGTTTAAAAGAGAGAGGGGAACAAATACACAACAAATAACTTTTACTTTATTTAAAATTAAATTTTTTAGCCCCCCCCCCCAAGTTTTGAAACTTATTTCAGAATTCGTTTCGAAGGCTTAAAAAAAAACAAAAAATCAAAGTAAGCCAGAAGCTTCGATATACTACAATTTATTTTGAAATAAAGAAAAACTTTAAAGCAGTTTCAGGGGGCTTATTAAAATGCAACAATTTTTTTTTTCCAGTGATCAACAAAAAAGGGATGAAAAAAATATTGAAAAATAAATGGGTTTGTATTACTATACACATAGATTCGAAAAAGTTATCAAAAAACAAATGTATAACAAATAAATGTTATCAAAGGCAAGATAAGTTACTTTTCTATCTGACTGGATACATTTTTAGTGGTTTTATTTAATGTAACGTTTCTTCAGCTCCAAAAAACATACAGTGTTTACCGATGTATTGGAAAATTTAAAATGGCGCCTGACTCTCTCTTGAACACGGTAAGTTTGGGAAAATGAGGTAAAAATACAAAAAACTATACAAGATACTGTTAGAAACTCACTCAATATGTTACCGTGACATAGGCTGACATATATTCGGTGGGTTTCTAACAGTATTTTGTATAGTTTGTTTTTATTTTTAGCTCCTTTTCCCAAACTTAACGTGTTCAACAGTCGGGTGCCATTTTGGATTTTCCATTACACCGATAAACACTGTTTTTCGAGCTGAATAAAAATGTTACATTAAATAAAAACACTAAAAATGTATCCAGTTAGATAGAAAAGTAACTTATCTTGCCTTTGATAATATTTATTTGCTATATATTTGTTTTTTGACAACTTTTTCGAATCTATGTGTATAGTAATACAAACCCCAAAAAATAAATGTTACCAAAGGCAAGATAAGTTACTCTTCTACCTTGTTTAATCGAGTTAGCACAAAAAAAAAATGGTGGTCTCCTTGCACTAATGTTGAGCCTCAATAATAGCTCGAAAATTAAACAAAACACTGATAAAACATTACATTTTTGCACAATTGATGACGTTTATTGAGAAAAAGCACGGTTGGAAAGTGTCAACATTATGCAAATAAGCTAAAACAAAAATAAAATGGCCACTGAAATTATACCTTGTGTCGTGTTGATCTAATAAGGAAACTGAATGAAGACTGCTTTTTTCTTCAGTTTTAGATGTATAGTACTAACTGGATTTTTAATGGAAATGATTCATCATTTAATATTATCAAAAACAATATAAACTATTTTAAATGCCTAAAAAAATTTTTTACTTGCGTTCTTCCATGGCCGCTATCTTTATAAATTGCCGGTAAATCCTAGTTTATAAGGTTGAGAAAAAAGTGATAGGCTGGAAAAAATGGTAAAAATGGTTGAGAATGATGAATTGCAGGATATGGGTATATTGTACGCGTTTGGAGAAATACTCTAACCCTAACCGCCTCAAAATGTGGTTATTTATTTTCCAAAAACATTCCAGAAAAGAAAAAAAAAAAAAAAATGGATTCATATTTCTTTATTTGAATGTGTCTTAAAATCCGATTCATCTAATGGCGGGAAGTTTTTTTTTTTTTTTTTTTTTTTTTTAGTAAATAGATTTTACGGCGTACTTAATGACCTTTTCAGTGAGAACTCGTTCTCGTGGTTGAAATTAACCAGCCTTGCGTTTCGAAATCTTATTTAATCAAAGTATTTTTAATTGCCTTTTAATTGCCTTAGCAAACAAACAACAAAAGAAACGGAAATCGTTTTCTATGTATCTACTTCTGCTTCCATCTTTGTGCTTCCTTTTTCTCTCTTTCTCTCCATCTGTCTCTGTCTGTCTTGTCTCCCCCTCTCTGTCTGTCTGTCTGTCTGTCTCTCTCTCTCTCTCTCAGCTGTGGAAAGTTAAGAAATGGCCGAAAATTTTGTTCTTTTAGAAAATCTTGTGCTTCTATATTATAATAAGGAAAAAATATTGAATTTCAAATAAAACAAGTGGCACCTACATAATTGGCACGTTGCAAATAGCAACACATTAAAAAAAAAATTATGGAAAACGATGAGGTAGAAAAAATTATTCATGAAAAACAGTTCCAATAAAGGTAAAAACAGTCCGATAAGGTTACATGCTGGGTCGGACATATTAAGTCATGTGACGTAAGCAAAAGGGGAAGTAACTCAGTTGAAAGTAGACAAAATTTATTCAGAAAACAAAAATAAACATAACATATATACATAGTTTGTAAATTTTTTAAAGATAACTTTTTTAACTGAAATTTTTTTATACAAAAAAAATAACTGATTGAATTTGTGAGAAATTAAAAGCTTAGTTACCTCCCCTGTTAACTCTCCAATTCAAATCAGTAGATTTTGAAACCAAATCGCTAGATTTTACTAATGTCTTTTTTCATAATTAATTATTCTTCTACCTTATCGCTCTCCATAATTTTTGGATATGTTACTATTTGCGACATGACAATTACGTAGGTATCAGTGGTGGGACGATTAATCGGAATCAGAAAAATCAGAATTTTGGGAGGGCATCGGAATTGGAAATATTTGTGCCTGTTTTTCGATGCCAAAAACGATTCTTTGAATTGTCTTTTTTATTTGATATTGTTTAAAGCAAAATCTTCCATTTTATGCTTGAGAAAATATCTTCATATTTAACATGTGTTTTTACGGTAATCAGGAATAGATAACAACTCTGTTGTTGAATATTTAGAGATTTACAAAGAATTGGAATCTGTTAATTAGTACGGAATCGGTAATTGTATTGGAATCATCCCATCACTAGTAGGTACTGTTTGTTTTGCTTGAAATTCAATACTTTTTCATTATTATAATATAGACAAACCGAAAATCTTTTTTAAAAGATATTATATTCTTTTCTGTAAAGAAATCTATATATATATAGAAGCGAAAATGTTTGTGTGTGTGTGCGTTTTCGTGTATAACTGAGAAGCGATCAGTCGGCTCACAACTTCTTAAAACTTTTTATATCACATCTAGATCATAATATGTACAAGTTAACAATGGGGGTCGCCTGTCTATTTAATTTGCCCGACTTTCAAAACCTAAATAGTCGACATCGGATCGCCGCATGTTGCTTTCACTTTTCAGTATAAAAACAGCGAAACTGGATTCGAACCGGATGTAAACGTCACCATCGACTATCCCGCAGTAAAACTGCGGAATAACGTGATGTTTAAAATTCACTTTTAAAAAAAGCTGCCCCGCAGTCAAAGTTGACCTCATTAAGTCATTAAGTACGGCCACCTGCCAATTCTTAATACTTAATTAAATTCAAACATGTTTCCGTTACTATTTCATGGTGGCCCAGTGGTTAACGTTGCACGTTTTTTTTCACACTTTAATTTACAACTTCGCCTCAACGGGTTGGGTTCGATCCTTCATACTCACCTACCAAAGCTTTTTTTTTATTTTACCCCCCCCCCCGACACATTTGTTTTGATTTACCCAAAACCAGACATCCGGGCAACGCCTGATACCCCCGCTAGTCTATAATATAAATCTCACCTGTCTGTTTAGATATATGTATGTTTGTATGTCTGCCTAAAACTTTCAACAGAGTGACCGATTTTCACAAGATCAGTATCGTCTTGAAGCTCGACCCTCCAGACGACAAATATCATAAAATTGGCTAAAAACATTAATTCCTTCACCTTAAACTGGGCACTTTTCAACAGGGAGGAATCGCTTTTTTCGTCAATATTTTCGAAAGTCATCTCTTTTCGATTGACTAGCCTTAATTTAAACCTTTGCTATTTCCGGTTTGGCAAAGATGTCACTTTTTTTTTCACATTTTTTTCCTCTTTCGCGGTACGGGTTCGAGCCTGCCTGCCTAGTACAGCCTTTTTTTTTTTTTTTGCTCAACACACACCTCCAAACACTCGGGCAACGCCGGGCACCCAGGCTTGTCAGAAATAAATAAAAATAAATAGAAAAAGATGACACTTATTATTTTTACTTTTTTATTTTTTTACGTTTTTATTTATTTTTTTAAAAATTATTAATGTTATCTTTTACTTTAACTTCTAACTTTTTACTTTAACTTACTGGAAATATTTTTTTTTTTTTAATTTTTAGCGAAAAGGAAAAACAATCCAAAATTAATGCTTTTTTTTTTCTCTAACCGATCTTTTCTGGACATTCAAAACTCGTTCAATCAACTAACAAAGTAAAACACACACACACACACACACACACACACACACACACACACACACACACACACACACACACACACACACACACACACACACACACACACACACACACACACACACACAAATAAACGAAACATTGAATTTAATTAAAACTGTAATATATGTATGTGTATCTATATATATATAAAGTAGTAGCATTCGTGTGCGTGTCTGTGTACAACTCTCCTACAGCCCACACCACCGGACCGATTATAACCAAACCCGGAATGATGATGGTGGGCACAATTTTCAAGGTCAAAGTCATAGCCTATGTATTTATACTCGTCTACAGCTCCCATCACTGGACCCATCATGACCAAACCTGACATGATGGTTTCCGATCTAGGAATGGTGCACACTATTTTTCAAGGTCAAAGGTCATGCTCATAGCGTATGTATATATACTCTTCTGCAGCACACATCACTGGAGCAATCGTGACCAAACCTAACATGATGATGGTCACTCACCTAGAGATGGTGCACACCATTTGTCATGGTCAAAGGTTAAGGTCGGGACTTTGCTGTACGTTTGGGTACCTGCCTTGCGGATACCCAAACATATAGCAAAATCCTGTGCAAAGCGCAGGTATCTTTTCTAGTCTATTATATAAAAGGGAGTTAGTTTATGTGTTTGTATACCACCTCTCTCCACCTGGGCAATGCCAGGTACCCCCGCCAGTATACATATAAAATGTAGCGGTCAAATAGAAATATCATCATTTTCATCTATCCCCTACACTTCCGTGTAATAACTAATGAAAAGGAATTTTTCAGATCGCCCTCGACTCTGGTCGATGTAACACTTGCTGAAAAAGGGAGTCTTTGGGTTGCCCTCGACTATGGTCAATTACTTTTAATTTGTTTGAACTGTGTTGTTAATTTATTGTCTGTTAGTTCCTCTACTATTTACCCTGTGATTTGAAATTGAATTTTATTTCATGAGGATTGGAAGGTTTCAATTACAGATTTTATCAATACCCTCTCCTCATTTAAAAGCAAATCCATTGGATCATATTACGAGCAAGTTAGATATAACCAAGGTTAAATGTCTCATGTACGTAAATCAAATAATAATACTAATAATTAACAATCGAAAATGTTAGTTCATTAAATCCGTTGTATCTACCCAGTATTGTCTTAGTGTGTGTGTGTGTGTGTGTATATATATATATATATATATATATATATATATATATATATATAATTATTTACTATAATAATTAAATACCTACAGACACTAGTGTTTCATCCTTTCAAGCATCTTCAGTGCAGAGTGTCATGATTAACACCAGTCGATAGATTCGAACCGGGCAACACAAGCCATCTCTGGCTTGATTAGCAGAAATCGTATCCAATCGGCTACCATTAACCGCATGAAATAACGTTGAATTAAAACATTTTATATTTAAATGTTTTTTTTACTTCAGCCAGACAGTGTGTGTGTGTATATATATATATATATATATATAAATAAATAAACAGGGACACTCAATGTTGCCCAGGATGGAATGATAAATATTGATCTAATAATCATACTTCATATTTTTATTGTCATCGAAATTGGTGAAATCACCCATTTTTCAATCAAATTGATTGATTGCCTGCTCTAGTTGGGGACCCATCCCGGTGCACCTCGATAAAGCTTCACATGCCTCCCCACAGTACATTGTAGTCTACATTACACTGTAGAGAACCTACTGTTGATTTTATAAAATTATTTTTTATAATAGCTTGAATTAAAGTTTAAAATGCAAAATTCAAGTATCATGCATGGTTCAGTTGTGTTCTAAACAGAAACATTCATTTCGAACGCGCACCTGTCGTATCAAAGAACCTACTGTTGATTTTATGTTGGGCCTTTCGGCTTGTGTGGTAATAAAACTTCTCGAATGCACTTGTGATGTTCGGCTGTGTAAGGTGTTAACTTTAGTCAAAATCATCTGTTACTTCTTTCATCGGATTATTTTGATTATCGATACTTATCAAAGACATTCCAATACAAAAACTATCTTAGAGTACCGTATGTTCGTGTAAAATTTAAAAAATCAGCCCAGCCGTTTTTCGATAGAGAAGTTTCTCTTTCTCTCTCTTATATAATAATAGATATACCTTTATATATATATATATATATATATATATATATATATATATATATATATATATATATAAGGCAAAATGTGTGTATGTATGTATGTTCCCTTTTTGTGTAAAAGGCTTTTTTCGTCGGCCTTCTTGCTCGGCTCGCTCCTTCTTAAAACTTTTTATATTGTGTCTAAATCGTAATATCTACGACTTAAGAACGGGGGTCGCATGTGTATTTAATTTGCCCGACTTTTACCCGTTCGCCGCGTCTTCGAAAAGCGAATGATGGGGTGGGGGCAGCGCAAAACTAGGTCAAACATCATGCCACTTCCTCGCACCTGTATATTTCACTTCATAAGCCTTCACTTAACGTGTGTATCGATTCCTCTCCCCATGTGGTCAAGGTGGTTAGGTGGCTGGCTTTTTTTCCCTTTCGTTTCCACCTTCGCGTCAAGGCTTCAGGGTTCAATCCTACCTTTCTACTAAAACTTTTTTTTTTCTTTTACACCTCCAAACACCCGGCCAAGGTTTTTTTTTTTTTTTTTAATTTTTTTTTTTTAACACCCACACCTCCAAACACCAGGGCAACGCCGGGTACCCCCCGCTAGTATATATATGAAAGGCAAAATGTGTGTTAGTGTGTGCGCACATTTTGTGTATGTCCGGCAACGGCTCGGGAGGGGGGGTCACTTTTTATATACCCCCTAGATTGTAATATCTCCAATTTATGAAAAGAGGTCACGTGTATCTTTTATTTGGACGACTTTTACACGCTATTTTCGTGATATTATTTACTCTTCGTGTGTTTATTTGGCTTTTCTGTATAAAAAACCGAAACTGAATCCGTAGTAAAATTAGCCTCCCTGGCATTCGTGCCCGGGACGTCCAGAAAGCAATGAGGTTTGATCAGTGCGGGCAAAACCCGTCCTATCAGAAAATTGCTATTCATTTGGACACTCCCCTTTTTATGAGGAGCTGGTTTTCCCCAACATCTTGAGGGGAACGCAGAAACTGGCTTGCAGCCAAAGTTAAGTTTCCTCTACCGCGTGATGTTTGACCTCATTAAATATACGCACCTGTCACTTAACTGTTTAATCGTAAAATTAACACTTTTCAGTTCCTGTTCTGTCGTGACCGAGCGGTAAGATGTCAAGCTTTTTCACACTTTCTTTTTTACCTTCGCGTCAAGGCTTCAGGTTCGAGCCTAACTACCTACCAAAACTTTTTTTTTTCTTTTACACCGCTAAACGCCCGGGCAAAGCCGGGCACCCTCGCTAGTATATATATATATATATATATATATATATATATATATATAAATAAATATATTTGTAATCATCAACATACAGTCCTGTTTCGTTGTATCACAACTCATCAATGCCGCTACACTCGCACCTCTCCCAAACCAAGGATCGAACCTAGAATCGTCATGTTGACAGTCGGCAGTCCTACCCCTCGACCACGGAAGCGGTGCCCGCAACTAATCTGTCCGAATGTCTATTTAAATAAACATCCGTCCGCCACTTGTAAAGTGCTCAAACACTTGTTTGTAAACAAATCGCGAACTTCGCATTTTTCAGCCAAATTAAGTAGCGAAGTAAGTATATATATATATAAAACAAACGGTTGTGTTTTCGTACTTTGGTTTGTTTATATATTTATTTTCCCAATGAGAAAACAAAAGAAAATGTTAACCTATGAGTCTTCTGAAACCATAAAAAAAAAACATTTTTATATCGAATGCATTCGAATTATTTAATGGCGACATCTGGTTGATATGAATATTAAGCTCTTTACATTTTTACTTGAAATAATGTTTGAAATGGAAGCGGGTCAACAGCAGATGACCACGTAAGATGAACATGAATGCCCTTAGACTACCGAACGTCAATGTGATCTACTGCAGACGTGGAAATAACAGATGTGAAGTTTTTCTTTTTAATGTTTTTCTTTCTTCTAGAAAGCTAATATTTAACTTGCGCGTGCAAAACAAATATATATATATATATATATATATATATATATATATATATATATATATATATTTTTTTTACCAAATATAGATAAACCATAATCACTTCAGACAAGTTTAAGGTAAAACAACTGGTTGCATCTGTTGTATCTACCCAGTACTTGTGAGTATCTATTATATAGATATTTATTTGCTTCCCTATGAAAAACAAAATGTGACACAAGGTCGTTTTTAATGTGAGAGAAAACTAGCCCCCCCCCCAAAAAAAAAGGGACACTCTGGAAGGATGCAAAAATAAAATTGCCTTAGTATAAAAGAGTTTCCCCCCCTCCATTGACCAAGGACAAATTCACCCCAATTTATTTTCTTATTTTTGGAATAGCCAACAAAACAAAAAAATGGGGTTAAAAAATGGTGCTTGTCCAGAAAAAGTCTCCTTGATCAATTTACGTAATTTTTGGAATTTGACATTTTTGCTCCGTGACAAGATTTTTCTGTATTTTTATTTTTTTTTAAGTAAGCTGAAATAGCTTACTTAAAAAAAAATAAAAATACAGAAAAATCTTTTTACATACTATACTTAATAAAAATACAGAAAAATCTTTTTACATACTATACTTAATAAAAATACAGAAAAATCTTTTTACATACTTTACTTAATAAAAATACAGAAAAATCTTTTTACGTACTTTACTTAATAAAAATACAGAAAAATCTTTTTACGTACTTTACTTAATAAAAATACAGAAAAATCTTTTTACATACTATACTTAATAAAAATACAGAAAAATCTTTTTACATACTATACTTAATAAAAATACAGAAAAATCTTTTTACATACTTTACTTAATAAAAATACAGAAAAATCTTTTTACATACTTTACTTAATAAAAATACAGAAAAATCTTTTTACATACTTTACTTAATAAAAATACAGAAAAATCTTTTTACATACTTTACTTAATAAAAATACAGAAAAATCTTTTTACATACTATACTTAATAAAAATACAGAAAAATCTTTTTACATACTTTACTTAATAAAAATACAGAAAAATCTTTTTACGTACTTTACTTAATAAAAATACAGAAAAATCTTTTTACGTACTTTACTTAATAAAAATACAGAAAAATCTTTTTACATACTATACTTAATAAAAATACAGAAAAATCTTTTTACATACTTTACTTAATAAAAATACAGAAAAATCTTTTTACATACTTTACTTAATAAAAATACAGAAAAATCTTTTTACATACTTTACTTAATAAAAATACAGAAAAATCTTTTTACATACTATACTTAATAAAAATACAGAAAAATCTTTTTACATACTATACTTAATAAAAATACAGAAAAATCTTTTTACATACTTTACTTAATAAAAATACAGAAAAATCTTTTTACATACTATACTTAATAAAAATACAGAAAAATCTTTTTACATACTATACTTAATAAAAATACAGAAAAATCTTTTTACATACTTTACTTAATAAAAATACAGAAAAATCTTTTTACATACTTTACTTAATAAAAATACAGAAAAATCTTTTTACATACTTTACTTAATAAAAATACAGAAAAATCTTTTTACATACTATACTTAATAAAAATACAGAAAAATCTTTTTACATACTATACTTAATAAAAATACAGAAAAATCTTTTTACATACTTTACTTAATAAAAATACAGAAAAATCTTTTTACATACTTTACTTAATAAAAATACAGAAAAATCTTTTTACATACTATACTTAATAAAAATACAGAAAAATCTTTTTACGTACTTTACTTAATAAAAATACAGAAATCTTTTTACATACTTTACTTAATAAAAATACAGAAAAATCTTTTTGCATACTTGTCACGGAGCAAAAATGTTAAATTCCAAAAATTACGTAAATTGATCAAGGAGACTTTTTTTTTTTTTATGAAGAAATTCAAAATTCTTGATGAAGGGAGGGTGGTAAGCCATCTTTAAAATTCATCACTGGTTATCTCCCCTTTAACAACCTCTCCAGAGATAGAGATCAAAATAAGCCTCATAATGACTACAATTAATAATAAATCGCTACAATTCGTAAAAAAAAAAAAAAAAAATTGATATATCTATAAGAATGAAAATGTGTGTGTGTAACTCTCAACCTATATACTCAACAAATTTTTGATCTACAGACTTGAAATTTGGTATATAGGTTATTCAGACATGTGGAAAACTTTTGAATCATTTTCCATCTGTGAGTGGAAAAAGGGTTGCTAAAATTGAAAAATTGGTACTTAGGGGGGGGTATCAGATTTTTATCTGTTTGTCAACTGTTTCACAAGTCTGTATGTGCGAATCGTTTACATTTTTTTTTTTTTTACATAGGCATCACCACTTATCAAGGCCAAGAGGCCACTCGAGGTAAGGGTTAAACAGTATACAGTAGACAATTGGACAATATAGTAATCGTTAGCAATGGAAATTCAGTTAAGTTATATGGAACGACTCATCAAAAACTTGTTTACGTTAGACTTGAAGACAACCATATTGGAGTCAGCAGGAAAACGGAAGACTATTCCATAGGCGTGCTGTTCTAAGAAAGAAGCTTTGTTCATGGAATCTACGTTTAGGTTTAGGCATGGATAAGGAGTGGTGGGGAATTATTGATAGTGGTTTCTGCTAGACGGGTGTCTCTTGCGAAAGTTTGGCGAGGGGGGGGCATAGATTGGAGCTCAGTCGAGCACTTGCCATGAAAATAACGATAAAGCAGAGACAAACTTGCAACATCTCTTCTGTCTTCTGTGAGAGGTTGCAGGGAAGAGAAAAGGACATCCTCTACAAGGCTATGAAGTCTATTTTGAACTCTATCAAGGCAGGATAAGTCCTTTCTAGCAGCTCCTGCCCAGATATGCCAACAGTACTCCATCCTTGGATGTACCTGGCTCTTATATAGATAGAGAATTGCATCAGCAGTGACATATCTACTGGATCGATAGAAGGATCCGACCATTTTTCCAGCGGCTTGGCAATGGATTTAATGTATGTGTTCTATTTCAGATCAGGAGTAAAGGTCAAGCCCAGAAGCTTGTCAAAACATGAGGCCTCCCCAAGACGAGAGCCATTCATTTAAATTGATGCCAGATGGGGATCAGAGCATTGATGATGTAAAGATAAAAGCTTGGTTTTAGATGCATTAAAGGTAACAAGCCACCTCTTTCCCCATTGCACCACTTGGTCAAGATCAGAGGAGAGAGAATTGGAGAGAACTTGGTCGTTTACGGTTTTAGATAGATAGTAGTGTCGTCAGCATAAATGTCTATGAATGATGTAAGGATGTGATTTGGAAGATCATTAATGTAGATCAGGAAAAGAGTTGGACCCAGGATGGACCCCTGAGGGACTCCTGCATTAATACTGTGAGCTTCTGATTTCTGCCCATCAACCACTACCCTTATGAACCTATCAGAGGGAAATGATTTAATAATTGAGAAGACATTTCCATCTATACTGTAGCTGGAGATCTTGTGAAGTAAACCTTTATGCCATACTCTATCAAAGGCCTTTGATATGTCAAGAGTAATTGCTCTAGAAAGGTAGCCTCCGTCGAGAGATTCACTAATCCTACGAGATATAACTGTAAGCACATCTGCTGTAGATCTAGCAGAATGGAAACCATATTGAGTGTCACTAAGAAGGTTATTTTTGCTGAGATGGTTGATTACTTCTCTATTTAACACAGATTCCAGCAACTTACTCATGACGCACAGGAGACTTATTGCCTGTACTGAGAGGGAGATGAGCGATCACCTGAATTCTTAAATATAGGGCATACTGATGAGATTTTCCAGGGTGATGGGAAGCAATTCTCCTTAAGACACCATTTAAACAGTTTTGTAAGTATGGGCGCTAGTTCTGGTTGAAGTCTTTTAAGTACTATAATTGGAATACCGTCAGGGCCGGTTGCTTTACTGGAATCAAGGTTTTTGATTAGCTTGGCAACATCACGTACAGATATTTGTATATCACATAGCGTGTTTTCTGATACAGGAGGAAATATTGGAGGTTCGCGGCATTGGTCGCAAAGGTTAGAATTAGCTGCAAAGTTCTTGTCTGATGCTGACGAGATGACCTCGGGTCCATTTATGATAGTTGGGATAGAACACACGCTTCTGTTCAGGATTCTGTTTGCTATTTGCCAAAACTGGTGTGTACATGATTGCTTTCTTATGTTAAGAATAAGTAGGTTTGGAAACACTTCTTAAAGATCGTGCCAAGCTGGCCTAATGGTTATCGTACTTGATTCGCTGTTTTTAAAGTTTGCTTTCGATCTTAGTTCAAATATTTTTTTCTTTTATTCATTTTTTACTTACAAGAAGTGAACTGTTTAGAAAAAAAATACTCGCATGCATAGGTTTCAGTTTCTTCCGTTGTTTTTTTGTTAAATATATTGGATGCAATATAACAATCAGTAGAGGATTTGCTCTAATAATAATAAATGCAAAATCTGGATAAATTAAGTATATTTATGCGTATTTTACGATTGGGCTATGCCGGGCGACCTGCTAGTATATATAAACTACTTAAACAATTTATATAATGTTTGGAATATGATATTTCCATTCCATGACACGTACATCATAAAGATTTTTCTGCATTTTTTTTCTTAGATTGAATTCTGGACAATAACGAAATAAATATATACAACAAATAAAGGTCACCAAAGACAAAATAAGTTACTATTTTAGGCAATTCTGCATTTCAGCCTTTTTGTTTTCATTTTTGAAAAAGTTCGACTTTGGACAAGTGAGACAATCATAATTTATTGAACTTTTGCCAAGAATTTCTTTGCTTTCCCAAAACAACACAACAAAGTTTTTCACACATTTTTCTACTAGTGACTGTTTTTAAATTATTTATATTATTTATGCAGCATACGAACCGGGTCCGTATTTTTTTTTTTTTTTTTTTTTTTTTTTTTTTTGTGTAGATAGGATTTTAAAATCAAATTCTATTTTTACAATATTTTTTGTTGATTAAATTTTTTAACGTGAAAGTGCAATATACTTACAAAAACGCTCCCCCCCCTCCAATGTTAACAATGACTTTCTAATTAATAGCATTATTTTAGCACAGTTTCTCTCCTATCGAACTCTTCCAAAAATGAAAACAAAAATTTAAAATGCAGAAGTACCCTCTTCTACCGATCTGGATGTGATTTTTGAGATAACATAAGGGGTTACTGAGATAGGGGCACGATTTATAACTGTCTCTCACTGGACAGCAAAGGAAATGAGGCAACTTCAGTGCTTGCTGGTGGAATTGCTTCCACCTTGTCACTACCTACAGCGCCTAGTATCCCCAAATGGTCACACATCTTGTACTGGCCAAGCTTAACGTTGCTGATCAACTTAGTCTATACTGTTTTTATCAGATCACTTTAATAGTATTATATAAAATACACTTTTTCTCTGCATGTGTGAATTTGTTCCCTATGAACTCTGAAATGGCTAGATTGATTTTTTTTTTTTTTTTTTTTTTTTCACACAAATGTACTTTTCGCCTGGGAGTGTTCCTAGATAGATTTCGTTTTGGAATGCCTTCAATAAGTACCAAAAATCGATAATTGAAAAAGTTTGATTAAAGCAGGGACAGTCCGATTTTGACCAAAGACAATAACATCAAGCCTAACATCACAAGTGCATTTGGGAAGTTTTATCATCGCACAAGCAGAAGGGCCTGATATATAAAATCAACAGTAGGTTCGAATTGAATGTTTTGCTTAGAGTACAATTCAACCATGATACTTGACTTTTGCATTTGAAACTTTAATTCAAGCCATTATATAAAAATAATTTTATAAAATCAACAGTAGGTTCTCCATAGTGCAGTGTAGACTATAATATATTGTGGACTAAGTCACTGCATGAAGGCATGTGAAGTTTCATTCTGGTCCATCGGAGTGGATTCCTGATTGAAGTGGACAATCAATCGATTTGATTGAAAAAATGGGCGATTTTACTGATTTCGATGACAATAAATGTATTAGAAGCATGGAACATTCGCTGATCTTCATTAAATCCTGGGCAACGTCTGGTTTCACTGCTAGTATACACTACACATATATGTGCATGTGTACGTATGTATATATAGAATTTTCTATTATTTAAAAGACATGTTTATCTTTTGCACTCTTTCTCTCTCTCTACAGATTATTTAATTTTGGGGCATTTTACAGTATAGACAACAAAACGAAAAATTGGTCAAAATAACAAATATATCTATATAAATAAAATGCTATATATATGTTGTCTGTGTAGGTTCTCAACAGTGCAATATAGAATACAATATACTGTGGAGAGGCATGTGAAGCTTCTTTTCTTCAATCAAATCAAGTGATTGCTCTAGTCTCATGTTTTGTCATTCCTAAGCTTATGACATCTAGCCCCTCTCTACCACTGTCACCATATTGTCATCATGAACATAATAATGGCCTCCATTCTGTTTTGGGAGACAATGGATACCCCTTGTAAGAGTGCCTGCGCATGTATTGTCAAGTAAGAGTTGCGCAATCCCAAACCTCACCTCTCCCAAGTCAGCATTGCCTGATTCCAGTAGCAAGGAGAAAGCCAGGATAACTGGAAACAATGCCGAGATAAGCGGAGAGTACATACAGTCCCTGGTATTCCCAAACGATCACTCATTTAGTACTGACCAGGCTTAATGCCGCTTGAATTCGGTGATCTAATAGGAACCGGTGAGTCAGCATGATTATGCCATGTATTAATCTCATGAACAAGTGTTAAAACAAAGGGACGCACATTGGAAGCACAGGCGTTTTACAATAAACATGTACTCGTGCAGCCTTGGGTTATCGCTAGTGAGCAATCAAGAATATCAGTTAAGAAAAGTCTTTTGTTTTACGTGTATGAGTGTGTTGTGTGTGTGTGAAACATTACGCACACGTTAACGTGTAGATACCCAAGACCCACATTGCAGCAGACTACATTGCAAGGAATATAGGACAAGTCATAACTTTATTTTTTTTTTTGTAATAACAACGTTTATTTCTGGGTACCTTATTGTACTCCTTCTCACTGACCTTTCAGCTATCCTTGTCTCTCTGTGCACACATCCTTTTTATAGTCTTTTTCTTTTTCCCTACCATGATATACTTCGCACACAGCACAGTATATGCATACATGCATCCATGCTCTATTACATGTGGTTTGGTCTTCATTCTTGATCCTTTCCTTTCCTGTACATATGGCCGTTGATCTGTTGTTGCATCATTTAGTGGCCGTTTAATTCAGGCGAATAACTTGTGTATGGAAATACAAAGAGACTTGCTGGCAGTTTTAAAGGTTTTATTCAGGGAGAGAAGTTAGTTCACAGGGGGAGAGACCAAAAATTAATTTATTTGAAAATGAGTTCCTTCTTACTTAATTTTCTTACTAAGCCTTAAAAATGGTCAACGAATGGACAGGTTTTGAGGAAATATTCACTTAATTTTTAGATTGTCGGCATGTTTGGTTGTGGTTGCTTTCTTGGCGCAAACTGCCCCGAAACTCTAGAGTAAAATATTTAATGCAATTTCCCTCTAACAGTTCGACACCTGCTTTGAGCATGTTTTGTCTAGCGAACTGACCTATGAACCGTTGCATAAATCCTGCTAGGCATGATTGGTCTGCGCTGAATTATTAATATGATCGTTATAGATATTTGTACAAATAGAAGCAGAAAAGACGTTATCAAGACGAAAGGTAATTTTTAGGATAAAATTGTTTGTTATAAATGAAAAGGAATGTTAGTTTTAATAACTAACACAAACAGGAATGTTAGCTAGATAAGCAAGTATACGTGAGAAAGGTGGATCATCCAATTTGTGCATTTGGTCATGTAGACTTAAAGAAGTAATAAGGTAGAGACACAGAAATTAGTCAATTTTTTTTTTTTTTACTTAATCTCAATTCAATTTATTTATTTTTTTTTACTTAATCTCAATTCTTTAATTTTTAGTCGCGTGCAAGCGACTCTATAAGTCTGTCTGTCGGTAAGACTTTTGTGCTTGGCCTTTTTGGTTAAGATCAAAGGTCTGGTGTTAATAGATGCTGTTCTTAGCTTTTTAAGCCAAAAGGCCAAGATCAAAGTATAGTATCTGTTCCGGCAGATACTGCAAACAAAGACCATATGTGGGGGCAACTCCTCACATAAGACCTTGGTCAATGTAGGGGCAATCCTTCATACCAATTGTCACTATCCAGCTCCCCTACTCCCCGGGGAGTTGGTCCCCATTTCCCCTTCACTCCTAACATTAAAAATCGTCCTTGTGCCTTATTTGCTCGGTGGGGGACCAAACAAATACCCTTTTCTTGGCCAAGATCAAAGTGTAGTATCTGTTCTTACTACATGCTGTACTTATTGTGATATAAAGTGGGGGATAACTTTTCTGTATTAATGTAATGTAAACTGATAACCCACTTTACAACCAGTCAGTCTCAAAGCCATTCAAGTCATTCTCCAGATCATTCAAGTTGTTTTTAAAGGATTCCAGTTATTTTTTAAGCATTCAAGTCATTCTTAAGATCATTCAATTCATCCTTAAGTTCGTTAAAGTCGTTCTAAGTCATTTACTTTTTATTTATTTAAGTCATTTCAACCCATTTTTCGGTCATTTTAGTTTATCTTTAAGAATTTCATGTCAATCCTTCATTCATGCATTCATTACACGAAAGCATGCGACTAATGGCTATCGGCCTTCTTTATACTCAATCTCAATTCAATTTTATTTTTTACTTCATCTCAATTCAATTTTTTTTTACTTCATCTCAATTCAATTTTTTTTTACTTCATCTCAATTCAATTTTTTTTTACTTAATCTCAATTCAATGTTTTTTTACTTCATCTCAATTCAATTTTATTTTTACTTCATCTCAATTCAATTTTTTTTTACTTCATCTCAATTCAATTTTATTTTTACTTCATCTCAATTCATTTTTTTTTTACTTCATCTCAATTCATTTTTTTTTTTTACTTCATCTCAATTCAATTTTTTTTTTTACTTCATCTCAATTCAATTTTTTTTTTACTTCATCTCAATTCAATTTTTTTTTTACTTCATCTCAATTCAATTTTTTTTTTACTTCATCTCAATTCAATTTTTTTTTTTACTTCATCTCAATTCAATTTTTTTTTTTACTTAATCTCAATTCAATTTTTTTTACTTAATCTCAATTCAATTTCTTTTTTTTCACTTAATCTCTATTCAATTTTTTTTTTTACTTCATCTCAATTCAATTTTTTTTTTACTTCATCTCAATTCAATTTTTTTTTTACTTCATCTCAATTCAATTTTTTTTTACTTCATCTCAATTCAATTTTATTTTTACTTCATCTCAATACATTTTTTTTTACTTCATCTCAATTCATTTTTTTTTTTACTTCATCTCAATTCAATTTTTTTTTTACTTCATCTCAATTCAATTTTTTTTTACTTCATCTCAATTCAATTTTTTTTTTACTTAATCTCAATTCAATTTTTTTTTTTTACTTAATCTCAATTCAATTTTTTTTCACTTAATCTCAATTCATTTTTTTTTTTACTTAATCTCAATTCAATTTCTTTTTTTTCACTTAATCTCTATTCAATTTTTTTTTACTTCATCTCAATTCAATTTTTTTTTTACTTCATCTCAATTCAATTTTTTTTTACTTCATCTCAATTCATTTTTTTTTTTACTTCATCTCAATTCAATTTCTTTTTTACTTAATCTCAATTCATTTTTTTTTCACTTAATCTCAATTCAATTTTTTTTTACTTAATCTCAATTCAATTTCTTTTTTTTCACTTAATCTCTATTCAATTTTTTTTTACTTCATCTCAATTCAATTTTTTTTTTACTTCATCTCAATTCAATTTTTTTTTACTTCATCTCAATTCAATTTTTTTTTACTTAATCTCAATTCATTTTTTTTTTTTTACTTAATCTCTATTCAATTTTTTTTTACTTCATCTCAATTCAATTTTTTTTTACTTCATCTCAATTCAATTTTTTTTTACTTAATCTCAATTCAATTTTTTTTTACTTAATCTCTATTCAATTTTTTTTTACTTAATCTCTATTCAATTTTTTTTTACTTCATCTCAATTCAATTTTTTTTTTACTTCATCTCAATTCAATTTTATTTTTACTTCATCTCAATTCAATTTTATTTTTACTTCATCTCAATTCATTTTTTTTTTACTTCATCTCAATTCATTTTTTTTTTTTTACTTAATCTCAATTCAATATTTTTTTACTTAATCTCAATTCAATTTTTTTTTTTACTTCATCTCAATTTATATTTATTTTTACTTCATCTCATTTCATTTTTTTTTTACTTCATCTCAATTCAATTTTTTTTTTACTTAATCTCAATTCAATTTTCTTTTTTACTTAATCTCAATTCAATTTTTTTTTTTACTTAATCTCAATTCAATTTTTTTTTTTACTTAATCTCAATTCATTTTTTTTTTTTACTTAATGTCAATTCAATTTTTTTTTTTTACTTAATGTCAATTCAATTTTTTTTTTTTACTTAATCTCAATTCAATTTATTTTTTACCTCATCTCAATTCAATTTTTTTTTTACTTCATCTCAATTCAATTTTTTTTTTACTTCATCTCAATTCAATTTTTTTTTTACTTCATCTCAATTCAATTTTTTTTTTACTTCATCTTAATTCAATTTTTTTTTTACTTCATCTCAATTCAATTTTTTTTTTACTTCATCTCAATTCAATTTTTTTTTTTACTTAATCTCAATTCAATTTTTTTTTTACTTAATCTCAATTCAATTTTTTTTTTTCACTTAATCTCAATTCAATTTTTTTTTTACTTAATCTCAATTCAATTTTTTTTTTTCACTTAATCTCAGTTCAATTTTTTTTCACTTAATCTCAATTCAATTTTTTTTTTTTACTTCATCTCAATTCAATTTTTTTTTTTTACTTCATCTCAATTCAATTTTTTTTTACTTCATCTCAATTCAATTTTTTTTTTACTTCATCTCAATTCAATTTTTTTTTTACTTCATCTCAATTCAATTTTTTTTGTTTACTTCATCTCAATTCAATTTTTTTTTTTTACTTCATCTCAATTCAATTTTTTTTTTACTTCATCTCAATTCAATTTTTTTTGTTTACTTCATCTCAATTCAATTTTTTTTTTACTTCATCTCAATTCAATTTTTTTTTTACTTCATCTCAATTCAATTTTTTTTTTTACTTCATCTCAATTCAATTTTTTTTTTACTTCATCTCAATTCAATTTTTTTTTTTTACTTCATCTCAATTCAATTTTTTTTTTTACTTCATCTCAATTCAATTTTTTTTTTTTACTTCATCTCAATTCAATTTTTTTTTTACTTCATCTCAATTCAATTTTTTTTTTTACTTCATCTCAATTCAATTTTTTTTTTTTTTTACTTCATCTTAATTCAATTTCTTTTTTTTTACTTAATCTCAATTCAATTTCCACTTTTTTATTTAATCTCAATTCAGCTTTTTATCTCAATTCTTCAATTTTTTTTCCTATGCTTAATCTCAATTCGACTATTATGAGAGAGGAAGTTATTGAAAAACTGCAGGAATAAAGAAAGAGGAAGCTGTTTTATGACACTGGTAAGCTAATATCACGTGACCTAACTTTTCAGAGACTGAATCTCTTCCATACACTAGCACCCAAATACCAATACCAAATTTCCAAGGAACTGAAGGATAACTTTCATGACTGCCACGTCCAACCTTTCCATTCCAGTTACTATGCGGGGCGTGGAATAAGTAATGCCCCTGACCCACTTCCAGTTGTCTGATCTAGCTGAAATTTTCGAGCAGTCATCCGGTTTTTGTATTTGAAAGGACGCACACCACAGGAGACTTTTGATGAAATGAAAGAAACTTATGGTGATAATGCCCCATCATATGACCTTGTAAAATGCTAGTATCATGAATTCAAACATGGCTGGAAGTCTGTGGAAACAGCTCCCAGACCTGGTCGCCCCCCCCCCTTCTACCATTGATTAGGCATCTGTCCGTCAAGTTGAGGCTGCCATTTTGGAAGATCGGCGCATTACTAATCACCAAATAGCCCAAGATGTCAAGATTAGTACAGGGTCTGTGGAAACTATCATTCATGACCATTTGCATATGCATAAGGTGTCTGCCAGATGGATTCCCAGGTTGCTCACACCATTCCAGAAGTGAGAATGCGTCGAGTGCTCGAGGATGAATTTGGAGATGTATCAAGAAGATGAGTCAAAGTTTTTCAAAAGACTGATTACACAGGATGAAACCTGGGTCCATTACTATGATTCCAGAGACCAAAGCCCAGTTGATGCAGTGGAAGCACTTGGACTCACCACCTCCAAAGAAGGTAAGGGTGCAGCCCTCAGCTGGCAAGGTCATGTTCACAGTCTTCTGGGACCAGGACGGAGTAGTGATGACAGATTTCCTGGCAAAGGGTACCACAATTACAGGAGCCTATTATGCTTCACTTTTGAGGAAATTGAGGGAAGCTAATAAAATCAAGATGCGGGACAAGATCAGCAAAGGTACCCTCCTCCTGCAGGACAACGCTCCGGTCCACAACTCGCATGTCGCCAGATCAGAAGCACGGGTGTGTGGTTATGAAATTCTCCCCCATCCTCCCTACTCTCTTGACCTTGCACCTTCTGACTTTCATCTCTTCCCAGCCATGAAGTTGTTTTTGAAAGGAAAGCATTTCCCAGATGATGCAGCCTTGATTTCTGAAGTCACATCGTGGTTGGAGGACCAACCTGGGGTGTTCTACAAAAATGGTCTCCAGAGCTGCATCAAAAGATGGGAGAAATGCATAACTCTGGGCGGTTCCTATGTAGAGAAAGACTAATAACTGTGCCAAGTTTCGTTGCTCTACTACTATGAGAAGTGGGTCAGGAGCATTACTTCTTGCACGTCCCTCGTAAGAACCATGAGTACGTTATTATTTGTAGATCTCAAATTTATTAATACCTGAATAGTTAACCTAGATTGTATCAGTTTTGGTGCCAAAATAGTGTGCATATGTGGCATCGATTTGGTGTATTTTGTTTTAATGGTTGCCCGTGTGTTTATTTCAAATAGTTAATCATATACGAGGCAATCGCTTTGGAAAGGGGAATGGCAACACTGTCTGCAAACTGGTAATAAAATCTGGTCAGTTTTAATTGAGTTCTACTGGAAGAAACCATTCTATGCAAGAGGTGTGACAAGTCTGACACTATGTTTCTGAATTTTTGAAAAGAGAATTGATAATTTGGATTATTCGGATTACTTTTCTCATCTTGAGTGTTATTCACACGTTTCTGATGATGTAACCTCCTGCCGTCTTTAGGTGTCTTCTGTCGAACTCTGGAATCTGCATGGAATTTTGAGCAGGCCCCTTTATTCAATCCAATTATTGTAGTAATAATTAGTAAACCACAGTGATAATTAGTAATCTATCTATATAGCTATAAAAGTGAAATTGTCTGTGTGTGTGTGTGTGTACATTTCCCTACCAAACTACTTTGTCAATTTTCAGTCTACAGACTCGAGATGTGACATAAGGGGTATTGAGATTTTGGCAAATCTTTTTAATCCGTTTTCGGTCAGAAATTTGGCTGTCAAGGGGTCAGAGAGTTCAACGATTTGACCTTTGAAAACTCTACCAAACTCCTCCGCCAATTTTGGGTCTAAACATTTGAAATTTTAGATGTGGACATGGATCAAACTTTTTAATTCGATTTGAGCTCAAAACAATAAATGTTAAGGGGTCAAAATTGGGGTCAAAGTTTTTAAAAAATTTGATCGCTGCCGTCTCTACCAAATTACTCAACCAATTTTTGGTCTAAACATTTGAAATTTTACATAAAGTGTATTCAGACATAGGACAATCTTTTTGATCGTTTCTTTTTTTTGGGGGGGGGGCCCAAAATTTGGTTACCAAGGGGTCAAAGTTCAAAAGATTTTACCTCTCTAGCAGTCTCTAGCAAACTATTCAGCCAATTTTGGGTCTAAA
The DNA here is from genome assembly GCF_053919585.1 of Euprymna scolopes. NCBI lineage: Eukaryota > Metazoa > Mollusca > Cephalopoda > Sepiida > Sepiolidae > Euprymna > Euprymna scolopes. The sequence goes on from NC_136509.1 coordinate 82,410,707, forward strand.
CATTTTAAATTTTACATAAAGGGTATTCAGACATGCAGCAAGCTTTTCAATAAGTTTTTAAGCGAAAATTTGAATGCTAAGAGGTTGAAGTTTACAGAGTTGACCTTTGCAGACTCTACCAAACTCCTCCGCCGATTTTTGGTCTAAACACTTGAAATTTTAGATGTAGGTTACGTGGGCATGAGTCAAACTTTTTAATATATACATATGCACATAAAGTTATGAACAGTACATAGGGCCTGAGCAAAGCCGGGTTGAACTGCTAGTAGTAATAATTAGTAATCTATAGTAATAATTAGTAATATATAGTGATAATTAGTAATATATAGTGATAATTGTACATCTAAAAACAAGAATATGCTTAAAGTTCTCAAAATTTATATATAAGAATTTTCTGCAAGGACCTATGGCATAACAAATAAAGTACTAGGTGAAATTACACTCTTCTGGAGGTTGAAGGTGATACAAAGAAATCAATTTCAAATTACTTAAGACTCCTGCCCTGTCATGGCTGATAGAATCTGAATTAAATAAAAGGTTCCATTTGAAATTATGTGGTAAAGTTCAATTGTAAATGATGCTCTTCTCGAGGTTAAAGGTCCAATCCTCAGTGTGGGCGATACATATCAATTTTGGTGCACAAAATAGTATGCATGTGCAGCATGGTAGCATTGATTTGGGGTATTTTGTTTTAATGGTTGCCTGCGTGTTTCTTTCAAATAATCAATCATAGATGAGGCAATCTCGTAATACAAAGAAGGCAATTGTAAATAACTTAAGACTTCTATTCTGTCATGATTGATGGAATATGAGCATGCTACCCTGTGGCTGAAATGAAGGTTCCCGTTCAAAATTCCATGCAGATTCCAGAGTTTGACAAGATACAACTAAAGAAGGTTGAAGGTTACATTGTCCGAAATGATATGTGAATAACATTCAAAATGAAAACAGTATTCTGAGCAATCCAAAAAATTACTACAAAACTAGATTCCCCTTCATAAGGAGGTTTCCTGTTAGTGATTCCATAAAAGTCAATTTAGTTTTATGCAAAAAGATCTCGACTGAGCTCCAATCTGTGGTCCTTCTATGTAAAACATTCGCAACAAACACTGGCCTAGATACAACAACCGTCAACAACTTCCCTCGCTCTCTATCTGTTCATAAAACTAAACGAAAATTCCATGAACAGTTTTTTCCCTAGAACTGACCATTTGTGGGATACAATAACATGTGGTTCCTTTCCAGCTGATTATAACATGGTCATTTTCAAATCTAATGTAAATGAGCCGTCCTCTTAAATGATCTCGCCCTACCCAAGTTCCACCAATGCTGATCATGTTGTTTTACACTCTACTTAATGCTTTTCCTGGAATGGCCTCTGGACCTTGATAAGCAATGCCCCTCCCCCCTCCCTAAAAAAAACGAACTTTGAAAATTCATATATCTCTGATAATTGAAGATTTAACACTGGATGCTACACATCAATTAAAAATATTCCCCAAATTTTCTTTTCTTTTGGCGTATTAAAAACAAATTTTTGAAAGGGACATAACACGATCTCTCAACCCTTTCATTTGATTATTCAAATATTTCAAGTCCAAACTTACCTGTCTTCCTACGAGAGCAGAGTTAAACCCAAGGTCTAAAAATTTTCATATGGTGAAAAAAAAAAAAAAAAAAAAGGAAAGGCACTCTGGATTCATAGAAATATAAATGTTGCCTCAGTCTAGAAAGAATTCTCATTCACTAACTAAAGACAGAAAAGATGAACTGCAGTATCAGAACAGATACTACCTTTTGCTCATAGCTAAATCTAAAGTCATTAGACTCCAATTAAGATTTATCGAATTTCAGTTTAAGATCCCTTAAGCTTAAGCCTTAAGTTTTAGACATTTTCTAAAATCAAAATTGTCTAAGGAATTTTAGTTAAAATTGGAATTATTAGTATTAGGTTGGTGCAAAAATAATGTTTTTTGACATTATTTTACTTACTGATGACATTATTTTTGCACCAATATTTGAAAGATTGTCTATAGTTTTTCTCTGGAAATTAATCCCTATTAAAGCAAGAAAGCAGAAAAAAAGGGTCAGATTCAGAATTCTTAACAACTGGCATTCTATTTCTTCACCCTCGCTGCCACTGTCATAAATTTTTTTTTTTTCACCCGCTTCCCAACTGACAGCAACCTTGCATGCACATGATAATCTCTCATTCCTTGGACAACAAAAAACACTTTTTTTTTAATTGCCATTTTGAGCCATGGCAGCGCTTAAATTTGCATTTATCTTATTCTTTGTCTCATTTCTTATATCGAACGAGTCCTGAGTTTTAATGCCAGCACTTCTCCAGAGAGCGCACACCACCCATGGATTCCCACAGCTGTCTCTCTCCAAACCATCATTACAATATTCTAGATATAAGATTTACTAGTGTACCCTTTGTGACATCAGCAAAGCTGGCTGTTCTTTTGTTTTGATTGTTCGCTTGGTACCTGCTCGCAGAAAGGTTGCTGTTCTGATGAAGATTGTACAGGGTTGCTACTTGAAAAGTCCTTGAATTTAGCATTTGCCTTGAAAAGGTCTTATTTCTGTTATTACTTTAAAAATCCTTGAAAATATGGAAAATGTCTTGAAAAGATCTTGTAAATTGTATTCTTAATGTCCAATAAGGAGGAGGTTCTCATCTTTCTTCCCTGGGCTCATCATCGCATATTTTTAACCAAATGGAACTTATTACGAATAAAATAAAATACACATCAAATGTGCTTGAAAGTTAAATACAACGTAATATTAGGAAAATAAACAAATATTTTACTTGTTTGAAATTTATCACAAATATATTTCAGAGGTAAATTCCATCTTCAGTGAGTTGTTTTTTTTTTCTTTTCTTCTTCCTAGCCATGTTGTAAATTTGGAGAAAGAAGGCTGTTTGTAAAGAGCCGCGCGTTGTTTCTAGCAGTTGTATTTTGAAATGTTTGAACTGTGTGTAGGAAACGCGAGAATAACGTCAAGGATAAAACTTCTTTCTCCAAATTTACAACATGGCAAGAAAGAAGAAAAGAAAAAAAAAAAGAAACAACACACTGAAGATGGAGTATACCTTTGAAATATATTTGTGATAAATTTCAAACAAGTAAAATATTTGTTTATTTTCCTAATATTACGTTGTATTTAACTTTCAAGCGCATTTGATGTGTATTTGATTTTATTCAAATTAAAACAACGTTTCTATATGAACTCTCATCTCATCCTTGGAATTTATTGCAGTTTTCCTGAATTCTTAGAAAAATGTCAATCCTCACTGTTCACTCACCTTAGATGACCTGCACTGGTTACAGAAATTCCTATTTACACTATGAGAAAAACAATCATTTTCTCGGCCTAACGTTCACAGGAAACATGAGTTAGAACAATTACATTGAGAACATTGCCAGGACCGTTAAGAAGGTGGGTTCTCTCTACCGCGCTAGAAAGCTATTAACGCCTGAAAGTATCCTATAACTCTATAAGGCCACCATTCATCCATGTATGGAGTATTGTTGTCGTATTTGGGCTGGTGCATCTGCCACTAGTCTCTCGCTCCTAGACAAGGTGCAAAAGAGAGTTGCCAACCTGATAGGTCCTGAATTGTCAGCTAAACTTCAGCCTCTGTCACATCGATGAAATGTTGCATCCCTCTGCCTGTGAATGCTCTGACGAACTGCAAGCACTTGTGCCCTCTTGACGTAAATACCCCGACAAACCCGACAAGCAGCTAAATCTCACCCCTTCACAGTAGAGATCCCTAGATGCAAGAGAGCATTCTACTCCAGTAGTTTCTTCCCCAGAATAGCTAGAGTTAGGAATTCCCTTCCGGGTTCCTGCTTCCCCGACTGTACTGACATGCAGAAGTTCAAGTGCAACGTGAACCAACATCTTGCTGCCCAAATCCCTACACAATACCCCTGATGCTTATGTCCCTGATAGTAGCCCCCTACAACAAAGTGGCAATGTGCCTTGTTTCGGGTGAAAATGTAATAAAAAAATAAATAAATAAAAAAATAGATTTTCTAATTAAACGGCAAGTTTTATTTTTATTTCAGAAAAATCAGGTTTCATGTAAACCCTTTTTAATCCGACAATAATATCATAATTATTTGTTGCTTTTGATGTTGAGCGTTAAAATGAAAGCATTTTGCATTCTTATTCTACAGATACAGGGTTACTAGGATATGAAAGAGTATTCCCCAGACACTTAGCTCATAACACGCATACATGTTATGGGGTTAAATGGTAATAAACGAAAGGAACACAGGAATGAAACATGTATTCATATAGATTACAGGCAAAGTGAGTTGAGTAATACCATAGGGCGTTTGCACATGACCTGCTTGGCTGCGTGCCAATCTCTGACTGCCGGGCACCAGTAATCCATACCAGAGGTGACGTCACCAAAGGAAGTGACGTCATGAGATAGTCCATTAATCCCATGGAGGAGCGTCTCCAACAATGCATCAGCATCTAAAGAACTTGATTAAACCTTTTTTTTTTTTTTTTTTTACCATATAGTCACCACTCATCAAGGCCCGGAGGCCACTCAAGGATAAGGTACCATGAGGGGAATTTAATAAGTTAATTTATTTTAGAGGACGACTCATCAAGAACCTGTTCATTCTGGACTTGAAAACAACTATGTTATAGTCAGTTGGCAAGCAGTTCTGTGGTATTGTGTTCCACAGATGAGCAGTTTTAGGAAAAAAACTCTGCTCATGGAATTTTCGCTTAAATTTAAGCAGATTGTTTATTCAAAGTTTACCTTCACAAACAACAGCACAATAAAAAAAAAAATAAAGAAGCAAATGATACATCTCCCAAAACAAGTGAACGCACATAATTGTTACTCAACTAAGGAAATAGCATAGAATACACAAAGGGCTTACATACAGTGATCACATTAGGGCTTTCTGATGGGGCAAGGTTTTCAACTTCAAAATAGGGTTAGCTTTACTCTGGGGGAGGGGGGGGTCAGTGAGAGTTTTTGAATCTCATAAGAACTATGGCAAGATTACATATCCTATGAGGTCTCAAGACCTGACTCTTTTCCTAAAGAAAGTCTCTGAATATTAAAAAGAGAATACCATTAAAGGGAGGTAACTCTGTTACCCTACATGAGTAAACGGTACATAAAAGTATTATAAAACTGTTTTAATTGCAGAATTCATTTTATCTGTCTTTACACAGGAATTCTTTTTTTTTTTTTTTTTTATTTTACTTCAGTCAAAGTTCTCAGAAATCAAGGGGCCCACAACCAGGGGCTAACACTTGAACTCTATATGAGATACATAGATATTCTAATGCTCCATTTAAGTTCTTTATGCCTCAAAAACTGAGTTACTAAAGAAGTTGAGAACATAATCTTCCTATCCCTAATTAACCATTTTCATACGTTGTAGTATGTCTTTCATTTTGGTCTCTTGGTCTTACTGGATTCCAGGACAAGAATTTATCTAGTCTGGTGGAGTATCCAGCTTCATGCTATTACTTGAGGTAACATCACTTGGAGAAGGTGCACCATTCCTCGTAAAAGCTAATGTGGGTTAGCCATAGCAAGAAGATCTACATTTGGGCTGCGAATACTATGTAATTTGGAATATTTGGTCAGGGTTTACTTCTATGGAAAAAGTATCCTCATGCCAGGTTGTTCTGACAAACCCCTGTACAGAGAGACCTTAGACACTCGAGGATAATGTCTAGTAGGCATTCAAGTTCTCTATATTCTCATCTCATATTCTTCTAGTATGTGTGTGTGTGTGTGTGTGTGTGTGTGTGTGTGTGTGTATATGGGAGGCAGTTGTCTAAAGATTGATTTTCTTTCCAGCAGTTACTTCCCTTGTGCTGACTGACTCATACCTAAGGAAACTATAAAAGAAATGTAAAAGAATGTAGAAGTTTCAATAGAAATGTTACACATTTGGTCCGGGTAATGCCGGGTAGCTCTACTAAAATACATATGTGCAGATGTTCATGTATATATAAGGAGTCTGTTATTTGTAGGAAGTTGGCACTACTCTGATATTTAACCGACTTATTGAAGCAGGAAATGAATAGTTAATGACTCCCAACACACACACACATACACACAACCTTGACTTGGCATAAAGTTTGCAATTATTACTGCCCAATAGAAAACACAAGAGGCAAACATTTTATTTTTTTGTCAGGAAATACGTGTTATGCTTGTGCAATCTGTTAATATAAAGGGCAGTTCTTTGTATATCCAGCTGAAAGTCAACAACTACAAAACAAGCACACACAACAAAGTTATGTTACATGATAAGGGCTGTCCCCTTTTCATGTAAGTATAAAAATAGAGAGATTTAGTTAAAATGAAATAGAATAGACGAAATTCGAACCTCATAATTTAGGTTTAGAAATAGATTACGAGAGAGAATTAGAAAATGGAATGTAAAAACAAACCATTGTTTAGCTTAGAGATGAAATAGTTTTAAGAAAAGGAATGTGCATTTGTCAATTCTGTTATGAAATTGAATTGAGGAATGCAACTATAGGATTATTTAATAAACATGTTTTTAACATATTGGAAATATAGGTTACTGGAAATATAGGTTAAAATTCCTTTTGTAAACAAAGGAAAAAGTTTTGGACGCGCATTTTCAGAACACGTGAAAGAAGACACATGTTTTAACATGAGTATGACGTCATGGAAAATGGGAAGTTGTCGATATAGTTAGAAACTTGAGAGTTAAGCAGAGAGAGTCTGAGGACGACAGACGACAGTCTGGAGTCCAGAGATGGACAGTTGAACGTCTGGAAGCGAGACGGTCACCTTTGAAACATAGAATGTAAAACTTTGAATTCCTGACTAAGAAAACCACCGACCGGTCGAAGACGAAATAAACCCATCATGTGTTTTTATAAACGTCATCTTTGTGTTGTAATTCTACCAAAAGGTAAAGTGAAATTGTCATTATATGTCTTATATATCCTGTGTTTTAAAATGTCTTCACATGCACAATGTCTCGACATCTCATATCTACAATGTGAACACTAAGACTGTCTCAACACTGTCTCCTCACTCAAAGAGCTTCTCCTACACTTCTAAGTATGAGCATTTTATATATATGAATCTCTTCATAACACGAACACAGAACGCAACATCTCTCTTAATAAGACTCTCTAAGACTCACTTTTAATAAGACTTCCGAACAACAACAACAATAATAATAATAATAATAATAATGAAACCACTATATAACAGTTGGTATAGTCTTGATCAGCATTGCCCCAGATGAATAATATCTAAAACTTGCAAAAAAAAAAAAAAAAAAAAATGATTCTTTGATGCTAAATAAGCGTCGATTCTGTTAGATGTCTTTTATTTTTAAACCAATTTATAAAAGGGTCAACAAAAAGAACGAGAGGAAAATCAGTGAGATTGTTTGAATCTCACAAGAGCTATGGCAAGGTTATGTATCCTACGAGGTCTCAAGACCTGGCCCTTTTTCTAAACAGGTACCTCTCTGGATATTAAAAAGAGAATACCATCAAAGGGAGGTCACTCTGTTACCCTACATGAGTAATTGGAACACAAAAGTATTAAAACTTTTAATTGCAGAATTCATTTTATGTCTTGACACAGGTATTCTTCTAGTGTGTATGTGTGTGGGTTGGGTATATATATATATATATATATATATATATATATATATTTGTCTGTATGTCCAGCTAAAACTATAACACTGACTTTAAGAAAGTTGGTATTTTTTTTGATCGGCCTTGACCTTAATCTGGCACAGATTTCATCAGGAGATGAAGGAGGGAGAGGAATAAATCTTTTTTTTTTTTTTTTTTTTTTTTTTTTTAAAGTTATTTCCTTTATTAGACTCATTCTTTGAGAAATCTATAAAAAGGAATTGTGTGTGTATGTTCAGAGAGTGGAATGGGCTGGCTGGGTGGAGAAGAAAGAGGCAAGAGTAAACAGAAGGAAAGAGAGAAAGATAGAGAAAGATATGTCTTAATAGAAGGTAGTCTCCTGACAAATACTATATTATCCATAACCCCTTAAAAAGGAGGATAGAATTCCTGTCAGGACAGTCTTATGAAAATGCTACATCTGGACAGGAGCTGCTAGAAAGGACTTATCCTGCCTTAATAGAGTTCAAAATAGACTTTGTAGCCTCGTAGAAGATGTCCTTTTCTCTTCCCTGCAACTTCTATCTCACAGAAGAGATGTTGCAAGTTTGTCTCTGCTTTATCGTTATTTTCATGGCAAGTGCTCGACTGAGCTCCAATCTATGGTGCCCCCCTCACCAAACTTTCCCAAGCACTCGTCTAGCTGAAAACACTATCATTAATTCCCCCCATTCTTTATCTGTGCCTAAACCTAAACGTAGATTCCATGAACAAAGCTTCTTTCTTAGAACTGCACGCCTATGGAATTGTCTTCCATTTTCCTGCTTTCCCGCTGACTACAATATGATTGCCTTCAAGTCCAACGTAAACAAGTTCTTGATGAGCCGTTCCACTTAAGTTAACAAATTTACCAAATTTCCATTACTAACAATTACTATATTGTCCAATTGACTACTGTACACTCTTAACCCTTATCCTCGAGTGGTCCCTGGCCTTGATAAGTGGTTATGCCTATGTTAAAAAAAAAAAACTACACAATAATAGACTACTAAATCGTTTTTTATATTTAATTAAAATGCCCAGTCATTAAAACATTTTTTTATATAGTTCTTTGGTCTTTGGTTATAATCAAAATTTAGTATCTGTTCTCAGCATTATAGTGACATCAGACGTTTTACTATTGTCGAAACTATTGTGTAAATATAAGAAAATGTAAATTACAAATGTATATTACAGAATATATATATATATATATATATATATGTGCTGTAATATTTATTAAATACTTACAAACACTAGTGTTTCATCCTTTCGAGAATCGTCAGTGCAGGGTGTCACGATTAACACCAGTAGATAGATTTGAACCCGGCAACAGAAGCCATCTCTGGCTTCATTAGCAAGGACCATATCCATTAACCACAAGAAACATTGTTGAATTTTTAACGTCTGTCAGAGTGATCTAATCATTATATGACGATCTGCGCATAAGAGTTACATTGACCGACTTTTTAATTCAACTGCAAAGTGCTCAACGATAAAAAACGTTTCTTAAAGGAGCTGACATAATTATTTACTATAATAATTATTAAATACCTGCAGACACTAGTGTTTCATCCTTTCAGGAATCTTCAGTGCATATATATATATATATATATATATATATATATATACATACACTGCAGTACAATAATACTCCAAGTTGCAAATATCAAATTTTCTCAGTTGGTCATTTATTATTTTTCAAAAGGTATCTGTTACAATATTGTTTCATATTGCAGCTAGCAAGTCTACAAAATTTTGTTATTGCTGCATATTTAGTCATGAACTCTTCAGATATTTACTTTTAAAAAAAATTATAAAAACACCATTTTGGACAACTTACATGGTTCATGTAATTGACACACTGTGCCGTTCCTTCTCGGTTAGGACTATTGGATTGCAGATTGTATAATACCGTAAACCTAAAGTTCAAATAAATATTAGTATCAATATTTACAATAAGACGATCTTATAACTGCTTGGATTACTTCATATGCATGATTTTGATCTTCAAAGATTTCATCTTTTAGCATGGAATATACATTAAAAAAAAAGCCACAGTTCATTCTGAACTATATCAGTGTACATTGTTTTGGACTTTACAACTGTTCTTATATCCTTACTAGCATGAGTGCCCGGCGTTGCCCGGGTATTTGGAGATGTATGCTGAGCAAAAAAAAAAAGTTGTCAATTTTTTTAACTTTGACCCCTCTTATGACCCCTTAACATTTGTTTTGGGCTCAAATTAAGTTAAGTTAGATCCATGTCTAATGAACCTATATCTAAAATTTCAAGTGTTTAGACCGAAAATTGTCAGAGTTTGGTAGAGTTCTCAAAGGTCAAATCGTCAAACTTTGACCCCTTAATCGCTAAATTTCTGGCCGAAAACCGATCACATCGATTTTCCCAAATCTCAGTATCCTGTATATCAAATTTCGAGTCTGTAGACTTAAAATTGACAAAGTTATTGCGTATGGAAATGTACACACACACAGATACACAGACACCCTAACCCCACCTTAACTCCCCTTTGTCTGCATTAAGGAACAAATTCCGATCTATAATCTACTGATAAACGCTATTTCCTATTTATTTTGTTATATTTTTTGCTATTTTTTTTTTTACTTTCCAACACTTGGGAGAGTTGACGATTTTTAAGAAGAAATCATTTCGCACGGATGTAGTTGAAAACCTAATCATGTGATAGTTCAGAAGTTGAATTAGAAATATTTGCAGGAATCTGGAGTTGGACTTGAGCGTTTAAAAAAAGTTTGTTTTTTTTTTTAACTGGTTTAATCCACTCTATCCCGGTTTCTAGACAAAAAAAACTTTTTGAATTAAGTGAAAATTTCTTATTGAAAAGGAGGTGACAACTGCGAAAAAAAAATCATTTTTATTGCACAGACATATAGTTAAAAGCATAAAGCATGAGAGAAATAGATAGATAGATATAAAAATGAAGGTCAACGAAGGTGACACATTCTGGATAAACCTGATTTCTTTTTCTGCCTATCCTATCTATATTAACATCAAAACAACTTATGCTTAATTAATTCTGTGATACGGCAGAATATAATGAAATATCATATATATATATCTACTTGGGGGAAAAAAAATAAAAGCAGTCACGTGATTATACTTTCAACTATGTCTGTGCGATCAAAATGATTTATAATTTACAATTATTAATCTTTATCTTCAACATTAATATAGCTCTAGGATTAATATACCTATTGAGCTTATTATATATCTACAGTACTGTTCTTTTAAGGTATTAATACATTAAAACAAACTTTGCTCTTTAGACTTCAGGTCTAATTCACCAATATATATATATATATATATATATATATATATTAGTGTATTTAGGCAGCATTCCTTCATTCAGGCAAACATTATTAAAAACAACAGATATACCTTGCTTAATGATTCTTTTTTTTCATTTTTTTCGATCTTTCGTAAGATTTTTTTAACTTCAAGATAGAAGGTATTTACAAATGTTCCATGGTTCACACGAGCGCTTTCGATTCTTTCTTGAATCATCATCAGGTGGAGATAAAATATTAAAAATAGAAGTGAAATATATAGTTACGAATGATAAAGAGTCAATGAAAAGTCAATTAAAATATACATTTACGAGTGATAAAAAACTCGATTAAAAAAAAAAAAAAAAAAAAAAAAGGCAATGTTAGTAAAACCAGTCGTATACCGGTTATGCTAAACATTTCAGCACATTATTGCTACTTTCAAAATTAATGCTATTTATAGATGGGTGCTGGGTTTTTATATATAGTGCTTCAATTTTTTTTTAATAATGTTTGCCTGAATATATATAGATAGATATATACTAGCAAAAGTACCCGTCGTTGACTGGGTTCAAAAACAACCTACAGAAAATGGACTCTGATTTATGAAAGTATGATAGGTTATGAAAAGGAAGGGTTGTAAAGAGATAGCTTCGAATTTGAGGGTATCAAAACCAAAAAAAAATATGATGAAAGTAAAAATAAAATAGATAAACCCTATAATTTATTATACTATACCTGTTCACACTGAAACACTTATCACAATATTCTGTGGATCATAATTAAAAAACCTTGTTAAAGTTTGTGACGTATTTCCATTCTATGGAGGCCAGGCGCAAACGAACCCCCCCCCCCATAATTTTATTATACCACATTTCTTCAAACTGAAACATAATTATCAAAGTATACTTACGCAGATAGATATGAAAAGTCTTTATTAAAGTTTGTGCCTGTTTCCATTCTATGAAGGCCAGGCGTGAACGCAGACCCCACAATTTTATTATACCATCCTTATTTAAGTTAAAACATACTTACCAAAGTATTATTATATACATCTGTATCAAAATTTATAAATAGTTTATATTTATTTTCTTAGATAATATTAACGATGGTTGAATCTAGAATGACTGTATTAAGATTTTATTTTTTTATTAGCGGGGGTACCTGGCGTTTGCCAGTGTGTGTGTGTAAGGGGGGGGGGTAAAGTAAAGAATGAGCGAAGTAATAACCCTGTTTCAATAATAATTAAAAAAAATAAAAATAAAACGATGTTAAACTTTAAAAAAAAATCGGAAAAACGAAAACAGAAAAAATACATCGAACAAAACGAAATAAAACGGAAATGATGTATTATGTTTTTTTTTTTTAAGTGTGTAAATGTTGGGAAATAAATAGTAATTAAGCAACGTAAAGTAAGCATGGTGCGTTTCACCCAATAGGAAGCAACAAACGGAAAGGCACAGTGAAATTCCATGTCAGTTTTTTTTAATCAACTATGAAGTACAGAAAACCGAAACCGGTGTTCGTTCCTAACTGTCCCTTGTGAACGATCACGCAATGGTGTAAATGAGTGGCGGAGGAAGGAGGAATTTATTAGAGAGAAAAGATTTTACTACTTTCATTGATCTTAACCGATTTTGGCAGTAAACTCTCAACAGAAAAAATATAGGAATCTATGATTATTGAGGAAGTGGATAGGTAATATGCCTATAACACACCTCCGATATTGTGCTGCAGTTTGTGCATATTACATTTAATGTCTTGATTTTTAATCCTATTAAGGTCAAAATCACAGGGGGGAAAAATGAGTTCATTTTATATAGATAGATAGATAGATAGAGAAAAGAGATAAAAAAAAAAACTAATTTTTAATTTATTGAATTTGTTTCCGATATTTCAGTTATTTGGTCAAATTTAAAAATTTGCTCGGCTAAATATTTTTATTATATATATTTCGATCTTGTAGGCTATTTTTCTGACACTTCTTATTGCACTATTCATCATTCAATTCCGTAATTCAATTTTGTTAGCTAATTTATGAACTTGTAGACATTTTTTGTCCCCCCCCTCCCTTTTTTTTTTTTAAATAACTTCTGGTATATATAAGTACATACATTTTTATGCCTCATATTTTTTCAAGTGTGGGAATTTCACACTCAAACAAACTTCTTGAGAACCAACTATTTTTAAGTATAATACTTTTAAGTATATTATTCACTCAATGCCGGCTTCCAGGTGAATCCTCTTAATTGAATGAAGATTTGTATTATTTGGATTGTTCTCATCTTGGTTGTTATTCTCACGACGTTTCGGCTGATGTAACCTCCCACTTTCTTCGGATGTATCTTCACAATAGATCTTATTGGTGAATGATGAAAAATGTTTTGTTTTTTTTTTTAATTTTTTTCATAAACAATAGTCGTTAGAATTCAAAATTGTGTGATGTTTTTATGAAATGGAAAGAGTGAAGATTTTTCTTTGAAAATGTGATACCTCCAAAATTAAAAAAAATTAAATAAATCAATTCGATCACACAGATGTAGTGGAAAGCATAGTCACGTGATTACTACTGTTGCTTTTTTTTTTTTTTTTTTTTTTTTGCTATTTTTAAGTCTAGCAGGAATGTAACTTCTAACTCTAATCAACCCCACCTTTCCGTAAAAGATACACAACAAGAGCATATCTAGCTACATCAGGCCAAAGAACTCCCCCCCTCTCTCTCTCTCTCTCTCTCTCTCTAAAAAAAGCCAAATCGGATCTTCTACGAACAAAATTTCTTTTCTAGAACATCTGTGGTACAAAATGCCACAAAGATGCTTCTCAACTGACTACAATGTTGTCATCTTATTAACCCTTATCCTCAAGTGGCTTTCAGGCCTTCATAAACGGTAACTAATTAGCATGAAAAAGAAATGCCTACTGAATACAACAATCTTCAGAACTTGCTTGTTTTTAAATAAGTCAGCAATTTATCAGATTTAAGGACTCTCCTCTCCACTCCCCCATAATTATCTGATTTGAAAATCACATGGGAAACGTTCTTATCCCTTTATTACATTCAGTATGCCACCATCTGTCTTGGAGAGTGGAGGATTTTGTTTGTTGTCATTAACACACTTTTTTTCAAGCACTATGGATAAGAATCAAGGTAAGGTTATGAAATGCAAAAATTCTCGGTGGTAGTTTAACTATTGAACTTCTGATATGTAATCTATCCCGGGTTACACCTGCATGTTGAAAATTGTGATTTTGTTGTGCAGATTGGTTGGTGCAAGAAGAGTTCAAAGGTTAAGTTGCTAACGTATGTCAAACTTTCTGGCTGGGGTCGACGATAGCACCGAAAATAGGTCAATCAGGATTGTGTGAAAGAGAATGTAGAAAGAGCAAGAGAGAGAACATGAAAGAGAGGAAGATATCTTTTCTCTTGCATGCAAGTTAGTCTGGTTTCCGATTTTGAGTGGAAAGATTGGCGCAAAGATGCGTCAGAAAAAGGAACGCTAAAAAGCTTGAATCAACCATGTGAAGGGTCCCCTGGTTTACTCGTAGACAAAATACAGTGATCCTTGCCAGAAAATCGGCGTTGTACTTTTGTCTTCGATGTGCTTTACAGCTCATCGACTAGTGACGAGAAGAATCGCATCCCAGGGAAGACCAAGATAACAGAAAAAAGGTATGGTGAACTTAATCCCGTATATATGCACACACACTAGACATATCATGATTACATACATAGATACAGAGAGACACATACAATAAGATACACACACAACAGACAACCCCCCCCCAAATCATACACTTCATAATGAAAGATCATTATAGTGAAAAAGTCCTACAATCATAGTATCATTACCCTTTAAACTAATTAAAATTAACAATAAATATTTTTTAATCATCTACATCATAATTCAAGTCATAATGGGTTAATGGGGTAGATTAGTCTGATAGGAATACGTAGTAAAAAACTGGCTTATGTCAATATGTACTTAGTTTATAGATAAGCGTCTCCAGTGTCGATTTATGTTTGACAGGATTGAAATCAATAGCTTATCTACATAGTGAAAATATTTATTCTATCAGCATACAAGACAATTTTGTAGGTTTCTTCTGAGATCTGTCCCCGATAACAAGAAAGTGCGCATCTTCTTCTTTCTTTTCTTTTTTGGTCCCCTGACAAAAGGAGGGTGGACCTGTAAATTCACCCTTGTCCATTTCTCTGTCCGTACTTTTCTCAATAACTATGCCTTGGAATTTTTTGAAATTTTGCACAAACATTAAACATGATATAAGTAAAAAAGTAACAGAATGGATTTTCCGGGAAAAACTCCGGTTGACCCCCCCCCCCCCCCGGGGTGTCTTTCGGGTTAAAATGACTAAAATTTACACTTTTGTGCTTATTAAAACAAAAATTGATGCCTTGGATTTTTATAAAACTTTCTGAAAAGTTGTAACTAACTGATTTCTATATAATTTTCTTTGTCTATACTTTGCGATAACTCTTGGGTGTGCTCCAGGGGCTCTTTTAGGGCTAATAAAAACACTCCATTTTTGGGACTATTTTATCACATTTGTCCAAAATTTTCTGTGTATTTCTGTTTATCAGTTTTGCATGGTGCTGAACTCAAATTTAAAAATGTTACGGCCTTGGGGACTTTTGGGGCTAAATGGAGGAGGGAGGCAAATGATGGACTTAGTCATTTCTTTTTTTACATGGTGCAGAACTCAAATTTACATATGTTAAGGCCTAAAACTGCACCGTTTGTTCATTTTCACCAAGATTTGATGTCCCCCTGGGGGCTTTTGGGGCTAACGAGGGGGGTGGGGTGCAAATGCTAAACTTAGTCATTTATTTTATGCCTCGTTCACTGTGCACTCACAGGGATCATGCATGTTTCACTTTTTTTTTTTTGTAATTATTTAGTACATCTAGAACAAGACTCTTTTTCAAGAGACCAACATTCAAACCCCTCAGCCTAATATTCTCAAACAACACAAGTTGGAATAGCTACACAAAAGATTTTGCAAAGTCTGCTGCAAAGAAGATAGGTTCCCTCTACACATCTAAAGAGTGAAACAATAAAAGTGTCGCCCTAAAGAAAACAATGCTAAATCTTTTTAATCGATTTCTGGACAGAAATTTGGCTGTCAAGGGGTCAAAGTGCAACGATTTGACCTTTGAAAACTCTACCAAACTCCTCCACCAATTATTGGTTTAAACACTTGAAATTTTAAATGTAGGTGAAAATGAACAAACGGTGCAGTTTTAGGCCTTAACATATGTAAATTTGAGTTCTGCACCATGTAAAAAAAGAAATGTAACATGGATCAAACTTTTTAATTTAATTTGAGCCAAAAAAAATGAATGTTTAGAGGTTAAAATTGGGGTCAAAGTTAAAAAAAATTTGACCCCTGCGGTCTCTACCAAATTACTCAGCCAATTTCTGGTCTAAACATTTGAAATTTTACATAAAGGGTATTTAGACATGCAGCAAGTTTTTTAATGAGTTTTTGGATGAAAAATTTTCTAAGAGGTCAAAGTTGAAAGAGTTGACCATTGCAGACTCTACCAAACTCCTCTGCCAATTTTTGATCTAAGCACTTGAAATTTTAGATGTAGGTTACCTGGACATGAGTCAAACTTTTTAATATATATATATACATACATATGCACATAAAATTATGAACAGTACGTAGGGTCCGAGCAAAATGAAGCTGAACTGCTAGTTAAAAAGAAAAGCCCTATCTTATTTAAAATTTGTACATCCAAGCTTCCCACGTTTGTGTGATGTATATCGAGTACATTACAGAAAATTCTTGTCATTCTTCCTGACTTTTCCATATCACACCCAAAAGAAAAATTCTTTCAAGAACGCAGACGTTCACCTGATATCGACAATTGCAGCATCCAATGCAAAATTCTCATGTGGCCAAATGTGCGAAAAAGAACGAAAACCAATCTAGTTCTCAATTTATGGAAATTAAACAACACAGAGGTGTCCACATTTCATTCTCCCCTCAGGAAACCGCCTACCTGACGCCTCTATGTAGCTTAATTACTATAAATATCTATATTATTTTTCTCTTATTCTGTCTGTCTGTCCGTTTCAATTTTTCTCCAATCTGGCTGAAATTTTGTATGAATCTTTGTTATGATAAGGTGCAGTGAACTGAGTATTATGGTATCCATTCTATGCATAGTTAGGGATTAATAGGGATTAATCGTCACAGTACCATAATTACTCTAGAAGTTTGGCATAAAGCACTCATTTTAAGTAAACGCTCTATAACTGTTGCCCGTTCTTAATGGGCATAAAACATCTGCTCTATAGTATGTTTCTCTTAGTCTATCTGTCTTTCTGTCGATTCCACTTTTTCTCTGAAACTGCTGTGCAGATCTGGCTGAAATGTTGTATGAACCTTTATGATAAGGTGCAGAGAACTAAGTATTACGGTATCCATTTGATGCGCAGTTAGGGATAATAGGGATTAGTGTTTAATGCAAAAATAAGCACAAATTTAACCATATTCAACCATCAATTTGACATAAAGCACTCTAAGTCAACAGGCTGTAACTTTTGCTAGAGTCGGTCAGCTGACCTTGTTATTTAAGATTTTTACCAAGGAACGAGAGCACGTCATCTCCATGAATTAAAGGAATTCTTCTGAAATTCCATGCAGATTCTGGAGTTCAACGAGATACACCTGAGGAAGATCGCAGGATTATACAGGATTCTACATTGCGAGTGAAACAGTCGCATTTGCAAGTGATTTTTCAAAGTGGCGACTAGAAATAATGAAACGCTTATCTTTTGGCGATTGTATTTCTTTCACCAACAATCTTCCAAAGCTCACTAGCAAGTGAAAAATATCTTTACATCATTTCTTTTTAATAAAATGAACAAACTTAAAAATGAGTATATTGTTCTGTTAAACTTTTATTGTTTAAATAAACAATAATAGTTTAATAGAACAATATACTCTTCTTTTTTTTTTAATGAAGGCTATTTAAAAAAAACATCTGAAGAAATTAGAATGTTTATACCTTCAACAAGTATCAACATAAAATTTGTTGTATATTTAGAATTACACTTATTTAAAAATATACAGAAAAATCTTTATGTACATGCACGTCACAAAACGAAGATGTCATATTCTAAAAATCATGTGGGTTTGGCTAGTAATTTTTCTATTTGGTTAGTAAACGTAAATATTTAGTTGTCAAAGGTCAACTAAAGATAAATTTGTCCATAGAGCTCTGTAATTGTATTCTTATCACTTGTACTGAGCATTGAATCATTCAATCTCCAGAACAGATTATAACTTAGCACTTGTTTGAACAGATTATAACTTAGCACTTTTATCCATTGCACCACGAATCCTTGCAGTATTATGAATACAATTATATCAGCTGAAACGTGAAAATAACACTCAAGATGAGAACAGTAATAATTCCAATATGGTACAAACTTCTATTAGCCTCTAATAATTTATTGTTAAATCAAGATGTAGATAGTAATGATGATGATGGAGAGGCTGCATTTTGTACATCACATAGCAAGGATGCTATGCATAGATACTGCTTCTATTAGCTCTTAATAATTTATTGTTAAATAAAGGTGTAGATAGTTATGATGATGACTGTCCATTTCCTTGCATGGGTTTTGTATGTCTTCTCTCGGTGCTTCTGGCTACAAAGTGTCGATAGAATTTCATCTTTTGTTGAGTAGAAAGGGCGTGGTGCGTAGGAAATTAATTTAACCCCACCCAGTTCTCTTACGATAGATCTGACGTCTGTTCCATCCAAGATAACAATATTTTCATTATTGTCACGCGGGAGTTCTAGAAAAGTGAAAAAGTATTTCAAAGTTTTGAGGCTTTCACCATTTTGGGCGCGGTCTTTGTGTGGCACATTTGGGGAATTCTTGAACGTGTCTTAATATATGAAATAATGTAGGCCGGATTGTAAAAGTCAGACCTAAATAACATTTAAGCTGGCATATCAAACTTTGATTCTGACTAGAAAATTTTCTGTTTCCGAAGGAAGCTTTGTTTATGAAAGTTCCGTTGAGTGTTAGGTACATGGACGGAGTAATAAAGGAAAATTGTATAGTGGTGGTAGCTAGATGAGTTTTTGCTGTGAAAATCCATGTCAAATTAGAATCTGTTTCATAACAAGTTTAAACAAATTTTTGTGTTTTTGAATATTTGATAATTTGGATTATTTCTATTTGATTGCTTCCTCAGGACAGCAATATGTGACACAAGGTCGTTTTTAATGTAGGAGGAAAACCAGTTCCCCAAAAAGAGGCAATCTTAAAGTAGGCAAAAATAAAAATTGTCTTAGTATAGAAAGGGTTGCCCCTACATTAACTAAGAACAAATTAGCTTGAGTGTAGCATCAGAACAGATACTACATTCTGATCTTAGCCCGAAGGACAATGTACTTTTTTTATTACATTTTCACCCCAAACAAGGCATAGTGCCATTTTGATATAGGGGGCTATTATCAGGGACATAAGTTGAAGGGATACTATGTAGGGAGTTGAGCAGCAAGATGTCTGTTCACATTACACTTGAACTTCTGCATGTTAATACAGTTGGGAAGCAGGAACCTGGAAGGGAATTCCAAAGTCTAGCAGTTCTGGGGAAGAAACTATTGGAGTAGAAGGTTTTCTTACATCAGGGATCTCTACTGTGTAGGGGTGGGATTTTGCTGCTTGTCGGGGGGTACAAGGGCTTGTAGTTCGTCGGAGCATCCACCATTAAAATACTTGTAAAACAGGCAGATGGACGCAACATTTTGTCAGTGGGACAAAGCCTAGATGGCAGTTCAGGACCTATCAGGTTGGCAACTCTCTTTTGAACCCTGTCCAGGAATGAGAGACTAGTAGCAGATGCACTAGCCCAAATGTGACAACAATACTCCATACATGGGCGAATGGTGGCCTTGTTGTAGAGGTACAGGATACTTTCAGGCATAAGTAACTCTCTAGCACGGTAGAGAGAGCCCACTTTCTTTGCATCAGCCTTGGCAATGCTCTCGATGTATCTGTTCCAACTCATGTTCCCTGTGAACGTTAAGCTGAGGAGTTTGAATGAAGTACTTTCAGGTAATGTATCATTAGTCATAAGTATTAGTGGTTGAGAAGGTTTCTTGCAATTATTAAAGGAAACGAGCCTAGTTTTGGCAGCATTGAACGTTACGATCCATTTTTGACCGCATTCCATTACAGACTAATTTGCATTATTTGGATTATCCAGACTATTGTTCTTATCTTGAATGTCATTTTCACAACGTTTCAGTCGATGTAACCTCCAACCTTCTTCAGGTGTATTCTGTCGAACTCGAGAATGTTTCAATATCAAACTTTGGAATCTGCACGCCAGAACTTGTTTTTTTTATGCAATAAAGAAATGTTTTAATCAGGAAACCCACGGATGATGGAAGTTAGCGTGCAACTGATGCACGAACATAAATAACCCCCTCATTCACTTGTTGAACCATGCATAGACCTTTACTTTGAAGACCAGTTCGACTTGCAAGTCATAAGACTAAGAAATATTTCCTTTTTGAAAGGCGACTTGAAAGTACAACTTGACGGTAAAGGACTAAGACGAGAATTTGTGATATATATATATATATATATATATATATATATATATATATATATATATATATATATATATATTTTAATCCTTTGAGATAAGGCTTCATAATTTGTGCATTCATTCTCAAAGGATCAAAAAAATAAATAAAAAAATAATAATATCATTCGGTATATGCCTTACAATAAAAGATCAGATAAGAACACAAAATTTGATTTATAAGACCATAGTTTCCAGCTGAACATTGTCTGAAGATAACAGTTTCAATCCTAGCCAAACAGGCCAGAGGATTAGTTGGCTAAAACGTTATGAGTCAACAACAACTATGGAAGGCAGTAATTACCGGGGATAAGTTACAAGACTCGGTATTCCTATCCCGTCGTGGTTAATCATCTGAAGAAGGCCAGAGGATGGGTTGGCTGAAACATGGTGAAACAACAACAATTATAAATATGAGGATAACAGTCTGTAAAAAGAATGAATGCACAAAGAATTTGTTAACATTAGACTTGAAAACGACTATATTGTAGTTAGTTGGAAAGAAAAGCATTGTGTAGCTGTGTTCATAGACCGGAAATCCTTGCACTCATACTTCCCCTTTCCTGATCATACCAACATGTAGAAAATTAAATATAACGTAAACAAACATCTTATTACACAACTCCCGTGTGGAGTTGAATAAAAGTAAAGATGTAATCGTCATAAGATGACTTCTTTCTTCCTCTCTTTTTTTCTTCCTCCTTGTTTTTCTTTCTTTTTGTCTTTCTTTCTGCCTCTCTTCCTTTCTTTCTTCCTTTCTTTACTTCCCTCCGCTTGTCATGTCAGTACCAGCTAGGTCTTGATGTCTACCATGCCCCACTAATAAAAAAAAAAAAAGATAAAGGCTTATTTTTCTACTTGCTTTGACCATGTTTTAGTGTAAAAAAAAAAAAAAGAAAAGAAATTCACGTGTTTAAATTGGCCTTGTGACATTTTGACCTTTCAAAGGGAATATTTAAATAATCGTGTATGTGTGTGTGTTATGCACCCCCACCCTCCCGCCCCACATACACACGAGCTTAAAAGCCAAGTTCAGTTGATGAAAACTTTAAAGCCTGTTTCTGTAGTCTAAACTATTGGACCAACGCCAAGTATAACAAAAGGTTAAAAATGATAAGTGATTTTTAATGAGTGAACACTCTATTGAAGTAAATAACATATATATATATATATATATATATATATATATATATATATATATATATATATATATATATATATATACTAGCATGGGTACCCGGCGTTTCCCGGGTCGACATAAAGTTCCGTTTTGAACACACCTACTATACTAAGGATGCTAATCATTTTCATCGTGGGTAACGTCGATACACACCCCCCCGCAACAATTTCAAAAATAAAAGAACAGATAAAAACATGTAAATGTAATCGACAAAAAAAAAAAAAAAAGTACGTGATCTCTCTACCAGGTGAGAGTCTAACAATAGTAAAAATCATTTATTTATGGGCGTTCGAAATGGCTACCCTTTAAAATATGCGAAGGAAATGCGGTATTATATCGGAGCACACTTACCCTATCTCCTCTCTCTTTGCCGTCGATGGCCGTTCAACAGTCGACTGAAGTAAAAGATTCCTAAGGAAATATCCTTATCCCAAGAAAGTTCTTCCACCGGCAATGAACAGCCGTAAAATAAAATAAAAATATTAAGTTTTCTTGAAAAAAAAAAAAATTTTTTTGCTGTACTTTCATCTAACAATTTACGCTTTTTGCAAACATATTTTCACGTATTTTCTTCAAAATATAATATATAAAATTTCTGTGCCCCACCCTCAAAAAAAAAACACAAACTTGACTGAACAAAAAGTCTTGAAAAAAAAAAACAAAAAAAAAACTTGTACTTACACCTAAGAATTTACGGTGAAAAAAAGTAAAACTCATCTTTTCTTGAAGGAAAAAAACCAAAAACTTTTTGTTAATAAATATTTTGCAATATATATATATATATATATATATATATATATATATATATGAAATGAATAAAAATATTTTCAGTCCTTTAAAGGTAGGTTTTTGTTATTTTTGATCATTTACATTTGTATTTTTTCCGGTTTGTTTGTTTGTTTTTAAAGCGTCTGTTACAACGCTCGGCTTAAACCAATGATTGCCGGTCTCGCCCGATCCATGCTTGATGGAAATTCCCGAGAATTCGGGTCAAATTATACAAGAGTATCGAATATTCAAAAATAAAGCAAAACATCTTTCTGTCTACACGAAATTATTTTTTCATGCTAGAAACGTCTTGCGATTACCAAATTAATTTATTTGGGAAGAGTTTGTTTTTTATCTTTCGAACTTCGGAATGTCTAAAAAAAACTCATCAGGGGAAATAACTCTACTCGTTTCATAAAAAAATCGATGTCGGAAGTAATAATTCAAAAATAAATTTAATTAAATATATTATCAATATAATTGTTGTTTAGAGTTGATGAAATATCAATCTTAAATAGAACACTTAAAACAACTCTCTCGCTAGAAACTTAAACTAACATACAGCTATTTAGTACAATTGATTTTCCTTGATATAATAAACAAATGAGGTGACCTCTTAATCGTATATTTTTAAAAGAATCATACTATATATAGAAATAAATAAAATACTAAACTAACGGACCTTTCGTATATATTAATCAAATTGTGAACAAACAAACAGACAGGAATACGAATTTATATATATATATATATATATATATATATATATATATATATATATATATATATATATATTAGATATTCTTATCAGTTTCTTTAAGCTGGGGATGGGGCATCCTACCAGATTCCAGACCTTTATCCGCTATCTCACACATTCCAACCAAGAGATCTTTGTAAGTTTCTAACTGTCTCTTTAAGTGCAAGTTTTTGAATCTGTTTTGCACTTGGTTCACCGGGTATATTCGCCAGGTATTTTTTTTTTTCATTCTTTTTCATGAGTCCAATTGCTTACTGCAATGATAGATATCTTCCTAAGGTTCCAGTTTCTTTTCATGTACATAAAACTTCGATATTTTATTTTCCCCCTCTCAGTTCTGTTTAATCCAGCATCATTGGGGACACTAACTTCTACTAAGGTTTCTACTTTCTTATTCTTGTCTCTTATCACTGTGTCAGGTTTAATAGCTCCTGTTTTCTGGTCTATGTTCCAAGGACTTGCTGCGCCATTCGATATTCAACTTTTTACAGATGGTCCAATTGAAATATGTACACACTCCATTGTGTCACATAGTGTAGTAGCTGTTCCCCTAGCAGAATCTTACAACTGGATGTCAGGTGGCTCACACCATCTACTTCTGTGTGACAGAGCCTGCACTTGTCGTTGCTGAGACCACTTATATGTAATTTGAAAATATTAGAAAACTGAAAAATGTTATGAAATATTTTTATCAAATGATTTAGAATTTTAAAAAATTTCATTTTTTTTTTTTTTTTCTGGGACTTTCGGTGTAATTCCCCCCCCCCCCAAGGATTGTTGTTTTTTTTTATTTTTTATTTATTTTTTTTCTGGTCGTATTAACCTTGAGAGGTTAATCTCTCATGGATGTAGAAAAAAATATATGTCCAATGTTGTTGATGGTTATTGTAAGTCTGAAGTCGATGCATATGTGCCTGGTTTTGTGCAAATGTTAAACCATCAACAAGAAAATAGTCTCATAAAAAAAATTTTTGATAGCTATTTTCCTCTTGAGAAAAAAAACAACAAATTTTTGAAACTCCATGGAATAAGAAAATAATTCAGTCTACTTTGTAGTTCTTGTTTATGAACAATGAATTTTGTCATTGGTAATTTGCATAATTTAATTCCCCTCACACACACACACACATATATATATATATATATATATGTTTTGTTTTTTAGCATAAACCTATGGAGACGTAATTTTATATTAATATTAGTGCAAAACATAATTTTATTCACAATAGCAATATGTTTATGATAGCTTTGAAGTATTTGTGTATGTGACCCCTTTACACATAAAATTCTAGTTTTATAAACCCCAACTCATCATTTGTTGGGTACTCCAACTAGTATTCTTTATTTTATTGGATTCTCTGAAAACTTCCTTGTTGTTCGATTCCTTTTTTTTTTTTTTTTTTTTTTTTTTTTTGTTGACATTCTTGACAAGTCACATATTTGGTAGTAATATGAGAAATGCTTCAAGACAAGAAGGTCAGAATTTTGAATGTTATTGGGTCAGATTTAAAAAAAATGACATGTCCTCTCTCTTTCTGTCAACAATCATTTCATCTTTATCATTTTCTCCCCTCCGTCTCTCTCTCTCTCTCGTCTTCCTTCTCTCTTTCCCTCCTCCCTCTCTTTTTTCCTCCTACTCTTTCTCTCTCTCTTCCTATCATGTTTGCACTGTCTTCTACCGTGAAACATGGGTCTTGTACAATAAAGTTATAATCGTATCTATCTATCTATCTATCTATCTATCTATCTAAAAGTTAGGTATGTGTAAATGTTTATATGTACATAATTCACTCTTAAACAAATCATTTTGAATGTTAAAATAACTGCTTTGTGTAAAAAGTCGTAATGTAAGTTATATTTTGTTTTAGTTTTATTCAAAATAGGTATTAAAAAATATTCAAAATTAGGTGGAAGCTCTTCATGAAAACCCACATAATTCTGATATTTGCAAAATTTTACCAATAAACATTAGACACAAATTAATAAATATTTTTCAAATGATAAACTTTTTTTTTTTTTTGGTGTGTGTGTCGGGTGGGGGGGATATTTTAAAGATATTTTAGGGGCCATAATACAGACACAACCCACCATTTGAAAATTCAAATATTTCAGATTCACATGATTATCAATGAAGAAAGATTCCCTGAATTTTAGTTTCTTAAGGTCCCTTAAGCTTATTATTATTCAGAATGTTCTCATCTTTGCGCGTTTCAGCTGATGTAACCTCTGACCTTCTTCAAGGGTATCTTGCTGAATTTGGGAATCTGTAACGGACTTTCAAGTGGAACCCTTTATTCAATACACGAGGGTAGCGTGCTCTTGTTTCCTCAGCCATGATTGTGCAAGAATCCGGGATGTAGTTGATAAAGTACTTGGTAAAATTCAGTTGTAAAGTTATGTTTTGGGAGTTCGATACTCAGTGTGGGCAACCCGAAAAAAAAAAAAAAAATACAATTGCAAATTACTTAGGACTTTGGAGGAATACAAATCTCAGTGCGGGAACCACAAAAAAAAAAAAAAAAAAAAAAATTAAATTAATAAATAATACAATTACAAATTATTTATTTTATTATTTATTTCATGGATGACGTAATAAAGGAATACTACCCCTGTGGATTAAAGGGTTCTTTTTGAAATTACGTGAAATTCCAGAGTTTGACAGGAAAAATTCCTGTGATCTACATGAGTACACCTGGAGAAGGTTGGAGCGACCGAAATGTGAAAAAAAGTTAAGAACAATAGTCCAAAGAATTCAATTAATACCAACGCTCAATCCTCACGTGAAAAATTTCAGAAACATGAATGTAGTTTAGTTCTCATGATGTATGGCTGTCTAAATAGAATATGCCATCAGATATTTCTGACTTGAGTTCAAACCATTCCCCCAACCCTCCGTGGGTGTCGGGGATTTATTCTTCTGGTATTTGTATGAAGAAAAGACCAACCAAAGAAAAGGATTTTCAGATAATTTAATAGCTGTCATTCAGCTGCAGAATGGTCCCAGAGGTCACAGATTGACACCATTTTTCTAAGTGACATGTACTTGAGAATTGAAATAGTTGTAACTTATCTAGAAATGTCATCTATTTATTTTGTTCAGTGTTGATATGTTAATGTCTTAATGCTGTGAGTGATTGACTGCTATTTATAAGCATCTGAAAATATCAGAAGCCTGATAGGGAATATATGCATGTGTATATTTTTGCAGCAAGTTGTTATCAAGGCACGGTTGATTAAATATGACAGCGTTTTATTTTTAAATTTATTTTCCTGTTGATTTTCTTGATCTGCCGGCTGAGCATTTTTTCTTGTTTCGGTTGGTAAGTTGTGTATTAGGTTGCCAAGTGATTTTTTTGTCAGCCATTTTTGCTTGAGGAAAATGGCTGACAAAAAAAAAAAAAAGCAAGAACTGGCCAGTGTGTCTGCCATATTCGCTTATATCCCTAGTACTTTTGGATCCATCTTCAGGAGTAGTTATCAAGTAAAGGTCATAGAGTTTAGATATTTGCAGTTTTTTTTTATGTGTGTATGTGTGGAAATCACGTGATAGTTATAGTATTAATAAGATACTTATGTCAGTACTAACAGGGAGACCCAACGTTCCCCGGCATTGAATGGTGATCAACGAATATTTCACGCTCCTATATTTTTATTGTCATCGAAATCCGTGAAATCGCCCGGGAGGGAGCTTCACATGCCTCCATGCAGTAACTTAATCCAAAATATTTTATTTTACATTGCACTCTAAAGAACTTATTGTTTCTTTTATAAAATTATTTTTTATATACTTCTTTCCAGTTAAAAAAAAAAAAAAAAAAATTAAGAAATTTACATGTGGGGTTTAAACTTACGTCATGCAAACAAAAACAAAAAAAAAATGCTATCAATTTACCCACAGTAGAATTTTCACAGCTCGTTGTTCTATCATTGTTGCTAAGCGACGGCATGGAAAAAGGGCTTTACCAATGATAGATAAATTAAAATAACGTTTTTGATTATCAGTAATTATCGGGGGTATTCTGAGACAAAACTTAACTAAGATCACTCCCAAACTTATACACTAAAGTTCTATAAATTTTAAAGAAAATCTGTTCTGCCATTTTGGAGTCTATAAGGAACAAACTCACAGAGACAAAGTTGCATTTATTATACAAAGTTGCAATTATATAATTGTAGAGATTATAGGCGTTTTAGTACACGTTCACTATAATTGAAATTAATTTTGTTGATGCCTGTTTTTTTTTTTTTTGTTTTTATAAACAGGACTTCTAATATATATAGTTTTTGCTTGTTTAATTATATGCTCTAAAATAGAGGTGTGTTCTTCTCTCTGACAGTGAAATAAAAACATATAGATAGGTTTTATCAACACAACCTTATTAAAAAGGTTAACTATGTACCTTTCTGGCAATGACACTATAGCCCAACACTTAACACAAAATTCTTGCCTCCACTCTTGATACCGAAAACTGTAGAAAACACTGTCATGAGACTAAGGACTATATTCTCCTTTTTGGAGGGAGGGGGTAGTTTATTATCTATTCTGTTGTCATATAATACTCCCAGGCATAAACTCCTTTTTGGGGTGAAGAAGAGCAATGTTCATTTGCCATGATACCACAAATTGGTATATTTTTTAAGCAGCATTGAATGGAATGAAGTAGATATTGACCAATTTTGTTTATTATCCAATATACAGAGTGGAACGATAAAATTGTCGCCATAGAAAAGACATGATTCCATTTCCGTTTGATGAAAACCGTTTTTTTTTTTGTTTTTTAAATTTTTTTATTGCAGACCATCTACTAGTTGGCCAGTTGTGTACAAATCCCAAGAGTGATAGGAGCCTTCTATCATGTCTGAAAGTGATACAATGTTTAACAAGCGAGAACGGAGATGCGCTGCTGTACAACTCCTGCTCTCTACGATCCAAGAGGACCATTGCCAGTACCTTCAAAATGCATCGCTGGATTGTGATGAAAACAAAGTTTCCGACCCCATTGTGCCACCTCACATCTTCGAAGCCGGCTTGAAAGGTGAGGCAGCAGGACTCTGCACCGATCCACAAGTCCAAAGAGACTCCGTCTTGGCTTCAGAAGGAGTGTTCCGACTTTGTATCCTTCTCTTACTGGCCTTCTGCCTCCTCCAACCTGAACCTGCTGAACAACTTTGTTTGGTTATATGTTGAGAACGTCACCAACATGACCTCCCACAACACCGCAGCCAGTCTGATCGTCGCTGTCTGCCATGTATTTGCTGAGCTCCCATCAGTGCTTGTGGAAAAGGCATGCTCCCAGTTCTGGACCCATACCGAGGCAGTGATTGAGGCTGAAGACCCTGATGTCATCTCTACTGCATAATCAAATTACTTGAATTGATTTTTTTCAATAAAAGTTTTAGAGTAAAGCTGCAGTGCTATTTTGTTTAGGGGCGACACTTTTATCTTTCCACCCTGTATAGTAATGACTTCTATTTTTTATTCCAGCTGAATAGATCAGAACAAATTACAAATTGCTTGATATTATAACTGGACTTATGCATTTATGACCCGAAAGTTTCATCTCTGTTGCAGATATTGACGGTGTGAGACTTAAAGAAACAGACACTGTCATGGGTGTGTGTCAGAAGCAGAAATGTCAATGAAAAAAAATAAACGGAGCATAATTTGTTGGTGCCTGTTAAACGTGTACGTAGCCGATACAGTTGATGTCAACACGGTTAGATAATGGATTCGTCCAGAGATTTGGGGGGAAATATCAGATATTTTGTAATTCATATGCAAAATTAGGAAAACAAATGACTATGATTGAAACATTTTATTGCTGTAAAAAAAATGCCAAAAATAGGCTCTAAATGATGGATGAGCCCTTAATGTGCGACCTTAAGGGCAAATGTAACATAACCCACTACACAATTCAGGTCATTACCTTTCCAACGAGCCTTCATTTGTTAAATTCTGATCAATAGCTGCTGAGATTTGGAACTTATAAAACTACCAAAAAAGTGGTATATCTAAGAACATACTTGTAGCCAAATTGCATAATGAAATGCTCATATCTTTGGTTCTATGGAACAAAACATGAAAATTTGCGGGCTTTTTAAAGATTATAATACTATTCTATGGTTAAAATTTTATGACAATTGGTAAAAAAGAACTTATATTTTCAAGACAATAAAATATGTCCAAATTTGTCTACATTTTTATATATAGTGTCCTGCAGGCTAACTTCTGTTTTGCTGCTTTAGTTGTCTCCCCTATGGAGGTGCCAGTTCACTATTATATATTACAAGGGAGTCACCACTTATCAAGGTCCAAAGGCCACTTGCGGATAAGGATTAACGAATGTAAGGTGATAGTCTAGTAATCATTAATAGTGTAAGTTGAGTAGAATTATTTAAGGGGACAATTCAACAAGAATTTGTTTACATTAAACTTGAAGGCTTCAATACTGTAGTTGGCCGGGAAGCAGGTCATGGAACAATGTTCCCCAGAACAGTTCTAGGAAAGAAGCTTTGTTTATGGAATCTGCATTTAGATCTAGGCACAGATAGAGAATGAAGGAAATTGTTGATAGTAGTTGTAGCTAGTTGAGTGTTTTTTTTTATTAGGTACAATGTAATAATTAATAAAGAATTGACTCTGTAATTATAAATACGAAATCTGCATAAATTAAAATGTCATGTATTGTATGACCAGGCAATGCCAGGCGCCCCTGCTAGTATAAAATAAACAAGTTCTTCATTTTTGCTGTCCTATTTCTTCATCTATTGTCTTTGAAAACATCTTTGCTTCATGGCGACAATGATTGACTGATAAACATCTGATGACATTTACTTACGTAAACATACATCATGGGAACCTAAGCCTCAGAATCGGAATATTTCTCGATTAAAGACGTGCGTGCACACACACATACACACTCAGACAAACATATACAGGGTGACCAAAAAAAAAAAAAAAAAAAAAAACACAAAAAAAACACAAAAACAGGACATTCAATTGTTTTTCTGAGCATTTTACAGTCAACGGAGAAAAAAGGCCAAAGACCCTAGTGTTTTGATGTGATGTTTTGAATATAATAAAATAGTTATGACGAAAGTTCCATTTCATTCGGACAAAACACTAAGAAACGGGGCCTAATTAGAGTTGTGGCCCGGTTTTTTTTGGTCACTCTGTATATATAAATGGTGATGAACTCTCCATTTGATTCAACATATGAGGTTCCATCACAACAACTAAGTTGCTCAGAAATCCACACAGATTATTTGTTTATAGTGGTGAAGGCTTTGTGTAGAACCATCCACACTTTTTGGTATTACTGCTAACCTTTGTCGGTGCAGATGACTGTCACAAGACAGTATGCAGTAAACTGCAAGTTTTTACATCAGTTTCCTTATATATATATATATATATATATATATATATATATATATATATATATATATATATATACTGTTTTAACAAAAACGAAGACTTCAAGAAATGGGTTGATAGCAACAAAAAGTGTATTTCATTGTTAGTTACAATTGTTTCAAGACCATTTTGACAAGTTCAAACAATATGTCGTTTGAAAATTTTCACAAGAACAGCCTTTCTTCAAACTTATTAAATAAAAAACACTTTAACAATGAAACATTAAGGAAAAGTTTTCTTTTTCTTTTCCTCATAAAGGAAATGTTTCTTTTCCTTAATGTTTCATTGTTAAAGTGTTTTTTATTTAATAAGTTTGGAGAAAGGCTGTTCTTGTGAAAATTTTCAAACGACATATTGTTTGAATTTGTCAGAATCAGAAAACAGATCTGCTATGGAAATAGCTCAAAAAGAATCGCCAAAAATACACAAAGATCTTCCATTGCAAAAGACTGGAAGAATAGGCCAACCTACAGCGTACCAAGTATTTTCTGGATGAATTCACCTAGGACTATATAGATAAGGAAGGTTCTATGGATTGGGTTAAATCTATTATGATTAGAAGATTATCATGACTGTCCAAAATCAAGGCTTGATGACCAATGGTTTTAAAGAGATGAGTGATCTCAGCAATGCCAACAAGACCAGATTCTGCCACACAGAAGTAGAAAATGTGATCCACCTGACATCCAGCTGCAAAGGTTCTGCTGAGGATGGCTACTGTACAAAGAACACAATGACGAGTGTAAATATCTTCACTTGACCATCTGTAAAAAATTGAATATCAAATACAGCAGCAATTTCTGGGAATATGTTTACCAGAAAAAACAGTTGGAAATAAGTTATACACCATCCACTATGACTGTACAATTCCTAAAGCTACGTACATAGAAAATTGAGGTCTTAAACCTGACATAGTTATATGGGAGAACAGCAAGAAAGAAACAACCTTAGTAAAAGTTAGTGTCCCCAATAATTTTTTTTTTCTTTTTTTTTTTTTTACTCATGTTCACCCCTTACAAATCATATCGCCACTTGGACCTAAGGGACTGCTATTTGGGGCCAAGATATTTGTTCATGTTACATTTAAACTTCTGCATATCAGTACAGCCAGGGAAGCAGGCAGCAGGATGGGAATTCCAAAGTCTAGCTGTTCGAGGGAAGAAACTATTAGAATAAAAAGCTTTCTGACATTTAGGGACAACAGTGAAGGGGGTGAGATCTTATTGCTAAGCGGGTTTGTTGGGGATATGTACGTCGAGGGAGCACAAGTGAAACAAGTTCATCAGAACACATTCTATTAAAATATTTGTATTTACATAAATTGAGCACCCACACGTTGACGCTCCTCCAACAAAAATTCAGCAAATGTGTATTTCATCGGCGTAAATTCAAGTTTTACACTAGTGGTGGCCATAAAATGGGTGATCATTATACGTTAAAGTATTATAGGAAAGTGATACCCCACTTTCTTTAAACTAACATTTCTTCATATCTTGGAAACTACTCGTTTGCTGGAATTTTAAACGTTATTTTCGTTTTCAACATCCTCAAAAACTTGTAAATGTCTTAATTTTCCAAGTTTTTTTTCTATAGTGTGGGAAGTCGATTGTCTGCCCCTTTCTGGTCTTATATTCCCAACATTGCCAATAGGTGTCGCTAGCAGTGTATCATTCAAAAACAAGATGGTGGGAAGTTTTTCCTCGATAAAATGTTTCATAATATTTGATTTTCTTAAATAATAAAAAAAAAAAAACTACTTGATCGATTTACGTGATTTTTGGAATATGACATTTTCATGCAGTGACAAATACGTACATTATAAAGATATTTTTTAGATTTTTATAGTAAAAAAGATTACTTGTGGACCATTTATAGACTTGCACCAAATCGGCTTTCAAAACTAGGTCCCCCATTTTTGCCCGTACCTAGCCGGGTTTTGTACACTGTCAAGGCAGGAAAGGGCACTCTTGGCAGCTCCTTCCCAGATGTGGCAACAGTACTCCATCTTGGGACGTACAGGCAGAGGATTGTATCGGGAGTATAAAATAACTTTTACTGGTGCACATGCGCGCACGCGTGTTGTTTATATCATACCCCCCCCCCCCAAAAAAAATGAACTTATGAATGAAGCTAGACTCATTTACTTAGTCGTCATTCTTGACTGTAGATGTGTCAATAGATACTTCGTTGTGGCATGAAACCAAGAGATTAAATACTAAATACAATAATAGCCATTGAACTACAATGATAATGGGAAAAGAAGGAAGTGAGTACTTGAGGAGACCGTCAAATATCATTAAAAACACTTGAGACTTAAAACCCGTCACCCACATCATTTCCAAAACGAGGCTATTGGTTTTTATCTAGGAAGAAGAACTACTACTACTACTACAATAATAATAATAATAATTACAATAATAATTAATAATAATACGCTAAGTCAATTTTATATTCTACTTAAGTACGTTAGCACTCGCCACCCAACCCCCGTTTTTTCTTTTTTTCCTTTTCTTTTTCTTTTTTCCTTTTCTTTTTTTCTTTTTCTTTTTTTTCAAGATGGGATCGCCTGATCGCTATAGATTTATTTCTTTAAATATTTATTTATTTTTTTTTAATTAATTTTTCTGTTTTTTTTAATTTTTTTTTTTTTTTTTTTTTTTTTTTTACTTGGGAGTCACCACTTATCAAGGCCTGAAAGCAAATTCGAAGATAAAAGTTAATGGATGTAAGGTGGTAATGTAACTAATAGTGTAAAATTGCGTAGAATTTGATTGTCTATGGGGAGACGGCTCAACAAGGACTTATTTACATTGAATTTGAAGGCTACCATGTTGCATTCAACCGGGAAGCAGGCCAGTGGAACAGTGTTCCACAGGCGAGCAGTTCTAGTGAAAGAAGTTTTGTTCATGGAATCTGCGTTTTAGATTTAGGTACAGATAGAGAGTAAAGGAAATATATAGTGGTTATAGCTAGTCGAGTGTTTTTGTTAAAGTTTGGCTAGGGAGGACCATAGATTGGAGTTCAGTCGAGCACTTGTAGTGAAAATAATGATAGAGCTGAGATAGGCTTACAACGTCTCTTTTGTAGGAAAGAGGTTGCAAGGAAGAGAAAAGGGCATCGCTTACTAGGTTTTGAAGCTGGTTTTGAACTCTGTCAAGGCAGGATAGGGTCGCTGAGCAGGTATTGCCCAGATGTGACAACAGTATTCCATTTTCTTGTCCGGAATCCTCTTCTATTAAAACAAAAATAAAGAAAATTTGGTGCTTGTGTAGATTAGTGATGTTTTAAAATCAACACATTTGTGAAAACATTATTACCTACAAGGGCCCGACAATATTTTTCCGACATTTTAGTATTCGACTTTCCGAATACCATAGAGTGGCGAAATTCCTTCAGTAGAATAGGATGAACACATAAAGACAATACCTGTAATAAAAATGAAAGAAAATCGATTAGGTAAGGAAAAATGTTTAATTTTTATCATTTTTTACAAAAACACACGCAACATTATTTTTCGAACATCGTTGAAAAACTGTTAATAGTCTGTAATATCACCTTTCTTCTCAATAACTTTTATCAATCTCTCTTCATAATGATCAAACATATGCACGATAACATCTCTACGTGTTTCTATTAATTGTTTTTGGCATCTAGTATTCGTTCCCATAGTTGAGACTCTTTTGTTATTTCAGGTCCATCATAGACAAGTTGCGCAAGCATTTCCCAAACATTTTCCATTAAATTTGGATCTGGGCTTTTTGCAGGCCATTCCAAAATAGTCATATTCACTTTAGTCATCCATTCTTTCATGAGTTTTGACACATGGATGCTGCAATTGTCTTGCTGAAGAACAAAATCATTCCTCATCTCTCTTCTTATCCTTGGTAGAGCTTTCTCGTCCGGCAACTGTTTGTAGCCCTTTCAGCCACTCTAACCATATATTTCCATTAGCAAAGATCATGCCCCAAACCATAACTCCTCCTCCTCCCATCTGTCATTTGTTCAGTACAATAGACTCACCCCTTCTCGGCCAAGTACACCATCCATCGGGCCCATCAAACTTGAAACGCTTCTCATCAGTAAATATAAACTTCTTAAAGTCAACATGCTTTGTTAACCACCTTTTAGCACTCTCCAGTCTTGCTCCTTTGTGTTTCTTTGTTAGTGTAATTTTTTTCTTAGCCTTTGCATACTTCAAACCAATCCTTTGCAGCGTTCTTTGTACTGTTCAGACGTTTACATCCAATTCACATTTCTCCTTCACTTTTCTTGCTGTAACTTTTTCTCTAGATGTCAAAAGCCGTGTCACAATCCTCTTCATTCTCCTTTTAGTCCTCTTGCCAATTGATCTTTTCCGTCCTCTGTTCTTTTTCTACTCAGAGTTTGTCTTCAGCATGTATTCAACCGTTGATTTCAACAGCTTCAAATCCATGGTGATCCTTCTGATGCTGAGGCCATCTTCCTGCTTCTTCCGTGCCAAATAAACAACTTCTTTTGAATGTATTTTACCTCATTAAACTTAAGTGTTTTGCCGTTAGAATAGAGCAGATAATTGATTCTAATGATGACAGCTAAGTGTACAAGCAGAAAATTTGCATACAGCAACATATACATGAACATAGCTCCTAATAAAATAGGATTTTTGTCATGTCCGAAAAATAGTGTCGCACAAGTTTTCGCAAAAATCACAAAAAATTAAAATTATCAAAGCCAAACTATGAAAATGATTAAAGTAGTAATGGATTTTCACTCCTCAACTACGTACTTACAATCTCAAAAGTTTTTGGCACTAGTAACCACTTTGAAATACTTTTATCAAAATGTCTAAAAAATATTGTCGGGTCCCCGTATTTATGTGTCAAGTCGAAATTAGTATTAATTCCAAAAATAACGAAAAATGATCCAGTAGAAAAATAACTACAAGTAAAAATAGAATTTATCGAGTTTTGTTTTAATGTGGAAAAGTTGTGCAACGACTTTCAGTATGACAAACTGAGTTATTTCCCTTGACTTAAATTAAGGGTCTGCCATTTTTCATTTTTTTGTAATTTTTGGAATTTATACTCATTTTGACATGACCACTAAGTACGTAATATTTTTGCTTGAAATATATTGGGGTTAAAAACATCATCGAAAAATCTGTATGACAAAACGAAAATATCATATTCCAAAAATCATTTAAACTGATCAAGTGATTTTGTTTTTAAATAAGAAAATCAAATTTTATGAGTAGCAGAAAAGTGAATGCCTTGTTCACCATTTTGAAAATAATTTAACAAAAATGGGAAGATAACTCAATTCAAACTTGCGAAATTTTTGTCGTAATGCCTACAAATCCCCATTAATTGCTTAAAAATGATTTTTTTTTTTTTTTAAATAAAAATAAAACTACTTGATCAATTTATGTGATTTTCGGAATATATTTTCGTTTCGTCAGAGGTATGTACATCATATAGATTTTTCGATACTTGTACAGTTTAATCAACACATTAAAAAATGAAAATATTGAAAAAAAGTTATATTGTACATATCCGTTATGGAATGGAGTTCTCAAAAAAAAAAAATTACTTGATTAAATCAAGTGTTTTTTTTTTTTTTTTGTTTGTTTTTTGTTATGATACCGATCAAAAGGTAGCTATGTTTCAATTTTTAGGAAGAAAAGCTAGTATTTAAGATGGGGAGGAGGGTGTCGGCGCATTAGACCGTGTTATCTTCCCATGGCGTGTTCTAAAAATCCAAACATGGCTGCCTCCAGCGCGCTGTCATAAAAACGTGTTTTTTCGCTGTAAAAAAAAAAAAAATTTGATCAAATTAAGTGATTTTTTTTTTTTTTTTTTTTTGAGAACTTCAGTCCAAAACAGATATGTACAATATAACTTTTTTCAATATTTTTATTTTTTAATGTCTTGATTAAACTGTACAAGTTCCGATTTTTCTTTATTTTTATTTTAATATGGAGGGCATTTTAGACAAAAAAAAATGTTTTTTAGTCGAAATGGCTCAGTTTTAATCTAAGGGAAGTAGAAAGTGGATCTTGGGTTTATTTTTGACAATGGCGTGATTCTTGCTCCCGTTATTTTGTCCTTTAGTCCTCACATTCAAAGAACGATGTTTCTTATAAAGAAGGAAGAATTGCTGCTTTTAGGTCAGAATCTATTCCAACATAACACTTATCGTTAACAAATTTTTGATCTTGAAGTACTTTATTTTATTTTATTTTTTTTAGCTCCTTACATCAAGTGGCTTGCCTTTTAGCGATTTTCATAAAAAAATAATTAATAAATCGCCTCCAGCTCCTAAAACTTTTAAAGCATTTACTCTATTCGTAAGGCAGTTAATCTTCTCTGACTCTTAAATTCACAGCTCTGATCACAATTTTTTTTCTTCTTCACCCCGAACAAGGCATATTGACACTGACATATAACAGCGATACTGTGATTAAGACCAGATTTACCAGTTAGGCTATCCTAAGAGAGGAGTTGTACAGCAAAATCTTCAAATTACGTTTACATTTTTTGCATGCTGATATGTTCAGAAAAAAAAAAGTAGCAAAGAAAAAAATTCCAACGACAAAGCGGCCTGGAAAATAAGTTATTATTTTTTCAGCATCTACGAACCTCTGCAGTGGAAGGGTGGAATTTTACTGCCTGTCAATTTTATCAGGGATATTTACATTAGGAACATACAGTTGAACTAAGTCCATCCGAGTGCATTCTATCGAATTCAACCCAATCCAAAGCTGAAATAGCTGTAGGTAGGCTGAACTGGTTTCCTCCAAAAGCGGAAGTTTCATGGGAGTATGAAATTTACAAGTCTCCAGTAGCATGTATATCCCTGTCGGGGGGAAATAAAGACATTAGGTTTTTGCAGCTTTTGCATAGAGGTGTCTACATACAGCGCCTGGTATTCCCAAATGGTTAACCATCTGGTACTGACTAGGCTAACCATTGCTTAACTTCCGTGATCTAATGTTAACTGGTGTGTCAGCATGATTATGTCGTATGTTACGTACATTCTATGGAAGTACTCGTAAAGAAAACGGATGCAATATTGCAGCGATAGGGAGAGGGACTTTTGCAGGCGCTGTAGGACCCATTAGGTTAAAAGCTACCTGGAAAATATACCTGGTGAACCAAGTGCAAGCGAGATTCAAACAATTGCAAGTAAAGGGATGGTTAGAATCTTAAAAATATATTTTGATTGGAATATATGAGATCGCAGGTGAATGTCTGGCATCCATCAGGATGCCCCATCCCCAGCTTGAACAAAATGATATCAGGTTGGTGCAAAAATAATGACGTTTTTTGCCGTTCAACTTCAAAAGTTTTCCTTTCATGATAAACTTTATTAATCAAAATAAGAACCATTAGAAGCGAAACATTTTTGCCAACAAGAAACAAGTTTATTCATCCCATTAGCATAGAAATCTGGAGTTCTAGAAACGATGAAGTCATTGAAGGCCGATTTGGCATCATCTCGGCTTTTAAAGCATTTTTTGCGCAAGAAGTTGTCAAGATGCTTGAAAAAGTGAAAATCGATGGGCGAGAAGTCCGGTGAATATGGCGGATGAGGCAGTCTCATAGCCCAATTCATTCAGCTTCTGCAGGGTCAGTTGAGCAACATGCGGGCGAGCGTTGTCATGGAGGAGAATTGGTCCCTTCATATTGACCAATTTTGGGCACATATGTTGGAACTTCTGGTGCATTTCGTCAATTTGTCGGTAGTACTTGTCTGCTGTAATTATTTCACCTGGATTCAAGAACCTGTGATGGATGAAATTGGCTACAGACTACCAAACAGTTGCCATAACCTTTTTTTTTGGTGCAATTTCGGCTTTGGAAACTGTTGTGAAGCTTCTCCGGGATCCTACCACTGTGTCAAATGTCACCGGTTGTCGTAGAGAATCTACTTCTCATCACATGTCACAATCTGCTCTAGAAATGGGCCGTTTTTGTTGTGCAGAAGGAGCATAGGAGATACCTCAAAACAACAATTTTTTTATTATCATTCAATTCATGCGGCACCCATTTATCCAACATTTTTGACTTCCCTATTTGCTTTAAATAGCAAACAGCTGTTGAGTGGTTGACCTCGAGTTCAACAGCAACTTCTTGTGTGGTTTTGCAAGGATCAGCTTCAATTAAGGCTTTGAAATGTTCGTTATCAACTGCACTCGGCCGGCCGCGACCGTCTTTATCTTCGACGATCCCCTCACCATTGCGAAATTTCTTGAACCACCATTATGCCACATGTTCATTAATGGTTCCTGGGCCAAATGCATTATTGATATTATGAGTTGTCTCGACAGCTTTTCGGCCTAGTTTGAATGGGAACAAGAAAATCGTGCAGATTTGAATTTTGTCCATACCGTCAAAAAGCCTGGAAAAAAAAAATGGAGAGATTGAGAACGATAATGAATAACACGATTCGATAGAGCAAAAAAACACTTCATAACATGACTATATATATATATATATATATATATATATATATATATATATATATATATCAATGAATTAATTCAGAAATCATATATAAAAGTAACATATGTGAGAAAACGATATTGTTTTTGCACCAACCTTATGATTAAAAAAAAAGAAAAAAAAATTAATCTTCTTTTGTAATTTTTTTTCTACCCTGTCAAAGAGAAAGCTGCTAGAGGTTGGCGCACCAGGCCAGATGTGGTGACAGTTCTCCATGCATGGGTGAATGATAGTGAATTATGTGTTAGTTGATTGTCACATATGTTATTGATTGCTTATGATTTTAATTAAAGTACTTTATACGATACCAAAGAATTTCTATAGACGTTAATTGGTCTCGTATTTGTTTTGCAAACGTTTAATTAAAACAGATATGAGTTGCCATTTACAAAAAATTAAAATCTAATATAAACGGCTATATGTCTGTCTGTCTTTATATTTTCAAACTCTATCTCCACCAAAACAAAAAAACAGTTTTAAATTGAAACACGTATGTAATACGTTTGGAAGCTGAATTACAACGCAATATTTTGGAAATAAACAAGTTTTTTTGTTTTTTTTTTTACATAGAAGTCACCTCTTATCGTGGCACAGAGTCCAATCGAGGATAAGGGTGTACAGTATCAGAATCATAGGAATCGTTAGTAGTGGAAATTCGGTAAATGGAACGGCTCATCAAGAACTTGTTAACATTGGACTTGAAGACCGCCATCAATATGGTTGCCTTCAAGTCCAATGTTAACAAGTTCTTGTCAGCTACAATTAGTCAGCTTGAAAGCAGGTAAACGGAAGACAGTTCCACAGGTGTGCAGTTCTAAGAAAGAAGCTTTGTTCATGGAATCTAGGTTTAGGTTTAGGCATAGATTAAGAGTAGGGGAAATTATTGATAGTGTTTTCAGTTAGACGAGTGTTTCTTGTGAAAGTTTGGCGAGGGAGGACCATAGATTGAAGCTCAGACGAGCACTTGCCATTAAAATAACGATAAAGCAGAGAAATACTCGCAACATCTCTTCTGTGAGAAAGAGGTTAAAATATATTTTGGAGTTATATTCCTTCGTCAGAATTTTTTCTTTTTTTTTCTCACCATGATAATAAGTTGAAGAAAAAAAGTGAATGAAGAGTCCGCATGCTGTTATCTGTGGTGTTGTTTTTGAAATGCTGGAAGAATGTGTTTGACAACGCGATTTGAAATTCAGGGTAGTGTTTTCTGTGTTAGAAGCGTTGATTGAATTTTAAGTCGAAATATGTATGAAATACGTTTGAAAGCAGAATTACAATGCAATATTATGAAAATAAACAAGTATTTACTTGTTTAAAATTAATATATTAGAGCTCTGGCAAGGGGAGACAGCTGAAGCAGCAAAGCTAAAGCTGGCTTACCAGGACACTATATATATACAAATGTAGGCAAACTTGGGCATATTTTATTGTTTGGAAAATGTAGGTTCTTTTTTACCAATTATCATAAAATTTTAACCATAATATTCTAATCTTCAAAAAGTCTGCAAATTTTCGTGTAGTGTCCTCTCATAGAACTGAAGATATGAGCATTTAATATTCAATTTGGCCACAAGTATAGATATCTCTCTTTCTCTCTCTCTCTCTCTCTCTCTCTCTCTCTATATATATATATATATATATATATATATATATAATTTAAAGGAGATTAGAATAATAGTCTAAAGAGCTAAGTGTATTTTAATGTAATAGTGAAATTACTAGTTTAAAACTTTTAAATTATAGATCACATTACTTAATATTGAATTAGCTCTAGGACATTTAACTATCGAGCTTATTATATATCTAAATTACAACGAGCATTTCCTGTATTTCCTATATTTATATATATATATATATATATATATATATATATATATATATATATATAGATAGATATAGGGTGTCCGTAAAGTTACTATACAGTCTTACAAGTTACTATACAGATACCCTGTAATATATTAACAGTACAGCAAGATATTGTATTAAAATATTTATTTGTAACAAAAGAAATAAAAAGAAATAACACCTTTATGTTTATAAAAATCTCAGAAAATACACGTGTTACATCCGAAAAGACTGTAACAATCAAGGCAAACAAACGTTTTCTGTTTTCCAATATCGCTTCAAAATAAATTTGCGCTCTTCCAAAGTTAGCTTGCGTGGCATGCTTGATTAAATAAACCTGTAAAAAAAAAAAAAAATATTAACTATTAATACAAATATAATACAATAAAAAAATAAGACTGTATAGTAACTTTACGGACACCCTGTATATAAAAGTGAACGTGTGTGTGTCTGTCTGTCTGTGTACATTTTCCTTTGCAATAACTCTGTTAATTTTCAGTCTACAGACTCGAAATTTGATATACAGGATACTGAGGTTTGGGAAAATCTATGTGATCGGTTTTTGACCAGAAATTTGGCTGTTAAGGGGTCAAAGTTCAACGATTTGACCTTTGAGAACTCTACCAAACTCCTCCGAAAATTTTGGGTCTAAACACTTGAAATTTTAGATATAGGTTCCTTGGATATGGATCTAACTTAATAACTCGATTTGAGCCCAAAACAATAAATTTTAAGGGGTCATAATAGAGGTCAAATTTAAAAAAATTGACTTTTTTTTTTTTGCTCAGCATACACCTCCAAACACCCGGGCAACGCCGAGCACCCATGCTAGTACTCCTATAAATTATTTTTTTTCTTTTGTGTGTATTGATATTCATATTAAAAACCCTCTTTTCTATTTATTTAAAAAGAAAATACATTTTTCTTATATATGGATTGTGGAATAGCAAAAGAACGAAATAATTTGCATATTCTTTTAAACATTCATTTTAATTAATTTTCTGTTAGTTGCTTCGGTTTTCTAATGGGATAATCATCTTTAGTTAACTATTACGTGTAATTATATTCATGCAGATATTCTACATGATTTATACTTGCATAATATTTGCGTAAAAAGTTTATAGTAAACACAAACTTGTTTCCATATATATTTATGTATACGTATATATTTTTATTTAACAAATTTTGCCTACCAAACTCCTCCTAGAGTTTTTGTTCTACAGACATGAAACTTCATATATAAGTTATTTGAATCCGTGCAAAACTTTATATTTGGGTCTTAGCCCAGAAAAATCAGTGCAAAAGTGTGAAAAT
Source organism: Euprymna scolopes (assembly GCF_053919585.1). Lineage (NCBI taxonomy): Eukaryota > Metazoa > Mollusca > Cephalopoda > Sepiida > Sepiolidae > Euprymna > Euprymna scolopes. The sequence goes on from NC_136509.1 coordinate 82,453,086, forward strand.
TTAAAAAAAAATGAAATTTGCTAGGTGAAGGTCGAACGCTGGCATTACAAATGCATAACGTAGTTATTGGTTCATGTTTTAATTTTTAGCCTTACAGTAAACATGTTTTCATAGTCCAGTCATTGACGGCAGAAGCAAAATAAATCATGAGCTAAACGTTTTGGTTTCGATTCTCGGTGGTGGCGCATGAGTCTTTTTTTTTTTTTTAGTACTTTTTAAATCATTACTATTACTATATATTGCATCTTATCTATCTATCTATCTATATATATATATAAAAGTGAAAATGTATGTCTGTCTTTTCTCTATGGTAGTTAAGGAAGACTATTCTACAGAAAGACATTACTTTACATATTCACACTGCACATAACCTTATGAACAGTACATAGGGCCTGAGCAAAGCCAGGCGGAACTGCTAGTATATATATATATATATATATATATATATATATATATATATATATATATATATATATATATATATATATATATATATATACACACCACTTTTTGGGGCAATTTTATAAGTTTGAAATCTCGGCGACTATTGATCAGAATTTAACAAACGAAGGCTCGTTGGAAAGGTAATGACCTGAATTGTGTAGTGGGCTACGTGACATTTGCCCATAAGGTCACATATTATTGTTTAAATAAGTGGGGGATCACTTTTCTATATTAATTTAACATAAAATGAGAATCTCACTTTATGGCCAACTTGGTTATAAAATGGGTGTTTATTTTACATTAAATTAATATAGAGAAGTAACCCCCCCCCCCACTTTTTAAAACTATAATTTATTCATATCATTGAAATTACTCGTTTCCTGAGATATTAACTGTTGTTTTCGTTTTCAGCAGCCTCGAAAACCTATAATAGTAATTTTAAAGGATTTTTTGTGGGTGGAAAGATATTGCACCTTTACCAATATTTTAATCATAATCATTTGTTTTTCTAGTTTTGCATATGAATTACAAAATTTCTGATATTTCTCCCAAACCTCTGGCCTTGAGGGTGAGGAGACTAAAACTTGTTGCTATAGTTTCAAATGATCTGAAATAACAGCAAGGGAAGACTTGATTCCAAATATTTCTCGTATGTTATATTTCCCCTCTTTGGTTTTCATACTTAAAGTAAATTTCACAGCGTATAAGGATTATTTGTTACTAGAGATAGTCATAATCGTACCCTATTTCCAAAAGAGAGAAGATATAACATATGAGAAATATTTGGAATCAAGTCTCCGCTTGCTGTTATTTCAGATCATTTGAAACCATAGCAGTAAGTTTTAGTCTCCCCTCTATCAAGGCCAGAGGTTTTGGGGGAAACATATCCAAAACAGTCATCGAGATGGACCAACGAGGTGCCTTCAATAAGTTTCCAGACTTTTTTTATACAGGCATTTAAAATTGTCGTAGACTTCTGAAAATTTGGTTTGTTATTGCTTATCTTATCATCCTATGAGACGACTGACCAATTTTTATGATTTCAGGTTCAAATGAACAGCTACAGCAGAAATCAGAATACACCCTACTAAAGCCTGATTGTCACAGCTGATGAATTTCAAAAATGCAATCTGGACGTGAGGACACTTTAGAAGAACGATATGCAATAAAATTATGTTTTAAACTCAGCAAAAATGCGACAGAATCGTATGAAATGCTTCAGACTGCTTTTGAACTATCTTGCATGGATCAACCATTAATTTTTGAGTGGCATAAGAGATTCAAGGAAGGCAGGCAGTCTGAAGGATGATGAGTGTGGGAGGTGTAAGAAAATCAGAACAATAGAGTTGATTGGCCAAATAAAGAATTTCATGGATAAGGACTGTTGTATGTCTATAGGGACGATAAGTGCACAGTTTGATGCCAGTGTGGGGACTGTGCACACAATTATTTACGAGGCACTGAAGATGCGGAAGATTTGTGCAAAGTTTCTCCCAAGGGTGCTCCATCCTTGTACAGACTATTTGACCAAGATGGGCATCAAGACAGTTCCTCATCCTCCCTATAGTCCAGATCTTGCTTCCTTTTGGTTATTCCCTAAGCTCAAGGAAAACCTTAGAGGCTGTCGTTATGAGACAATTAAGGAGATGAAAAAAGCTGTGATGCTGGTCACTGATACGCTCACACAAGATGACTTCCATGGGGTCTTCCAGAAGTTGTTGGAATGGTATAGCAAGTGCATTGCAGCCAAAGGAGATTACTTCGAAGGGGACTAGAGTTTCATGTGCGTACTATTAATAAAAGTGCCCATACGAAAAAAAGTCTGGAAACTTATTGAAGGCACCGTGTAAGTTCCAGGAAAAAAAAAAAATGTTGTTCAAAACTCTTGAAGGGATATTATTTAATACCGTTTTTTTTTTTTTTTTATAAAAGCTTGAAAAGATTTATTTTTAAAGGCAGTCTATTATGAAGCGTGTATGATTTATATCTTTTTTATTATTTACCACCTATCAAGGCCTGAAGGCTGCTCAAGGATAAGGATTAAATTATATGAAGAGTAGGAAGTGGATCTTGGGTTTACTTTCGGCCGCCTCATAACTCTCACTTTCCTTATTTTGTCTTTCAGTCCTCACATTCCATGAGCAATGTGTCTGACAAAGGGGGAAGAATTGCTGTTTTCTTGAAATCTATCCATATAATATCATCGACTACTTTTTGACCATGACGTTGTATCCCACAAACTAACACAATTAAACAGTTTAAAAGAAATTTTCTGCTGGATACCCAAGCCATACCGGTATCCAAGAAAATGAATTAGTCGATTCTGCAGCAAAAACTGCCTTAAATATCCCAACTGATTCAAATTTAAAAATCCCTTACTCAGATCTTAAAAAAAAAAAACATCTCAATACATGCACAATGGAAAAATAGCGAACTTACTGGAATAAATTTCCCACCAAAAGGAAATAATGCCAAAATTAAAAAACAGGAACAAAACCAGACTAAACAGAAAAGAAGTCATATTAACAAGAATCAAAATGGGACATATTTATTTAACTCGCTCATACTTTTTGAGAAAAGAAAATCAACCCAATTGTATAACATGTCAAACTCCACTCACAATAAAACACATTCTAAGTGAGTGCAATGACTTTATGACAACGAGTGATAGTTTGTATAAAGAAAAAAAAAACATTAAGTATCTATTTGAGAAAAACAAACCTCACACCATACTTTCATACCTTAAAAAAAAATACGCCTTTATCAAAAGCGTTTAAAAAGAACATATCAGTCATATGTCAGCAGGGAGTGAAGGCCTCCTCAACTTATAGATAATTGGCATGAAATTACCTGAAGTGTTGCCATGCCGTAAAATCCTACAAAAAAAAAAAAAAAAAAAAAAAATGCTGTATATATATTTTTAAACTCTTTATATCAAGTGGTTTCATGCCTTGTCTGGAGCGATTTCCATTAAAAAAAAAAAAAATGAGTGCCAGATTGACAATAACATGATTGCTAATGATGATGGTGATTGGACAGTATTTTATTATTCAAGAGGGCAGCTCACCAAGAATTGATGATATGCTTGCTTTTAAGAATGTGGTTTCTCTAAGACGCTATTTCCTTAAATTCCTTAATCACCATGAAAAAATTCCTCACATCATATACAGAGTAAACCCCGTCCCCTTCCCTATCAACCTTGTAAATCTCGCTTCCCTGATTTTGTCCTTCCGTCCTCACATTCCATGTGTGATGTTTCTGACAAAGGGAAAAGAATTGCTGTTCTTTCCACCTATCGTTGGCTAGTTTTTGACCTTGAAGTAGTTTTTTTTTTAAGCTCCTTACATCAAGTAGCTTCAAGCCTTGTCTGGAGCGATTTCAAGTAGAATTAAAAAAAAAAAAAAAATCTGATCATATTTGGTCCAAATAAAGTTCAGTCTATGCTTGACTTATCCACAAAGTCTCATTCATGAATGTCTTACAGTCTCTGTTTTGTTGCTGTTCAATGATGTGTGGGGACACTTTGGTGATCGTCTCATCGGTAGGATGTGTGATTCTGAATGGACGTGACATCAAATCTGTTGCCAAAAAAATGGCTGGATCGTTCTACTATTTTAGAAGGTATCTCACTACCAATTCAATTCTCTACCCATATAAGATCCAAATACGTCCTAAGATGGGATACTGTTGCCACATCTGGGGAGGAACCGTTCAGAACACCCTTTCCTGCTTTAACAGAGTTCAAAAACGGCTTTGAAATCTAGTGGGCAATGTCCTTTTCTCCTCCTCATCCGCTTTTTTTTTTTAACAGAAGTGACATCGCAAGTTTACCTCTGCTCTATAGTTATTTTCACAGCTAGTGCTCGACTGAGCTTAAATCTGTGCCTCCCCACTGCCAAACGGTCACAGCACCTATCTAGGTACAACCACTCTCGACAATTTCCACTACTCTCTATTTGAGCCTAAAACTAAATGCAAATTCCATGAACAAAGTTTCTTTCCTAGAACTGCCTACCTGTTAAACTTTGTAGATAAGTTATGTAATGAATCTGAGTACATCCGGGTTAGTTCATACAAGAATATGATTGGCTGGTGTAAGCCATAAATACAGACTAACATGGCAGCTTGGTAGAGATGTTGACAGATACGCCTAAAGCTTAAGCATATTACCAGCTACAACTACGGATGGCCATTCATCAAGGCGACTTACAAAACGGTCTTACTCGATTACAGTGGCCAAGCCCACTCAGCTATTTCAAACAAATATATCCCTTTTCAAGACATATCAATAAGTTAAGATAAATCCAACAGGATTCATGGTTCAGCACGTGGTTCAAGCCAGGGTAGAAGTTTACTCTCCCCCACTTATTAAACGTAGATGTCATGAACAAAGCTTCTTTCTTAGAACTGTGGAACTCTCTTCCGTCTGCCTGCTTTCCAGCTGACTTCAATATGGCCGTCTTCAAGTCTAACGTAAACAAGTTCTTGATGAGCCATTCCTCTTAAGTAATCCAATTTACCAAATGTACACTTCTAACGGTTGCTATATTGTCCTTTTGACCATGGTACACTCTTTAACCCTTTATCCTCGAGTGGCCTCTGGGCCTTGATAAGTGGTTATTCCCTTGTGTAAAAAAAAACCGTCCAAGGTGAACGCTTTTTTTTTTTTTTTTTTTTTTTAGGAGTCACCACTTGTCAAGGCCCGAAGGCCACTCGAGGATAAGGGTTAATGAATATAAGGTGATGGTGTAGTAATCACTTATGGTGTAACTTGAGTAGAATTTGATTATTTATGAGGACGGCTTAACAGAAACTTGTTTATGTGAGTAAAACGAAATGCCAGCTTAATTGTGTCGGTCCTGCCGTTTATAGTTGCGATTCTTATCCAAGGAATTAATCTGATTTAATCTTCTCCTTTTCTTACGTGTGTGCATGGATTATCTCTTGGTTGATCTGGTACTCAATTTACGAAACTGAGTCGTTGCCGCATGTACGCCATTTATTTGTTTGTTCAACAAAAAATTGTCTGGTCGCTTCGTCCAGATCACTTGAACTTGATTTGCTGAGAGGCATTTGGCATTTGTGGGTTTTTTTTATTATCCGTTCTATTTTATGAATTGGAATTTTTTTTTTTAAATTTTTTATTTATTTTTGTTTTTTAATGTCGAATACAGTCATTTTAGTAAAAGTTATTTTCCTGCATGTTCGTAATGTCCCCCCCCCCTCCCCGGAAGTCGCGGTCATCCGCACGAGATGCCCATTTGTCACTTTCATCTGAACAAAGAGATAACGGTTTATGGCCTTCGGACCAAGATCGCAGTCTAGTATCTGTTCTGATGCTATACTTCACCTTTTCTGTCCGATCAGTGACTGAAACAATTTTTATTTATTTATTTATTTATTTTTTGTTCCTATCCAGAATGCCCCTTTTTGGGGAGCTAGATTTTCCCCACATTAAAAACTTGAACACCACGAATAAATATTTGAAGAAACAACTTGAAGCGTAAAACCTTTTTATTTATTTTTTTATTTTATTTATTTATTTTATTTTTTTTTTTTCAAAATTATTCGAATTTTACATTACCAAAAAAAAAAGGGGGAGGTGTGATATGCCATAAAAATAAAACAATCAAACTGCTATAGCGAAACAGCTGAAATTTTGTATGTATTATGATCTCATGAGGAGTGAGGGGGGCGGATCAGGAAGTAGGATTATTTGATTTCATTTGTCGGTTTTTTTTGTTTTTGTTTCGTGCAGGTTTATATTAGCTTGGTTGGGCTGGGTTATATTATCATCCCTCTTACCTTTTCAATTTGTTGTTGCAGCCACCATTTTTTTTTTTTTTTTTTTTTTTAAGGAGAGAAGAAGAGGTAAGACAGATTGACTTCATAAAATGGACGATACCGGGGGGGGGGGGGGAAGAGAAGAAGGTCATAATATATTAATCTGTTTTTTTTTTATTCTTTTCTTTTCTTTTCGTTTTTACTTTTCTTTCTTCTTTTCATTTTTTTGTGTTTTGTGTAACTCTTCATCTAAAGGGTCTCCAAAGTTTTCGAACGATGGGTAAATGTGTGTGTGTGTGTGGGTGGGGGGAGAGGTCATTAGCAAAAAAATAAATAAATAGATAAAATAAAATAATGACCTGGACATGTTTTATATGCTTTTGCTCATTAGTTTTCTGAAGCAGAAGAAAAACCATCACACTTTTTCACTTCTAAACATCCCCCCCCCCCCGAATATTTTCCGTTTTTTATAATAGCTCCACAGGCTAGATTAAAGATTTTGGAGGGTCGGATCTGATCCCTGCCTGATCTCAACTGTAATTTATTTCACCGATAAAAAAAAAAAAAAAAAAAAAAAAAAGATTAAATCTCATGTTTAACGTTTATTCTTTTTCTTCTGTTCTTTTACATGACAGAGGTGCAGGTGCATTCCTTTTAGTTTAGTAACGCATATGAACGTTACTACGAGTGCCCCCCCTCTCGTTCCAAAACTAATGCCTCCTACGTTTTTATTCCATTCGAATACATCATAGAGGTTGCAAATCGCATTGTTATGAAGACTGAAATCATGCATTCATGACTTGAAATTTTTATCTCTCTGTTGCAGATATTTACGGTGTGAGTCGCTAAGAAACACCTGTCATGGACGTGCATCAGAAGCAGAAATGTGTCATTGAATTCCTGGCATAAGTGCATTGAGAATGGTGCTGACTATATAGAAAAATAAAAGATTGCTCGTTTTAATGGTGCTGTTCCTGTCTTCGTAGCTCTTTAACGTTTTGAGTTAAAAAATATAGAAGGCTTTACTTTTGGATCTACCCTCGTACTTGATCCATTTAAGAAGAAAAAAAAGAAATTGTGGTGAATGAAAACTTTAGCTAGGATAAAGCATAGACTAGCAACGGCACAGTGACGAGGATGACCATAGACACCCCCTCCCTAGTTTTTGAATGGCCTTGTGCCAAATTTTTTGTTTTTGGTTGTAAACTTTTAGAGTCAATAAAAGAAATATGTAACTCAAATGTTCTGATGCTACACTTCATTTTTTTTTGTTCTCAGTTAGCAGAGGAGAAATCCTTCACGACTGAGACAATTTTTATTTTTGTTCCTTTCTCCACGTTAAAACACGACCCTAGTGTCTAACTCTGCCCTCGTGGGGAGGCAAAGTAAATAGTAACACCAGGTAGCCCTGCTAATGGAGAATAAAAGTTTGCAGGACTTGAAGTAGAATCATTGTATATTGTAAATTTCATACAGATATCTATACTTTGGGTGGGGATAATGACGTGAGGCAATTAAGTTTCTCAACTAATTTTAAGATTAATTATATTACCTCTCTCTCTCTCTCTCCTGGCGTAAACAAGTACTTACCATCGAGTGTTGCTATTAAAGTCTTATTTTGTTTTAACGCTAAAACAGAAAAATCATTTTTATTCCTCCTCGCTCTCATTTTGTGATACCACGTGGTCCCCGCTCAACAATATCGTCGTCGACCCCAACGTTATTTCTGTAGTTTTCTTCTTCCATATCTTCCGGCTATCTCATCGTCTCTCACACTGGCGACCACCAAATGAGTTGCAACTATAAAAAAAAGGTTTCTACTTGGCCTTTGCTCAAGATCAAGGTGTAGTGTCTGTTCTTCAGATGCTGCACTTGTATTTCGTGTTCTCTTTCGGTGGAGGAGAAGTCCTTCACGACTGAGACAATTTTTATTTTTGTACCTTTTCTCCACGTTAAAAAACGACCCTGGTGTCTAACTCTGTCCCGTGGGGAGGCATTGTAAATAGGTACTTGGCCTTTGCTCAAGATCAAAGTGTAGTATCTGTTCTTCAGATGCTGCAGTGCTGCACTTCCATTTCTTGTTCTCTTTAGGTGGTGGATCAGTCCTTCACGACTGAGACAATTTTTTATTTTTGTACCTTTTCTTCACGTTAAAGAACGACCCTGGTGTCTAACTCTGTCCCGTGGGGAGGCATAGTAAATAGGTACAACTATAAAAATAAAATAAAATAAAAACACAAACTCTGATACATTCTATAAATATCAGTTGCACGCTGGTTGCATGTGCATGTGGACCCCCCCCCCAACAAAAAAACTAACGTTTGTATCTTAGTTTTTCTGTCGAAGCCGAGTTTGTCAAATGATGTCAGCTCGTTTCGATCTCCCAAAGCTCTCTTGACCGCTAGTCTCTCGCTCTTAAACAGTTCAAAATAGTCTGCAAACTAATAAATCCTGCACATCCCTGTGCTTGTTTTACTAGTATTTTAATGGAATATGCTCTGATGAACTCATAGCACTTGTGCCCCCCGACGTATATACTCCTGACCAACACAACAAGCAGCAAAATCCCACCCCTTCATAGTCAACTATTGTTATTTTCATGGCAAGTGCTCAACTGAACCCCAATCTTTGGTTTCCCCTTGCCAAACCTTCACACACACACACAAAAAGAAACACCCGACTAGCTACAACCACTATGAATGATTTCCCCTACTCTCTATTTGTATCTAAATCTAAATGCAGATTCTATAAATAAAGCTTCTGTCCCAGAATTGCCCACCTGTGGAACATTGTTCCGTTGGACTAGATGCTGAAAAGCCTTCTACTGTAAATAGTTTCTTTCCATGAACTGCTAGACTTTGGAATTCCCTCCTTGTTTCTTGCTTCCCTGGCTGTACTAACATGCAGTAGTTTAAATGTAACGTGAACAAATATATTGCTACTTAACTCCCTACGATACCTTTTTAGACATGATCTCGAATAATAGCCCTCCTTGTGTCTTTTTTGAGATAAAAAGAAGAAAAGAGTTGAAAATATTAAATTAAAAAAAAAAAAAATAACTCGTTTCTGATCCTGTAGCATTGTAGCAGTTCTAAGAAGCTGATTTGTTTCGACCCCAACAGATGGGACAGTGTCTTCTAACAGTTGACACGTTGTTGCTGTTTCTGCTTCTTGTAAAGTCGGTTCTCTCTATCGCTCTAAGCAATTCTTGGTATCTACAAATTTACTATCAGACCAAGTATGGAGTACTGTTGTCATATATGGGCTGATGAGAATAAAGTGCAGAACGGTATCTACTTTGATTGGCCCACACCCTTCCTTCTTCTATTACATAGCGCAAGAGGGGTATATGGAAGAAGGGGCTTCATACCTTTCTGTCCAGAGGTCCTTTGTCTTCCCGCTGCTGGGCACTGTGATGAATGTCCATCGTACTAACACAATGAAACAATTAAGACATACCTGACTTTTCTTCTTTGTGAACCACAGGACAACAACTTTATATCTTATAAATATAAATTTATTTCAGACGTCTCAGTGTCTTCACAGGATGTCTGCTACGTGTTTATGTGCTTGTTTCGTCTAGCCTCACTTTCTGGCTTTCAGAGAACTTCTGGACATCTTGGTGACCAAACCCAAACGCTCTAATTTTTTTTTTTTTGATCTGTCAGTTCCGGTGACACACATGTGATTCAACAACACGTCTAACGAACGCGTGACCTCTTGGTCTGTACCTAACTGATCAAGGTCGATCTAGTTATATTTTGTTTATATTTTATTTAAGCTAATTTTTGTAAACATTTCAGTGACCAATTTATTTCTCTAAACAATAAATAATTTTTAATGTAAACCATTTTAGCAAGATTGCTGTTGTCCACTTACCACTAGATAGATTGATAGATATATAAATAGATATAGATAGATAGATTGATAGATAGATAAATAGATATAGATTGATTGATAGATAGATAAATAGATATAGATTGATTGATAGATAGATAAATAGATATAGATTGATTGATAGATAGATAAATAGATATAGATAGATTGATTGATAGATAAATAGATATAGATAGATTGATAGACAGATAAATAGATATAGATTGATAGATAGATAGATAAATATAGATAGATTGATAGATAGATAGATAAATATAGATAGATTGATAGATAGGTAAATATAGGTAGATTGATAGATAGATAGATATAGATAGATTGATAGATAGATAGATATAGATAGATTGATAGATATATAAATAGATATGGATAGATTGATAGATATATAAATAGATATAGATAGATTGATAGATATATAATTAGATATAGATAGATTGATAGACAGATAAATAGATATAGATTGATAGATAGATAGATAAATATAGATAGATTGATAGACAGATAGATAAATATAGATAGATTGATAGACAGATAAATAGATATAGATTGATTGATAGATAGATAAATAGATATAGATAGATTGATAGATATATAAATAGATATAGATAGATTGATAGATATATAAATAGATATAGATAGATTGATAGACAGATAAATAGATATAGATTGATAGATAGATAGATAGATAGATAGATTGATAGATATATAAATAGATATAGATAGATTGATAGATATATAAATAGATATAGATAGATTGATAGATATATAAATAGATATAGATAGATTGATAGATATATAAATAGATATAGATAGATTGATAGATATATAAATAGATATAGATAGATTGATAGATATATAAATAGATATAGATAGATTGATAGATATATAAATAGATATAGATAGATTGATAGATATATAAATAGATAGATTGATAGATAGATATAGATAGATTGATAGATAGATAAATAAATAGATATTGATAGGTATAGATAGATAAATAGATATAGATATGTATAGATAGATAAATAGATATAGATAGATTGATTGATAGATAGATAAATAAATAGATAAATAGATAGGTATATATAGATATAGATAGATAGATAACACTTTTAACCCTGCTATTATCTAATACTTATCAGACATGATGTTGCTAGTCTCAGTCTTTTTTATAAATACTATTATAGCATGTGTTATTTAGAATTGTCTTATATGTCCACTGCTCCCTTTGTTTCAGCTCGTTTGACTCATTGGTTTAATGGTCTCTATCAATTTGTTATTTTAGCACCTCACTGTAATATAGCTTCCTATTCCAGTGGCTTCTTTTCAAGAACTCCAGGCTTCCTGCTGACTGTTTCCCTCCTACCTATAACTTTGTTTTTTTTTTTTTTTTTTCAAAACCAAGGTCAATAGGCATTTCCTGTTTTTGCTATGACTATTTGTCTTTTTTTTTCTCCCCCCCCCCTGCTCCTTACATCAAGTGGGTCCTGGATATGACCTTAAACTATATCCGATGGTGAGGCCCTAGCTTGCGGGCTTTGGGAAGTATGGAGCCACCCTTTAATTGCCATTGCTCCCAGGTCTACTCTGACCCAGACTGGTAGTACCTGTTAGGATCCCAACTCTGGGCAGGAGCTGCTAGAAAGGACTTGTCCTGCCTTGATAGAGTTCAAAATAGACTTCGTAGCCTCGTAGGAGATGTCCTTTTCTCCTCCTTGCAACCTCTATCTCACAGAAGAGATGTTGTGAGTTTGTCTCTGATGTATCGTTATTTTCATGGAAAGTGTTCGACCGAGCTTCAATCTATGGTCCCCCCTCGCAAAACTTTCACAAGAAACACTCGTCTAGCTGTAAACACTATCAATAATTCCCCCCCACTCTTTATCTGTGCCTAAACCTAAACGTAGATTCCATGAACAAAGCTTCTTTCTTAGAACTGCACGCCTGTGGAATTGTCTTCCGTTTTCCTGCTTTCCGGCTGACTAGAATATGGTTGTGTTCAAGTCTAAAGTAAATAAGTTCTTGATGAGCCGTTCCATATAAGTTATCAAATTTACCAAATTTTCATTACTAATGATTACTATATGGTCCAATTTCTACTGTACACTCTTTAACCCTTATCCTTGAGTGGCCTCTGGGCCTTGATAATGTGGTGATGCCTATGTAAAAAAAAAAAAAAGTAGAAACTGACTTGAAAAAACATTCTATTAAACTCTTCAAAATAACTGGATTCGGCATTAAATGACCTAAAAGGGTTGATATGCCATAAAAAAAAAAAACAACCAACCATACATCAAGTGACTTCACGCCTTGTCTGGAGCAATTTCCATTTAAAACATTATACTGTAACATAATCTGAGGTGTTCTTCAATCCCTACTGATCGTATTTCTGTAGTTGCAGTCAAAGTTTCTATCTTCTTCTTTCCGGCATTGTAGATTTCTCCTTTTCCTCAATAACCTTTCGCAAACCTTAACTCTACCAATACATATAAAGTACTGCGTGTGCGAATTTTTTCCCTATCGACTCCAAAATGGCTGGACCGATTTTTTTAAAAAATTCACACAAATATACTTTATGTGTCTGGGAGTGTTGTTAGATAGATTTTATATCAAAATACAGCCGATAAGAACCGATAATCGATTATTGATAATCAAGAAAATTTTTATTGAAGAACGAGCAATCCGATGTTGATCAAATTTAACACTTTTATACAGCCTCATATTACAAGTGCATTTAAGACATTTTATCATCGCACAAGCAGAAAGGCCCGGCATATAAAATCAACAGTAGGTTCTTTGATACAACAAGGGAGCGTTCAAAATGATTGTTTCTGTTTAGAGCATAATTGAATCATGATACTTTTGCATTTTAAACTTTAATCCAAGTCCTTATTATATATAATATAATATATTATATATATATATATATATAAATAATTTCATAAAATCAACAGTAGAGGAGGCATGTGAGCTTCCCTCCTCTCCTGATGCACTACGGTAGGTTCCTGAATAGAGCAGGCAATCAGTTGATTTGATTGACTAATAGGTTATTTCATCACTTTTGATGACAATAAATATACTGAAGTGCAGAACATGCGTCGATCCTCATTTAATCCCAGGCAACGTTGAAAACACCAGGTCTCCTTGCTAGTTATATAAAAAAAAATGACAAATGCACTCATATTTTAAAAATCTTTCATTTTTGTTTTCTTTTGTCTTTAAAGTATACATGTATGCATACCCCCCCCTCACTTGACGGTCGATTGTTCTCGTCTGCTTAAATGCTAATAATAATAATTTAATTATTATCATCTTGCGAAAGGAGGGGGGATATTAAAACTTAAAAAAAAACATTTTTCAAAGGAAACTGTTTTTAGATTTATACTTAAATATGACTGAGCGAGAAGAATAAACTCAAGATAAAATAACGAATTCAAAAATGTAACTTCACAAAGAAGATAGTTTAGTTTTAAAAGTCATCTCACTGCTGAAACAATTCTCTACCTGTATAATAGCCAAGTACGTCCAAGGATGGAGTACTGTTGCCACATCTGGGCAGGAGTTGCTAGAAGCACCTTATCCTGTCTTAACAGATTTCAAAATAGACTATAGCCTAGTGGGGGATGCCCTTTTCTCTTCCCTGCAATCTCTTTCCCACAGAAGAGACGTTGCGAGCCTGTCTCTGCTTTATCGTTATTTTCATGGCAAGTGCTCGTCTGAGCTCCAATCTATGCTCCCCCTTGCCTGACTTTCACAATAAACACTCGTCTAGCTGAAAACACTATCAATAATTTCCCACACTCTTTATCTGTGCCTAAACGTAAACATAGATTCCATAAACAAAGCTTCTTTCTTAGAACTACATGCCTGTGTAACTCTGTTCCGTTTTTCTGCTTTCCAGCTCATTACAATTTGATTGCCTTCAAGTCCAACACGAGCAAGTTCTTGGTGAGATTAAGTAATCCAATTTACCAAATTTCCACTACTATCGATTACTACGACATTTTACTACTGTATGCGCATTAACCCTTAACCTCGAGTGGCTTCCGGACCTTGATAAGTGGTGACTCCTTTGTATATATAATAAGATATAATAAGAAAAGTGTGTTTAATATTTCGAGCATCTGCTAACATGATTAAAGTTATTTTGTTTAATAATTCGTTAATATTCAGGTAATTTCAACTGCATAATTTGGAAGCTACCATTGTAACTTATTAGAATTGACAAAAAAATATCAGTTGAAACCATTGTTTTTTATCTGGAACTCCATTTATTGACTACAAAATCTCGTCCCAATTCTGTAGAAGTGCCCAAAATAATTAAGTATAATGCAAATTTTTTTTTTTTTTTTTTTTATCTGACATTGTTTGCTGGGGACTTTGAGTTGAGTCGCCTGTTCTTCTTATTCATCAAACTTTTCCCAAAATTAATACATTCGGTATAAAATGACCTGAAAAGGAGTTGATATGCTGTAAAATAAAACAACCAAACAAAAAGAAATGATCAATTACGGAATCTAAAATGCTGATATGTTTAAAAAAAAGAATTTTTTATTTAAGAGCAAGAACTTTTTTTCCTTAATTGACCAATCCAAGACAAAATAACCAAACGAAACCAAACCATCTAAATACAAATTATCAATTAAAAAATCTCAAACGCTGACTTTTTTTTTTTTTTAAGAGCAAGAACTTGTCCCCATTTGACCAACCTAAGATTCGACGGCCGACAGCTGATTATTAATGGCTGCCAGACCAATTGTATTTTATAAGTCATGAGACTCAAGTTAGGTTTTGTCTCTGTTTCAGTGTTTTGTTATTGGCTTCAAAAGCCAACTTTAAAGAGTGACCTTACTGCCTAGCACTTTTGATCAAGTGAATGGCCAATTAGTACGACTCAGGTAAAGAGGAGAAAGAAAGAAAAGAGGAAAAGAAACGCTAAGTGCAATTAATTAGTATAAATGTGGGATTAGTACTTGCTCTCCAATCCAAACAGCGCGAAAGAATCACTTAAAGTCAGTAGTACGAAAATAAACAAGTTTCATTTTTTTTTTTATTGACTATCTGTGCAAAAAAAAAAAAAAAAAAAAAAAAACTACTTCCTACTGCTGCAAGGTTCGACATGAAGTCAGTTCCACAATGTGTTCTTTCTTATTGCACATTCTTTCCTTAATACTTATAATAATAATAGGGAAACAGTCTACTTGATGATGTTTTCCGGTTTTTGAAATTAAAAAATGACAAGCATCGTTTATTAAAACAATCTATAATTTAGAACTTAATTGGGAATTGTATCGGAATCGGGGGCGGGGGAAATATTGGAATCATTCCACAATTTTTGATCAAATAAATGACCAATTTATTTTCTGAGTTATTACCGTCTGCAGGAAAGATTGAACCTTCGACATCCAGGGTGTCTCTCATTTAAATAACAGATTAATATCTGAAAATTATTAAGTTTAAAAAGATGCTCTCTCTCTCTCTCTCTCTCTCTCTCTCTCTCTCTCTCTCTCTCTCTCTCTCTCTCTCTCTCTCTCTCTCTCTCTCCTGTTAGTGATGCCACATATTCGTTTTTAATTGTTTTTAAATTCAATAATCCTTCTGATCTCATAAACAGACGTTTTTGAAGGCTGACTTGATTTCTTGATTTCCAACAAGTTTCCATTAATTTCTAAATTGTTAAAAAAACAAAGTGCACCCCTCACACCATCACTCAAATTCATTTTTTTTGTTTTTTAATTTCTTTGTTTAAAAGATTAATTTCTATGAAAATTGTTTCTATTTATTAATTATATAAAGACAAATGTCTGTGTGTCTAGCTGAAATTTGAAAAATACACAACGAATACCCATAAGATTAGTATTTGTTTTATTGGCGTAACCCTGGATTTATGCTATCTAAAAATTTAAAATAAAAGAAAAAAGCTTCATTATTTAAGGGTGAAAATGGCCATTTGTAACATTTAATGTTATCAAAATTTATACAGATCTTTTAATGTTATCAGAAGCAACTCTTGATTTTTTTTTTTTCAGAGTTATTTCCCTTATGTCGACTCAAGTTATATGTGTGTATGTCCAGGGAGAAGAATGGGCTGGGCAAAGAAGAAAGAGGGGGAAAGAGTACGATAGAAGTTATATTACACTTGTCTTCCAGGCAATGTTGGGTAGTCTTACTTGTCTATTTGTATAAATAAATGCAACAGTTTTTGTCTCATGTTCACAAGAAATTTATGAAATGTTTATCATTTAAAATTTTGGTTTCGAGGATTTCAAGTAACTAACTTTACAAAACAATAACAAGCTGGCAAAGTATCTACATAATATTTCTCTTAGTCTGTCTGTTCCACTTTTTCTCAGAAACTACTAGGCTGATCTGGATGAAACTTTGTGTGGACGATTATGAAAATAAGGTACAGTGAACTAAGTAACCGTTTTGATCTCATAAACAAACATTTTGCCAATGCAGTTGATGTCAGCAAAGTTAGGAGATAGCTTTGTTGATTTCAGAGTGGGCAACAGAGATGCGAGTGACAAAGCGTGCTCTGGACTTTTACAACCAAGGCACCAAAACAGGCTGGCAAAAGCCATGTACGTCCTAAAACAAAGTACTGTTTTTCTTATGATACTCTGTTCAACTGAGAGATAATTGCTATCAAATTTCATCTTCCTAGGTCTAATAGCCTCAAAGTAATTATGAAACACAGACTGAGTGATGTGCAAATTTCTAATATTCTCTTTTTCTTTTTCAGCCAAAAGATTTTGTGAGCCGAAACATGAAAGACGTCCGTGGAGAATATGGTCAGTATCTTTTCTTCTTTTTCTCCCCTTCCTTCTGATTTTTTTTGTGATTTTTTTCTATTTTTTCTTCTGATTTTTTTTCTATTCCTTCTTCTGATTTTTTTTCTATTCCTTCTTCTGATTTTTTTTCTATTCCTTCTTCTGATTTTTTTTCTATTCCTTCTTCTGATTTTTTTATTCTCCAGGGACGTCTTTCATGTTTCTGATTTTTTTCTCTTATTTTTCTGATTTTTTATTTTTCTGATTTTTTTCTCCTTTTTCTGATTTTTTTTCACCTTTTTCTGATTTTTTCTTCTTCCTGTGATTTTTTTCTCATTCCTCTGATTTTTTTCTACTTTTTCTTTTTTCTTCTGATTTTTCTTCTCTTTTTTTCTTCTGATTTTTCTTCTCTTTTTTTTTCTTCTGATTTTTCTTCTCTTTTTTTTTCTTCTGATTTTTCTTCTCTTTTTTTTCTTCTGATTTTTCTTCTCTTTTTTTTTCTTTTGATTTTTCTTCTCTTTTTTTTCTTCTGATTTTTCTTCTCTTTTTTCTTGTTTTTTTTTCTTCTCCTTTTTCTTCTCCTTCTTATTCACATTTTTATCGTTCTTGTTCTCCTCATTCCCATTCTTCTCATTTTTATTTTCATACTGATAATGATGACGAAACTGCTAAGGTTTGTTGGGTCAAGAGTTATCTTCCATAGATTTCATGAACAGAAAAGTAAAAGTTGTCTCCTTAGTTAATGGTCCCTTGATGTTAGATAATGACAATGATAATAATAATTCAATGAATGTGTATAGAAAATATAGATTGAAAATAACTAAAATGATTGTGTATAAAAAATGTGGATGTAAAATAACTAAAATGATTGTGTATAAAAAATATAGATTGAAAATAACTAAAATGATTGTGTATAAAAAATATGGATTGAAAATAATTAAAATGATTTTGTATAAAAAATATGGATTGAAAATAACAAATGATTGTGTATAAAAAATATGGATTGAAAATAATTGAAATGATTGTGTATAAAAAATATGGATTGAAAATAACTAAAATGATTGTGTATAAAAAATAAGGATTGAAAATAATTAAAATGATTGTGTATAAAAAATATGGATTGAAAATAACTAAAATGATTGTGTATAGAAAATATGGATTGAAAATAATTGAAATGATTGTGTATAAAAAATATGGATTGAAAATAATTGAAATGATTGTGTATAAAAAATATGGATTGAAAATAATTAAAATGGTTGTGTATAAAAAATATGGATTGAAAATAATTAAAATGATTGTGTATAAAAAATATGGATTGAAAATAATTGAAATGATTGTGTGTAAAAAATATGGATTGAAAATAATTAAAATGATTGTGTATAAAAAATATGGATTGAAAATAATTAAAATGATTGTGTATAAAAAATATGGATTGAAAATAACAAATGATTGTGTATAAAAAATATGGATTGAAAATGATTAAAATGATTGTGTATAAAAAATATGGATTGAAAATAATTGAAGTGATTGTGTATAAAAAATATGGATTGAAAATAATTGAAATGATTGTGTATAAAAAATATGGATTGAAAATAACTAAAATGATTGTGTATAAAAAATATAGATTGAAAATAATTGAAATGATTGTGTATAAAAAATATGGATTGAAAATAACTAAAATGATTGTGTATAAAAAATAAGGATTGAAAATAATTAAAATGATTGTGTATAAAAAATATAGATTGAAAATAACTAAAATGATTGTGTATAAAAAATATGGATTGAAAATAATTGAAATGATTGTGTATAAAAAATATGGATTGAAAATAATTGAAATGATTGTGTATAAAAAATATAGATTGAAAATAATTAAAATGGTTGTGTATAAAAAATATGGATTGAAAATAACTGAAATGATTGTGTATAAAAAATATGGATTGAAAATAATTAAAATGGTTGTGTATAAAAAATATGGATTGAAAATAATTAAAATGATTGTGTATAAAAAATATGGATTGAAAATAATTGAAATGGTTGTGTATAAAAAATATGGATTGAAAATAATTAAAATGATTGTGTATAAAAAATATGGATTGAAAATAATTAAAATGATTGTGTATAAAAAATATGGATTGAAAATAACTAAAATGATTGTGTATAAAAAATATGGATTGAAAATAATTGAAATGATTGTGTATAAAAAATATGGATTGAAAATAATTGAAATGATTGTGTATAAAAAATATGGATTGAGAATAACAAATGATTGTGTATAAAAAATATGGATTGAAAATAATTGAAATGATTGTGTATAAAAAATATGGATTGAAAATAACTAAAATGATTATGTATAAAAAATATGGATTGAAAATAATTGAAATGATTGTGTATAAAAAATATGGATTGAAAATAACAAATGATTGTGTATAAAAAATATGGATTGAAAATAACAAATGATTGTGTATAAAAAATATGGATTGAAAATAACAAATGATTGTGTATAAAAAATATGGATTGAAAATAATTAAAATGATTGTGTATAAAAAATATAGATTGAAAATAACTAAAATGATTGTGTATAGAAAATATAGATTGAAAATAATTAAAATGATTGTGTATAAAAAATATAGATTGAAAATAATTAAAATGATTGTGTATAAAAAATATGGATTGAAAATAATTGAAATGATTGTGTATAAAAAATATGGATTGAAAATAACAAATGATTGTGTATAAAAAATATGGATTGAAAATAACAAATGATTGTGTATAAAAAATATGGATTGAAAATAATTAAAATGATTGTGTATAAAAAATATAGATTGAAAATAACTAAAATGATTGTGTATAGAAAATATAGATTGAAAATAACTAAAATGATTGTGTATAAAAAATATGGATTGAAAATAACTAAAATGATTGTGTATAGAAAATATAGATTGAAAATAATTAAAATGATTGTGTATAAAAAATATGGATTGAAAATAACTAAAATGATTGTGTATAGAAAATATAGATTGAAAATAATTAAAATGATTGTGTATAAAAAATATGGATTGAAAATAATTGAAATGATTGTGTATAAAAAATATGGATTGAAAATAATTAAAATGATTGTGTATAAAAAATATGGATTGAAAATAACTAAAATGATTGTGTATAAAAAATATGGATTGAAAATAATTGAAATGATTGTGTATAAAAAATATGGATTGAAAATAACAAATGATTGTGTATAAAAAATATGGATTGAAAATAACAAATGATTGTGTATAAAAAATATGGATTGAAAATAACAAATGATTGTGTATAAAAAATATGGATTGAAAATAACAAATGATTGTGTATAAAAAATATGGATTGAAAATAACAAATGATTGTGTATAAAAAATATGGATTGAAAATAATTAAAATGATTGTGCATAGAAAATATAGATTGAAAATAACTAAAATGATTGTGTATAGAAAATATGGATTGAAAATAACTAAAATGATTGTGTATAAAAAATATGGATTGAAAATAACTAAAATGATTGTGTATAAAAAATATGGATTGAAAATAACTAAAATGATTGTGTATAGAAAATATAGATTGAAAATAACTAAAATGATTGTGTATAGAAAATATAGATTGAAAATAACTAAAATGATTGTGTATAGAAAATATGGATTGAAAATAACTAAAATGATTGTGTATAGAAAATATGGATTGAAAATAACTAAAATGATTGTGTATAGAAAATATGGATTGAAAATAACTAAAATGATTGTGCATAGAAAATATAGATTGAAAATAACTAAAATGATTGTGCATAGAAAATATAGATTGAAAATAACTAAAATGATTGTGTATAGAAAATATTGATTGAAAATAACTAAAATGATTGTGTATAGAAAATATAGATTGAAAATAACTAAAATGATTGTGTATAAAAAATATAGATTGAAAATAACTAAAATGATTGTGTATAAAAAATATAGATTGAAAATAACTAAAATGATTGTGTATAGAAAATATAGATTGAAAATAACTAAAATGATTGTGTATAGAAAATATAGATTGAAAATAACTAAAATGATTGTGTATAAAAAATATGGATTGAAAATAACTAAAATGATTGTGTATAGAAAATATGGATTGAAAATAACTAAAATGATTGTGTATAGAAAATATAGATTGAAAATAACTAAAATGATTGTGCATAGAAAATATAGATTGAAAATAACTAAAATGATTGTGTATAGAAAATATAGATTGAAAATAACTAAAATGATTGTGTATAAAAAATATGGATTGAAAATAACTAAAATGATTGTGTATAAAAAATATAGATTGAAAATAACTAAAATGATTGTGTATAAAAAATATAGATTGAAAATAACTAAAATGATTGTGTATAGAAAATATAGATTGAAAATAACTAAAATGATTGTGTATAGAAAATATGGATTGAAAATAACTAAAATGATTGTGCATAGAAAATATAGATTGAAAATAACTAAAATGATTGTGTATAGAAAATATAGATTGAAAATAACTAAAATGATTGTGTATAGAAAATATGGATTGAAAATAACTAAAATGATTGTGTATAGAAAATATGGATTGAAAATAACTAAAATGATTGTGCATAGAAAATATAGATTGAAAATAACTAAAATGATTGTGTATAGAAAATATAGATTGAAAATAACTAAAATGATTGTGTATAGAAAATATGGATTGAAAATAACTAAAATGATTGTGTATAAAAAATATGGATTGAAAATAACTAAAATGATTGTGTATAGAAAATATAGATTGAAAATAACTAAAATGATTGTGTATAGAAAATATGGATTGAAAATAACTAAAATGATTGTGTATAGAAAATATGGATTGAAAATAACTTAAATGATTGTGCATAGAAAATATAGATTGAAAATAACTAAAATGATTGTGTATAGAAAATATTGATTGAAAATAACTAAAATGATTGTGTATAGAAAATATAGATTGAAAATAACTAAAATGATTGTGTATAAAAAATATAGATTGAAAATAACTAAAATTAACCAAAAACAAAAAAAAAACATGTTTTATGTGTGTAACATCATTTTTTTTTTATTATTCATAAAATATGCTCAGCTAAACGAAAGAACTGTGCGTTTGTGGAACACAGTACCATGGGGCTGTTTCCCAGCTAACATGGACATTTTTAAGTATAATGTAAATAAGTTTGTGTTGAGCCGTCCTCTCACATAATTAAATCATATCCAATTTCCACCATTACTGATCATCATGGTGTTGTCTCACCATCTTGTTGTCGATTGATTTCTCATATCCAAGAATTTCAATTTCCTCTTTTAGTGTTTGGCTCGCAGATGGCTTCCCAGACCAATCTGAGCGTAGAATCTGCATGGGCAGAGAAGACAGGAAAATGTTGGTGGAGGGTGGGGATGTCTGCTCAGTTTTTCTTGCCTGCCTTTTAATCTCCATCATGATACTGGATATGATGGATCGGCACCACAAGTGCTGATCCTGGGTTGTTGTTTACCAGATGTGAATGTGAAATCCAGTGTTTTTCAAAGTTGTTTATGGTTGATCTTTGTATTGTAGGGGACGGCCGATGTGTCTTTTCCCACTGGCTAGCTCTGAGTACAGTGTTTGTCGAGGGAGCCTGTTGTCATCCATTTTGAGGACGTGCCCCAACCAACGGATCCTGTGCCTCATGATGGTGGCCTCAATACTGCAGCTGTTTGATCTCTCAAGGACGCTTATGCTGGTTATAGTCACCATCTACCTAGCACTCATTAACTCTTATCCTAGTGTGCCTAGAGTGACCCCCAGGCCTTGATAAGTGGTGATCCCTCAAGTAAAAAAAAAAAAAAAAAATTATGAATGTGTACTTAGTGCATAAACTATGATCGTCTGCTTCTGGGATTGACCTTTACTCCTGATCTGAAATGGAACACGTACATCAAGTCTGTTGCCAAGGTCGCTGGAAAATGGTGGGATCCTTCTACCGCTCCAGAAGATATTTCACTGCTGATGCAATTCTCTATCTATATAAAAGCGAAGTATGTCAAAAGATGGAGTACTGCTGCCACATCTGGGCAGGAACTGCGAAAAACAGCCTATCCTGCCTTGACAGAGTTCAAAATAGACTTTCCTCTTCCCTGCAATCTCTCTCTTACAGAAGAGACGTTGCGAGCTTGTCTTTGTTTTATCGTTATTTCCATGGCAAGTGCTCGTCTGAGCTCCAATCTCTGGTCCCCCCCCTCACCAATCTTTCATGAAAAACACCCGTCTAGCTGAAACCACTGTCAATAATTTTCCCCACTTGTTATCTGGCCTAAATCAAAACGTAGATTCCATGAACAAAGCTTCTTTCTTAGAAGTGCACACCTGTGGAACTCTCTTCCGTTTGCTTGTTTCCCACCTGACTACAACTTGGATGTCTTTAAGTCTAACATAAACAAATTCCTGATGAACCGCCCCCTTAAGTAAGGCACTTTATCAAATCTCCATTACTAACGATTACTGCAACATTATCCCATTGATTACTGTACATGTAATAACTCTTATCCCTGAGTGGCTTCCGGGCCTTGATAAATGGTGATTACCATGTAAAAAAAAAAAAAAAAATTTTAATACCAGTAAATCTTGTGATCGCTGTCGGTATTGCAACAAAAAAGATGTAAAAAAAAAAAAAAAAAATCATTTAGTACTTTTCATAGTATAAAAGAAAAGTGTTTTCCCAAGTTGTGGACTGAATCCACTTTCTAGCTGTGATAGCGTGAGTGTATTTGTTTTCATGTTGTCTTGGCAAAATTTCTTCCATCTAAAAACTCTCACAAACATGTCAAAACTGTTGTGACATTCCCAAAACCTGTTTCAACTTTAAATCGTAAACAAATATTTTCTCTTTGGAACTGACAAGATGTTTTCTTATGTCAAACCGAAGTCATTCTGATCTGCTATTTATGTTTTTCTAGCCATTGTTGCAAAATAAATAAAAAATGGGAGAAAAAAAAAATCTTACATTTCTTTTTTTACTCAAAATGATGCTGTGCTAGGATCGGTGTTTTGGGGCTTGGGTGCTATGAGTACAAGCTTTTCAAATCAACCTGTTTTGGTAAAGCTAACCAAGCTCTCACACTGTTCCATTTTTTTATAGAGGTGGTGAGGCTTTCGGACCGTTCATTTTGATGGGGTGGGATAAGATCTTTAGATCACCCTTTTTGATTGGGGAATAGCAAGGCCTTCTGACCACCCAGTATTTCAAAATTGGGAGGAAAAATAGCCAACTATTTCACCATTTTTTTTATAGAGCAATAGCTAAATGATAGAAAAGAAAAAAAAGTTCATTTTATATATATACTAGCGGGGGGTACCCAGCGTTTCCCGGATGTTTGGAGGTGTGTTTGTTAAAGAAAAAAAAAAGAAAAAAACGTTGGCCGGGTGTTTGGAGGTGTAAAAGAAAAAAAAAAAAAACGTTGGCCGGGTGTTTGGAGGTGTAAAAGAAAAAAAAAGTTTCAGTAGGAAGGTAGGATTGAACCCCAAACCCAAAGTCTTGATGCGAAGGTGGAAAGGAAAGGCAAAAAATCCAGCCATCTCGGCCACGACTTGAGAGGAATTGATAAGTGTTAAGGGTTATAAAGTGAAATATACAGGTGCGAGGAAGTGGCGTGATGTTTGACCTAGTTTTGCGCTGCAAGCCAGTTACTGTTTCCCCCACTTTTTGAAGACGCGGCAAGCTGGTAAAAGTCGGGCAAATTAAATACACACGCGACCCCCGTTCTTAAGTCGTAGATATTACGATTTAGACGCGATATAAAAAGTTTTAAGGAGCGAGCCGAGCGAGAAGTCCAATGAAAAAAGCCTTTTGCTGACATACACAAAAAGCGAACATACATACATACATACATACATACATGATGATTGCAACGTCTTGTCAGACGAGTGCCACTCCCTCAGACATTTAAAATCCATGAGCCCAAATGGCTGAGGGAGTATCTATACAAATATGATGTTACAGAGTCTTAACTTTGTACGACAGCTAAGTCTCTCTCTCGGTTCAAAATGTTGAGATCCAGCAACAAGCAAGAGCAAGATAGCCAGCAACAAAATAGAACTATATCTGTGTGGGTATTTGAAAGAGTTTTGTACAATGTTGAAGAATTCCTTAGGTATATTAGTTTTGACATTTATGCTAAATGGAGGATTAAACCAAATATTTTTCTTTCTCCTGATGCGACTGGGTGGGTTAGATGTATTGCGATTAGTATTTTGGTTTGGATTATATATGTAGACTGATTCATTGTTATTGATAGCAGCAGATCTTGTTATTTGAACTGGTTTCTTACAAGTCATATTCTGTGTGATTACAGATTTAAGGCAGCCTGCAGGAGGAGCATAATGGTTGTATTTAATCTTTTCCTTGTGTCCTGAGTTCCTTAAGGCATTATTGAAGAAAATAGCATTTTGATTAAAAGTTTTTTTATCGGCAGAAAGAGCAGAAATTCTTCTAGAGATGGATGGTACTATAGATTTTATAATTGAGTTGGGGTGATTAGAAGATTTATGGACGTATAAAAGCATAAGGTTAGGTTTATAGTAGGGGCTATGAGTTTCGGTGTTAAGATTAAGTGTAACATCTAGAAAATTTGAAGTTTTTTGTTTGGTTTGATAATTATAGAAAGGCCAAAGTTATTAAAGAAGTTATGTAATTTTTTAATTGTTTTGTTGTACTCTCTTGGCCTGGCTGTTGTAGTAAAAAGGGCATCATATCTATAAAGGCCCCCTTGGATATGTTTAAAGTGGTATTTAAGTTCTTTCAGTAAGAAGAGTCCCACTAAATCGGTAACTTCTGCAGAGTCAGAAGGACCCATCAAGATGTCAAAATTATCAGGGGTGTCCTTTCTAGTCTAAAGCTTATTGTTAAATTGTATAAGAGACTTTCTCGCTAGGAGAATTAATTTAATTTCTAAATTAGTTAAGTCAGAATTTCTTTTAGCAAAAATTAGAGCCTTATTTAAAAGGATCGAAGAAATTGATTGATAATAATTTTGGATGTCAAAGTTAAGGAGGTGTTTATTTTAAGGGAGACAAACCAATTAATTACGGAATCTGAATTTAGCCAAAGAGGGAAACTTACTTTTTCTTTAATAGAAGGGATGATTCTAATCTAAGATATTTTTGTTTACAGCACCTAAGTCAGAGTTAGATGGGCAGATCAATCTGATGGAGGGGTTGTCATAGAAATTAGGTGTATGATCCTTGAGGGTGAATCTTTTATTTTATATATATATATATATATATTAGTGTTGGGACAATTAATTGGCATTGGGAATCAGAATAATCAGAACTTTTGGGAGTATCGGAAGTGGAGAAATTTGTGCCTATTTTCCAATGCCAAAGACAATTGTTGTCTTTTTTTATTTGATTTTGTTTAAAGCAAAATCTTCCATTGTTGGTAGTAATAATAAAATAATAAATATTTATTGATTTTTAACTACCATCTATTTTTTTAACTAAAATCTATAGCTGTTCTCTCCACAAATTTGTTTTTATGTTTGAGATCATCCCCCACAAGTATATTTTTATGTTTGAGAAAATGTCTGCATATTTATGTGTTTTTATGGTAATCAAAAATAGATAACAACTCTTTTGTGATTTTATTTAGAGATTTATAGAAAATCGGAATCAGGAAAAATATTGGAATCGTCCCATCACTAATATATATATATACAGGGTGTCCGTAAAGTTACTATACAGTCTTATTGTTTTATTGTATGATATTTGTATTAATAGTTAATATAAGACTGTATAGTAACTTTATGGACACCTGTACATACCCAGTGTTGCCAGGTAAAAAAAATATTGCCGGACTAAGGGTTTAATCACATACAATTTAAGATACACCAAATAATCAAAGTTATGATTTTCCTGAAAGTTGACCATATTTTGGATGTTTGGAAGCATAAAACATAGCTATTTTCATCTATGAAATTCAAACAGGAAAATAAAATCTCATAGCTTAAAGGGAAATTACTCATAGATTAAATGAAAGCTTACTTCCATTTTTAAACGTAGCTGATGTTGGTTATAATAATAATAATAATTAAAAATAAATCAACTTTATATATTTCTAAATAAAATACTTAAAACAATTCTATTATTAATTTCCATTAAAAATTTAAAGCTTATTATTGAAACAGATTTTATTTAACATAATATGCAAATGAGATAACCTCTTGAATGTTGATTCCTTTTCAATAAATAGTATATATATAGAAATCATGCAGGAGTAGAAGTATATAAGGGTTTTGTTTCAGTATTAAAATATATTTGTGAAACAATGTACCTTTTGTGTATATTAACCAAATTGTGGACAAACGGACAGGAATACGACTTTATTATAATATATATATATATATATATATATATATATATATATATAATTATTTTTTTACTATAATAATTAAATACCTACAGACACTAGTGTTTCATCCTTTCGGGATTCTTCAGTGCAGGGTGTCACGATTACTACCAGTCGAACAATTCGAACCCCGCGACACGAGACATCTCTGGCTCGATTAGCGGAGGCCGTATCCATTCGGCTACCATTAATCATGTGAAATAGCGTTGAATTTTAAACATTTTAATTTAAATGTTCATTACGTCAGACAGACAGTGATCAAATCGTTATACGATGATCTACGCATAAGAGCTAAATTGACCGACTTTTTAATTCAACAGAAAGTGCTCAACGATAAGAAACGTATTTCTTAAAGGGGCTGTCATAATTATTTTTTTACTATAATAATTAAATACCTACAGACACTAGTGTTTCATCCTTTCGGGATTCTTCAGTGCAGGGTGTCACGATTACTACCAGTCGAACAATTCGAACCCCGCGACACGAGACATCTCTGGCTCGATTAGCGGAGGCCGTATATATATATATATATATATATTCAGACAAGTATTGTTAAATAGCAGGGAGTGTTCTTGTTTAATAAGCTTTTTTTGTAGTTTTTCAGTTTTTCTAATCGTCTTTCTTGTTTTTCAGTTGAATCTGTGTAAGAAAGTTCCATAGTCGTCTTGGTCCATTTTTTATTTTTTTAAATTTTTTTGAGAAAAAAAAAATTGGGGAATTCTCTTAAACAGATTCAACTGAGAAACATGTCCTGGATATGACCTTAAACTATATCCAGTGGTGAGGCCCCAGCTTGTGGGTTTTGGGGAGTGTGGAGCCACCCTTTAATTGCCATTGCTCCCAGGTCCACTCTGACCCGGAGTGGTAGTACCTGTTAGGGTCCCAACTATTGGTTAAATAGAAACTGACTTGAAAACAACAAATATATTCTATTAAAATATCTTTCTTCAAAATCACCAGATTTGGCAT
This sequence comes from Euprymna scolopes, assembly GCF_053919585.1. NCBI lineage: Eukaryota > Metazoa > Mollusca > Cephalopoda > Sepiida > Sepiolidae > Euprymna > Euprymna scolopes. Next base: position 82,481,374 of record NC_136509.1, read on the forward strand.
TAAATAACCTGAAAAGGGTTGATATGCTGTAAAACAAAAACAACCAACCAACCAACCAATCAACTGAGAAACAAGAGAGACGATTTGAAAAACTACAAAAGCTTATTAAGCAAGAACACCCCATGCTATTTATCAGTACTTGTCTGAATGAAAACATATTGCATAAATACACAATATATATATATATATATATATATATATATATGGGTTTGTATTACTGTACACATAGATTCGAAAAAGTTGTCAAAAAACAAATATAGAATAAATAAATGTTATCAAAGGCAAGATAAGTTACTTTTCTACCTAACTGGATATATTTTTTGTGTTTTTATTCAGTGTAACATGTTTATTCAGCTCGAAAAACATGCAGTGTTTGCCGATGTATTGGAAAATTAAAAATGGCAGCCGACTCTCTCTCGGAGAGGGTACGTTTGGGAAAAGGTATTATAAATAATAAACTAGACAAAATACTGTTAGAAAACAACCGAATACATGTCAACTTATGTCACGGTAACATATATTGAGCGAATTTCTAACAGTATTTTGTCTAGTTTATTATTTATAATACCTTTTCCCAAACGTACCCTCTCCGAGAGAGAGTCGGCTGCCATTTTGAATTTTCCAATACATCGGTAAACACTGCATGTTTTTCGAGCTGAATAAACATGTTACACTGAATAAAAACACAAAAAATATATCCAGTTAGGTAGAAAAGTAACTTATCTTGCCTTTGATAACATTTATTTGTTCTATATTTGTTTTTTGACAACTTTTTCGAATCTGTGTACAGTAATACAAACCCTATATATATATATATAATACCCATAGATTTGTATGTATTTGTCATTAGAATTTTCTAGTTACATGAGAAAAATAATTTTCTTCTTTCTTGCAAGATTTTCACTTTTTCTAATTGTAAGTTTTTGTATGTATGTATGTATGTATGGGGTGAAGAGGGCTCCCGTAAGCCGTGGTGAAGGCAACCTTTCTAGGAGAAGCAAATCTCTGATTTAAAAAAACAGAAAGCGGGAGACCAGTACTCGCATTAAGCTGGTCTGCAGTTCAACTTGTTGCTGGCTATCTTGCTCTTGCTTGTTGCTGGATCTCAACATTTTGAACCGAGAGAGAGAGAGACTTAGCTGTCGTACAAAGCTAAGACTCTGCAACATCATCTGTGCACAGACACTCCCTCAAGTATTTGTCTATTAAAATGGTCCTGTGACGATAGAAGTCATTTTGGGGCTTATGGACTTTAAGTGTCTGAGGGAGTGGCACTCGTCTGACAAGACGTTGCAATCATCATGTATGTATGTATGTATGTATGTATGTATGTATGTCTTTTTTCTCTTTATTTTTAATTTCTTTTTAAAGATTTTCTTTCTGAATCTCATTCTAGGTTCTATGATACGTCCAAACAAGCAATTGGTGCTGCTGTTATCCACTTTGCTAACGTCTTCCTGGCTACGATGTTCCAAGGCGATCCTTGCACATGGTAAAAAAAAAAATACAAAATCAAGATTGTTTGCTAGTTTTTACTGTCCATTTTGGCTGGTGATCAGGCGGACGGACAAGAAAGGCATTCTTAACATGGGGAAAAGCGGGGGAGGCTTTCATGTTATGTGAAAGGAAGATAATCGTTAATCAAATGGGGACCATATCTTGCTTGTCACTGTCGTCCATCTGCCGAGCATATACTGGAAGGCAAAAAGAGGAGACAATCTTGACTATAACCAACCACAAATCGAAAGTCCATTTCTTAAATTTCAGAATTTATTTTTCTTTTACGTTTTCTTTTTTATTATTGAGCTTACACTTATCAAGGCCAAAAAACACTTGAGGATAAGGACTAACAAAACGGAATGATTATAGGTCAAAAGATGAGGAACACTATAGGAGTACTGAAATTAATCAGTGCTATAAACTAACTGTAATTTGATTGATCCCACCCTCTCTTCTCTGTAACCCCTCTCTCTCTCTCTCTCTCTCTCATAGCCGTAATGTTGCTACTCTCAGTCTTATGGCATGTGTTTTTCAGAATTACAAGGTGCCTTCAATAAGTTTCCAGACTTTTTTGTGTATGGGCAATTTTATTGATAGCGCACACATGAAACTCTAGTCCCCTTTGAAGTAATCTCCTCTGGCTGCAATGCACTTGTATTGTTCCAAAAATTTCTGGAAGGCCCCATGGAACTTTTCTTATGTGAGTATGTCAATGATCCTCATCACAGCCTCTTTCATCTCCTCAATTGTTTCATAACGACAGCCTCTAAGGTTTTTCTTTGAGCTTAGGAAATAATCGAAAGTCACAGGGAGCAAGGTCTGGACTATATAGAGGGTGAGGAATTGTCTTGATGCTCATGACAACATCTTTCTTTCTGATCTTCTCTGAGCACCCTTGAGAAAAAACTTTGCGCAAATCTTCCACATCTTCAGTTCCTTGCAAATAATTGTGTATACAGTTCCCACACTGACATCAAATTGTGAACTTATTGTTTCTATAGACACATGACGGTCCTTATTAATGAAATTCTTTATTTGGCCAATCAGCTCTGGTATTCTGACTTCCTTACTCCTCACAGACCCCATGCCTTCCTTGAATCTCTTATGCCACTCAAAAATTGATGCTTGATTCATGCAAGATGGTCCAAAAGCAGTCTGAAGCATTCCATACGTTTCTGTGGCATTTTTCAAGTTTAAAACAGAATTTTATTTCATATCGTTCTTCTAAAGTGTCCTCACGTACAGATTGCATTTTTTAAATTAACCAGCTGTGACAATCAGGCTTTAGTAGAGTGTATTCCAATTTCTGCTGTATGGTCAGTTATCGCATAAGATGTATAGCAATTACAAACTGGATTTTCAAGAGACTACGACAATTTTAAATGCCTGTACAAAAATGTCTGGAACCTTTTTGAAGATACCTTGTATCTGATCTATTCTCTGCTTCTTTTATTCGTGCTTGTTTGACTCAGTCTAGTGTCTCCATCAATTCCCTGTTTTGATGCCTCATTGTAATACAGCTTCCTATTTCAGTAGCTTCTTTTCAAGGAGAGCAAGCTTGTAGAACTTCTTGCTGACTGTTTTCCTCCTATCCTTGGCCTTTTTAATATTAAGGCCAACAGACATGTCCTGGCTTTACGATAATCATCTTTTTGTTCTTGTTAGTTCTTTACATTAAGTGGCTACAAGTTTTGTCTGGAGCTATTTGCATAAAAAAAAATGATTACTTATGGGTAAGTTTATGTTTTTGTAGTGACAATGTTCAAAGACGATTCTTAATTTTGGATTAAAAATTTTTTTTTTTATTTATAACTAGCAGGATAACCCAGCATTGCTCAACATTGAATGAAGAACACTACTATGTACTTTTTCACTATGTTCATAACAGCATGTTACTTTTGTTTTACGGCTCCCTTCCTCCTCTTTCGCATTCTGACGTAGTTGACCGGTTGAAATGTTGGAAAACTCCCTGAATTAGTGTCTTCAAAGTAATCTCCTCCGGCTGCAATGTACTTGCTGTACTGTTCCAACTACTCCTGGAAGGCCTCATGGAAGTTCCCTTGTGTGAGCGTGTGAATGCTTCTCATCATAGCCTATTTCATCTCCTCAAGTATCCCATAACGACAGCTTCTAAGGTTTTCCTTGAGCTTAGGGAATAACCACGTACAGATTGCATTTTTGAAATTCATCAGCTGTGACAACTAGGCTTTAGTAGGGTGTATTCCAATTCCTGCTGTAACTGTTCATAAAAATTGGTCAGTCATTTCATAAGATGGAAAGCGATAACATACAAAATTTTTAAGAGTCTACGACCTTTTTAAATGCTTGTACAGAAATGTCTGGAAACTTATTGAAGGCACCTCCTCTGCCTTTAAAGTTTTGCAATGAGGTTCCGTTTTCATGTGTCTTACATAGAAGTCGAAATATGTAGATATTAAGCACATAGAAGATAACGTAGAAATTCAAAGCCCACTTTCATTCATTTTCCCTAGAGAATTCTATGTATACAAGAGATGCTTCCACTCCAGTAGATATCTCACTCCTGATGCAATTCTCTACCTATATAAAAGCCAGGTACGGCCAACGATGGAGTACTGTTGCCACATCTGGGCAGGAGCTGCTAGAAACAGCTTATCTTGCCTTGACAGTGTTCAAAATAGACTTCGTAGTTTAGTGGGGGATGCCCTTTTCTCTTCCTTGCAACCTCTTTCCCACAGAAGAGACGTTGTGAGCCTGTCTCTGCTTTATCGTTATTTTCATGGCAAGTGCTCAGTTGAGCTTCAATTTTTATTCTCCCTTGCCAAACTTTGATGAAAAACACTCGTCTAGCCAAAAGAACTATCAATAATTTCCCCCGTCTTTATCTGTGCCTAAACCTAAATGTAGATTCCATGAACAAAGCTTCTTTCTTAGAACTGCAGGCATGTGGAACTGTCTTCCGTTCTCCTGCTTTCCAGCTGACTACAATCTGATTGTCTTCAAGTCCAATGTAAACAAGTTCTTGATGAACCGTTCCACTTAAGTTAACAAATTTACCAAATTTCTATTACTAACAATTACTATATTGTTCAATTGACTACAGTACACTCTTAACCCTCGTCCTCGAGTGGTCTCTTGGCCTTGATAATTGCTTCTTTCTTAGAACTGCACGCCTGTGGAACTTTCTTGTTTGCCTGCTTTCCAGCTGACTACAATCTGATTGTCTTCAAGTCTAACGTAAACAAGTTCTGATGAACCGTCACCCTAAGTAATCCAAATTACAAAATTCCCACTACCTATGTTTACTACACTGTAATCACATTGACTAATGTATACACATTAACCCTTATCCTCGAGTGGCCTCGAGGCTTTGATAAGTGGTGATTCCTGTGTAAAAAAAAAAAAAAAAAATTAATCTTTCTTATTTTTATTGCGCCCAAATGGACCAGAGGGGATTGCGAATTGCCTTGTTATTATGACTGAACTTATATATTCATCACCTGAAAGTTTCACTTTTCTGTTTCAGATATTGACAATGTCAGACTCTAAGAAAGCAACCGTGGCATGAATGTGCATCAGAAGCAGAGATGTGTCATTGAATTCCTTCATGCAGAAAAAATTGAGCCGATCGTTTTGTTTATATTGCACCCACTACCATTTTGCACCCTGACATTTTGCACTCATTCCCATTTTGCACCCTGACATTTTGCACTCATTCCCATTTTGCACCCTGACATTTTGCACTCATTCCCATTTTGCACCCTGACATTTTGCACTCATTCCCATTTTGCACCCTGACATTTTGCACTCATTCCCATTTTGCACCCTGACATTTTGCACTCATTCCCATTTTGCACCCTGACATTTTGCACTCATTCCCATTTTGCACCCTGACATTTTGCACTCATTCTCATTTTGCACCCTGACATTTTGCACTCATTCCCATTTGCATCCTGACATTTTGCACTCATTCCCATTTTGCACCCTGACATAGAGCAATGTTGGAAAACTATGAATAAATGCCATATACATATGGTTTCAATTTCATCAAAATCAGATATACATACATTATGAGTTTAAATCAAATACAGTAGAACCTCTTAATACGGCATTAATCTGTTTTGGGGTTGGGATAGTAAGATGAAATTGCCATATGGCAGGGCCTAAGAAAAATTTTATACAGTACATAATAAAAATTAGTAACAAGATACAGTACAGTACATTATATAATACTCATGTATATAATCAAATAACATTATAAATAACACCGTAAGACAGGGCAAATACCATAACCAGGGGTTGGAAAAATATTGGATTCCACATCGTAACTTGAAAAAAAATGTATCCCGGGACCACCATATCCTTGGGTTGTATTGTATGTAAAATTTTATAGCAAAATTCCATCCCCATATGTCACTTAGAGGTGGAAACATGTAGATATTTGGTTCATAGATGAGGACAATTTGAAACCTCTTTAATTTTATACATATGGTATAAATTTCTATAAATTTCCTCAAAATAGAATATACAAGTTATTTTTTTTTTTGTTTTTGTTTTTTTAGCGGAGGCTAAACTTTATCTTATCTCTATTATTAAGATGATAAATACTGGTTAGATAAATGTGAAAACAAGCACAGTCAGAAATGAGAGTAGACCTAGCACCATGAAACATTGACTATCATTTCCACAGCAACTTGACACAAATCAATTATTTTCATAGGACATAGGGATGAATACGATGGAGTCAAATGCTTTTTTTGAATTTCATAGTTGATAAAAGCAAAACCAAGTGGTATACCAATGCTCGTTAGCTTTCTGTTCAAGTTAGTTTGCAATTTGAATGGAGGCAATTGTGAAAAATCTAGGAAGATTTTGAAGTTGCTCGGGATTGAATTAAAATCAAAACTATGTATTTTTGGTCTCCCAACAAATTCACCCTTGTCCGTTCGTCTGTCCACACTTTGCTCAATAACTAAGTCTTGGAATTTTTTAAAATTTTGCACAAACATTGAACATGATATGAGTAAAAAAAAGTAACAGAACCGGTTGTTTGGGGAAAATCTGGTTGCCCCCCTAGGGGTGACTTTCCGGTTAAAATGGCTAAAATTGACACTTTTGTGCTTATTAAAAAAAATTGATGCCTTGGATTTTTATAAAACTTTTTATAATTTTGTTTGTCTATACTTTGCGATAACTCTTGAGTGTGCCCCATGGGCTCTTTTAGGGCTAATAAAAACACTCCATTTTTGGGACTATTTTTTTACCATATTTGTTCAAAATTTTCTGTGTATGTCTATTTAGCAGTTTTGCATGGTGCTGAACTCAAATTTAAGTATGTTAAGGCCTTGGCGACTTTGGGGGCTAAATGGGGGTGGGGGCAAATGATGGACTTAGTCATTTCTTTTTTTTTTTTAGCATGGTGCAGAACTCAAATTTACATATGTTAAGGTCTAAAACTGCACCGTTTGTTCATTTTCACCAGGATTTGACGTCCCCCGGGGACTTTTGGGGCTAAATGGGGTGGGGTGGGGCTTATGCTGAACTTAGTCATTTTTTTTTATGCTTTTCACTGTGCACTCACGGGGGACCATGCATGCTTCACTTGTTTTTGTTTTCAAGCTACAATAAAATACCCATGTATAAATACCCCATATAATAAATTCTTTATTATTTAAAGCCTTACGTTATCTTATAATCAAAACTCTTCTGGATAAGAATGGGTCTCTTGTGATTGGAGTTTTTGGCTGCAATGAGAGAGTAATCATCCTGGCAGACAAACTTCAATTAATTAATGATTCAAGATGAGCAAAAATTAGCAAAAAGTGTTGAGTTTTTAGCAATTTTTTTTTTTTTTTTTTTTTCAAAAGAATTACTTTGTTTTTTTGGGTTTTTTGGTTTTTTTTGTAAAAATGGATTTTTTTTTTTTTTTTTAAATGAGAATTTTATTCATAAACAATGTAGGAATGTGAAAATTGCTTCAATGTCTCTGTCCGTGCATCACTCATCTCTGTTAAGTTTAGAAGTTGGCTAAAAAACACTAAATAATTAGCTAAGAGAACATTAGTCTCTCTCTCCTGCGTTAATTCTCTCCAAAATAAAACCTTTATGAAAACTCAGCAAATGTCTCCTTGTGTCCTTTATCTGCATGAAAAGAAGCAACGATAAAAGACGCATGTGTAAATACTCCATGTAATGATTTAAGATGAGCAAAAAGTGCTTTTTTTTTTCCTTTTTTTTTTCTTGTAAAAATGGAGTTTTTTTGTTTTGTTTTTTTTGTTTTTTGTTTTTTTTTTAATGAGAATTTTATTCATGAATATTTTTTCTTTTTCAGGTATTTTGTTAGTTTCCTGCTTGACTCCACAGTTGGTTTATTAATTATCTACATTGGACTCAAATCAGCACAATATCTCGCCCTTCAAAAAGGATGGGAGAGTTTACGTTTTGGAGAATATGGTATGTATCCTCCACCTCTCCAATCGATTCACATTATTTAAGAACGCCCATTCCTTGAATAATTTCATAGCATTTTCCTGAATAAGATTTTAAAGAGAATGACTTTAAAATCTTTGATCTTATTTTATTTATCTTTTTTTTTCAGTAAAAAGAAAATGAAGATATGCTAATCATGTTCAGTTTAATATCTGTTTTACATGCTGGCATGTGTTGGACAACTTTAAAAAATAATTTAAAAAATCCATCTCTAAATGGGAGTAAGTCATAAGTAGGAGATGACATATTACACTTTAATCCCAGGCAGGAAGTGTAAACAAGTTAGCCATTTTTTTTACTCCAACTCAATGCTTAGTAGGTAAAATAATCATCATATAAAAAAACAAGATAAAGAAAAATGTGTATGATGAAACGAAAAAGGTCATATTCCAAAAATCATGTAAATTGATCAAGTAGTTTTATTTTTAAATAGAAAAATAAAATTTTATGCGTGATGGTAGAGCACTAATCTTGTCTGCTATTTTAAAAAACAATCTAAAAAAACAAAACAAAAAAAGCAATCATTTAAACTTGCGAAATTTATGTTGTAATGCCTAAGAATTCACATTAATCATTTAAAAATGATTTTCTACTTTTCAACTACGTGATCAATTTATGTGATTTTTGGAATTTTCGTTTCATCACAGGTTATATATATCATACAGATTTTTCTTTCTTTTTAATATCGGGTAAATTCTAGACAAGAACTATTTTTCTTTTTCTAAATTTTGTGTTGTTTACCATAAAAAATTGAGTTCTTTCCAACTCTTGTTCCACAAATTAATCATTCTATCAATAATAAAAGCATTTTTCCCAAATAGGATTTAAAAAAATATATTTTAAAATCAATGTAAAACCAACAGATATGTTAAAATTTAAACCCATTTTGGGTCCTGGGTATGATCTTGAAGACATCCAGCGATGAAACCCAATTTGGGGGCAGTGGGGAATGCGGAGTTATTTCCCTTAGTTACCATTACTATCAGGTCTACTTTGGCCCAAAGAGTTAATACCTGTTAGGGCATCTGATGCTACCAGATCAGGCTGTCTGAAGATACCGACTTTTTGACCAAAAACGCACCAAACATTGATGTTATTGTTTTTTTTTTCCTTTCCCTTGACAAAACTCAAATCATGTTCTGCAAAGTCAAAAATTAAAAAAACTTTAATAAAGACTTTTCATATCTATCTGCGTAAGTATACTTTGATAATTATGCTTCAGTTTGAAGATATATGGTATAATAAAATTATGGGGTGTTCGTTCGCGCCTGACCTCCATAGAATGAAAATATGCCACAAAGTTTAACAAGGTTTTTTAATATAGATCCACAGAATATTGTGGTAAGTGTTTCAGTGTGAACAGGTATGGTATAATAAATTATGGGGTTTATGTATTTTATTTTTACTTTCATCATATTTTGCTTTGGTTTTGATACCCCCAAATTCCTTTTCATAACCTATCATACTTTAATAAATCAGAGTCCATTTTCTGTAGGCTATTTTTGAACCCAGTCAACGACAGGTACTTTTGCTAGTATATATATATATATATATATATATATATATATATATGCGACTGTGTGTGTGTATGCAGAACAGTCTCTACCAAACTACTTTGTCAATTTTTGATCTACAGAATTGAAACTTGATATATAGTGGAATTCGGACCTTGGGAACAAATTTGATTGTTTTTTTAGTAAAAAAAAAAAGAAATAACTCTTATGGTGGTCAAAATTGAAAAATGGGAACATGACAAACATGCGTTTGAATTAATGTGTATCCTTTATACATGCCCAAATATACAATGTTTAAGTCGATTAATTTTTAAAGTTTTGATATGCATGTGGCCTTAGGTCTGTAGCAGTCAAAACTTGCTACAATCACAGCAGAAGCTTATTTTTGCGACCTGAGATTTGAAATCCATTTTCTCCCTGGCTTATCCAATCACAAGCTAGCTCTCAATCACATGACAGAGTACATAAAAGACGAAATCTGAAACTCTTAACCCTCTTTCTCTCTGCTCTGCCCAGCAGCACACATCGCCAGGATCCAATCACAAGCTAGCTCTCAATCACGTGACATAGTACATAAGACGAAATCTGAAACTCTTAACCCTCTTTCTCTTTGCTCTGCTCAGCAGCACACATCACCGGGATCCAATCACAAGCTAGCTCTCAATCACGTGACATAGTACATAAGACGAAATCTGAAACTCTTAACCCTCTTTCTCTTTGCTCTGCTCAGCAGCACACATCACCGGGATCCAATCACAAGCTAGCTCTCAATCACGTGACATAGTACATAAAAGACTAAATCTGAAACTCTTAACCCTCTTTCTCTCTGCTCTGCCCAGCAGCACACATCACCAGGATCCAATCACAAGCTAGCTCTCAATCACGTGACATAGTACATAAAAGACTAAATCTGAAACTCTTAACCATCTTTCTCTTTGTTCTGCCCAGCAGCACACATCGTCGGGATGCTTCGGCCCCCAGCCGAACGTGAGTACAACAAGCTAACAATGGCTCTCTTCAAATTCGCATTTATTTCCACATGCGGTACCCAAACGAACTTTGTTTATCATGCTAAAGAACTGTTCTTGTAGATACACCGACACACACACACACACCCATTACAACACGTAAATACACTGAATACCTTTTCTCTTTTAACCAGCCTTCTTCGTCCCAACGACTACTAGCTATAAACACGTACAAACAGAACTGTACTCTCCTCAACAAGCCAACAATATATTAAATCTATCTTTACACGAGAACATTTCCACCTATTAACCTGTTCTGTCTTCTGCTAACGAGGATGACAAATAAAGTTGTTTATTAAATGTTAAAATGAGACGTTTCTTTTGTTTTCTTTTATTAACAGGTCAGATGGTAGCGAATACCACTATAGAGCTAAATGTTTTGGAGTTGAGTCTAGTTAATGGCATCCAAATTATATATATTTTTGGAAATTTCTATTATATATTGGGCACAATATAATAATCTGTAGAGAATTAGTTCTATGATAATAAATATGAAGTCTGCACAACCAGAAGTCTCCCTTCCTACTGGCTACTCCTTCAAGATATAGAGCGCCACTCCTTTTCTTATTTCTCCACTTATCCTTGATTCTCTAACCATTATGTAAAATTGGTGGAGGGGGTACTTGAATAAAATTCAGGTGAAGTAAGTGTCAACAAGATGCCATTACTTTTATTTATTTATTTTGTAATTTGAAAAAAAAAAAAAAGAATGAAACTTTGTATTTTTACTGGATAAAAATTGCAGTGATCTTACCCCTCCCCCTTCAATTTTTTCTTTCTTCACTCCTACTCTTTCGCTTTTCCTTTCGCTCATACTTTTCCTCTTCATCCTCTCCCTCTTCTATCCTTACTTCCCACTCTATACCCTTCCCCTCCCACGCTTACTAGTATCCTCCCACTCCTATTAGTACCCTCCCATTCTCTCTTCTACGCTTCTGCGTTCCATTCCTTCCCTCTCCTACTTTTTACTTCCCGGCTATGTCACCCCCCCCTCACATTCTCTGTTTCAAAACTGTTTTGTAAATGTAATTTTCTTCTGATTTTTTTTCTTCATTTTCAACATGGCTGATTTCTCAATTCAATAAAACATTTAAGCAGGAAAAAGCAAATCAATTCAGGTTGATGATTTACAAAAATAAATTAATTGCAGCGATCATTTATTATCAAATAATTGAAACAAATTCAATTAACCCTTAATTACGCTTCCAAAAAATAGTTTAATCTATCAAAGAAAAAAAAAAAATTTTATTTCTTTTTTTCTTCCCGGAAGCCAAAATTTCATGTTAATGAAACCGAATTGTGTTTATGAAATTTTATCGCACATGAAATTCGTTTGAACGATTTCAAAGAAATAATCGAACAAAGAAACGAAAAATTAATCACATTTTATTAAATAATGGCTAAATTATGTCTCAATTTCTACATTTTTTTCGTCTTCGTTTCTCTGTTTTTTAAATTCGTTTTTTTTTTCCCCCCAGATTTCCAAATATTAAAAAAAAAAAATAGATAGAAAATTTGTATGATGTTTGTACCCGTGACACATCGAAAATATCATATTCCAAAAAATCATGAAAATTGATAAAGTAGTAATATTTTTAAATAAGAAAATCATTTTTAAGTGATTAATAGGAATTCGCAGGCATTACAATATAAATCTCGCAAGTTTTAATTAATTTTGAATTATCTTTCCTTCTTTAAAGATTGTTTTCAAAATGCCGGAAAGACAGCATCTCTTCAGATACCCCATAAGTTGGATTTTCTTATTAAAAAATAAAACTACTTGATCAATTTACATGAGTTTTGGAATATGATATATTTGGGTTATCACAAGGAGGTACACCATACAGATTTTTCTTTTATTTTTGTTTTTTTCATATAGGAAGAATTCTAGACAAAACAGCAAAGAAAAGTATGCCTTGTTAGGCGTATCTTTTAAAAACGAACGGAAACTTTTTAACTTGGAAAAAAAAATATCCACACATTTTCATTCAATCAAATCATTTTTTTTCTAATAAATCCTGTTTATTTTTCAACTCGTTTGTATTATATAAGCAGCATTGTTTTTATGCTCCCTGGTCTTCTGGCTAGGATCAAAGTGGAATATCATCCATTTATTTTAGACTCCTATTTAGAGATCAACTTTCTTGTTTTCAGTTTTAAACAAACCATAAAACAAGTTTTATTGTGTCCGAGATGGGTATATTTGCTGATGATACAATGCTCTTTAACATGCATGAGGGAAGAACCGATGTACACAAATCTAAGACAATGGCAGAATCGTTAGAAAATGACCCCCAGACCGAAGTAGAATGGAGCCGCAAATGGATGGTAACATTTAATGCTAGTAAGACTAGGCTGCTCTCCTTTAACAATTACAAGACCTCTCCAACCACCGATATCTATGACAAATAGCACCCTACCTGAGAATTCTTCCTTCAAACTTTTTGGCCTAACATTTGCGGGCAGTATGAACTGGAACAATACATTGAGGACACTGCAAAGGCTGCTGCAAAGAAGGTGGGTTCCCTCTATCAAGCTAGAAGACTACTCACACCTGAAGAATATTCTGTATTTCTACAAGCCTACCATTCGCTTAAAGATAATGGAAGACTAGAAAAAGTAGTGTCTCAATCTTTAACACCCCCTCCCCATCCTTTCCCCTTCATTTCTATATCTCAAGAGACACTAATCCACACCACCATTGGGTCTTATTTACATACAACCAAATCTTATTTTTCACAACATTTGATGGAACCTCCTGATGTTAACGTCCTGTGATGAAGAAGACCTAATATTTTCTTTGCAAACTTTGCTTTTGTATAAGCTGTATCACCTGAAGAGGTTTCTAGTTACTGGTAACTAGCTGACCGAAATATGCTCATGACTGTGTAGCAAGATATGACTGCTTATGTAAAAGCAAATAAAGAGTATACCACCTTGTTCTACTTTGGTATTGAGCACTCTTGTATTAACCTCGTTAAACTTCATTGGTTACTTAACCTCTTACAAAAATAACCAGATTATATATATATATATATATATATATATATATATATATACTAGCAGTTCATCCCGGCTTTGCTCGGGCCCTATGTACTGTTCATAACTTGCCCTACATGTGAATACACTTTATGTAAGATTTCAAATGTTTGTCTGAGTAATTTTGTAGAGACAGCAAAAGTCAATTTTTTTTAAACTTTGACTCCAATTTTGACCCCTTAACATTTATTGTTTTGGGCTCAAATCAAATTTAAAAGTTTGGTTTATGTCCAAGTAACCGACATCAAAAATATCAAGTGTTTAGTCTCAAAATTGACGAAGGAGTTTGGAAAAGTTTTCAAAGGTTAAATCGTTGAACTTTGACCCCTTGACAGCCAAATTTCTGGCCTAAAACCGATTAAAAAGATTTTCCAAAATCTCCATACCCCTTATGTCAAATCTCGAGTCTCTAGATTGAAAATTGACAGAGTTATTTGGTAGGGAAATGCACACAGACACACATACAGACATTTTCACTTTTATAGATATATACACTAGCAAGCTGGCCAGCAAAATATGCTTAAATATGTTTTGATTCGTGCAGATTTCATATTTATTATAAAGCAAATTCTCTATTGATTATTATTTGGTGTACAATAGTAATAGTTTTAAAAGTTAAAAAAAAAAAAATGGCTTCAGTGCCATCAGCTGAAATTGAAACCAAAACATTCAGCACTCCATTCAGTTTTTGTCGTTACCGTCTGAGCTATTGCCAGATGAATAAAACAGCCTAAAAATTAAGCAATTATGCGCAGAAGTTAGTTGATTTACTTCTGCTATTTTTTTTTTTTCAATTTTGACTTCTTAGAAGCTATTTTTACAGGCTAAAACTCAAATTGAAAGTGTTCCTGAGGTCAAAATACCCTATATATCAAGTTTCAAATTTGTAGACCAAATAATCTGAGAGGAGTTTGGTAGAGAATTTTCACACACACAGAAACAAGGTCACTTTTATATATATACTAGCAGGCTGGCTAGCGTTACCTGGTCGTAAAATATGCATAAAAATTATATTTTAATTCATACGGAAATTGAAACACGTGCATGCAAGTATTATGTTTTTTCTAAACAGTTCACTTCTTGTAAGTAAAAAAAAAAAAAAAAAAAAAAAAAAATACTTGAGCTGAAATCGAAACTAATACTTAAGGACAGTGAGTCAAGTATAATAACCATTAGGCCAGTTTGACACAATCTTTAAAATGTGTTTTCAAAGCTACTTATCTTAACATGAGGAATCTCTCATGTGAATGATTCGCTCATGTGAATTTGTGAAACAGTTGACAAACAAGAAAAAATCCGATAACCCCACATACCAATTTTTCACTTTTGACCCGTTAGCAGCCCTTTTTTCTGAATGAAAACTGATTAAAATGTTTTCCACATGTCTGCATACCCTATATACCAAATTTCAAGTCTGTAAATCAAAAATTTGTCGAATATGTAGGTTGAGAATTTTCCTCACACACACATATATATATATATATATATATATATATATATATATATAATATAAAGCTGAATGTCTGTGTGTGTCTGGTCACGAATAGGTTCCTATATGGTTGACTATTTTAAAAAACTGATTACATATAATGATAGAAGATGTATATAGACACAGGAATGGGTATGTTTGACCTGGCAGAACGGTGGTTCATTAAAATTGTGGGGTCTGCGTTCGCATCTGGTCCACAAAGTATGGAAAAAAAAAATTTAAAAATTAAAAAAAAGAAAACGTTTATAAGTGTTTTTGATATAGATGTACATAAGAATACTTTGATAAGTATGTTTTAACTTAAATAGGGATGGTATAATAAAATTGTGGGGTCTGCGTTCGCGCCTGGCCTCCATAGAATGGAAATAGGCACAAACTTTAATAAAGACTTTTCATATCTATCTGCATAAGTATACTTTGATAATTATGTTTCAGTTTGAAGAAATATGGTATAATAAAATTATGGGGTGTTCATTCGTGCCTGACCTCCATAGAATGGAAATATGTCACAAAGTTTAACAAGGTTTTTAATATAGATCCACAGAATATTGTGATAAGTGTTTCAGTGTGAATAGGTATAGTATAATAAATTATGGGGTTTATCTATTTTCTTTTTACTTTCATCATATTTTGCTTTGGTTTTGATACCCCCGAGTCCGAAGCTATCTCTTTACAACCCTTCCTTTTCATAACCTATCATACTTTAATAAATCAGAGTCCATTTTCTGTAGGCTGTTTTTGAACCCAGTCAACGACGGGTACTTTTGCTAGTATATATATATATATATATATATATATATATATATATATATATATATATATATATATATATACACTAGCGGGACCTGTAAAAATTCCATGTAATATATCGATGTTGGCATTCTGTAGATGTTCAGCATAAGTGGAGACACTCTGATATTATTGTAGCTTTTTTGTTAAAACTGGAAAAGTATTTATCTAAGCTAACACGAACGCCCGTCAAAGCCTGGTCGTAAAGTACACTGAGATATGATATTTTTATTCTTGCAGATTTCGTATATATTATTATAGAGTTAATGTTCTATCGATTTTTATATATTATCAAGTTGTGATTTCAAAAATAAAAAAATATATCCATATGATTTGGGTGCATTAGCTTGAATCGAAAAACTAAATAAAAACTTATGGAAAAAAAATATATATCTTAGATATATAATTAGATTAATCTATCCCTGATGATGAATCAGGAAGGATTGGAAAGTACTCAAATCTATGACAAATATGGCGATTACATCAGCCAGTTCCTGCCAAAAGTGAAGACTGTTACTCGGAAGTTGGAAAGGATCAAAAACAGAATTAAGACAAAAAACATTGTGAAATTTTATAAAAATCGGCTGAGCCGTTTTTGAATTCATAGGGAATGAATGCACACACATACACAAAGTTTGTTTTATATAATAGTAGAGAGATTAATAGCAAGTGTAAATACTGGCAAAGTGGAAGCCCCTCCCTTCTCATTCATTTATCATGGATTTCATACCTTAGATACTTATCAGACATTCTGATACAAAACCTGTCTAAGAACACTGCCAGGCACATAAAGTAACTTTGTGTGAAATTTCATAAAAAAATCAGCTTAGCCGTTTTCGTATCCATAGGGAACAAATTCACAGACAAAGTTTCTTTTTATATAATAGACGAGAAAGAGATAGAGATAAGCTAGCGAACTGAAAAATGTCCAACAGTTTATTTTCTTTCATTCTAACTTTTATTTTTACAGGTAACCCTCCTCAGTGTAATGCGTGGATAGGACAATGTGCCATCTATATTCTTGTAATGATTATTGAAAAAATTCTGATGACCTTATTGGTGCAGTTTCACTTTTGGGTAAAGGTATGTATGTCACCCTTCAACCCTACTCACATAATACACACAGCTCCTCATTCCTTATCATTATATTGCCCCCCACCTCACTTTTTTTTTTTTACGGAAATCGGTTCAGACAAGACATGAAGCCACTTGATTCAAGGAGCCGACTTAATTGTTCTGTTTGTTTTTTTTTTCATTTCTAATGTAAATGTTCTTGAGTCGGTTTTTATTTGTAAAAATCCTTATGTTTGTATAATGCCAGATTTTCTTCTCTTCTGATGAGAAGCATTTAGCTTCGAAATGCCATGGCCTAATAAGGTTCTTTCCTATTCTCTTTTC
Source organism: Euprymna scolopes (assembly GCF_053919585.1). Taxonomy (NCBI): domain Eukaryota; kingdom Metazoa; phylum Mollusca; class Cephalopoda; order Sepiida; family Sepiolidae; genus Euprymna; species Euprymna scolopes. The sequence goes on from NC_136509.1 coordinate 82,498,599, forward strand.
ATTTTCATCCTCATTGATCTGGTGATACAACTTTTATTCCTCATCTTTTAATTTGACATATGAATTGCTCCTCCTAACTAGGTAGAGCTTCTATTATCTTGATAGGTTTGCTTTATTAAAGCTATCTTTTTCGGGTTCAATTTTTTTCCAATTCTAATCTCAAAAAATTTTTCCATTTCTTATCAGAATGTTTTCATAGTCAATGGTTGTCTTTTTATCTTTATATCAAAATAGGATAGCGATGGCAACATCCTATCAGTTATGCATGTCGAGTCGGCTGCGTAAGCAGCAACAATGATGGTGACTCGATGACGAATCAAAGACCACTGATATAGCCATCACAAGCAACGACGACTGCTATGGCAGGCTCTTGTCTACACATCGTTGTAGGGTTAGATCTTATCAACATGCACTCAGTCTGACTGTTAAATTCTAATCGTCCAATGTATTACTACACAAGTGAGAACATGCTTCCTGTCATATAACTAAATTAAACTAAATATAGCCCACACAACCCATCATTACACATATTAGCGTTGTTTCAAAGTTCATAATGATCAGTAAATTAATTTAGAAATGAATCTCGTGCACAGAAATATACATTTGATTAAACAGAAGTGAAAGTTCTTGTTCGGGTTGCCGGTTTAGTGATCTTTGTCCATTTAAATGCAATTGTTTGTATCTCTTTCGCACTTGGTTCACCAGGTATATTTGCCAGGCAGTTTTTAAATTCCCTCTCATGAGTCCAGTTGCTTCTGTAATTACTGGAATGATGAAGATCTTCCTAAGACTCCAGTTTGTTGTTCATAAAAACTTGATATTTCTTCATCTTTTCATGTACATAAAACTTCGATATTTTATTTTCCCCCTCTCAGTTCTGTTTAACCAAGCATCATTGGAGACACTAACTTCTACTAAGGTTGCTACTTTCTTATTTTTGTCCCATATCACTATGTCAGGTTTAATAGCTCCCGTTTTCTAGGTACATAGTTATAGGAATTGCATAGTCATAGTGGATGTCATATGACTTATTACCTACTGTTCTTTCTGGTAAACATGTTTCCAGAATTTGTTGCTACATTCAACTTTTTACAGATGGTCCAACGGAGATATTTACACACTTCATTCACCCATGTCTGTTCATCCGTTCGTTTGTCCGCACTTTTCTCAATAACTACGCCTTGGAATTTTTTGAAATTTTGCGCAAACATTAAACATGATATGAGTAAAAAAAAAAAAGTAACAGAACGGATTTTTTTAGGGCTAATAAAAACACTCCACTTTTGAGACTATTTTACCATATTTATCCAAAATTTTCTATGTATTTCTATTTAGCAGTTTTGCATGGTGCTGAACTCAAATTTAAATATGTTCAGGCCTTGGGGACTTTGGGGTCTAAAGATTAGATTGGAAACTTTGGGGGCTAAAGTTTAGATTGGGGACTTTGGGGGCTAAATGGAGGGGGGGCGCAAATGATGGACTTAGTCATTTCTTTTTTGCATGGTGTAGAATTCAAATTTACATATGTTACGGCCTAAAACTGCACCGTATTTTCATTTTCACCAGGATTTGACGTCCCCCTGGGGACTTTTGGGGCGAAATGAGAGAGGAGGGGCAAATGCTGAACTTAGTCATTTTTTTTATGCCTCGCTCACTGTGCACTCACAAGGGACCATGCATGCTTCACTTGTTTTTGTTTTGTCTACGAGGGCCGTATATGTGGAGGGGAGGGTGTACGTGTATACACTTCCATGATGGAGATGGCGTAGGAGGGTGTAGAACATAGTGACATAAGTATATATGAAGGGGTGTTCTAAAAGTGATACCTCCTATTTTTTTTTTTATTATTATTCTGACCGAATGGATCAAAGAGATTGCAAATTGCATTATTATGATGACTGACCTTATGCATTAATGTCCTGAAAGTTTTATCTCTGTTGCAGGTATTGACGGTGTGAGACTCTAAGAAAGCAACTCCTGTCATGGACGTATGTCAGAAGCAGAGATGCGTCATTGAATTCTTGGCAAAAGTGCATCGAAAATGGTGGTGATTATGTAGAAAAATAAATTCTGTAGTACAAAAGGTCACTCGTTTTAATGGTACCACTCCCATTATTGTAGCTCTTCAACTTTTTGAGTTGAAATAAATAAATAAAAAAAATGGGTGGCTTTACTTTTGGAACGACCCGCATAGTTTTTATAATAAGAGCGCATCTGATTATAATAAAATAAATTTATATTTTTTTTACAAAAAAACTTATCTGGCTTATCTCTTCTTTAAAAATTCCCGATCCAAGGGGAGACAACTTCGAAACAAAGAAAAATATTTCCATTATTCAAACGGTTAAACATTTTTTTTTTTTTTTTTTTTGTTAAGATTAGGTTTGATAATTTGTATTATTCGAAATATTATTGGTCTCACCTCGGATGTTATTTCCACAACATTTTGGCCAATGTAACCTTAAATCTGAACTCTGCGAATCTATGCAGAATTTTTAAATAGACCATAATACATGACAGTACGGAGCTATCATTTGTGAACCATAATTGGGTAAAAGTCTTAACCAATTCTTAATTGTATTCATAATACTGCAAGGATTCGTGGTGCAATGGATAAAAGTGCTAAGTTATAATCTGTTCAAAGTGACAGTCTTCTGGAGATTGAATGATTCAATGCTCAGTACAAGTGATAAGAATACAAATACAGAGCTCTACGGACAAATTCATCTTTAGTTGACCTTTGACAACTAAATATTTACGTTTACTAGACAAATAGAAAAGTTACTAGCCAAACCCACATGATTTTTAGAATATGACATCTTCATTTTGTGACGAGCATGTAGATCATAAAAAATTTTCTGTATATTTTTAAATAAGTGTAATTCTAAATATACAACAAATTTTATGTAGGTATAAACATTGTTTTCTTCAGATGTTTTTTTTTAAACAGACTTCATTAATAAAAAAGAGTATATTGTTTAAATAATTTAACTTTGTTCGTTTTATTAAAAAAAAAAGTTGAAAAGATATTTTTCACTTAGTAGCGAGTTTTGGAAGATTGTCAGTGAAAGAAATACAATCGCCAAAAGATAAGTGTTTCATTATTTTTAGTCGCCATTTTGAAAAATCACTCGCAAATGCAGAACCTGAATTACAAACAACTTAAGATTTCTACCAGTTCATGGCTGATAGAATGAGAACAAATTACCCCATAGATTAATAAAATAATTTAAAAAAGATATTTAATTATTAGACACTTCTTCGTTATATTTTAGCAATATTCGAAAATTAAAATATTGAATTTCAAGTAAAACCAATGCTATCTACTAAATTGTCATGTCACAGTAATGAACATATCCAAAAATTATGAAAAACGATGAGGTAAAAAATTAATTATCAATGAAAACGGTTTATTCAAAACAATTTACAAAAATTGAATATTGCTGAATTGGCCTAAGATTTTCAAAGTTTTCATAAAATAATTACCTCCCTTGTCACAATTCAAACTCACCGATTTCCTTTTTTAGTACTTAATACTTATTTATTTAATTCGCTGCACTTTATCATAACAAAGGTCTATACAAAATTTCAGCCAGATCAGTCCATTAGTTTCCAAGAAAAAGTGAATCGGACAAACAGACAGAGAAATAATAATAATAATAATAATAATAATAATAATAATTCATTGTGGGGACACACCGCAATGCATCGGAAGGAAGCTCACATACCTCTCTGCAGTGACTTAGTCCACAATACATTGTAGTCTACATTGCACTGTAGAGAATCATGGCTGATAAACAAGAACTGCCTACCCCCTGCAGATGAAATAAGATTTCATGCAGAATTCTGTACAGCTTCCTGAGTTTTTTTTTATAGCTGTAATTTATTTGTTTATTTTGTTTGTGATACTGTTTGAACAAATTGAATGATTTATCCAAAAGAACATTTTTACCTAAATGCTAGTTGGAAATAATTTTCCCTTCGCTAATGTGATGCTCCAGATAAATAATAATATGATAGTATAAATATATCTAACTCGCAATTTTAAAAACCAAATCTTTGAGAAAAAAAAAGGAAAAACAAGGGACATAATTCAATAATAATTCATGCTTATTAGGTTCATGTTGTAATGCCTATGAATTCCCATTAATTGTTTATGCGCTTTTCTTTATAAAAATAAAACTACTTGGTTACATCAGTCAAAACATGTCCGAATAATTTTTAATAGTTATGCCAATCTTTTTCAGGTCCGTAAATTTATTTTAGCTCCCGTCAAAGATGCTAGCCTTGAAATTGTCATTGTGATGTTTATGGTCCCTTTATTTGTGAATGTAAGTAATATTTTGTCGATTGACAAACTTTTTTTTTTTCTTATATGACAACAGAAAGCAAAATGCAATTCGCTAAGTCAATTTAATTTTTGTTTATATTATTTTTATGTGGCTGTTATTCTTTGCCATTTCTTTGTTATTATTATTCAGGGTTAATATACAGAAACATATTAAACAGGTTTAAGCAGTATATGCATGTATACACACATATGCATATATAAGGGGTCGACGCAAAAAACAAAAATAGAGGGGAGGTAATCTTTTCTCTTCACTGCTTAGGAAGCAAAAATGAAAAATACATAACGGTAAAAAACTGCTTATATATCGCTAAAAAATAAATCTTTTTATATATATACTAGCGGGGGGTACCCGGCGTTGCCCGGGTGTTTGTAGGTGTGTGTGAAAAAAACAGGTGCCCGTGAAAAAAAAAGCCTTGACGACGCGCAGTTGGAAAATAGTAAAGTGAAAAAAAAAAACAGGTGCGCGTTTTTGATTGACGTGATGGCGATAGCTATTCAGCCATTAGCATTTTGTGTGGGACAGTTTTTAATGAGGTCGATAAATCGGTTTGTTTGTTTTTAAAAACCCGCTCCCTCGTCTCGGAATGAAAGCTACCGTCTGATATGACGAAGTCGACATTGACCAAACGTTATTTAGCTCTCTAGAGACCACTGGCTCTGGGCCTGTGATTAGAGTCGAGTTTCGCTTTTTGTTTATACCGAAAACCAAATGTAACGCGTGCCGATGCAGGAAATGTGGAATAATTAACGTTTGAAAGTCAATAAAATTAAATAGACAGGCGAGCTCCGTGGTTAACTGCGAGATATTACAATTTATAGAGGATATAAAAAGTTTTAAGAAGTTGTGAAGCGAGCGAGCGCTTCTTTGAAAGAAGCCTTTTGTGGACATCGAGGAAAAGCGTACATACATACATACATACATTTTCGCTTTTATATATATAGATATATATATATATGTTATTTGAGAAAGAAAACCGAGAATTAATAAAATAGTAATCAATGTTGACCTGCGCGTTTCATAAAATTAGTTTTTTCGTAGGAAAAATGTAGAAGAAAAACGATTACGGAACACATGCGAGTGAAAAAGGAAAAAATCCTAAACTCCTTCCCATTCTGGGCCGAAACTATAATGATTGCCACCAAACATGTATAGGTGAAACACAACGTAAGTTAGAAATAAGACTTAATGAACATAAAAGAGACATAAAGAATGAAAACTCCTTAAATGCACCTTTCTGCCATTGTGCTGAACATAACTCGTTTAACTTTGATCACGCAAAAATTATCAAATTCGTTGTAGATAGAGCTGTACGAAGACTTCTAGAATCAGCAGTTGTTTCAAATACTAGCACCATCACGCAAAGAAAAGGTTTCTACAATTTAACCTCATATTATAGGAAATATAATCAGAGAGCAAAATATGAATACAGATCCTGGGTAATCAGTTTATGTCCTTAACCGTCTCTTCTCATATAATTTAAATAAAATAAATCAGATTAAAAAAAAAATCGTTTCAGTAAATGTGCATGTACATATGTATATGAACAACGTTTTAATGTGTATATATATATGCATAGAATAAGCCAAGCTTTCCACATGCACATTTATAGTTTTGGCCCAGAATGGGAAGGACTTTAGGATTTTTTCCTTTTTCACTCGCATGTGGTCTGTAATCGTTTTTCTTCTACATTTTTCCTACAAAATCCTGATGATGTTCCCTGAAATAGGGACGAAACGTTGATTAATATTTTATTAATTCTCGGTTTTACTTCTCAAATAACATAACATCCACCATCGCTTGTATTTTTATTTTTACTCGCACACACATATATATATATACACACACACACACACGCACAAACACATTTAATTATAAAGAAATATATATTTTTAGTGTATGTATTCAATAAAAAAATTTTTTCAAATTGCCACAATTAATTAAGCTCAATAAAAATTAATTTACACGTTCAGAGCATATATATTGGAAGTAAACATTCCAAATCAAAGATGAATTTATACAGGGTGTCCAAAAAGTCACTTAAGGGTTTTGAACTTAAATAAGTTCTTTATTTTTGATAATATCTTTCTGTAATTTTAACACAATCTGAGTAAGATATTGAGAAATGAAAAAAAAAAATGCAAAATTCAAGCAATCTTTATTTATGGAAAATGATGTCTTTTAAATGTTGCCCGTTTTCAGCTTCGCATATTTGTGCTCATTTATGACAGATTGCAGAATCTCTGAATTGCAATTTAACTCCTTTATTTCGTTCCTGATGTTTTCCTTCAATTCTTGCAGGGTTTGGGGTTTGACGTTTTGAGGTTTGCCAGTTCAGTGAATGAAATAAGGGAGTTAAATTGCAATCCAGAGATTCTGCAATCTGTCATGAATAAAGTGTTGGAAAGAGCAGAAATATGCAAAGCTGAAAATGAGCAACATTTAAATTAATCGTCCCAACATATATATATATACACACGCGCATATATATAGGCGTCATTAATTTCTTTATTTTGTTTACGATACTTTTAAACAAATCCAGTTATCCATATATTAATAGCGTAGCACCTTTAACGTACGTATGTACGTGTGTCACAGTTTCTAGATTATAAATTATTCGATCGAGAGATAACATACTACAAACATTGAATTAGTATATAGATACGCTAATTTAACGTTCGTAGTGTGTTATCACCTTTTATTATCCTTTTTAATAAATAGGATCTCCCGATCACTGAAGATGTAATGTACAAAAATAATAATTAAAATAAAAAAAAAATGATGTCACTTTTGGACTGTACATGAAACTAAAATATAACTTCTTGGTCTTCTGGCTAGGATTCAAGGGTAGTATCTGTTCTGTCTAAAGATGATATAATGATATTATGAGGTTTCCATTCATGCCGGGCATCTATTCAATGGAAATATTCACAGACTCAGATAAGGATATTGGAGATAAAATATAATAACCAGATATATTCTGACATTACATTAACCAAATTACTTAGGTAAATACTTTTACAGTTTTAACAAAAGGGCTACAATAATATCGCAGGGTCTCCATTCACGCTAAACGTTCACAGAATGCCCTGCAGCAATATATTACATATGAAAGATACCGCTGTGGAATTTCCACCGGTCCCACTAGTTTATATAAAAGAGCATTTTTTACCTAAATGCTAGTTGGGAATAATTTTCCCTTCACGAATGTGATGCCTCTAAATGAGGAGCAACATTGTAGGAAAAATGGTAATAAGTGCGAAAATGACTGACCTGCGCGTTTCATAAAGTTCAATTATTTAGAAAAACCAAAATGCCGATGCGCAGCCGACTTTATCCTCAAGTCACGTGAAAGTAACGTGAATTCTTGCCATTCGAATTCAATCTAAATGATACTCAACTGCATGAAGGCCCTGTCGGTGGGGCATTAGAATACGCCGACTGCCCCCCTGCAGAGGGTAAAAGTCCCGCAATGGGGGTCATGGATATGATCTTAAACTATATCCAGTGGTGAGGCCCCAGCTTGTGGGCTTTGGGGAGTGTGGAGTCACCCTTTAATTGCCATTGCTCCCAGGTCCACTCTGACCTGGAGTGGTAGTACCCGTTAGGGTCCCAACTATGGGTTAAATAGAAACCAACGTGAAAACAACAAATATATTCTATTAAAAAAACTTTTCTTCAAAATCTTTGGATTCGGCATTAAATAACCCGAAAAGGGTTGATATGCCGTAAAACAAAAACAACCAACCAACCAATCAACTGCATGAAAGCAAACTATTTGAGGAACGAGAGGAGTCCGTTTAGAGAAAGTGAGCCATGCATACACACATGTTGAGGTGTGATTATTTACTTGAGTCAATATGAAGAAAGCAATAGAAGACAAGAAGAAAGCCACAGTTATATTTTTTAAATGTGACTTTCCACGAACACATTTTGTTATTTACAAATCATTAGTATGGCTGAATGTAGAAAGATTCGTAACCAGGACATCCGAGTCTGGAACCTGAAGTTCTATCACCGAGCTAATTCCTGCTAGTGCTAGAATGTACTGCAATTTCTTTTCTTTTTTTTTTTTTTTTTTTTATAGCTGTCATTTATTTGTTTATGATAGTTTGAAAAAAATTGAATGATTATCCAAAAGAGGATTTTTAGCTAAATGCTAGTTGGAAATTTTTCCTTCACTAATGTGATGCTCCAAGTAAATAATATGATAGTATAAATATATATTTTGCCCGCCATTTTAAAAATAAACTTAAAAAAAAAACAAAAGAAAAAACAAGGGAGATAATTTAATAATAATTCATGCTTAATAGATTCAAGTTGTAACACCTATAAATTCCCATAAATTGTTCAAAAGCATTTCTTTATAAAAATAAAACTACTTGATTAATTTGCATAATTTTTAGAATGTGATGTTTTCGTTTCATCACAGGCACATACATTATTCAGATTTTTCTTTGTTTTTTGTTGGTTAATATATATGGGGAATTCTGGACAAAAACCAAGAAATTTTTAATTAGTTTGTCTGCTACAAATTATTCTGGCAAAGGGTAACATCCATATAATGATTTTATATTCATTTTTTTTTTTTTTTTTTTTCAACTTTGTACAAACATTGTGAAATTGTGTATGCATTCCTTTAAAAAACACAAAAAAATATCTATAACCCTAACCCTCTCTTCTATTCTAAGTGATATGTAAGGCAGCATAGTCACAATTTCTCATTTGGTAAACAATGGATACCATACTGTATCTGGCCTTCGGGTAAAGATCAAAGTGTAGTATCTGATCTTTTTGTTCTCTGTCAGTGGAGGAGAAATCCTTCACGACTGAGACAATTTTTATTTTTGTTCCTTTTCTCCACATTAAAAAACGACCCTGGTGTCTAACTCTGTCCCGTGGGGAGGCATTGTAAATAGGAACATACTGTATGTGGGGTTTCTAATTTCACAAAGAATATTTAGTTTCTATCAACAAATAAAAAACATCATTATTATTAATATATTAACATTATTTATATAACATTATTAACATAACAACATTAACATTATTAACATAGCAACATTAACATTATTAACATAGCAACATTAACATTATTGACATAGCAACATTAAAATTATTGACATAACATTATTAACATAATTAACATAGCAACATTAACAACATATCACATATCTAGATTCTCTATGTGTCTAGATTCTCAACATATCTAAAAGAATAAATGAGAAATTATTAATCTAGCAACATTAACATAACATTTTTAACATAACATTATCATAATATTATTAATATTAACAACATATCAAAATATAACATATCTAGATTCTCTACTTGTCTAAAAGAATTAGAAAGTCTTTTGGATTACTTGGATTATTGTTCTAAACTTGAATGTCGTCACCCCCCCCCCCCCCGCAACATTTTGGCCGATGTAACCTCTGACCTTTTTTGGGTGTATCCTGTCGGACTTCAGAATCTGCATGGAATTTCAAAAGGAACTCTCTATTTAATCCGTGAAAAAGATCCCTGAGTTTGACAAGATGTACCTGGAGAAGGTCGGAGGTTACATCAGCCAAAAATGTTGTGAGAATAACATCCAAGATGAGAATAGTAGTCCGAGTAATCGAAAAAAATCAAAAAAGGTTGATATGCCGTAAAACCAAACCAAACCAAATAATCAAAATAATACAAAATAACAATCCTCGTTTAAAAAATTCAGAAAGAGAAAATCTTTTTCATTTATCATGTCTATATTATTATCAAAATATGTTGATATCATTTTAATCAATAATACAATATAGCATTTTGAAATTGTGTGTGTGTATGTGTGTGTGTATGTGTGAGTGTGTGTGAGTAAAACGTCCAACAAGAGTTTTTAGAATGCCTAATTTACATAACTTTTTTTTAAATACTTTATAATACATTACTAGTGTTGTGACAACAGCATATTCCTTTCATTGTTTTAACTCTCAAGTATATATCCATTAATATCTTATGTTTTTATATAGACTGATGTGGTTATTGATTGACTGACTGTGTCTTACTGTGTTGGATATATAACCGAGAGTCAAAAGAATGAAAAGAATATTCTGTTGTCACAGCCCTATTCATTACTATTTGATTTTACTGATCTGTAATTTTATTGTCAAATGTTTTTTCTGTATATATGCAATAGGTTTTGTTGCTATTAACAAAAATTAAAGTATTTTTTTAAAGAGGGATAAATTATGAAAACCTTTCTTAAAATATTTGTTTGTGAATTTTATAGGAAAGTAATTTTAAATTAACTTCACTAGCTAGCAAGAAAGATTTTATAGAGAGAGGAAGTGACTGCTTTCTTTCTTTCTTTCTTTAACACACACGCATGCACGCACAATTGCTCGGGTGAATTCTGTTTCTTCATTTTTTCTATTGCTTTACGGGTTTTACTTAACAGATGAGTAAATTTGTATCAGAAAGGCTTTATTAAGAGAAGGGGGGGGTGACTGCTCTCTCTCTCTCTCTACTTCTCTCCTCCCTCTCTCACTTCTTTCTCTTTCGCAATGCCATCGCTTTTGCGAATTGATTTCTTCCTGGTCTTATTCAAAGGATAAATAAATTTGTCTCAAAATAACTAAATGTCAATCTTTATTTATATGAATAAAAGCGAATGTTTTTGCCTTTTTTTTTTTTTTTTTTTTTTTTTTTTTTTTTTACAAGAAACTTATGAATAAAATGTTTATTATTTAAAAATGATATGATTTCTCTTCAACTTTCACAGTGATTTGAACCCCAATCGCTTGACCAGCAATCAAATAAGCAATCAAGCCTTTTGCGCTTATGCTACTATCAGTAAATGAAATTATTTAGTTTTACATTTGCGTTCCCGACTGCCCAGAATGATTCTTTTGCAAATAGTTATGCCTAATGCTAAACAAATGTAGTAGATGTTTTGCTGTATCACAGTTCTTCAGTGTGGTTAGACATGATGAGTGTTTTCATGCTGGGATCTGTAACCCGACTGTTTGACTAGCAAACTGTAATCAGCAATCAAGTATTTTACTCCTATGCCATGATCACTCATTAAAAAAAAAAAAAAATAGGTTAAATTGTAAAGTCATAATAAAATCGGTCTCATTCTCGATTTTTATCATCATAAGCTTTCATTGTACAAAATTAATATTTGATTCTGATTAGCCAATTATTTTGGCGGATTGTTGTAGCATGTTATTAATAATAAAATGTACAGTGAAAACCTTTGTTCAAGGACAGGCTGCTACTGGAACAGTTGAATTTTGAACAAAAACTTCAAGACGAAAATGCCTTGGTTTTGTAAAAAAAAATTTTAATTCACAAATCATGGCAACAGGTCTGTCCTCTCCTACTAAGCTTATATATATATATATATATATATATATATATATATATATATATATATATGAGAACAGAAATTAAAACTGTAAGTTGAAATTTCTCTTACAATAAGCTCTACTGTTTATTGTGTGTGTGTATTGAGCTTTTTTATTTGGTTGGGGTTAAAATATCTACATATAAATGCTGGTATTTATATTAGATTGAAATTTACTATTGCTTATATCAGGTAAACACTGCATCGTTTTTTATTTCATAATTATATATATATATATATATATATTAGTGGGTGAGAACCTCAGTAAATTTGGTGCTTGATTATAAAGAAAATATAACAAAAGAAAGTGTAATATTATTTATGTATATGTTACAAAAGATCAGAAAACCATCGGTATCGTTGTTTTCAAATCCAAACAAAGGGGACCAGTAACTGGTTGCCTATGTCTGACTCTCTTCAGTCTCTGTTTATATCTATCTAGAAATAGCATGTTTTGGATTTGAAATTGACAGTACCAATGTTTTTTTTTTTATCTTCTGTCACACACATATAAACATGCACATGCACGCACACACACACACACACATACATTATATGTTTATATATGTGTATGTATGTATGAAATATAGATTACATTTTTTTTTTTTTTACATGGTAGTCACCACTTATCAAGGCCCGGAAGCCACTCGGGGATAAGGGTTATTGTGTGTACAGTAATCAATGGGATAATATCGTAGTAATCGTTAGTAATGGAGATTTGATAACTTTATCTTAAGGGGGCGGTTCATCAGAAATTTGTTTATGTTGGACTTGAAGACATCCAAGTTGTAGTCAGGTGGGAAACCGGCAAACGGAAGAGAGTTCCACAGGTGTGCACTTCTAAGAAAGAAGCTTTGTTCATGGAATCTACGTTTGGATTTAGGTACAGATAAAGAATGGGGAAAATTATTGACAGTGGTTTCAGCTAGATGGGTGTTTTTCGTGAAAGATTGGCGAGGGGGAACCAGGGATTGGAGCTCAGACGAGCACTTGCCATGGAAGTAACGATAAAACAAAGACAGGCTCGCAATGTCTCTTCTGAGGCAGAGAAGTTGCAGGGAAGAGAAAAGGGCATCCCCCACCAAGCCACAAAGTCTATTTTGTACTCTGTCAAGGCAGGATAGGCTGTTTTTAGCAGCTCCTGCCCAGATGTGGTAGCAGTACTCCATCCTTGGACGTACTTGGCTTTTATATAGATAGAGAATTGCATCAGCAGTGAGATATCTTCTGGAACGGCAGAAGGATCCTACCATTTTCCAGCGACCTTAGCAACAGACTTGATGTACGTGTTCCATTTCAGGTCAGGAGTAAAGGTCAAGCCCAAAAGCTTGTCAAAACATGGAGCCTCCCCTAGACGAGAGCCATACATTTCAATTGATGCCAGATGGGGATCAAAGCATTGATGATGTAAAGATAGGAGCTTGGTTTTAGATGCATTAAAAGTAACCAGCCACCTCTTCCCCCACTGTACCACATGCTCAAGATCAGAGGAGAGAGAATCAGAGAGAACTTTGTCATGTATGACCTTTGATGTGTTGCCATAGATGGTTGTGTCATCAGCATAGATGTCAACGAATGATTTAAGTATGTGTTTTGGGAGATCATTAATGTAGATCAGGAAGAGAGTTGGGCCCAGGATTGACCCCTGAGGGACTCCAGCATTAATACTGTGGGCCTCTGATTTCTGCCCATCAACCACTACTCTTATGAACCTACCAGAGAGAAATGATTTAATGATTGAGAAAACATTTCCAGTTATACCATGACTGGAAATCTTGTGAAGTAGGCCTTTATGCCATACCTTATCGAAGGCCTTTGATATGTCAAGAGCAATTGCCCTAGAAAGGAAGCCTTTGTCAAGAGATTCATTAATCTTATGAGATATAACCATTAGCACATTTGCTGTAGATCTGGCAGAATGGAAACCATATTGCATGTTGCTAAGAAGGTTATTTCTGCTGAGGTGGTTGACTACTTCTTTATTTAATATGGATTCCAGCAACTTACTCATGACACACAGGAGACTTATTGGTCTGTACTGAGAGGGAGATGACTTATCACCTGAATTCTTAAATACAGGGCATACTGATGAGGTTTTCCAGGGTGTTGGGAAGCACTTCTCCTTAAGGCAACGCTTAAACAGTTTTGTAAGTATGGGGGCTAGTTCTGGTTGAAGCTTTTTCAACACTATAATTGGAATGCCGTCAGGGCCAGTTGTTTTACTGGAATCAAGGTTCTTAATTAGCTTGGCGACCTCACGCACAGATATTTGTATGTTGCATAGCATGTTGTCTGTTATAATACTTTTAAAAAAAAATAGTTAATGTATAAGAATTGAGTTTAGGTTTTCTTAAAACCAATCTGGGTTTATTTTATGAGCATAGTTTTTAGAAAGTGGAGTAGCAACCCTGCTCATGCTGTTGAGAAATCATTAAAAACCAAAAAAAAAAAAAAAAAATGTGTACTTGGGAACAAATTCATCTTTTACATTATTTTTAATACGGAAAATATGAACATGGTTTTCGAACAGCTTTCCCAGACCGAATTATGTTTGAAAACTGAGGTTACATGGCAATTTGATTTAATTCCTTCCAGAAAATACTTTATCTGGGTCTGAATTATTTTCATATTGATGCCATTTTGGGGGAAAAAAAAGAGTACATAACTCTGTATTCCTCACTGCAGATTTACTTCACTTTGTTTTAAAAAAAAAAATCAAATTACTGAACAATGAAGACGAGAATCACGAATTAATTGAATGATGCAACATCGGAAAATCCTATTCATTTTACACGAATGCACCGCTTTAAAGATTTCTGTGTTCGGCCATCTATCCACCCAGAAGTCAAGCTTGCACATTGATTTTGCAGACCAAGTTTTCTGTTTTTGTTAATTCTAAAGCATTTCTTTCTTTCTTTTGTCTTTCCTCCAGGCTTTTGTATTTTGGGTGGTCGACAACTTCTTGAAACGCCAAATTCGCCAGTTAGAATATTAAACAGCGCATCTTCAACATTCTTTTTTTTTTTTTTTTTGTCTTGTGACCGTTTGATACGTAATTATTCTTTTAAGATTTTAAAAAGAAAGAAAAAAAGAAAGAAAGAAATCCTTGACTTGACCAAGTTTTCTATTTTTTCTTGATTCTAAGTAGATTGTGTGCAAGAAGTGTAAGACCATGGAACGTGATCAGAATTTGGATATCGAGAAAGTCTATCTGTGTGGCGAAGCTACAGAGGTCGTTTAGAAGTTTTGTTAACTGGGTGATGCCATTGGAACACAGGGTGGAGCAGGTGGTAGTGTGATTATAAGAGTTAGGATTCGATGGATTATGTTCGGGGAACTGCTATCATTACTAACCAGCAGAGAGTTACCACTGTCGACCAAGGGAAGACTATCAGGCATCTGTAAGCACTGTGATTTATAGAAGCAAAACCTAGTCAGTTAGAGTTGTGGATATGCATTGAGAAATGTTACAAACATAATGTGATGGTTGTATAATGTGAACCTTAAAAACGAGTTTAGTAGGTACTTTTTTATTATGAGAACGAAATTCGAAAATTGAAATACTGAATTTCAAGTAAAACCAATCGTATCTACTTAATTGTCATGTCGCGGTAATTAACATATCAAAAAATTATGAAAAACAATGAGGTAGAAAAATTAATTATTAATGAAACCAGTTTTTCATAGACATTTAGTGAAAATTGAGTTTTGCTAAATCGACCTAAAATTTTCAAATTATTTTCAGAAAATAATTACCTCCCCCTGTTAAGGTATGAACGCTTCCATTTAATTTTTTTTTTTTTTTTTAATGCAAAACTCAAGTTTCGCAGATTTTTCTTTAAAAACTGTGTTCATTGATGATTAATTTTCTGTCTTATCGTTTTTCGTAATTTTTGGATATGCTCATTACTGCGACATAACAGTTAAGTAGATATCATCGGTTTTAATTGAAATTCAATATTTTGATTTTCCAATTTCACTCTCATAACAAAGAAGCATCAGTAATTCAAACCCCAGGTGTGAAACATGTGGTCGCTTTCTACTGTCCAAAGCTGGGTATGCGAACCACACAGTCACATGAAAGACGCTCTCATATACCCTTGCCTCCGCGATCTGATGAGACAACCTGTGTGGTGCAGGAAGTGCAAATCTACTGCTGGTCTAAAGAGGCATATGATTGTGCACAGGGACACCATACCACAGAGTGGTGCAGTTAACCCGGTGCAGGCACTTGACTTTATGTGTTTTCTTTGCTTCAGGCCATGTAAGTCAGCTGCTGATTTGAAGAGCCATCTGAGTGGCCATGTGAGATGAACGGGGGTTAGGAGGGGGATGACGGTGGGGTTTTTGTTGCAGTGATTATTTGTAAAGATGAAGCAATTATCATATATATATATATATATATATATATATATATATATATATATATATATATATAAATCCAAAGAAACTTTAAGTTAAAAAAATAAAGAATGCAGTTTAAATTCCCGAAGAAAAGAAACTAAATTTAACCTATCATAGACTTAGCACCTACATAATCCGACTTCTATAAAGTTTATAATTACAAAAAAAGAATTCAATTATATAAGGATAGGAAAAAAAAAAGAAAAACAGAATATACATATATATATATATATATATATATAGTATAACCCAGATAGAAAAGACCTCTCATCCAGGGCCTTTTATATCCGGGTTATTTATAACTTAACACAAGCTCTAATTTGGGACCAGAGAAATTCGCTCTTATATCCGGGTCTCGTATATCTGGGTTAGTGTGTGAATAAGAGTCTAAAAAATATTTATCATAATATTCAAATGTGGAAGAGTATAAGAAGGCTATAGCAATGCAGGGAACTGGGTGTTAAAATGATGTGACAGAATTGGATAAAGGAAAGAGGATCTTGTAGAGCTTGTTTTTTTTATCTTTATATCACCATTCATTTTCCAGATCAATCATAAACACGAAACAATAACATAATGTTGTTTATAGCCCCTTAACACAGGTTGAGCGTTATGAGAAGAGGCTGCCAAATTAATCCTTAAATGTTTCATCGAATTCGATTGTTAAACGCTTTTGTGACAGTAAAGAGAAATGGGGTTTGTTTTACAATACAAATAGGTATAAAAAAAAGGTGAACAAAAACCAAATCTAATATATAAACGGCTATATGTCTGTCTGTCTCCATATATTTAAACTCTATCTCTTCCGAAACTAAAAGTCACAGAGTGGTGCTAGGGGCCTCAAATGTTTGGATTTTTTACGGACCGTTCTTTTATGAGCCTTTAGCCGGTTAAAATAGTTTTCAAGGGATAAAAAAGGGGTTAAAATTGAAAAAAAAAATTGTTATACATTTTGTACATTCATCTTAGTTTATTTTTTATTTTTTAATCAGTTCATATGCGTGTCACGTTGTTACAATGGTAACGTCACCAGCTTTGAATGTTAGTTTTGCTTTCGGTTTCGATTCTAGCTGATGGCACCAAAATATTTTTTTAAAAACTTTTGTAATCACGACTCTATAACTATACGAAATCTGGACAAATTAAAATATCATATTTAAGCGTGTTTTACGACCGAGCAAAGCCAGACGCCCCACTAGTATACAACAAATAAATGTTATCAAAGGCAAGATAAGTTACTCTTCTACCTCCTTGAATAAGTTTTCTGGTGTTTTTACTTATATTAAAACATTTATTTGGTCTGAAAAACATGTGTTAGGTGAGAACAAAACAAAAAATGGCCGTGAATTAACACTTACATCTTTGAAATCTTGATACTGACTTGAAATAAAGAAAATAAAAACCTACCCAATAAATGTCACTAACATTTATTGGGTGGGTTTCTAACAGTATTTTTTTTATTATTTTTAAGTCATTATTGAGACTTCAAATCACAACCATTTTTCTTGTTCTTACGTAACACTAAACACTATTTGTTTTTCAAACTGAATAAATGTTTTAAAGCAAGTAAAACCACTAAAAACTTTTCCAGTTAGATACATATGTAATTTATCTTGCCTTTTATGACATTTATTTGTTATATATTAGTTGGGTTTTTTTGTTTTTGATATATCTTTCTTTGGATAATCGTAATACAGGACATTCACATAGGATTAATACAAAGGTTTATTTACAACGGGGATACAAGTCTCTCTCGGTGTCTTGGAACTCTCTCATCCCCAGAGGAGTATTTCTACATTGTCTGTATATTATTGTACAGAGGGGGGGGGTGCTAGGTCATTCCATTATAACAGTTTTTATTTGACCACTTGTTTGTACTTATGTGTATTGTAAAACAAACCCGAGGAATGATATTGAAACGATACAATGGACGTGTAATGGAAGCCTTAGGGATAGGCTTTTTTTGATTATCTTAGAGGAAGGTTGAATCTGGATAGATGCATGCAAAACAGAAGACTTTGATGGTATGGCCACATTGAAAGAGAGTTTTTTTTAAAGTTAGATATAGAAAACAGGTGGGAATAGAAGATGTTAAATTGTGTAATAGGTTCACTTCAGAGAAAGCGATAAAAATGGATTTGAGATAACAGGGAAAATTGACTTAGAGAAATTTAGCTTGGAAGTCAATTTCTTAGTCTTACATCTAGGGATCTCTACTGTGTATGGGGTGTGACTTTGCTGCTTGTTGGGTTTGTCGGGGGGGGTATTTATGTCGAAGGGGCTTGTAGTTCGTTGGTACATTTTCACCCCAAACAAGACACATTGCTACTTTGATGTCGGGGGCTACTATCAGGTACATAAGCTACAGGGGTACTATGTAGGGAGTTGGGTAGCAAGATATCGGTTCATGTTGCACTTGAACTTCAGCATGTCAGTACAGTTGGGGAAGCAGGGACCTGGAAGGGAATTTCAAAGTCTAGCAGTTCTGAGGAAGAAACTACTGGAGTAGAAAGTTCTCTTATATCTAGGGATCTCTACTGTGTAGGGGTGTGATTTGTTGGGGGTATTTACGTCGAGGGGGTACAAGTGCTTGCAGTTCGTCAGAGCATTCACCGATAAAATACTTGTAGAACAGGCAGAGGGATGCAACATTTCATCAGTGGGACAGAGGCTGAAGCTTAGATGACAGTTCGGGACCTATCAGGTTGGCGACTCTCTTTTGAACCCTGTCCTGGAGTTAGAGACTAGTAGCAGATGCACCAGCCCAAATGTGGCAACAATACTCCATACATGGGCGAATGGTGGCCTTGTAGACGTATAGGGTACTTTCAGGCATAAGTAGCTTTCTAGCACGGTAGAGAAAGCTCACCTTCTTTGTAGTGGCCTTGGCCACATTGCAAGAGTGTTCTTAGGTTAGATATAGAAAACAGCTCGGAACAGAAGACATTAAATTGTGTAATAGTTTCACTCCAGAGGAAACGATAAAAAATGAACTTGAGATAACAGAGGAAATAGACTTAGCCAGAAAAAACTTAGCTTGGAAGTCAATTTCTAAAAGTCGTCCGATGCATGCGAGGATGTATGACAAACATTAAACCAAATATTATGATGATGATGATCATGACTAATCCTAACCCGATCACCTATCAATCTTTCTTTCTTTTTTTCTTTTTTTGTCTCTTCTTCAGGCTTTTATATTTTGGGTCGTCGACAACTTCTTGAAACGACAAATTCGCCAGACAAAATCTCTGTCCATCACCAGTGACGACGTGTCCGTCAAATATTTCCGCCATAACGACAGGCTCAAATATTACAACCACATTGAAAAGAGTCAGGACTTTGAGGCCGACATGTTACTGATGGACGAAGAGGAGATCAACGTTAGTTCAGCCGACTCGATGCTGCCCCCTCATTCGGCGGGTAGCAATGGCTCCAGGCGTCTGTCCAACTCGAGTATCAATCATCGTGAAAGCCGAGAATGGCTGCTCGACTCACCTGGGTAGGAAAGGAAAAAAAGACCATGTGTTAGCAAGTACATTTAGTGTCCTCGTCCCCAATCTCCAGATTGAAAAAAAAAAAAAAACGCAGAAAAAAGAAACAGAAAAAAGAAATTGGAGTTAATTTCTCAAAGGTGTGTGTATGTGCGGGTTGGGGGTTGGGGGTTGGGGGTACATCAGCTCTAAAATACTCGCAAATAACTCTGAGTCTTCCTGAGGTCTTAATATCAAGCAATTAAACTCTGGGTCAGCGCCTGCCATCAAGCAACATAACGTGCCCCTCCCAGTTACTTTCCTCCACTCCCCCCCCCTCCAGTTCTCATAACTTGGACGAGATTCTGCCAGCCCTCTGATTCTATTCCAAGAGAATTTATATTTTGAAATTTAAATAAAAAAAAGTTAAAAAATTAAAATAATAAAAAAAACTTTGCTCAAAACAAAACAACAACAACAACAAAATTTTTTTTAAATTGAGTATTTAGATTATCCAGGCGAGTAATATTATCTCGGGTTGCTATTTTCACAACGTTTTGGACGACAAAACCTCCGTCCTTCTTTAGGTACATCTTCTCCACTTTTTTTTTTTTGTTCTCTTTTTCACCTTGAGCAAGGCATGTTGCCACTTGGAATATAAAGAACTGCTATTTGGGACCGTATTAAACGGGGAACTGTGGGAAGTTGAGCAGCAAGATGTGTGTTCACATTACAGTTAAACTTTTACAGGTTAGTACATCAGGGAAGCAGAAAACAGGGAGGGAATTCCAAAATCCAGTAAATCGGAGGGAAGAAACTATTAGAGTAGAAGGCTTTCCGGAATCTAGGGACCTCAATAATGAAGTGGTGGGATTTTGCTGCCTGTCAAGTTAGTCATGAGTATGTACATTGAGGAGGGCACAAGTGCTATGAGTTTATCATAGCGCTTTTGCCGTTAAATAAAGTACTTGCAAAACAGGCATAGGGATGCAACATTGTGGCGATGGGACAGAGGTTGGAGCTTGGCCGATAGTCTGAACCTAAATAATATAAAAAATAATCCAGCGGCATTCACTTTAGGCAAGTTGAACCAGCTTCCTCCAAAAGAGTATCGCATAACACAAAAAAAATAAAAATAAATTTTACTACGTTGGTACTAGCAATATTATCCCAATTCTTGGAACCAGCAGATTTGATGCCTGGGTTTTCAACAGCCTATTCTGTGAGATTAAAAAAAAACACACTATTGTATATTTAATAAATTAATTTTTTTGGAGTGGGGGGCGTCTGCACGAAATTTCAAACAAAATCTTTTATTTAATTCATTTTATCGGACCAAATAGCAAATTTGGCTTAAAAAATCAAAACAGTTTGGTTTTATTATTTAAAAAAAAAAAAAAAATTAGTTAATAAAAAAGAAAAGGGTATCTCCTACTAGGTTTCGAAGCTTGTTTGATTGTATTATGGCTGATGGAATAAGAACAATCTCCAACGTGGATGAACTAAGAGGTTCAGTTCAAAATCCCATATTGGTTCCTGATGTTCCTGAAAAAGGTTTGTGCTTACATCGGTCAAAATGTTGTGAAAAAAAACGAGATGAGAATCCTAGTAATCCATTCTAAAAAAAAAAAAATAAATAAATAAAAGGAAATTATTTAAATTATTCGGACTACTGTACTCCACTTGAGTGTCATTTTCACAACGTTTCGGCCAATGTAACCTCCGACCTTCTTCAGATCTATCTTGTCTTACTTGGAAATCTGCACAGAATTTTGAACGAAATCTTTTCTTTAATCCATGAGGTAACATACTTTCATTCTGTCAACCGTGACAATAATTAAGTAATTCATATTCTTAGTATCGACCAGACTAAGGATTGAACCTTCAACCTCCAGAATAGAACAAACTTTTACCTAATACTTGATCGATTATGTCACAGGTCCTTGCAGACAATTCTAGTTTGAATTTTGGAATCCCTGAACCTATTCTTTGTTTTCGATGTACAATCTTACTACTATTGCTATATATTATTATTACGTGGCTGATGGAACAAGAGCATGCTACCCCCCCCCCCTCCGTGGATTACATAAAGGGTTCCTAAAGACGGTCGAGAGTTACATTAGCCAAAATGTTGTGAAAATGGCAACAAAGATGAGATTGCTAGACCAAATAATCCATTCTCATGTCAAATTCAGAAAATTTAATTATTTTTAAGTAGTTTCTAGATATTTTACAATAATCTTCCAAATGCAAATTTGGTAAATCCAATGCAATATCACAGTACAGACGTAAAAAAATAAATTTAACTGTGTTGATACTGGCAATATTATCCCAATTCCTGGGACCAGGGATCAAGGCTACTGGTTCCCTGGTCCCAGGAATTGGGATAATATTGCCAGTTGTTTTCAACAACTTGCTCTGTGAGTTATTAAACAAAAAACACAATTGTATAAAGTACTGTATAAATTAATTAAAAACAAAACTTTCTCCCATCCCTGGCAACAACAAAGTGGTACTAATGACAACACATTATGCCTAGAAATCCTTGGGCAGTCAATCTATTCTTTAAGATATCGCCAATCCAGTTGTATGAAAAGAAAGAGTTCATTTAATCGAACGACATGACCAAATTATTTCATATTTTTTCTCTCTTCCTTTCTGTCCTATGTTTTAAATCTAAGCCAGCACGGAACTTGTTCCATTGACACCAAAATCGACAAAATCTAGGCCAATACTGAAATGACCTTTTCCCTGTTGATTGCGGTCCTGTGCAATTCTAGGAGGTCCACCCTCCCAGGCTTTGCTTTCTCTTTTTGAGAAGGGTTACTTTATTGCTAATCGCCTTATCGAGAAATGCCGACAGTTATCCAGACATTTTTTTGCAGGGCGCTGACTTTTCAATCCCACTTTCCAACCCTTATCACATTTCTCACCGTGAGAGAGAGAGAGAGAGAGAGAGAGAGAGAGCTAAATACCATTTCACTTTTTATTAAAGTTTACAGAAAGAGTTGTTTCTCTTTTTTATTGAAACATATAGGAGTTATCTCCCTTTAAAGGTTTACTTCATCATATTGGAGAGTAACCGTTTTGATTAAGACCTGTCAGGAGATATTTGATATGTTAATGTACAAAAGCATAATCCTTCGCTATATGAAAGCCCAAAAGGAAAAACTGATAACTCAAGTAGTTGCCAAGAGTTTTGTACACTAGAGGGCGCCACTTCTGGGATGCTATCCAAACACGGTCCGTATATATCAGGTTGGTGCAAAAGTTCTTACCGATTTAAAATTTCATCCTGGAAATGAAAAACTGTCTTTGAAAATCTTTATTCATAACAATAACGATATTTGCTCTCAATAACTTGATACAATCTGTCAACAAGCTTATAAATGCCCTGCGTGTAAAATTTGTAGGTTTTGATGTGAAATATGAATCTAACTCGTTCTCAATTCTTCTTTTGTGACGTTAACTTTAAACCATCGGAATGGTTTTGTAATTCTCAAAATAAGTGATAGTCTGAGAAAGTTAGGTTAGGAGATTATGAAGGATGGGGCAAGATTTCCTGACCAAATTATCCTAGGAGATCTTTGGTCAGTTGTGTGACGACGAGCATTATCATGATGGAAGATGAATCTCTTTCTGTTGACTTAAAGAAGGTTGTTTTCATGTCAACATGAATGAGAATATTACAGAAAAATATAAATGTTGCTTTAATAATCTGAAAGAAAAAGTTACAAATTAATCATGGTGATATATTTAAGTAATAACAATAAAATATATAAAATATATTATGATGGTTTAAAATACATCTTCTACAATTTGGCAAAAAGTTTTGTGCCAACATTTTATATACACACACACATATATTTGCAGATTGTGAGAGATTATATAATTATTTCACAGTCTTGTTTGAGATGAAGTAGGTTCATTCCATAGTTAAATTTCACCACAGTTTGCTTAATCTGTGTTAATTAATAGATTTTCTTGCGTGGCGCATTTGCTCATGTGGCAGAGTACTCACCTTGCATGCAAGAGGCTTGGGTTTCAAATCCCGAGTTCAGATATGTCTAACTGATGAGCCCAAATGAAGGTGAAACTCGAGTCTTGGACCGTTTTGTTCGCTGTCATGGCTCTTGTGAACTATGACGTTGTCTGGCTGTGGAAATAATTATATATGTTTGTAACAACTTTTCTGAAGGGTGAATTTAATATGGATCGTCTCAATGATATTAATGAGCAGTATTAATTAAATTGGAATAATTAATGTTATTTCTGAAAAATCTTTTTTGAGAATAACATTTTTTTTTACCTGTTTTCTATTCTAATTCTCATGCAAAAAAATACCTAATCTAAGTTTCAAAAAGAAAATCTATATTTTTAAAAACTAAAAAAAATATAATGAAAAAAAAATTTTAAAATAATTTTTATTCTGATTTTGTAAATTTTAATTATTACTTTTTCATATATATTTTTTTTGCTTCAAGAAAAAGCTTTGAGATAATATTTTATTGATAAAACTTTTTTGTATATTAAAAAAAAAAAGATTGAATAAAATTTTAAAAACGAAAATGAATATAAAGGACAATAAATATGTCTTTAATAGAAAATAAAATAGAGTTAACTTAGGAAAAAACTGTATCGGTACATATTGTGGACCAGACCTTTCTCAGCATTCGCTGGACTTTAGCTGGAACATGTCAACAGCCAGAGTATGCCAAGCCTCGCCAATAAAATCATAACAACGCTACGTAAAAGAAAATAGCAAAATGAATAAATGTAAAATATAGAAATCAAAAATTTAAAAAAAAAAAAAAACCTACCGTAATTTATTATTATTATCATTATTTTTATTTCTTTAATAACTATCAAGAAAAGGTTAAAAGAAGCAAAAGTTAATTTTTGGGGAGGGGGTCAAATAATTTTATGGAAATATTTAAAAAAAAAGGTTAAAAAAAATTTTTTTTTGTTGTTTTATTATAAAATTATAATTCAATGCGCCGCGTTGTGATTGGCTGATCAGTGTGTTACATCAGATAGCAGCTAAACCTGAGCTGTTGTTTGGCATAATCCAGTTGTTGACATCATGTTCCAGCCAAAGATGAGCGAACGCTGAGACGTCTGGTTTCCAATATGCACCAGCACTGAAGAAACTTGTAAAAGTAATTAAGTAAATGGTATAAATTAAGAAAGAAATCTCCTAGCCCGACTTATTGGCAATGGCAGAACATTATAAGGTGGCTAGAAATTTTTAAGATATTGCCCAATCAAAATTCAGTTCTTGTCCAGAATTCCTCCTCTATTAAAAAACTAAAATAAATAAAAAAAAAAAATCTGTATGATGTACATAAAAGTGACAAAACAAAAATCATATTCCAAAAATTACATAAATTGATCTAGTAGTTTTATTTTTGGTCACCCGACAAAGGAGGGGTTGGACCTATTAATTCACTCCCGTTCGTTTGTTCGCACTTTTCTCAATAACCACGCTTTGGATTTTTTGTGAAATTTTGCACAAACATTAGGCATGGTGAAAGTAAATTTTTCACTTGTGGGGGGGGGGGACCCCACATACTCGGCTTATTATAAAGAAATTCATTTTTAAACAATTAATAGGAAATTGTAGGCATAACAACATAAGTTTAGTCTGAATTATTAAGTTATCTCCCTTTGTTTCTTAAAATTTTTCAAAAGGGTGGGTGAGACAGTCACTCTTCGGTTACTCATAAAATTTGATTTCTTATTTAAATTAAAATTATGTGATCAGTTCATGTAATTTTTGGAATATGATATCATTTCCTCACGAGTTTGTACATGTGTTTTTTTTTTGTTTTTTTTTTTTTAAATATGGGGGAATTCTGGATAAGGACTAATTTAAATTTCTTTCTTTAAACAATAATACATTTGCAAATCGGGTTTATAACAAGATGGGAGGCTCTACAACTTTGTCAGCAGATAAACTGCTAGCACTTTGCTATATTTTTAAGTAAACAAGATTGAAAAGAAAATTTCAAAGACAAAACTTTTACAAAATGTATGACCTTAACTAGCAAATTCAGCTTAAAAAATTAAAATAGTTTTGTTTTATTATTTTTATAAAACTTTTAGCTAATTGCAAATAATAGTTTTCACAATTTAGTTTGGACATTTTGTATTCATCTCCGTTGCTAAGTTGTCATATTTGTGGTCTAATCTGCAAATCTAAGTAGCCTGACACAACATTCAAGGATTCACTGTGTCAACATGCAAGCACTCTTACAAGAAGGAAAGTTTCTGTGTCGCTTTTGTGAACCTCAGCTAAAACCAAAGATTTGATTTTTGTATTTTTTAGTGTTCGCACAATTAGGTACTTGTACAGTTTAGTCAAGACATTAAAAAATGAAAATATCGAAAAAAAAAAAAAAAAAAAGAAAGTTATATTGCATGTAACCATTATGGAACAAAGTTTAAAAAAAAAAAAATTTCACTTAATTTCATCAAGTATTTTTTTTTTTTTTTTTTTTACAGCGAAAAAAAAAAAACAATTTGTTACAATACCGAGCAAAATGTTCGATTTAGCTAGTATTAAAGATGGGAAGGGGGTGTCAGCGCTTTAACTGGAGTTATCTCCCTTTGTTATTTCTGAAATTCAAACAAATTTTTTTTATAAATTCAAGATGGCCGCCTTCAACGCGCTCTCTTAAAAACGTGGTTTCCGCAGTAAAAAAAAAAAAAAAAACTACTTAATGAAATTAAGTGAAATTTTTTTCGGAGAACTTCGTTTGATACATACAATTAAAACTTTTTGGTAATCATGAAGAAAGAGAGAGCCTGTTTCCTCCGTTTGCCTATAGGTGGCGTTAATGTCTGTCCACCCAGTTACGGAAGTACAAAATGTATATAATGGCACCGTTGAAATAAAAATAAATGTTTTTATTATATTTTAATTTTAAACATTTTTTTTTTTTTTTTTTTTTTTTGCAAACATATTTAAGTTTTATTTTTCCAAACATTTACGTTTTGTTGCTGGTTTATTTTCAAACATTTACGTTATTTTTGTTTTAATTTTAATTTTTTTTTTTTGCAAGCATAAATTAAATGTTTTTGCTATATTTTTCTTTTAAACATATTTATGGGTACAACCGTTTTTCCGCGAGTATTTTTTACGTTCTTATAATAAAAAAAAGTCAACGTTTTTTCTTTTATCTTTTTTTTATTGACCCCCCCCTCTTTTTTCTTAATTTTTCTGGACTTATTTTACTTTTTCCGCGAGTATTTATATATATATTTGAAAAGGGATATTGTAAAACCTGAATATTACTTGAAACTACTATAAAAAATAATAAAAAAATAACGTGGTACAATAAGTGCATAAGCAAACTTTTCTAAAAGAAAAATATTTCAAAAATATTTAGTTTATGCCTGCAAAAAAAAAACAAAAAAAAAAAACGTAAATGTTTGAAAATAAACTAGCAACAAAACGTAAATGTTTGGAAAAATAAAACTTAAATATGTTTGCAAAAACAACAACAACAAAAAAACAAACGTAAATATGTTTGCAAAAAACAAACAAAAAAAAAACGTTTAAAATTAAACATTTATTTTTATTTCAACGGTGCCATTATATACATTTTGTACTTCCGTAACTGGGTGGACAGACATTAACGCCACCTATAGTCAAACGGAGGAAACAGGCTCTCTCTTTCTTCACGATTACCAACTTTTTTCGATATTTTCATTTTTGAATGTCTTGACTAAACTGTACAAGTTGCCACAATTATTCTCATCTTGGGTGTTATTGGCGCAAACGTTTCGGTCGATGAACCGTACGACGTACGAGTCCATGTTTTTTTTTTTTTTTTCAACTTAGAAAATAGGGGGTTCTGTATTGTAAGAAATCGGACTTTGGGTTTGAGGGTGTGTCCATAAATTGTAAAAGGAGGTCAAATTTCAGGGGGTCACTAACGTACTTTTTAAGACTTTTCTATGATTCAAATTTTAACTGAATCCTTTTGTTTTCACTATTAGTGAAAAAAATTTTTTTTATAAAACCGTTTATAGACAACTTACGTGTTTTCAGTTTTTTTTTTCTAGAAAATACAGTGCAAGGGAGACGACTCTAAGAAAATAGGTGAGTTGGGTATTATCTCCCTTGGGTTGGATGTATTTTGTGGAAGAGTTAAGAAAACGACAGAAACTTTTTTTTTTTTTTTTTTTTTTTTTTTTTTTTTTTTTTTTTTTTTTACTTAATTCAAAATATATCTGCCGCCAGTCAATGTTGCTCTCAGATTTTAGGTTTGTCACTTATTTTATAGCTATCACCTTGGTTTGAAATAATTGTACTTTATCTAATATATCGTGAACAACAACAAAAATTTTTTTTTAATGCTATGCATGAAATCATTAATAAAATTCACAATCCTTTCTTCAATCGAGCAATATTTATTATATATGTATGGTCGTCTTTATTTTGGATTTGAAACTGACGGTACCAATGTTGTTCTAATCTTCCGTCACACATATGAATAAATAAATGATGATGTTCATCCATCACTTGCGACAAATGACTGATCATGCAGTTATTCTGTAGGTTCAAAGATGGCCTTTTAGACTGATTCAAGCTCTGTAGTATTTTCTGCATGTTGGACATCTGTGGGATAATTCTGTATCAGAGGTGCTGACGATATTGCACAAAAACGTGAATGATGCTTTAAGAACCATCTAAGGATTTTTTTTTTTAGTCTTTTCTAATGTCACGTTTTCTCTTGTGTTCATTGCGTGTGGATTCAGCAATTGTAGCCCCTTTGTGAGTTGTGGCACGCCAGGAACATCTGTCTTGGTTTTTTTTTTTTTTTTTTTTGCATGAGTTAGAATACAAACCGAATTGTTTGAGAGAGAACTTCGAATTGTCCTTAAACCGTTGCCACTGTCCTCCTGTAGGTCTTTATCCTTTGGACAGTTCACTGTAAAGGAGCTGTTATATCCTCAAAACAGTGTTTCATGGTAAATAACTGATGATCCCTTTAAGAACATTGGTTGTACTTTTGTTCATGTAAGTAAAACTATTCAGCAATACGGGAGATTAATTGATTTACTGACAAAATAATGTTCCAACCAAGAACAAATTTTTTAAAAAATTGTTTGTTTTTTTTTTTTTTACAGTTTTAAAGAAACTTCCAAGACATTATATATATATATATATATATATATAGTCTATGAAGTTTATTTAAAACTATAAAAAAAAAAAATGGTAAGCATAATCGAATGGAGGTG
Source organism: Euprymna scolopes (assembly GCF_053919585.1). Taxonomy (NCBI): domain Eukaryota; kingdom Metazoa; phylum Mollusca; class Cephalopoda; order Sepiida; family Sepiolidae; genus Euprymna; species Euprymna scolopes. The sequence goes on from NC_136509.1 coordinate 82,527,455, forward strand.
GGGATGGGGGGGGCATCAAAAGAAAGGTAAGGATTTTGAAGACCAGCATGTAGATCTTGCTGTCTTAAAGCGCATTTTAAGAAAGGATAAAAAATATGTCAGAGAATATGCAACAGGAACTGAAGTGTATTGTATGCAATAAGTTCCTTCTTTTTTTTTTTTTTTAAACTGGATTTGTAAATCTGTAACAGATGACTATATACAAATGCATGTGTGACGTCACCAGTAAAGAAAAAAAGACTAAAAAAAGACAAAGACTTCAGTCTATAACTGACTTGTCCACCAAGTTTTAATCATGAATGTCCAACAGTCTTTGTTTTATCACTGTTTCATCATATACACACCAGCATATGACATCTGAAATTGTCAATAACTCTGAGAGACTTCCCTGATTTTGACTCCGATGACCTTCTTCAGTTCAGGATTAGCCTGGGGATTGTTTTCATCTGAGATTATCCTAAAAAATAGAACTCTGGGAGGTTATGATCTGGTGAGTGTGAAGCCAAGTCAAGATCACATCTAGTAATGAGATGATCAGAAATTTTTCTTGTACATCATTGAACTGTTGGACAGTCATGATTATATAACAGAGTGCAGACTCGTGTATGCAAATGCTTGCGAAATGACATCACCGGTAGGGACTATAAAAAGGAGGGTGACATTCAACAGCACGAAAATAAATGTTGCTGCGAAAGAAAAGGAATCAAGTTATGTTCCTGACAACATATTCTGTCTACAACGTGTTGGGTTTACGTGTGTAACGTTACACGACTGGGTTTACGTGTGTAAATAAGCTGAGACTGGCATTTATTTTTACCGAATATGGTTACAGTTTGGAAAGAATTGTGGATTTTATTTGATTTTCATTCCATGAATTTAGAGTCATCCTGTATGTAAGTGTGAAAGTGAATAGTTTGACATTAACAATGTTTTTTAGAAGATTTGTTGTTTTAAATGTCATAAAGAGGCAAATACATATTGGGTTGGCCAAAAAAGTTTTCTTCTTTTTTTTAATGTCATCTTTTCGCACTTTCCTATTCTTCAAATCATGTATTTGATGTACCGAGTATGTTTTGTTTGTATATGAAATGGAAGATGAAGCAGAGCACCAACATCTAATACTTTTTTTGTACTACAGAAAAAGAAAAATCATCTACAGAAATGTGTATAAAGGTTTGCCATGCATATGTGGAGTGCCAGAAATGGTTTCATATATTCTGAGAGAAATTTTTTTAATGAGAGATGCTTCTTGCTCCGACTGGCAGAGTGGAAAATGTAGTTGAACAAGATTGCCGTTTTACAATCAGACAAATCACAGACGTTCAAGATTTCCAAATCGAATGTGGAAAATGAATTTGGTCGATCAAATAATAATCTGCACAAGGATGTGTCGTATGGGGAGAATGCCGTTACAGAACGAGTGTGCCAGAAATGATTTGCTTGATTAAGGAAAGGAAATTTTTATTTTTTTAGTGAGAGAAATTCTGATCAGACAACAGTGACCAAGCAGTGATCGAACAAGATTGCTGTTTGGTAAGGAGACAAATCGCAGACATTCATAAAATTTTCAAATTAGACACAGAAAATGAATTGCACAAGCTCAGATATGTTCCTATTTATTTACTTGCCTCCCCATGAGGGCAGTGCTAGACACAAGGTCGATTTTTAATGTAAGGAAAATCCAGCTCCCTAAAAAGAGGCAATCTGGATAGGAACAAAAATAAAAATTCTCAGTCATGAAGGATTTCTTTTCCACTAGCCGATGACAGAAAAAGTGAAGTGCGACATCAGATCAGATACTACACTGTGATCTCAGCCCAAAGGCCAAGCTCGGTTATGTTTCTTAACTTGATGTTTGAGTTCTCCATAAACTGACAGGAGGAAAGAAAAAAAAAAAAAAAAAAAAAAAACAAAGAACTTTTTGGCCAATCAAATATTTATTAAAATTTTGCAAAGCCCCATTTCTTTCTTTTTTTTTTTTATATAACCCTATTACCTAGAATATATATTCTATAATTCATAAGTTCAATAGCTCAGATTTTTTTTTTTTTTTCTCCAAGATATTTATACGGTCATTTAACATAAAAATTTGTAGTGCCTAAGTGCACGGTTTAATAATTGAACGAATTTAAGAATTTATTAGCATGCTATCACTCAACACCGGCCAACAATTTCTAAAAATCATTACATAAACTATATTCATTCTTGTCTAATATTCCACATCTTGATTGCAAGTTCATAGAATTATTATGATGATGATGATGCTTCATCTCAAGTTTGTAAAAACATTGCTTATTTTTTTAATATAAACTTTTTTCTGTGATTAACAACGTTCAAGATATGAGAACTGGTAAAAAAAAAACAAAAAAAAAACTAAACTCTCCTCCACCCTTCCACGCTCTCCTAAATTCTAAATAAAGCATTTATTTATCTATGTGCTATGAAGAAACAAAAAAGACAAACAAAATGTGATCAACATTTTTACTGAATAAAATTTCATTTTTTTTTTTTTTCAAATCATCTTCATTTATTCAACTTTCATCTAAAACTAATCATTCACACAAAAAAAAATGGAAAGAACAATTTACTTTTTTTTTTTCTTTTTTGGAAATATCAGATAAAAATAAAATTTTTAAAAATATTGACATTTTCTAATCATTTCTTCAGATTTTTTTTTTTTTTTTTTTTATCTTTTTCAGTTATTATTGGTTATCCAGTTTTTTTTTTGTTTGTTTTTTTTACAAAGTGGTCACCACTTATCAAGGCCCGGAAGCCACTCAGGGATAAGGGTTATTGTAAGTACAGTACGTTAGTGTGGAGATTTGATAAAGTGTCTACTTGGAATTTGTTTACGTTAGACTTGAAAACATCCAGGTTGTAGTCAGGTGGGAAGCAGGCAGACGGAACAGAGAAAGCACTAGAATATATGAGAGATGCAAAAATATTCTATCTAAAGAGATTTCAGTAAATGCGCATTTCAGGTACATAAATTAAATAAAACTATAGTAAGTCCGCAATAACAGTCCGCAAATAAAATAAATAAATCTCTATGGTTCCAGGTAAGCATTGTCTGAGTATAGCGGTTTTAATCTGACCCAAAGCAGACCAGAGGATTAGTTCGCCCAAACATGGTGAGACGAAAACTATGGAAGGCAGTAATTACTGAGGATACAGTTAAGAGACTCAGCATTCGTATCCTGCCGCAGTTAACCACTTGAAGAATGCCAGAGGAATATTTGGCCGAAACCTGGTGAAACAACTACTATGAAGATGAGGATAATCGTCCTCAAATAAAATAAATAGATCGTTTTTATTTATTTCTAATGTTAGGACAATTGCTTGGAATTAGGAATCAAAAAAAAAACATCTGAACTCTGGGGGGATCAGAAGGAGAAAATTTGAGCCTAATTTCCGATTCCAAATCAATTCTTTCATTTTTATTTTTAACTTCATTCTCCATTTCTAGTACTGATGATGAAATGATAGATACAAGGGATGTTCCAAAAGTAATGCCTCCTATTTTTTATTCCCCTGAATGGATCAAATTGCGTTGTTATGATGACTAAACTTATGCATTCATGAACTGAAAGTTTCATTTCTCTGTTGCAGATATTGATATTGTGAGACTAAGAAAGCAATCTGTCATGGATGTGTGTCAGGAGCTGAGGTACATCATTGAATTCTTGGTAAAAGTGCATTGAGAATGGTGGTGACTATTTAGAAAAATAAATCCTGGAGTACAACGGTCACTCATTTTAATGGTACTACTCCTGTCTCCATAGCTCAATTTTTCGAGTTAACAAAAAGAAAAAAATAGATTTTTCTTTTGAAATGACCCTTGTATTCATTGTTTTTTAAACTACCAGTAAAACTACAATCTATATATCATAACGAATTTTATTTAAAAAAAAAAAAAAAAAAAATGACACAAAAAAAATAAATAAAAATGGCACGGTATAAATGACACGGGTAAGAACATGAGTGGATTAAACAAAAATGTCACATAAAAAATATAAATGAAATTTTCTATGAGTTTATAAAAATGAATATTTTCAATCATTCAAGAGAAAAAAGAAAGACGGATAAAGATGGAGTCAGATCTTTTGAATGTGTTATTTCGTAAGGTTAATTTTCGAGCTAGCCATGCAGCACACATTGGGTCTGACTTCAACGAACGAGATCGGACGTATAATTTTTCTCTTTTAATGGCTACCATTCCTGGACTTAAGAACAGCAATAAAATGAAGAAAAAGAAATACAAAGGCTTTGATGATTAAGATGCATGTCACTGAAGAAAATAAATGACTTTTTTATTTTATCAACTAGTGGGCCAATCAGTGTTGCCAATCGTAAAATAGGCATAAATATCAATTTTTTTAATTAATGCAGATTTCTTTCTTATGAACAACAGAAATAGTGCAGGTATTGAACCTAACATTAAATTCCTTTTTAAAAAAAAAAATAATAAATACATATAAATAGAAAAATGAATATAAAAATAATAAAATAAAAAAGAAAACAAAGAAACTGAGACATGTGCGTGCAAGTATCATGCTTTTTCTAAACAATTCAGTCCTTGTAAGTAAATAAAAAAAAAATATAATAAAAAAAGTCCAGCTGAGAACAGAACTAAAACCTAAAGACAGTGAGTCATCCAGTACAATAATTATTAGACCAGCTTGACACGATTTTTAAAAAGTTTTTTCAAATGTACTTATTCTAAACATAAGAATCTGTCATTTGAATGATTCACGTGTGGGCATTCGTGAAACAGTTGACAAATAGATAAAAATCTTATGATCCTTACGCACTACTTTTTCAGTTTTGACCCCTTTTTTCCAGATGGAAACCGATTAAAAAGCTTTGTGCATGTCTGAATACACTATATACCAAATTTCAAGTCTACACATCAAAAATTCATTGAGTATATAGGTTGAGAAGTGTCCCCACACATGCATTCTTACTTTTGTAGATATATAAATTATAAGCATTATTATAAAATTTATACTTATGAAGATTTTTTCGTGTAATGTATGTCCTTGCCTAGTGTATTTTTTATTTTACAAATAAATATATATATATACATACACACATTATACAGGATTTTACAATTTGAAAAAAAAAACAAAAAAAAAAACGCTCTGACAGTGTTGTTGGATGTAACGATGACGGTGATGATAATGATGGAAAGAAAGAGCATTGTTAAGAAAGGTTGTTATGATATCAATTTAATACATGCACCTACTTATTTATGGATATTGATAAAGAAGAAATCTGTTTTCTGTTATAATTTCTGTTGGCATAAACAGCCATTAAAAAAAGAACACCGGCTGAAAATGGGACATTGCAATATAAAGGTATCTAAAAAAAAAAAAAAAAAATGTCAGACATTGCGCCTTTTGGTGATTTGAGAAGTTCATCTTAATAGACCTCCCCTGTAAAGAAAAGCAGTTAACCAAATTCTGAGTGGTCAAAAATTATTATTGGTTCACCTGAAATATAGGTAGGATGTTATGAGTTTCTTTAGATAAGGTAAAACAAGATGGTCGATACTAAGTCAAGTGTCTATTAAATTTTGTCCAGGGAATTTGATCACCCGAAAAAGATAACCAAATTATTTATTTTTTTTTATTCATACGAATAAAAAAAATCCTTTGTCATGCAAATGAAAGATGGACCCTCCGATGTGAGTGATGGTGAAAGGTAGAGACCCTCCCACATGACGAAGGGTGAAGGCAATGAGCTCTCTTGTTGGAGGTTGCAGATTAAGGATGAAGAAAAGGAAATTCTTTTTAGAGTGTGAGAATTTCAAAAACTGCCAGAAATTGTTTTTTTGAGAATTGTGAAATAGAATTCTGGAAATCAGAGGCGGGGTTAAGCCCACCTGATTCTTAATATAATTGTGGCAAGTTCACGGATGCAGGAATGATGCTAATACTATAATGAGGATGCAGAAAAAAAAATGGCATTATAGAAAAGGTTGATATGATGTCAATTCAATACTCCTACTTATTTGTGGACATTGGAAGAAAGAAAAAAAACCGACAGAGAAACAGTTTATTTCAAAACTGTTTCTCATAAAATCGGATCTTAGAACTAATTCCTGAGTAGTCCTAGATTGTCGTTGAGTGTCAGTCAAAAATGTGTTAATCAAGAGAGAAGAGGAAATGGCCATCAAGTAAGACAGCAGCTGGGAAGGAAACTATAAAACCGTGCTCATGGATGCCCATTGCCTTTTACTGATATGGTAATTCAGCTTTGGAATGGAATTCGGCTGTGACAGAAGTCAGGGGGCAATAAACCTGTGGCCTAACGTTGGAGAATTAGAATTCAAGTGAGCATAAAAAAAAAAAAAAAAAGAGAGGCTTGTTAAAACAGATAACCCTTTTTCTCTTCGATAATAACTTCAAGTGTTGTTCTGTTTCTTTTTCTTCTGTTCCGGGTCGTTTGAGATTGTCTAGCCAGCTACAGAAATTGTTGTTCAGCGATTATGGCCGGGGAGGGGGGGCGAAGTTCTAGGTGTAATGAAAATACTTGGATCTTCCCCTTTGGAGATGGAACGTGACTGAACCTAGTGAAGGGTGAAAGACAAAGAGATAGCTTCTGATTGGCTGATAGCTATTTGGAACCCGTAATAAGGAGGTGGAGTTAAAGCTAACTGATAACGAAAAGCGAAGACATCTGAGACGACACACAGCCACGCATCTTCTTTGGTACTGAAACTGATCCTTGACTTCTTTTGTCTTTGTTTATCGAACGCCTGTTGCATGGAAGTGTAGTCCATTTCAGATCATCCTTGTTGACGGAGTTCGAAAGCCGGACCAAGATTTTGAGGCAGGTAAACGAACCACGGCGGCGAAAGCAAATCCTACCACTGGACAGATTCCCATGGGGATTGGAGTTAGGTGCGTGTTTCTTCCAAGCCTGTGCACTTGCTCCAGCCCATAGGGGTTACATAATAATAATGAAAGGCAAAAATAGCCTCGAGGACACACTCTGCTAACTGCCTGAGACTTTCACACTAGTCCAAGAGAAGCCCTTGACTTAAGTCTACCCTATTCTAAGCCCCTGAATCTACACTGTGCAGAGACAAGCCCCCGGACTTAGGGTTGTTCGCCATAACTTTAATAGAAGCCGCCAGTCCCCAGAGAATTTGTATTTAGAGTCACAACTTATGAATGATCAGAGTTTTGTAACTTTCAGTGAATAATTATTTTTTTGTTTGTAAGAAAAATGACAACTAGTTTTTTTGTTTTTTTTGATTGTCTGTCAAATTGAAGGTGCAGTTGATTTCAGATCTACCCTGACGCCCAGACAGTGAAGACACAGACCAAGCCATTGCGAGAAGAAAACTCAGCATGAAGTCGAAGTGACATACAGCTAGCTGAAATAAACAGTGTTGCCACACAGACAGGGTCGTGCACATTTGAGCGGTATTTTCCCTGTGGTATTTTCAGTAAGTCTGGTCACCCTTCAAGGGTCCACCACTAGACAGAGTTAAAAGTGTAGCCACCAGGACTTAGGGTTAGTGCACCTTTTCTTGCTTGTGTGTACGACGACGACCCTGATGCCCAGGGTAGTGTTACACGATGACTAGATATTCAGAAATTTAAAACAAATCGGAATCGAGAATTTAGAACAGAATTGTTAATTGTATATGAATCGAGGGGGGGGGGAGATAGGAATTTTTTGATTATGCAAAAAACACATGAAAAGAAGTATAATCATTTTTAAATGTTAAAGAGAAATAGGCAGAACTTCATTGTCTAGCCATGGATCTTCCTGGCTAGCATCTTTTTTTCTATCATGAAAAGAAATAACAGAATTATTTCCCTTGAACTGGATTGAAAAAGACAGAATTATCACCCTGGAGTAGAAAGAGCCGTCCATGACAGTTTGAGAAGTAAACAAAAACATGCGTCTCGCAAAAAGTCTTTAAAGCATCATGCATTCAGCAGCTTCTACATTACCATTTAATCTGTAAGTTGTTAAAAATTATACTTCGTCCGATTATCATTTTTAAATGGTTATTATAAACCAATAACACGTATCATAAAACGTAATAATCCATCATAAGATAGGTCTTCATAGGTGCATTGTGTAATCCTGTGAGATTAATTTTCGTGCCAACCACGTCAATGCGATCGGACATAAAATATTTCTCTTTTAAGTGCCACCAACAACACCAAGAAAATGAGAAGAGGAAAAAAAACTGCAAAGTTTTCTAGGATTAGGATGCATCCCACTGAAAATCTAAAAAAATAAATGATTTTTCATTTTATAAAAAATTATACAGCATTATTTGATTTCATAAAATTTATACTTATAAACATCTATTCATGTAATGTATGCCCCACCCCATCTGGATCTGGTCGCCCTAGAGCATCCACTTTGAAGGACGACCACAGGCTTAAATTAACTGTTTTGAAGGATTGAAAGAAAACTTATGTTGACCATAGCAAAGAATTAAAAACAGGGGCTGGAAATTGTCTTTCTTGATATACAATATCTAGACTAGACGAATGAAAGAAATGGGATTTTTTTCTAAAAGGTGTGCAAAGAAGCCATTTTTATCTAAAAAGAACATCAATGATAGTAAGATTTTTCTCGTGTTATGGCAAGAAAGATACGGACTGGTTCAGGAATGTTTTCTGGTTAGATGAATCAAGATTTTGTCTTGTTAGTGATGCTCCCGAATGGTGCAATTGGAAAAAGATTTTCGCCAAGTTGCATAAAAACGACAGTTAAATACGGGAATGGAGGGATAATGGTATGGGGAATTTTTACTGCAGCAGGAGTTGGGGAACTTATTAGATGTGAGAAGTCACTTAATGCAAAGGAATACATTCGAATATTAGAAACAGGACTGTTACCAAGTATCCAGAAGCTGGGAATATCTCAGAATATTATTTTTCAACACGATAATGCCCCTGCACACACTGCTAAAGTCACAAGAAAATGGTTTTCTGATAATTCAATTAATGTGATATTTTGGCCAGGTCAAAACCCCCGATTTAAACCCAATCGAGGATATTTGGTCCATAATATCTCGTGCATTGGCTGGAAGAACTTTTTCGAAAAATGACAAACTGTGGGAAGCTGTGCAAAGCGAATAGAATAGCATCTCCTCTTCGCAGTGTTCCACTTTAGTTGAGAGCATGTCTAAAAGGATTGATCTTTTAAAGAAATCAAAAGGGAATGCTATTCCATACTAAGCATTTATTAAAGTAAATGTCTTGTTCAATTGAACAAGTCACGTTTAAGTTTTCTTGTTCAATTGTTCTTTGTTCAATATAGCTTTTAGTGCAATAAAATTTATAAAGTACACGAATACATATGCACGCATTACACATTTTACGCATACATACATACATACACGAATACATATACACGAATTACACATTTTATGCATACATACATACACGAATACATATATACGCATTACACATTTTACGGATACGTACATGAATCTATATACACTCATTACACATTTTACGGATACATATATACACGAATTACACATTTTATGAATACAGACACACACGAATACATATACACACATTACACGGGATTTTACAATAATCTTAAAAGAACACAATAACTAGATAATCAGAAAGTATAAACAAATCAGAATTTAGAACAAACTTGATTTTCTAGTCATAGATCTTCATCCGGAGAATATTCTTTTCATTATTTTGACTCGAGTATATATCAGTTAATATCTTATGTTTGTAGATAGAGTGATGTGTTTCTTGATTAACTGTGTCGGATATATACTCGAGAGTCAAAACAACGATAAGAATATTGTCTTGTCATAGCTTTAGTTATTATAAACCGAAAACATGTATCATCAAACGTAACTATATGCACAAGCTGGGTCTTCGTAGGTGCATTGTGAATGCTGCGAGTTGCTTCATATCAGTTCTGTGTGGCCAACTGAACTACTTTCCTATTTTGAAATCTGTGATTTCGTCCTTAGCTTATGGCAATTCCTAGCAAATCCAACTCTTCTCCAAGAGAAAGAAAGAAAGGTGTCTGTAAAGTTACTCCCCTTATGGGTACTGCCTCCGGATGTTAAGAGAAGCTTTTAGCATTCTGGTGTACATGTGATTCCATTGGCTCCTCCTTCCCTTCAAGGGAAGTGGATGAGAAAGAGAAAAAGGAGCATAACAAAAGGCAAGAGGAAACAAATTTATCAGAGGAACAAAAGGTATAGGAAATGGGATTTGTGGGAGGACAATGGATAGGAAGTTGTTCACCAGGAAGCTGAGGTGGATTGTTATGCAAGGTGTGGCAGTTATCTTAGGACAAAGGACTGAACAATGGAATTCAATATATTTTAGAGTTAGTTTTAGGAGTGACCGAGCTTTATGACAGTTCACGGCGATGGGGAATATTTTGCGGTCAGTCTTGGGTTTGTGACGATTGAAGACAATTGTAAGTTTGATTCAATTGAAGGCAGATTGCAACTTGGGCCAGATTGGGTGATCTCTGGGAGATAGAGATGAATTGATCAACCAACTGACGAACACAAGCTTAATAGTAAATTTACTTAACATTCAGAGGGTCGATGGTATCACAGACACACACACACACACACACACCATGCAACTGATACTTACAGAAAGTGTCGGAGATACTTATGAGTCTGTGTGGATCCCACTTGACAGGTGCCAATGTGAAACATGACAATGCGGCCAGAATAAGAGAAGAGGAAAGAAAAGAAATCCACAGTACACAACATTGAGGTTGCCAATCGTTGCCAGGCGACGTAGCACACGTGGTATCACATATACACCATTAATTTTCTTCTCCATCTAGAAATAATGTAACAACGGCTTTCAAAGCAAATGATGTAGACGTGTATACTTAAAAGGTTATAATTAATTTTATTAAAAGAATTTCTGGATCAAATAGAGTTGAAGCACCCCAGAATGATCAAAAACTAAAAGGACACATTTTTTTTTCTTACTCAGAATTCAACCTTATTAACGTGGAACGTAAATGACATATTCCAAAAATTATGTGAGTTGATCAAGTTATACTTATTAAGTTTAATAGATTTAAAATAAAATAAATTAATTTCCAATTTCTACATAATTTGTTCATAACATGCATGTTTAAAAGCCAAACATGTATGACGAAGGATGATTCCGAAATATTACGATAAAAATTCTTCACATGACCATGCTGACATAATACAATTCTTGTATAATATTAGTGTTGCCCAGTCACAAAATATGCATAAAGATTATATTCTCAAATGGTCACCCATTTTAGTATTGACCAGAGTCAACGTTATGAGAACCGGTGTGTCATTTTTCCATTTGATGTTATTGGTGGTGGTTCATGTTCCCAGATGTTCAACGACCTATCTAGTTGCATCTCTCCACAGATTTTCCAGTGTAAGTATCTACAAGTATTGATAACTATTATACCGTATGGCTATAAAACACTAAAAATCGTAAAAGTGATATTTTTATATATTGATAAATTTGTGATTTTTGGAATATGACATTTTCGTTCCATAACGGGTATGTACATTGTAAAGATTTTCATCTTGATGCAAATTTATCATCATAGATCCAATTATCTATTGATTATCAATAAAATTCTAAATGTTTATTTATGTGTGTATATATATATATGTGTATACCAATAAAACTTTCAAACGCATGCACCGAATTGAAAAATTCTTTTTCCCCTGAAATATGTGAGTCCCTAGATTGTCTTGTCCTTATCTATACTTGGTTTGTAATGAACAACGCCTAGTCACGCAAAAAGCCTGAAATAAGGGATTTTGGTTCGTTTCGTTTTTGTCAAAAAAGTTACCTGCCCATGTCAACGGAATTTAATACTGTCTGCATACAGTTGCGGTAACATCTTTCGGCATACGGACAGGACTTGTGGCACAATGGATAATGCATCTGACTACGGATCAGAAGATTCCAGGTTCGAATCCTGGCAAGTCCGTAATAATTTTAACCATCATTTTATCCAACGTTTACTCATTATCCTTACTCTTAGTTAAGGTATTTTCGTTTTTTCAGTGATTTTGTTTCGTGCATATGGGAATTTACCATACTCTGATTACACGGGATAAGCGTTGATGGTAAGACGATGTTGAGTGTACTTGATTTTATGTTTGATTTAGTGTTGTGTGTGCCGACGCGGCGCAACCACTAGTTATCAAATATAGAGTAATGATTTCAAAAGATATTAAAAAAAAAAAAAAAAAACTTCTTGGGTACCATCCGCTAGAATTGAACCCAGAACGTTTAGCACTCCAGCCTTAGTCGTTATTTATCTCTCCAGCATCGTTACCGTCTGAGCTACCAACAGATGGGTATGAAAATTTAAAAATTAAGCAATTTGAACTATGAATGTTCAATTTTGTGCATGTGCAAAGATAACAATGAGAGTAATGTTTCATTCGACTTACCCTGCCATGGCCAACTGTTTTCTTATTTTATTTTGACCCCTTCAGCAGCAACATGAAAGTGTGTTACAGCTCCAAATACCCTATATATCAAATTTCAACTCTGTAGACCACATATTCAGAGAGGAGTTTGATAGAGCTTACACACACTGACAAGATATTTTCCGTGTGCTACAACATTTTCATCCTAAATTCTATGCAATTATGCAGAATGTAGACACTATGCATAAATACAATTCAGCATAATCATAAAATGAAACCAATCATCTAAAAAAAAAAAAAAAAAAAAAAAAATGAATAAGAAATTGATGCTTGTTTTTCAAAGGAATATGCAAATTAGTTAACTTTCGTGTAGTCGTTCACATATCCATGACTGAGTATATTAAGTTCTTTTAATAATTTTTTAATAGAAAAAGTAGGCTTTTAATATAAATGTCAGAGTGAGAAAAAAAAAAAAAAAAAAAAAAAAAATTTATAGATATATAGATTTATATAAAAAAAAAAAAAGGGTAGCTTCCTTCAGTGTTGACAGTCTATTGATATCTATTGTAGAGATGTGGTGCATAGAATTTTGTGGCAAGAGTTGGGCACTCTCAATCCACACCTCTTCTGAGCTGGCGTTGTTAAATGCCAGTGGCAAGTAGAGGTTCAGGATGACTCAATACAATGCCGAGATAAGCAGAGAGCACATACAATGCCTAGAATTTCCAAATGGTTACCCATCTGGTACTAACCTGGCTTAATGTTGCTTAACTAAAACTTAAGATATCCACATATATACACACACTTATCTGTATATTAATACGATAGCGTGTGTGTTATTTTCTGTGTCACGTCTACATCCGAGTCGTTTAATTGTTATGGACTCCCATCTCTTGCAATAAATAATTTTGCTAAGAATTTTTCATAAGTTTTGGTTTCGGTTATAACTGATGACACTCCAGTAATCTATACTTTTAAAAATAATTTTATCAAGAATGTTTTTAATAAGTTTTGGTTTCGGTTTCAATTATAGCTAGAGTTATATATATATATTTCTGTAGAAATATTTTCATATATATATCCTTATTTAAGAAGCTCAATGTAATTACAGAGCAATATAGAGAATAAATGACAAAAAATTATATTCCAAAATTCATGATGTTGACCATCTTATAATTTATTCCTTTAATTCAGTTGACTGCCTGCCTACTACCACTTTTTTTTTTTGCTCAACACACACCTCCAAATACCCGGGCAATGCCAGGCACGCAGGCTAGTATTTTTATATAAGACAATTCAAGCCAAATAAAATAGTTCAATATACAAGATTGAGCAAGGTAAAAATTATTGTTTTTATTTAAATTTTTTTCATTAAACTATAGAATGTTTAAAACAAATTTATTATTTGAACAAGAAATACATGACATTTAAAGTTCTTTCCTTTAAAGAACTTTAAATGTTGTGTATTCCTTGTTTAAATAATATATTTTTGTTTTAAACATTCTATAGTTTACTGCAAAGAAATTCAAATATAATATATATATATATATATATATATATATATATATATATGTTTTATTACCGTTTTATCTGTTTGATTACATATGTTTCGGATGTTGGACCGTGTTTACGATCTAACAGCCTCGCCAGACCTTACAGAAATGGTTGGTTAGTATTAGGAAGAATTGTTTTTAGGAGGAATACGGGGAAAAAAAGAGAAAGAAAAAGGAGGGGGGTTTTGGGGTAGGAGATAATAGAGGGGGAAGGCGGCTAATGACAATATTTCAGTTTTGAAGTTTAAAGTATATTAGGTTGTATTGTGTGTGTGGGGGTAGCAGATTCAGGTAGGCTTTGGTGGAGATATGTAACCAAACAGATAAAACGGTAATAAAAAAATAAAACATATATTTGCTCTGCAATAGTATTGAGCACTCTCTTCCGGTTTTTACTAATTACCAGTTTTATCATATATATATATATATATATATGGCAAAATGTGTCCTTTTGGGTGCTGCCAATTCTAGGTTGCTCCAAATTGATTTGATCTGACTTTATTAAGACAACGAGAGAGAGAGAGAAAGAAAGAAAGCAAGAGAGAGAAAGAAATATATATATATATATATATATATATATATAGGAAGAGACAGAGAAAGAGAGAAGGGGGGAAATGGACAGATAAAGATAGAGAGAGAGATAGTAAGTAGGAAATGGTAAAACCCTTTTTAAATTTTTCTTTTTTTTTATTAGATGAGGATTAATAATTTATATTCTGTTGATTAATCGGACTATTGTTCTCATCTGAAATGCTATTTTCATAACTTGTTGTGTGGAGCTATTGAAATGATTCGAGTATACCTTAACACATGCATGCAGCGACCACAACTCTCCAAATTGTAGATCCATGGTAATCTCAGGAAGGCAAGTTGCTTCCCGTCTTGATTCCGGGGGGGGGGGGGGGGCATTTCTCCATGAATTAAACACGCCTTCCTATACTAACCTGGAAATTTCTATTGGGTGCTGTACATACAGTGTCTAGCCTACCCAAATGGTCACCAATCTGGTACTGGCCAGGCTCCTCATTGCTTAACTTTGGTGATCTGGCGAGAACCGGTGTGTCAAGGTGATTGTGATGTACCACATATGTAAAGGGAAAAATGGAAAATATCTACAAGATGAAGTAAAAAATATAAATGGAAAAGAACGCTGAAGGTTAGACAATTAAAAAGAAGTGGTGCATAGGTTGGGCGACAATGACTCCACTCTTCAGTAGTATAAAATTTACTATAACATGGGGAATCATTAGTCTATATATATAAAAGCAAAAATGTTTGTGTGTGTGTGCATTTTTGTGAATGTCAGGCAAAGACTTGTTTGTGGGGAGGGGGGCCTCGGTGGGGGGAGGAGGGTCAGTTTCTTAGAACTTTTTATATGCTACCTAGATTATAATATCTCTGATTTACAAAAGAGGGTCACATGTATCTTTAATTCGGGCGATTTTCACGATATGTTTTACTTTCCATGTGTTTCTTTGGCTTTTCTGTATAAAAAAAGTGAAATTTTGAAAGTGAAGTCGAATTCTCGGCCTTTCATGCTGAGACGTCCAGAAAGCAACAAGGTTTGGTCAATGCGGGGGGAAAACCCCCCGTCATATCAGACAATTGCTATTCATTAGGGCACTCCCCTTTTTATTGGGAGCTGGTTTTCCCAAACTTCCTGGGAAAATTGGGTTGCAGTCAAAGTTAAGTTGCGTGATGTTTGACCTCATTAAATTCACGCACCTGTCACTTAAGTTTTTAATCGTTAAATTAAAACACTTTTCAGTTCTTCTCCCGTCCTGGCTGAATGGTAAGATGTCAAGTTTTTTCATTTTCTTTTCTACCACCTTCGCCTCAAGGATTCGGGTTTGAGCCTACCTCCCTACCAAATCTTTTTTTTTTTTTTGTTTTACACAGACAAACACACGGGCAAATAATATTACAAACATTTGTATATCTATAATATAAAGCTGAACGTCTGTGTGTGTGTCTGGTTACGAATAGGCTCCTATATGGTTGACTATTATAGAAAACTGATCACATACAATGATAGAATATGCATCGAGACACAGGAATGGGTATGTTTGATCTGGCATAATGATGATTAATTAAAATTGTGGGGTCTGCGTACGCGCCTGGTTCACAAAGTATGGAAATAAAAAATTAAATAAAAAAAACGTTTACAAGTGTTTTTGATATAGATGAACATAATACTTTGATAAGTATGTTTTAACTTAAATAGGGATGGTATGATAAAATTGTGGGGTCTGCGTTTGCGCCTGGCCTCCATAGAATGGAAATAGGCACAAACTTTAATAAAGACTTTTCATATCTATCAGCGTCACTATACTTTGATAATTATGTTTCAGTTTGAAGAAATATGGTATAATAAAATTATGAGGTGTTCATTTGCACCTGACCTCCATAGAATGGAAATATGTCACAAAGTTTAACAAGTTTTTTTAATATAGATCCACAGAATATTGTGATAAGTGTTCCAGTGTGAACAGATATGCTATAATAAATTATGGAGTTTATTTTATTTTTACTTTCATCATATTTTACTTTGGTTTTGATACCCCCAAATTCGAAGCTATCTCTTTACAACCCTTCCTTTTCATAACCTATCATCTATAAATATAAAAGCGAAAATGTATGTATGTGTGTTCGCTTTTTCTGTGTCTACAAAAGGCTTCTTTCAGAGAAGCGGTCAGTCGGTTCACAACTTTTTAAAACTTTTCATATCACATATAAATCGTAATATCTCACAGTTAACAACGAAGCTCGCCTGTCTATTTAATTTGCTCGATTTCGAGAAGATAAATATTCAATATTTGTCGCTCGCCGCATGTGGGTTAGTCTTTTTCCTATAACATCTTGAGGGTGGGGAAAAAAAGCGTTCAGCAGTAAATGAATACTATCCTGCAGTCAAACTTGACCTCATTAACTCATTAAAACGGCCACCTGCTAAATCCAACTAATTAAATAAATTCAAACGCATTTCCGTTAGCATCTCGCGGTGGGGCAATGGTTAACATTGCACTTTTTTTTTTCACACTTTAATTTACAACTTTGCCTCAAGGGTTAGGGTTCGATCCTCATACTTACCTACCAAAAAATTTTTTTTATTATTTTAACCCCCCCCCCCCTCTGGAGTTTTGATTTACCCAAAACCACACACACCTCCAAACACCCAGGCAACCCCGCTAGTACTTTCATAAATCAGAGTCCATTTTCTGTAGGCTGTTTTTGAACCCAATCAACGATGGGTACTTTTGCTAGTATATATATAAAAGGCAAAAGTGGCGCGAGCATCTTTGTATGTACCGCAAAGGCGTTTTTTGAGGGGGTTCTCGGGGGGGGGGGCAATTTCTTAGAACTTTTTATATGCCCCCTAGATCATAATATCTACGACTTGCAAAGGGACATCATCTCTACATTTATTTTTATCGACTTTTATAACGTTCGCGCTATTCCGTTGTGTCACGTTTTTGTTCAGCTTTTTAGTATAAATCAAGTGAAACTAATGGAGCCGAGTCGATTCCTCGGTCTTCCCGCTGGGGACATCCAGAAATCAAATCAGCTTTGATCAATGTGGTGAAAACCATCATATCAGACAATTGCTATTCATTGGGACACTCCCCTTTTTTATGGGGAGCTTCACCTTTCTAACGACAGATATCGAAAAATTTGCCAAAAACATTAATTCCTACACTCTCAACTGGTCAGCGAAAAAAAATATTTAATAATGTGCTTCTAATCTACAATTAACTAGCCTGGGTGCCCGGCATAGCCCAGGTGTTTGGAGGTGTGTGTTGAGCAAAAAAAAAAAAAAAAAAAAATTGGTAGTAAGCAGGCCATATCGTGAAGGAGGAAAAAAAACGTGACGTTTTTGCTGTTGCGGCCATCACCAAACCGGAAGTGACGTAGGTTTAAATTTAGGCTAGTCAATCGAAAACGGGATGACTTTCGAAAAAACCAACCCTCCCTGTAGAAAAGTGCCATTTCCTGCAAGTCATTCAAAGCTTGCATAAACGACGTTGCATAAAAGGCACTATTTTGACCGCCCGTGACGTCACACCCACATTACGCTCATCAATAAAACTTTCTTTAACCTCTTTTTCCTCTGGCGCGTTACGGGTTCCAGCCTGCTCACTACTATTTATTTCTTTTGCGCTCACAAATTTTCTTTTTTTTTTTTTTTTTGCTTAACCGACACCCTTACACACATTTCCACTTTCTTTTCCGTCTTCGTGTCACAGGTTTGAGCCTGCCTACTACAACTTTTTTTTTTTTGCTCAACACACACACCTGGGCAATGCTGAGCACCTAGGCTAGTTAAAATATAAATCTCACCTGTCTGTTTAAATGTATGTATGTATGTTTACCTAAAACTTTCAACAGAGACAATGGATTTTCACGAGATCAGTATCGTTTTGAAGCTTGACCCTTTGGATGACAAATATAAAAAAATTGGCTAAAAACACTGATTCCTTCACCCTCAACTAGGCACTTTTCTACAGGGAGGGGTCGCTTTTTTTCGAAAGTCATCCCGTTTTCGATTGACTAGCCTAAATTAAAACCTACGTTACTTCCGGTTTGGTGATGGCCGCAACAGCAAAAACGTCACTTTTTTTCCTCCTTCACGATATGGCCTGCTTACTACCAAGTTGAAATATTGTTATTTCTTCAGTTTGAATGAAATCATTGTGATAAACATCATTTACAAGATTGGTTGGATGCATTCAAAGAACTCGGCGATCATTTTCTTCCTAGGCCCCTGTATCTACATATTACCTACATCTAAATAAGGTCAGAGGTTACATTGGCCCTGGAACTTGAATATAATAATGAAGATGAAAAAGAAAAAAAAAAGAAAAAAAAAAAAACAGTCTGAATAATAAAAAAAAAGAAAAAAAAAAAATGTTAAATTTTAAAAGAAAAAAAAAGGCACACCCAATCAAAAAAAATATACAAAGAAAAAGAAAAACACTCAACACAAAAATCCTTGAAAAATTTTGTTTCCACAAGCAAAATGTGAATAACATTTATGAAGTAATTCTTTACAACCAGAGGGTTAATTTGTTTATTTTTTTCATTTTTTTTTTAATGCGTTCCCTTATTGAAATATAGGACTAGATTCTGATTTTTCTTATATACAAGTGTGTGTCGGTGGTTTTTGTTCAGAATTCCACCAATATTAAAAAAAAAAATAATAAAAAATAAAGAAAAATCTGTATGATGTACATATCCGTGCCTAAACGAAAATATCATATTCTAAAAATCAAATAAATTGATCAAGTAGTTTTATTTTTAAATAAGAAAATCAAATTTCATGAGTATCTGGAGAGTTACTGTCTTACCCACCATTGTAAAAAAAAAAAACAAAAAAACAAAAAAAAATTTCAAAAAACAAGGGAAGATAACTCAACCATAATTTAAACTTGTAAGATATTTGTTGCAATGCTTACGAATTCCCTTAGATTGTTTAAAAATGATTTCCTTTATAAAAATAAAAGTAATTGATCAATTTATATTATTTTTGGAATATGATGTTTGTTTTGTCATAAGTACATACATCATACAGATTTTTTCTTTATTTTGGGGTTTTGATATGGGGGAGGGTATTCTAGACAAGAACCATGTTGGTTTTCGCGTTATCTTGGGACAATATTCCTTGAAGCATCTGCCAGGGTCACATTCTTTATTATAGTTTTTTTGAAAATGTAAAAGTTTTTTTTTTTTGTTTCAAATCTTCATATGCACAATCAATGAAAGGGGACTTATTGAAAGATTGGCTATAAAGTCATGAGATTTGTACATTGGTGCATGGATCTTGGTATGGGTTTTCTGTAATTATCGAGAAAGTCCTCGCACTGACAACTGGATATGTGTTACTACCCAGGGTAGGTCCTTTTGGGGATTTGCATGCAAGAAGGATAAAATGTGCACGTTTGCATATTTGTATTAAAAAAAATATGTAAAATGAAAAACAAAAAAAAAACATTAAATAAAATAATGGAATAGTTCTTTAAAGCTGAAAGAGGAAAAAAAAGACATTTTCTTTAGTATTGCAAAAGTGATTTCCTAGAGAATAGACTGAAAAATTTTAAATAGGGATCATCGATGTCCAACAATATTTTCTTTTACGACAATTATTACCATTATATATATATAGTCTTGGAAGTTTTTAACCTTTAAAACTATACAAAAAAATATTTTTTATCATTCGTTAGAAAACCATCTAGTCAGTAAGTCATTTAATCACCTGCAATCACTGCATCAACTCGCTCTCGAATTTACTATAATACCAATAATTTATTTTTCAAGGGATCATCAGTTGTTTACCATGAAACACTGTTTCGGGGATTTATATATATATATAGGAAATTTATTACTGTGAGTCCAGAATGAGTTTACAAATTGTTTCAACTAGAGGAAAATCCTCAAAGAGAGGAAAAATCCAACTAGCATCATCAGAATTCATAGTCCTCGCACTGACAACTGGATATGTGTTACTACCCAGGGTAGGTCCTTTTGGGGATTTGTATGCAAGAAGGATAAAATGTGCACGTTTGCATATTGCATAATTCTGATGATGCTAGTTGGATTTTTCCTCTCTTTGAGGATTTTCCTCTAGTTGAAACAATTTGTAAACTCATTCTGGACTCACAGTAATAAATTTCCTATATACTGCTCTGACTACACATTGAGCACTTTAGTCCGGTTTTTTTTTTCACCACTGGTAAATAAATATATATATATATATATATATATATATATATCAAGTTAAATAAAAAAAATACATTATATATTTATTTTTATATGTCTAACATTAATATTTTTTTTGCTTTCAAGACAATTATAGCATTACAGAAGATTTTATACATAAAGTTAAATAAAAAATATTTTTTATTCATACAGATAGGTACAGACTTTGCTACACTGACAAGACAATGTTTCAATCTGTAGTTATTACTAAGATCTTATCAGGGCCAGAAAAAAAAAAAAAAGAAAAAAGTGTTCATGTTCTTTCCAATATGAACACCTAAAGACATTTTTTTTTGCCTGATAAGATTTTAGTTAATAACTACAGATCAAAACATTGTCATGTCAGTGTAGCAAAGCCTGTTACATGTCTGCACAAATAAATCTAAACAAAAATAGCTTTATTTGATATTGAGTACTATTATATAAACTCGGTGGATATTCTTTAGCTTTTAGCCTACAAATGCACTTTTAAGTTAGATTATATATATATATTAATGTTGGGGTGTTTGAAAAGAAATCAATGAAGTGCTGGATCATAAATGTGAAAGCTAAAATACAGATGATTCATTTACAAACTGTGTTACATATTTCAAAGATGTACCATGGTTTCATTAAACTTTTACCATTTAAAAGGCAGTTAAAAATCCATTCATTGAATTTGTTTTCATTTCATGAGTCGATGCTTTGAATGGATTTTTAATGGCCTTTTAAATGATGAAAGGTCAATCCGCAGTAATGAAACCATGGTACCTCTCTGAAATATACAAGTTTTTAAATAAAAATTTGTGTGCATATATATATATATATATATATATATTATTTTACACACACATACTGTTTCGCTGAAGTCTAATTGACATGAAAAGAAAATCAGTTCACAGTCAGTTTCTTTTTTTTTTTTTTTTCAATTCTGTCATTACACACATTTCACAAACGTTAAGAAAATATAATCTTTAATATGCTGTTATTCAGAAAAGTGTCACTTAATAAATTATTAATTTTTCTTTATGCATTATGAAACATGTGTAAGACAACGAAAAAATATATGCTTTTAACAAAATAAAAAAAACGAAAAATTATGATTGTTGACCGATTTTCTTTAGTCATTAGAATACAACTAACCAGTATATGCGCTCTGAAGCCAGAAACATCACTTAATTGAGCTTATAATTTGAAACAATCTGGATGACACAAAATGTATATTCTTTTTTATATAAAATCAGAAATTATACAATTATTTCTGCCAATTTTAAGAAAATATATTTTTATGATGTACGAAATATCAATGTTAATGAGGACGTTTTATCAGTGTATAAAAATTTACAAGTACGGTTGAAAAACATTTATAGGCATCTGACATTTTTTTTTTTTTTTTGTAAATATACATCCTTGCTTTTAACCAATATTTTTTATTTATTTATTTTTTTTTTACAAAGAAAAACACTTATTTTATGCTTTGAAAAAAAAAAAAATTATGAGTTTAAATCAAACACAGTAGAACCCCAGGATACGGCATTAATTTGTTCTGGGGTTGAGATTGTAACGTGAAATCACCATATGGCAGGGCTTAAGCAAAATTTTATACAGTACATATTAAAAATTAGTAACAAAATACAATACAGTATATAATACACATGTATATAATCAAATAACATTATAAATAACATTGTAATACCATAACCAAGGTCCGGAAAAACATTGTATTCCACATCGTAACCTGAAAAAAACATATCCTAGGGCCAACGTATCCTGGGGTTCTACCGAATGTTGATGTATGATTTCTTTTTTTTTTGTTTTTTTTCAACCTGGCTGATAATTTTTATGCACTGATAAAGCCTCATAAACATCAGTGACATATTGTATATCATGAAAATAAACGTGCTTGAAATGTGTACAAACAATTGTTTGCAAATAAAAATGTTTTTGAAGGAAACATGAAGTTATATATATATATATATATATATATATACACACACACACACACACTTTATTTGTTTTTACATAAGCATGAATATGTCACTACACATTCATGAGCATGTTTCAGTCAACTAGTTACTAGAGACCTCTTCAGGCGATATAGCTTATACAAAATATATATCATGGCTTCTGTTTAGTTCTGAGAGGTAATGAATATACCAGCATGTAATTGTGAAGCAAGTGTTACACAATACACTAAATAAACCTTTCTTGAATTGGCACTGCTCGAGTCTAGTGGCAAGGAGAATTCCAGGACAGCTGGAAACAACGCCAAGATAAGAGGAGAGTACATGCAGTACCAGGCATTCTGAAATGGTCACCCATTTTAGTCCTGATCAGGTTCAACACCACTTAACTGTTGATCTAACAGGAACCGACATGGCAACATGATTATATGGTAGCTTCCTTCAGTCTTGACAGACTATAGATAACCACTGTAAGGGTGTCTCTGCGTGATATTTTTGTAGCAAGAGTTGAGCAATCTCCAACCACACCTCGCATGAGTTGGCGTTGGTAAATATCAGTGGTAAGTGGAGGTTCAGGATGACTGAAATCAATGCCGGGACAAGCAGAGAGGGCATAAAGTGCCTAGAATCTTCAAATGATCACCTATCTGGTACTAACTAGGCTGAACATTGTTTTGAAGTCTCAATTCTGATACAATTACAGATTCAGATTCTTCTAAAAATACTAAATATTTAGCTATAAAATTGCTTTTTCTTTAGATTACCGTAAAATCCCATGTAATACAAGGTATATATTTTGCGAACGTAAAAATACACTTCTCTGGGTGATCTATGAATTTTAATTTTGTCTGTAGCTTAAAATCAATGCATATATGCCGTTTTATCTTTCGTAGCAGCAATGGAAAATTAAGTTTTAAACAAAAAACAAATCAAATAATAAATAATTAAAACAATTTTTTTTTTTTTTTTTGTATCGGAAAATTTTTCCGATACAAAAGTCATGTTGCCATGTCAGTTCCCGTTAGATCATTGATTAAGTAGCGTTGAACCTGATCAGGACTAAAATAGGTGACCATTTCAGAATTCCTGGTACCACAGGTGCTCTCTGCATACATTTTTCTGATTCCGATACCTCAAATAACTGATTTTCTCAATCATCCCAACCATTAATATATATATATATATATATGAGAGAGAGAGAGATATGCATATAATTCCAGGTTAATATTGTTTGGAGGTAAAACATCCAATGAGTTTAATCCAATTTATACAAAAGTACTCAATACCAAGGTAGAGCAAGATACACTTTTTATTTATTTTTAGATAAACATTTAGGTATCACTACACATTCATGGGTATGTTTCAGTCAACTAGCTATAAATAACTAGAGATTTCGTCAGGTGATGTTACTGTTACAAAAGCCAAGTCCTTAATCTTAAATTTGTAAAAATGAAGATATATATATATATATATTAAACAGGAGATGAATGAAATTATTAAATTAGTATAATTTCATTTGCATATTCGAGGACACCAAAACAAAACGACCAAAGATAGTGTATGATTGTTGTACTTAAGCATGCAACTGAACTTTTACTAATTTATTTATTTCATTTTTCTCTCATTTAATCTACTTAAGCTCTCCTTTATTAAACTAATTATATATCTGCGGCATTTCAGACAATTAGAAAATTAAAAAGCTTTGTTAGCTATATAATCAAATACCCATTGTTGTTCTCATGTTCTGGATTCAGACCATTATATATTTTGTTTACAGAAAGTTTTAAATGAGATAAGTCATTAGTACCGTCGGTTTCAAACTCGATAATTAGGGCCCGTTTTAGATACCCATATCAGGCTCTCTTCAGCCAATGCTCAGATGAGCTTGATATGGGTATCTAAAACGGTCTCTAATTATCGGGTTTGAAATCGACGGTACCAAGGACTTATCTAAAACTTTCTGTAAACAAAATATAAAGAATATGCCCTTATAATTGAGCACTCTGCTGAATTTCTTTTTCCAAAAAAACTAATTATATATATATATCTATATATATATATATATATATGAGAGCTAAATACAAATATTTATTTAAAAACTATACATACATATTCCAAAGATGAACCATCAGTTTCATTGTATAGAAACAACCTTCTGAGGTTGACTAAAATCTTATACAAATCATCAGCATCATGTTTTCCTCTTTCCACATGACACTGATCATTTGTATAGGATTTTAGTCAACCACAGAAGGTTGTTCCTATACAATGAAACTGCTGGTTTGTCTTTGGAATATATATATATATATATATATATATATATATATATATATATATATATATATACACATACACAGGGTGTCTCAAAAAAAAAAAAAAAAAAAATTTTTTTTTTTTTTTTTTTTTTTAAATGTACATAGAATACCATTTTATTTTGATTAGGTCAAAATTCATTTATATCTGTATTCATGCATTTTTTTTTTATCCAAGGAACTGTACCTGAATCATTTACTCCTTTGATTGATTTTATTTAATTTTTGTGTGGTGATATTGGTTGGTCTGCAAGATCACCTGATCTAAACCCCTGTGACTTTTTTTCTTGTCAGGGATATTTGAAGTCAAAAGTAGTCATCCACTGCCTCAATCTCATGAAGAATTAAAACAAGGTATTTTTTCTGAAATTACTGTTATTCCACCCAAAATGATCCATCAACTTCCGTGAACGTCTATGATCGTGTTAGCAATGAAACATTTGGCTGATTTAATATTTAAGACTTTGCGAAATAAAATGGCATTCTACGTACATTTAAAAAGATTTTTTTTTCTTTTTTTTGGATTAACAAATGTGTCAAATCATTTTAGGACACCCTATATTATACACACACAAGTGTGTGTGTATATATATATATATATATATATATATATATATATATATATATATATATATATATATCAAACAAAATTCAAGACTGTAAATTATAATTTACAAGAATTTATTATTCGACAGGAAACTCAGAAACATTAAGAATTCCTTAATTTGTGGGTTTCCAAGTGTGTGTTCCTTTCATTAGATAAAGGATTGAAGATTAAAGAATTCTTAATGTTTCTTTCTGAGTTTTCTGTCGAATAATAAATCCTTGTAAACTATAATCCAGTCTTTAATTTTGTTCTTTTTTTAACAAGTTCTATTTTGTTGTATTGAGCTTCTTTTTTTTTTAATTTGGTTAAGATCACCATATAAATATTAGTATTTATATTCCCATTAAGTTTACAGGAGCTTCTGACTTAATAATTATTTCTGGATTTTATTTAACTATATTAGTGATGGATCAATTCCAAAGGTTTTTTTCTGGTTTTTCTGATAAAATTACTGATTCCAATTCTTTTAAAGTCATTAAATATTTTACTATAAAAGTGTTTTTCTTTAAATTACTGTAAAACCCCCTGTAATATAAGATATATATGTTCGCAAACGTAAAAATAAACTTGTGTGGGTGATCTATAGAGTTTAATAGTTGCGATTTGATCTTTAGTATGAGCAATGAGAAATTCAATCTTAAGCAAAAACAAACCAAATAACAATTAGTAGAATCGTTTTTGGCATCAGAAAATAAGTACAATTTTTTCCAGATTTCAATGCCTCACAAAGTTCTGATCATCCCAATACTAATATATATATTTTCAATTTGTCTTTACATAAGCAGTAATTTGTTGCATTAGAATTCCGCTTTTGAATATAAGCGTTATTGCCTGAAGAGGTCTCTAGTTACTAAATACGAGAAGACTGAAACATGCTCATGACTGTGTAGTTTGTTTGTTCTGTTTTACGGCATATCAACCACTTTGGGAGTCATTTAATGCCGAAAGGTTAGTTATGATGTGTTATATATTGGTTTGTTCTTCTTAAGGTTTTTTTTTTTGTTTTTTTTTTGGGGGGGGGGTCTTTCCTTATATTTTAGAGTATATTTTAATCTCTTTCAGAAAATTGTTAATTTTTTGGGGATCAATCTTGTTTAATATTGTTTTTAGATTGTTTTCTTGGTAATACTTTGTTCGGGTTTGTTCAAGGTCAATGCAGTTTGTCAGTACATGGTATATTGTGTAGGGTTCTTGACACGTTATACAGTTTTGTGTCTCCTCCCCTTTTAGTAGATGTAAGCGGGTGATGTGAGTGTGACCTATTCGCAGTCTGGTCATTACTACCTCTTCCTTTCTTGTTAACTTTTTGGTGGTGACTGTGTAGCAACAAATTACTGCTTATGTAAAGACAAAATGAAAATGTAATTTGTTCTACTTCCATATTGAGCACTCTCGTATTAACCTCATACTTCACTGGTTACCCTACCTTTGAAAAATAGCAACCTCAAATTATATATATATATGTTGGGATGATTATCAGAAAAATTTGTGCCTATTTTCTGATGTCAAAAACGATTTTTTAAATTGTCTTTTTATTTTGATTTTGTTTAAAGCAAAATTATTTCACTGCTGGTCGTAATGATAAAATAAAAAGTTATCAATTTTAAACTACTAATAAATCTTAAATCAATAGATCATTCCCCAAAGTGTTTTTTTTTTTACATTTAAGAAAATATCTGCACATTTAATACGTGTTTTTTTTTTTCTTTAATTGCAATCCAGAATAAATAACTATTGTTAAATATTTAGAGATTTATAAAAAATCAGAATCTTATTATATCTATTTTTTTTTTTTTTTTTTTTTTTTTTTTTTTTTTTTTTTACAAAGGTGTCACCACTTATCAAGGCCTGAGGGCCACTCAAGGATAAGGGTTAATGAGTGTACAATGGTCAAGGAGAACATGTCAATCATTGATAGTGGAAATTTGATAAATTGGATTACTTAAAGGGATGGCTCATCAAGAATTTGTTCACATTGGACTTGAAGACAACCATTGGAATCGGAAATTTAGTACGGAATCAGTAATGGTATCAGAATTGGGAAAAATATCGGAATCATCACCAATATATATATTTTATAGCAGTAGCTAATCTTTCTGGAGTTTTATTTTCAGTCTCTAATATTCAATGATAAAAAAAAAATAAATGCCTTTTTTTTTTTTTTCCAATGAGAAAAGAAAAATGCAAGAAAGCGAAGTGTGGAATAGACAAAAATTTCCCAAGATGCATCGTTCGATGACAGTGATGGGGGATTGGGCCAGCTAAAACATCAGGAAATTCAAATGAGGGGAGAGAAAAAAAAATGGCATATCCAGAATTCTCCCTATATTAAAAAACACAAAAATTTATATGATGTATGTACCAGTGAAGGAAAAAATTATACACAAAAGAAAAGTCACAGAAAATAATCAAATAGCTTCATTTTTAAACTAGCATGCTACCTGGCATTGCCTGGTCATAAGATATGCTTAAATATGATATTTAATTCATGTAGATTATGTATTTATTATTATAGAGACAATTTATTGATTATTATATTGAACCTAATATATAGTAGCGAGATCAAAATTAAAAATATATATAGGACTTCGGTGCCATCACCTAGAATTGAAACCAAAACATGCAACTCTCCACCCTTATTCCTTAACCTCTAAGCCATGCCTGTACGTATATATATATATATATATATATAAAAATTCACCTGTCATCTCTTTTTAAAAGAATGAATCACCTGATTATTGAAAACAAGATTCAAGCGCGCGCACACACACACAAATATATGTGTCATCCAAGGAGAAGTGCCCCCATCCACCACCACAGGCAGATTTGCTTAGATAACAAGGCCACAAATTAAGTGCCATGCATATACATGTCATAGTACTTGAGCAACCCAATCATCACCAGGAGAACAAGGTCACCCAAATCTCAACCAGTGAGACCTAGGGCTCTGAGAGATGACATGCTTAAGGGGTAAGGCAGCCCCTGTTAGGTGAAAACGGCTAAGAAATGTTTCACTCTAGTGTTGGGACTGACGCCATGCAAATGTCATACTTGACCAAATTCTCCCTGTGAGTGAGATCCAGTCAGTCGTCACCCACACGTCCTACATAAACAGTGACAAGGTCTGGTTTCAAATAAGACTTCGTCATTGGAACCGAAAGCTCGGTGTGAACCTCTAAACCCCCTCTGATGAAGAAACTTAGCCAGATGGTTGGCAGCCCTCTTATAGCGAGCACATGTAGTGTCACGAGTCATCTCGCAACGCTGTAGTACATGCCCAAGGCTCTCGACTTGACCACACTGTCCTTGACAGTATAAATTTGCATCACCACGCCTGCCCCTAGCACTCCGTGCCTTGGTACTTAGTTTATGCCGCAATAATACACTACGAATGTAGACTCTAGGAAAACCCAGTCGGCGTAACGAAGCTATCTATGAAACACCTTATTGCTCTTAGCCAGTTCGAGGCCAGCCCCGTCTGGCGACGAGACCAACACTTCTCTCCAACGTTGGGAAATTTCTTACTGCTCACAACCTGGCTCTCTATCACATCAGGGCGATTCACAAGGTTTAGAGTATTTTGAAATGAAGCAGAACGAACCATTTCTGAAACCATGGTGGAATCTGTCAAAGCAAACAAAATTGGGATCGAAACCACCAAGGAAAGCAGCCTTACTCCACCATAAGAAACAGCAGCATATATATATATATATATATATATATATATATATATATATATATATATATATAAATTCACCTGCTATCCTTTTTTTTAAAAGATGGAATCGCATGATCATGGAAGACAAAATGCAAGCAAGCAAAGTCCAAAGAGTTTTATTATATATATAGCTCTATTTTTAAATAAGAAAATCAAATTTTGTAGTTAAATGAACAGCTGAGAGGCAATATTGCGAATGCTATCTTGAAAACAAACAATATAACTCTAAATAATTCAAACCTTCAGAGTTTTTAAAAAGCCATGAAACAAGGGAGATAACTCAAATTCATTTAAAAATGATTTTCTATATAAAAATAAAACTACTTGATCAATTTATATGAATTTTGGAATATGATATTTTCTTTCAATCATGGGCATGTACATCGTACAGATTTTTAATTTTTGTTTTTTTAATATAGGGGAATTCTGGGCACACACCAAAATATGAAAGCTAGAATTTTTTCATTCATGGAAAGTTCTTTATAAAACCCCCTCTGAACTTATCACCTCACTGCAACATGAAATTCTTTTTTTCTTACCCCCTCCCTCCCTTATTGGATGTGTCCTCAAAGATGTACAAGATACGTCTGTTACCCTTCAGTTTGCAATACCAGCTTCATATCATCGATAAAACATGCAGCGTGAACGGACACTTGAACACCTCTTAATGTTTCGGCAAGAGGCTGTGTTTTATGCTTAAAAAAAGAAAAAAAGTTTTTCGTTGGTTGGTTTGTCACGCTTCAGTTTGAATGAATGCATCGTGAGAATATCAATTTGTTGTTGGTTTGATTTTTGATAAACTTGAGAGCTGGCGAGAGATGGAGAGGCAGGGGTGTTTGAGAAGGGAAGTGAAAGCAGGTCTGAGAAGAGAGGGGTGTCTGAAGGAGAGAAAGGAGAGATCTGAGAGGGAGGGTTAAGAGAGAGAGGTATGGTCTGAGGGAGAGAGAGATGGGGGGGTTGCAAGAGAGAGGGAGGGTCATAGAGAGAGAGGGAGGGTCATAGAGGGGAAGGAGAAAAAAAAAGAGGGTCTGAAAGGGAGGAAACAGTCTGAGAGAAAAAGAGAGAGAGGAAGACGGAGACAGAGAAAGAGGAGACCGAGAAAGAGGGAATTTCTCTGAGAGAGTAATCTGAGAGAAATAAGAGAGGAGGGAAGGATGGAGAGCGGGAGATAGATAAGTATAGGGAAACAGTCTGTGTATCATCTCAAGCTTCAGGTGCAAAGAAAAATATTTCTTTAAAGTCCATCAACACAATTGCAGGAAGAGAATTATTTTTGTTTCTTCAAGTCTTTCAGAAACAAAAAAAAAAGTAAAAAAAAAAAAAAATGTTTTTGAATTAAAATGTCAATTTATATACTTAATCATTTTTGGAAAAGTTTTTCTTTTTTAAAATGGTCATTAATGAAAATTGCATCAACTGACATTTTTTTTTTTTTTTTTTTTTTTTGAATACATTTTTCTTATATTTTCAAAATAGATTAGATAAATTAATTTCCAAACGACATAATTTGGCCAATAAAGGAAGAAATCACTTCTGGGCAACAAGAGGTCAGGGTTCAGTGGAAATGACACAAGTCACAAGGTCAAAGGGTGATGATGGTGGTAGTAGTAGTAGCAGCAGTAGTAATGAGAGACAATGTGATGGGTAAAGTTCAGACCACAAGATAACCGCGCCTCACCCCTCCTCTTTCATCGGAGGGTGGCGGTGATTTCTGTCTTCTGCTGCCTCTCTCAAGAATTATGTCGGGGAATAAATTGAAAGTTCTGGAATTGTGGGAAGACGAGAGAGACAGCTGACATAGCGTCATGTTTTCAGTACAACCTGCAGGTCATCTGGCAGTGAGCAAATTATGGTGTCGACATGCCGATGGAGTTTCACAACGCAGTCCTTCGTTACAGCAGACTGATTATTTGCAGCAAAGGTCTGAAAAAAAAAAAAAAAAAAAAAAAATTATTATGGTACAATGATATTGATAGGGGTCATATTTATTTTTTTAAAGATAATTTAAAAAGATGATCGAGGGTATCTATAATATTAAGGGCAAAATGGGCGCGAGCGTTTGTGTATGTTCATGAAAGGGTTTTTGCATCGGGATTCTCACGTCGGTTCAATTCTGCAAGAAGTTTTTGCATACTTCCCAGATCGTAATATCTCGCATTCGCAAACGGACATTATCTATCTTTCTTTTTGATCGAGTTAAACAAAATTCCCACTGTGCCGTTGTCTTTTTCATATAAACAAAGCAAAACTATTCGAACACAAACGCCTTCAGGCCAGGTAGTATCTGTTCTGCAATTGGTCCTTGGGTAATGTAGGGGAAACGCTTCATACCGAGATAATTACTATTTATTTGGATATTGTCAGAGTACCTCCTTTTTGGGGTAGCTACCCACCCTCCCCCACATTAAAAACAATTTGCTTTCATGGGAAGTTTAAAAGCAACGCCATTTCTGCAAGTCATCTTTTGTTTTTGATTGACTACGTTAAATTCGAACGCTTTAGACTTCTGGTTGCGTCATGGAGTAGCGGTAACACGTCAGATTTTCTTTCACTTTCTTTTCTGCCTTCGCGTCATGGGTTCGAGCCTGCCTGCATACTACCACTTTTTTTTTTTTTTTTTTTTTTTTGTTTTGCTCAACACACATCCAAACACCCAGGCAATGCCAGGCACCCAGGCTAGTAATTCTATAAGAAGCCATTTTTACAATTTTCTGTCTTTTCTTTTTAATACATACATTATATATATATATATATATATATATATATAAGATTGTTCCAAAATTAAAGCCTCCTATGTTAAAAAATTTTTAACTCTAAAAGTTAAAGAGCTACAAAGATAGAAATGGTATCATTAAAATGAGCAACCTTTTGTGCACTGGAATTTATTTTTCTACATAGTCACCACCATTCTCAATGCACTTTTCCCATAAATTCAATGGTGCATCTCTGCTTTTAACACATGTCCATGACAGAGGTTGCTTTAGGAGAGTTTTACACTATCAATATCTGCAACAAAGATATGAAACTCTCAGGTCAGGAATGTATAAGTTCAGTCATCATAACAATGCAATTTGCAATCATGTCTAATCTATTCGAGCGAAATAAAAATAAGAGGCCTTACTTTTAGAATGCGTTTTGTGGATGTGTGCGTGCGTGTGTGTGTATTACATATATAAAAAACTCAGCGGATTAAGGAAAGTCCACTCAATTCGTGTTTCCTTTTTGAAAATTAAATGTTTTTAACTCTTCCTAAAGTGTTTTTAAAACACATATATATATATATATATATATATATATATATATATATATATATATAAAAGCGAAAATGTATGTATGTATGTATGTATATACGCTTTTCCTCGATGTCCACAAAAGGCTTCTTTCAGAGAAGCGCTCGCTCGCTTCACAACTTCTTAAAACTTTTTATATCATCTATAAATTGTAATATCTCACACTTAACTACAGAGCTCGCCTGTCTATTTAATTTTATTAACTTTCAAACGTTAATTATTCCACATTTCCCGCATCGGCACGCGTTACATTCGGTTTTCGGTATAAACAAAAACCGAAACTCAACTAATCACAGGCCCAGAACCAGTGAACGTTTGGTCAATGTCGACTTCGTCATATCAGACGGGGGAGCGGGTTTTTAAAAACAAACAGATTTATTGACCTCATTAAAAACTGTCCCGCACAAAATGCTAACTGCTGAATACCTATTGCCATCACATCAATCAAAAACGCGCACCTGTTTTTTTTTCACACTTTACTATTTTCCAACTGCGTGTCGTCAATCCTTTGTTTTTTTTTCACGGGCACCTGTTTTTTTCACACACACCTACAAACACTCAGGTAACGCCGGGTACCCCTCGCTAGTATATATATATATATATATATATATATATATATATACTAGCAAGGACGCACAGCATTGCCTGGTTGTAAAATATGCTTAAATGATATTTTAATTGATGCAGATTTCGTATTTATTATTTTAGTTAATTATTTCATATTACATTGTACCCAATATATAGTCAGGATTTCAAAAGTAAAAACAAAATATGATTTGAATGCCATCAGCTAGAATCGAAACAAAAACATAAAACAGTTTCATGATCGAAACCATGTCTACAAGTTAAGCAAAGACTGAAGTTTATTTGTACTAAATATGGTTGGACTGTGGAAAGGAATGTGAATTTTATTAAATACTAGCTGATTTCCATGACAACAATGTTTTTGATAGACAAGATGCAAGCAAGAGCGGTCAACCAGTCTATAGACTTTTATAATTAACTCCCGACCTGCTGTAATCGTAACTCCCTGCACTGATGATTTCCGAAAAGATGAAACACTAGTGTCTGCAAGTATTAAAATAATTTTATATATATATATATATATATATATATATATATATACGAGCAAACAGTTAATAAAACATGCATTTTGCTATTTCCTACCCTCTGATGAGAAGGAAAGTATTTCTTTGAAACTCCGCGGATTAAGGACTATCCACTTATCTAGTGTTTCCTTTTCAGATTAAATATGTTTTTAACTCATTTCAAAGTGTTTTTAAACATGTTTTATTAACTGTTTGCTCGTATTATAAGCTCTCTCTCTTATTTAGTTTTATCGAGCTTTTACATCTGGCTGAGATTACTTTATAAATATTAATTCTTTCATATTTATAATATACTTGAATTTTTACCGTCTTAGATCATCTTGGTAAATTTAATTGTAATTTTTATTTTATTATATATATATATATATATATATATATATATATATACTAGCATGGGTGCCCGGCGTTGCCCAGGTGTTTGGACGTGTGTGTTGTGCAAAAAATAAAAAGTGGTAGTAGGAAGGCAGGCTTGAACCCGGACCGAGAAGGAGGAAAAGAAGGTGAAAAAAAAAAAAAAATCCTAACGTCTTTGCTGTTACGACCACCGGCAAACCAGAAGTGACGTAAGTTTAAGTTAAAGGCCAGACAATCGAAAAGAGGGGATGACTTTCAAAAATATTGATGAAAAAAGCGACCCCTCCCTGTAGAAAAGTGCCCAGTTGAGAGTAAAAAAATTATTTTAGCAATTTTTCGGTATTTGTCGTCTGAAGGGTCGAGCTTCAAAACGATACTGATCTTGTGAAAATTCGTTGCCTCTGTCGAAAGTTTTACGCAGACATGCAAACATACATACATTTATATATTTTAGCTCAAATTTTCGACCCAAACCGAATAAAAAGCTTGCACTATCTCTGAATACCCTTTATGTAAAATTTCAAATGTTTAGACCAGAAAATGTCTGAGTAATTTGGTAGAGATCGCAGAGGTCAAATATTTTTTTTTTAACTTTGACCCCTATTATGACTCCTTAATATTTATTGTTTTGGGCTAAAATCAAGTTATTAAGTTAGAGCCATGTCCAAGGTCCTGGATATGACCTTAAACTATATCCAGTGGTGAGGCCCCAGCTTGCGGGCTTTGGGGAGTGTTGAGCCACCCTTTAATTGCCATTGCGCCCAGGTCCACTCTGACCCGGAGTGGTAGTACCTGTTAGGGTCCCAACTATGGGTTAAATAGAAACCGACTTGAAAACAACAAATATATTCTATTAAAAAATTTTTCTTCAAAATCTTTGGATTTGGCATTAACCTGAAAAGGGTTGATATGCCATAAAATGAAAACAACCAACCAGATCCATGTCGAAGGTACCTATATCTAAAATTTCAATTGTTCATAACCCAAAATAGGCGGAGGAGTTTGGTAGAGTTCTCAAAGGTCAAATCATTGAACTTTGACCCCTTAACAGCCTAATTTCTGGACGAAAACCGATTACAAAGATTTTCCCAAATCTGAGTACCCTATATATCAAATTTCGAGTTTGTAGACTGAAAATTGACAGAGATATTGTGTAGGGAAATGTACACAGAGAGACACACTTTTATAGATATAGATTACTATAATTATTGTTTTTAATACTTGTCTGCAAGTATTAAAAACAATAATTATAGTAATAATTTATATATATATATATATATATATATATATATATAAAAATCATTACTATATTTTTTTTTAATACTTGCAGGCATTAGTGTTTCATCTTTTCGGTGTGTCAATGTGATTATGCTGTTATATATGTATTATGTATGCGCGTGTGTGTGTATATATATATATATATATATACACACACACACACACACGAATGACAATCACGTTAACACACTGATACTCGCCAGATCACCAAAGTTTAGCAACGATGAGCCTGGCCAGTACCAGATGAGTGACCATTTGGGAAAGCTAGGCGCTATATGTACCGCGCCGAATCGTAGAAATTTCCAAATTAATATCTGGGAGCACATTTAATTCACTGGAGGAGACACAACCTTGAATAAACTTGCCCAGCTGTACCAACAACCTGCTGCAAGATGCCTCCTTGTCAGGCACATATATGCCACAGCAAATGGTGACATCTGAAATTGTGCCTTGTGGATTACCTAAAATAATTTGTAGTTGGGGCTGGCTCAATCCTAATGAGCAAAATGTATACTCTTTCCAAGTTCTGCAAACGACTATATATATATATATATATATATATATACTAGACTACCCGTGATCGTTGGGTCAGTATGTTATATTAGCTATGGAATTCATGTATGAGTGTGACACTTGTGATGTAAAGAAAATAGTTTTTTTTGACATAACAGAAACATTTCTATGAAAGTATATTAAAATGAAAAAAGAATATAGATAGATTTCTATGAGTCGTTCTGTTTATTATAATTGATTATTTTTTAAAAGAAAATTTACAGTTACTGAATTATAAGTGGTTGGCCGTACTTATAGGTAAATGTGCACTGAGCAGATACAATAATACTTATAGTTAAATTCAAATTCTGATATATATATATATATATATATATATATATATGCTTAATTTCGAAATAATAACGTTAATATTTCAGTGCGCATGTTAAAATCTACAAAAGAAGCGATTTGTGTTTATTTGTATACGTTGGTATGGGTTAAACTTTATGCGCGCATGCACAACCGGATGTCGTAAACCAGAAAGTGGGTTACATACATCGTTACAAGGTCATTTGAGTTTTATATGTGTGTGTGTATATATATATATATTAAAAACTTCAAAGACTATATATATATATATATATATATATATATATATATATATATATATATATATAGAGAGAGAGAGAGAGAGAGAGAGAGAGAGAGAGAGAGAGAGAGAGAGAGAGTGAGAGAGAGAGAGAGAGTGAGTGAGACAGTGAGAGAGTGAGTGAGACAGTGAGAGAGTGAGTGAGAGAGAGAGAGTGAGTGAGAGAGTGAGAGAGAGAGAGTGAGAGAGAGAGAGTGAGAGAGAGGACAGTGAGAGAGAGAGAGACAGTGAGAGAGAGAGAGACAGTGAGAGAGAGAGAGACAGTGAGAGAGAGAGAGACAGTGAGAGAGAGAGAGACAGTGAGAGAGAGAGAGACAGTGAGAGAGAGAGAGACAGTGAGAGAGAGAGAGACAGTGAGAGAGAGAGACAGTGAGAGAGACAGTGAGAGAGAGAGAGACAGTGAGAGAGAGAGAGACAGTGAGAGAGAGAGAGACAGTGAGAGAGAGAGAGACAGTGAGAGAGAGAGAGAGACAGTGAGAGAGAGAGAGAGACAGTGAGAGAGAGAGAGAGAGAGACAGTGAGAGAGAGAGAGAGAGAGACAGTGAGAGAGAGAGAGAGAGACAGTGAGAGAGAGAGAGAGAGAGAGACAGTGAGAGAGAGAGAGAGAGAGACAGTGAGAGAGAGAGAGAGACAGTGAGAGAGAGAGAGAGAGAGAGAGACAGTGAGAGAGAGAGAGAGAGAGAGAGAGAGAGAGACAGTGAGAGAGAGAGACAGTGAGAGAGAGAGAGAGAGACAGTGAGAGAGAGAGAGAAGAGCAGTGAGAGAGAGAGAGAGAGAGACAGTGAGAGAGAGAGAGAGAGAGAGACAGTGAGAGAGAGAGAGACAGTGAGAGAGAGAGAGACAGTGAGAG
The DNA here is from genome assembly GCF_053919585.1 of Euprymna scolopes. Taxonomy (NCBI): domain Eukaryota; kingdom Metazoa; phylum Mollusca; class Cephalopoda; order Sepiida; family Sepiolidae; genus Euprymna; species Euprymna scolopes. The sequence continues at coordinate 82,564,784 of NC_136509.1, forward strand.
AGAGAGAGAGACAGTGAGAGAGAGAGAGAGACAGTGAGAGAGAGAGAGAGACAGTGAGAGAGAGAGAGAGACAGTGAGAGAGAGAGAGAGACAGTGAGAGAGAGAGAGAGACAGTGAGAGAGAGAGAGACAGTGAGAGAGAGAGAGACAGAGAGAGAGACAGTGAGAGAGACAGTGAGAGAGACAGTGAGAGAGAGAGAGACAGTGAGAGAGAGAGAGACAGTGAGAGAGAGAGAGACAGTGAGAGAGAGAGAGGAGAGAGAGACAGTGAGAGAGAGAGAGAGAGACAGTGAGAGAGAGAGAGAGAGACAGTGAGAGAGAGAGAGAGACAGTGAGAGAGAGAGAGAGAGACAGTGAGAGAGAGAGAGAGACAGTGAGAGAGAGAGAGAGACAGTGAGAGAGAGAGAGAGAGACAGTGAGAGAGAGAGAGACAGTGAGAGAGAGAGAGACAGTGAGAGAGAGAGAGACAGTGAGAGAGAGAGAGACAGTGAGAGAGAGAGAGACAGTGAGAGAGAGAGAGACAGTGAGAGAGAGAGAGACAGTGAGAGAGAGAGAGACAGTGAGAGAGAGAGAGACAGTGAGAGAGAGAGAGACAGTGAGAGAGAGACAGTGAGAGAGAGACAGTGAGAGAGAGACAGTGAGAGAGAGACAGTGAGAGAGAGACAGTGAGAGAGAGACAGTGAGAGAGAGACAGTGAGAGAGAGAACAGTGAGAGAGAGACAGTGAGAGAGAGACAGTGAGAGAGACAGTGAGAGAGACAGTGAGAGAGACAGTGAGAGAGACAGTGAGAGAGACAGTGAGAGTGACAGTGAGAGAGTGCTAGAGAGAGAGACAGTGAGAGAGACAGTGAGAGTGAGAGAGAGAGAGAGAGACACACACACACACACACACACAGACATATATATTAAAACTTACCAGTTTCTCTCTTAATCTCAAAATAAGGTCTACAATCTCAACTTCCTCTTTATCACGGATCCAGTCTTGGACATCCTGAAAATAAAACACAATCGACAATAATTCTTTTTAACATTCACATTGAAATTTACAGTATTTTATAGAATACACACACAAAAATAACTAATTCCATCAAGAAAATCCTTTCAAATATAAAATATTTAAAAGGGAAATTGAATATTTTTAAAGGAAAATAACTTTGTACTGGAAATTTATCTCCCTTGCCCCAAGACATTTTTGAAGCAGAGGTATCTGCCTTCATATTTTAACAAAAACAGAAACATGGAATCATTCAATATATGCGATCGACAATTGGCTTAGCAAAACCTCATCGTTCAAAGCGATTCCTTTCAGTTGTAACTTATCTAAATAAATCATTTTTATATTGTTGATCGACCGACTCGTTTTCATCCAATTATTTCTTCATATTTGTGCCTCACTATTCACAACCAAAGTAAGAAAATTTTTTGAGTTAGAAAATATAATTAAATACTATGTGAAACCGATAAACCGCAGGTAATGTCAAATAAAATAATACTTTGTATATCGAATCTGTTGGTAAGGTTACCGGATCAATGGTTGGATCATTCCATCACTCTAGAAGATACAGATTTCTCTTCTCCACGTCGGCATGGCCATGGAATATGTGCCTACATTAGAGATGGCTTTCCATGTAGTAGGGACATCTCCAGAGAATACCCTAAATTACTCAATATGTGCTTCCGGGTTGCACTTGCTCATACCACTGCGTTTATATTTGCCCTTTATTGCCTCAACAAGAGTAGAGTTATCTTTAAGAGCATATCTAAGAACATCTTGTCTACTCATCCTTCAGCTAACATTCATGTCTGTGAAAACTTCAATGTTCACAATGTGGAATGGTTAACCCACTCAAACAAGACAGTAAGGGGAGGTTCTGTCATGATTTCCTAATTGCTTATTACCTTATTCAGATTGTTTACGAATCCGTCTGTGTACCTGACACTGACGATCAGTATGCAAGTCTCCTTGACCTTTTTCTCACAACTTGCCCCGAGTTATATTCATTCTTCGTTCTATCTTTACTGGGATCTTCCGGCGACTCAATTTTCTCAGCTAAGATAAAAACAGAATGTAATAAGTCCTCAGACATAACTCTCCATCGTACAGTACATCGATACTCTATGGTTTACTGGGATAGCTTCCATACATTAAAATCAGATCTACCTCTACATTCGATGTTTAAAAAGAACGTTTTTTTCTATAATATCAGACCTGGCAGAATGGATAACTGTAGGTATAGACCGATTCATACCCTCCAAAAAATTCCAGCAAAAACCTAACAGCCAGCCATGGTTCTCTTCAGAATGTGCTGCTGGCATTGCGCACAGAAATCACTTTTACCATTGCTTCCAACATAATAGATGTATTGAGACTAAAGCCGCCTTCAGGATTGCCAGCAACCACTGGAAAAAAGTAATAAAGAATGCGAGAGAGTTGTACGCTAAGTCCGCAAAGTCCAAAGTAGCTGAGCAGCAGCTTGGTTCCCATCAGTTTTGGCAAATAACAAACAGAATCCCGAATAGAAGCGTGTGCATGATCCCAACCATCACTCAACCCAAGGTAATCTCGTCAACATCGAACAAAGCCAAACTGTTTGCCAAGAACTTTTCAGCTAATTCTACCCTATGCAATCTAGGCCGCTGTATTTCCTCCTGTATCAGAAAACACTATGCAACATACAAATATCTGTTCATGATGTTGCCAAACCAATCAAAAACCTTGATTCCAGTAAAGCAACTGGGCATGACAGCAATCTAATTATAGTGCCGAAAAAGCTTCAACCAGAACTAGCTCCCATACTTACAAAGCTGTTTAAGCGTTGTCTTAAGGAGAATTGCTTTCCAACACACTGGAAAAACTCTTCAGTATGCCACCTATTTAAGAATTCAGGTGATTGCTTATCTCTCTCTCAGTACAGACCTACAAGTCTTTTGTGCGTCATGAGTAAGTTGCTGGAATCTGTTAAATAGAGACGTAGTCAACCACCTCAGGAAAAATAACCTCCTTAATGACATGCAATATGGTTTCCATTCTACTAGATCAACAGCAGATGTGCTTAGTTATTTCTCATAGGATTAGTGAATCTCTTGACGGAGGCTTTTTTTCTAGGGCAATTACTCTTGGCATATCAAAGGTCTTTAATAGGATGTGGCACAATGGTTTACTCCATAAGATCTCCAGTTATAGTATAGCTGGAAATGTCGTCTCAATTATTAAATCATTTCTCTCTGATAGGTTCATAACAGTAGTGATTGATCGGCAGAAATCAGAAGCTCACAGTAATAATGCTGCAATCCCTCAGGGGTCCATCCTCGGCCCAACTCTCTTCCTGATATACATCAATGATGTTCCAAATCACATCCTTACATCATTCATAGACATTTATGCCGACGACACTACCATCTATGTTAACATTTCAAAGGTCGTAAATGACCAAGTTCTCAGATTCTCTCTCATCTGATCTTGAGCACATGGTGCAATAGGGAAGGAGGTAGCTGGTTAATTTTAATGCATCTAAAACTAAGCTTCTATCTTTACATCATCAACGCTTTGATCCTTGTCTGGCATCAATTGAAATGAATGGCTCTCGTCTTAGGGAGGCTCCATGTTTTGACAAGCTTCTGGGTCTAACTTTTACTCCTGACCTGAAATGGAACATGTACATCAAATCTGTTGGCAAGGCCACTGGAAAAATGCTAGGATCATTCTACTGCTCCATAGATATTTCACTGCTGATGCAATTCTCTACCTGTATAAGAGTCAAGTATGTCCAAGGATGGAGTACTGTTGCCACATCTGGGCAGGAGCTGCTAGAAGCAGCTCATCCTGCCTTGACAGAGTTCAAAATAGACTTCGTAGCTTAGTGGGGGCATGCCCTTTTCTCTTCCCTGCAACCTCTTTCCTACAGAAGAAGCTTTGCGAGCGTGTCTCTGCTTTATCGTTATTTTCATGGCAAGTGCTCTTCTGAGCTCCAATCTTTGGTCTCCCCTCGCCAAACTTTCACTGAAAACACTTGCCTAGCTGAAACCACTATCAACAATTTCCCCCATTCTTTGTCTGTGCCTAAACTCTCCCTATTAAAAACTATTTTATATTGTTGAACTTCATAGAATGATTTCCATGTCTTGCCATTCACAAATGCACTTCATAACAGACACAATTAAAAGTTCACACATACCACATTACTTAAGGCCTCCATATGTAAAACTTGGAGTTTCTGGTTCACTTCATGTTGTCGGTGTCGGTACCAGCCCTCAAAGTTGGTAGACAGGAAAAACCGTCTATAAAAGATTAAAAAAAGAGGAAATAAAATAAATAAAATACAAGAAATAAAACCGATAAATATAAAAAAAGCATTTGAAAAATAATACTATGCCATAAGCAAGTGATATATTTTTCTATTTTTTTAAATTTTTTTTATTCGAGGTTCCACTTGAAAATTTGACTGTAACATTCGGTTTCATACGCAAGTTACTGACATGTATATACAACACAACATAGTATGTTCTCTCTTTTTTCCGTCAAATAACAGACCTTTGTTTTTAACTGTTTTTCAACTGTTGTCTTCCAGTAATTCTCTGCTGGCTGGCTGGCTTGCTTTCAAAGGGGCAGTAGTCAAGTATACCTTATAAATCGCCACGCATCTTTCTTATCCTCTAGTCAATCAAATTTCAGCTGCTGCAGCTGGTTGTTTTGCTTTCGTCACCCAGGGAACAATGTTGACATGATAAAAAAAAAATTGGTCCCACGTCCCTTTCATTTTCTTCTTTTATTTCAATCTTGATGCATATGTTTTATTTATTTACTAGCGAGGGGTACCTGGCGTTGCTTGGGTGTTTGGAGGTGTGTGTGTGGGGGCGGGGGGTTAAAAAAAAAAGTAAGTATGAGGATCGAACCCGAACTGTTGAGGCAAAGTTGTAAATTAAAGTGTGTAAAAAAAAAAAAAAAGTGCGACGTTAACCATTGCTCCACCGCAAGATACTAACGGAAACATGTTTGAATTTATTTAATTACTTGGATTTAGCAGGTGCCCGCTTTAATGAGTTAATGAGGTCAACTTTGACTGAGGGATAGTATTCATTTACTGCTGAACGCTTTTCAGCCCCCCCCCCCCAAGATGTTATAGGAAAAAGACTAACCCATATGCGGCGAGCGACAAATATTGAATATTTATCTTCCCGAAATCGAGCAAATTAAATAGACAGGCGAGCTTTGTTGTTAACTGTGAGATATTACGATTTATATGTGATATAAAAAGTTTTAAAAAGTTGCGAAGCGAGCGACTGCTTCTCTGAAAAAAGCCTTTTGTTAACATACAGAAAAAGCGAACACACATACATACATACATTTTCGCTTTTATATATGTATAGATTTGCAGGCTATTATCCCCTATTTCATAGTTGTTTCACAACGTTTCGGCCAACTATTCCTCTGTCCACTGCACCTTCAGGGCCTGTGGCACAGTGGATAGAGATGTTCAATCTCTACGATTCCAAGTGAGCATTGTCTTAAAATAGTGGTTTCAATCTTGTCCAAAAGCAGGCCAGGTGGTTACTTGGCCAAAACGTCGTGAGACAACAACTATGGAATGCAGTGATTACTGAAGATACAGTTAAGAGATTCAGTATTCCTATCCCATCGCAGTTAACCACCTGATGAAGGCCAGAGGAATAGTTGGTGAAACAATAACTATAAAGATGAGGATAATAATGGAGAGGCGTAGTAAACGATCACCAAAATCAACTGCCTGCTTCAATGTTCAACTCCAACTCATCCTCTAGATCGCTTTATGCCTGACTGATCTTTTGGTGTTCGTCATTGTTCACCTACCCAGAGGACAACACCCAAATGGTCTTTGAACATTGCTTTTCCCACAAGACCGATTCCAGTGAGACTCTTCCATTAAATGACGCATTTACTTTTTCAAACAAAGAGAATATCTTAAAACATTATCTTAGGGAGAATTGCTTCCCAACACACTGGAAAATGTCATCAGTTTGCCCTGTATTTAAAAATTCAGGTGATCGGTCATTTCCCTCTCAATACAGACCAATCAGTTTCCTGTGCATCTTGATTAAGTTGCTAGAATCTGTTAATGTTATGGGGTTAAATGGTAATAAACGAAAGGAAACGAAACATGTATTCACATATATTACAGGCAAAGACCGGTTGAGAGTACCATTCTTCAACTGTGGGCGTTTGCACACGACCTGCTTCATCGCATACCAATCTCAGACTGCCGGGCATCAGTACTCGATACCGGAAGTGACGTCACCAATGGAAGTGACGTCATGAGATAGTCCATTAATCCCCTCCAACAGGTAAATAGAGAAGTAGTCAACCACCTCACCAAAAATAACCTCCTCAGTGACATGCAATATGGTTTCCATTCTGCTAGATCTAAAGCTGATGTGTTAACAATTATATCTCATAGGATTAGCGAATCTCTCAATGGAGGTTTCCTTTCTAAGACAATTGCCCTTGACATATCAAAGGCATATAGATAGGGTGTGGCATAAAGGTCTACTCCATAAAATTTCAAGTGATTCCTAGTCGCATGCATCTTCTACTCAGAGGAGATGACAATGTTAGGTTTTTGCAGTTCTCACAGGAAATTGCCAACGCCATTCTACATACAGTGCTTGGTATTCCCAAATGGTCACTCATCTAGTACTGACCATGCTCAATGTTGTTTAACAAAAATGTATCAGCAAGAGTATGTTACAGAAGTACACATCATGATTCTGGTGCCATAACTGTCATCAATCGCTATATCTATGTTTAAATATAACTATGTTTATTTTCTTTGGGTAAGTCTATTTATTACTGAAATGGGTAGGTCAGCTTATCCCATTACGCTTAATCTATCCATTTTCAATCCTCTCATAATATTCTTTATTGTCCTGCTGACAATTTGTCGATCTTATTTACCCTTATCCTCAAGTGGCTTTTTTTTTTAGTAAGAAAAAAGTTTTCAAGTTTATTAGGCCATTTAAAAAAAACAAATTCAGACCAAACTTACTTATACAGTCCCTCCCAATCTCCCTTTATTCCAGAGGTGAGCTGTGGACCAGAATGTTCGACTGTTTTCAAGAATTCTTCATCATCAAAAGGCCGGAGTCGTGGTGGTGCCTGATTAAATAGCACAGAAAAAGGAAAAAGATGAAATCAGTAATACAAAAAAGAAAATTTTCAGCCAACAAAACTGAGATTGGTTACAAATAAAAATACTAAAAAGGCACAATGGTAACCATTACTAATACAAACCAGGGTTCTACAGACAAATTTATATTTAGTTAACCCTTGACAACTAAATTTTTTTGTTTACTTGCCAAATAGAAAAGTTACTAGCTAAACCTAGGTGATTTTTGGAATATGCATCTTTGTTCTGCGACAAAGATTTTTCTGTGTTTTTGATTTTTTTAATTGTAATTCTAAATATGTACTTAACTTTATGTTAAGAATTGAAGATATAAACATTCAAAATTCTTCAGATGTTTTTAAACAGTCTTTGTTAAAAAAAAAAAAAAAAAGAGTACATTCTTCTATTAAACCTTTTGTTGTTTAAATAATTTGATTTTGCTAGTTTTATTAAAAAACAAAAAAGGTTGAAAAGACATTTTTCTTTAAGTAATGAGCTTTGAAAGATTGTTGGTGAAAAAAAAAAAAAAAAAAAAAACAATTACCAAAAGATAAGCGTTTTATTTTTAGTCACCACTAAAGAAAAAAAAAAAAAAAAAAAAATTATTTTAAATCATACACAAATGTGATTGTTTCACTTGCAATGTAAAGTCCTGCAGACATAAATTATTTTAAAGGAAATACTGTTGGGAAATTATTCAAGAATTATTTCCATTTACCTACTTATTTGTGACCGATTTGCATTAAAAGAAATAACATTAAAAAAAGTTTAAAGTACGTGACCATGAACTGCCATATAAAAAATTAAATTATTAAAAAAAAAAAGAAAAATAAAAAAGAAAAAGAAAAAAAAGAAAAAAAGAAAAAAAGAAAAGAAAAAAAGAAAAGAAAAAAAGAAAAGAAAAAAAGAAAAGAAAAAAAGAAAAAAAAAAAGAAAAAAAGAAAAGAAAAAAAAGAAAAGAAAAAGAAAAGAAAAAAAAGAAAAGAAAAAGAAAAGAAAAAAAGAAAAGAAAAAAAGAAAGAAAAGAAAAGAAAAAAAAGAAAAAAAAAGAAAAAAAAAGAAATAAAAAAGAAATAAAAGAAAAAATAGAAATAAAAAAGAAATAAAAGAAATAAAAGAAATAAAAAAGAAATAAAAGAAATAAAAGAAATAAAAGAAATAAAAGAAAAAAGAAATAAAAGAAAAAAGAAATAAAAGAAAAAAGAAATAAAAGAAAAAAGGAAAATAGAAAAAAAGGAAAATAGAAAAAAAGGAAAATAGAAAAAAAGGAAAATAGAAAAAAAGGAAAATAGAAAAAAAGGAAAATAGAAAAAAAGGAAAATAGAAAAAAAGGAAAATAGAAAAAAAGGAAAATAGAAAAAAAGGAAAATAGAAAAAAAGGAAAATAGAAAAAAAGGAAAATAGAAAAAAAGGAAAATAGAAAAAAAGGAAAATAGAAAAAAAGGAAAATAGAAAAAAAGGAAAATAGAAAAAAAGGAAAATAGAAAAAAAGGAAAATAGAAAAAAAGGAAAATAGAAAAAAAGGAAAATAGAAAAAAAGGAAAATAGAAAAAAAGGAAAATAGAAAAAAAGGAAAATAGAAAAAAAGGAAAATAGAAAAAAAGGAAAATAGAAAAAAAGGAAAATAGAAAAAAAGGAAAATAGAAAAAAAGGAAAATAGAAAAAAGGAAAATAGAAAAAAAGGAAAATAGAAAAAAAGGAAAATAGAAAAAAAGGAAAATAGAAAAAAAGGAAAATAGAAAAAAAGGAAAATAGAAAAAAAGGAAAATAGAAAAAAAGGAAAATAGAAAAAAAGGAAAATAGAAAAAAAGGAAAATAGAAAAAAAGGAAAATAGAAAAAAAGGAAAATAGAAAAAAAGGAAAATAGAAAAAAAGGAAAATAGAAAAAAAGGAAAATAGAAAAAAAGGAAAATAGAAAAAAAGGAAAATAGAAAAAAAGGAAAAAAAAAAAAAAGAAAGAATACTGCAGGGAAATTAGTTAAAAACAATTTAAAAGTCGTTCCAAAAGTAAGGCTTCCTTTATACAGATAATTATTTTAGAAGAAATATTGTTGGGGAATTATTCAAAAACTAGTTTCATTTATCTACTTATTTGTGACCTATTTGCGTTAAAAGAAATATTAAAAAGTAGTTTCAAGCAAAAGTAAGACCTATTTTTATTTTTTTTAAAACTCAGAGCTTTTTTAAAAGGAAGAGCTACCAAGGCAGGAGGGGCATGATTAAAATGAGTGACCTTTTGTGCTTCAGAATTTATTTTACTACATAGTCACCTCCATTCTCAATCCATTTTTGCCAGCCTCCTTTGATACCACAATCGTAAAAGTCCAGAACGTGCTTTGCCACACATCTTTATTGCTTCTCTGAAATTGACAAACCCATCTCTGAATTGTACTGACATCAATTGCATCGGCTTAGTAAACATTCAACAGGCACCGGTGAATGTTGATCAGTTCAATCTTTTCTTCATGGAAAAAGGCAATCACGCATCTCCCACTTTTGATGTGCATCCATGGCAGTGGTTGCTTTCTTAGAGTCTCACACAGTCAATATCTGCAACAGAGATGAAAAGTTCAGGCCGTGAATGCATAATTTCAGTCATTATAACAATGCAACTTTTAATCTCCTCTGATCCATTCAGGCGGAATTAAAAAAGCATAAGACTCCTTGTATTACATTATAAAAATTGTGATTCACAGGCAAACAGACAACATCCATATTTAATATTTAAAAGCAGTTTTAAGCAATTTACTTTGCTGTAAAAATGTCAATAAAATAATCTAAATTTAGCCATTTTGATTATTGGATGTTTTTTACTCAAACTCATTATTTATAGGAAAGTAAATTGCTTCAAGTATCTATATTAATATCTATATATTAATTTACTTGTCCGTACAATGTGTTGTCTGTTGAATTTGCATAAAAAAAACAAAACAATCTAAATTTTTTTTTAAATCAATTGTTTAGTTTTAAAAGGTTAAAAAAGAATTTACTAAAACATTGTTTTAAATTCGTCATAATTTTTTTGATTTTATTTTTTAATCATTTTATTTATGTGTTTTAAAAATTTTCAACTACTGTGGAATTTCCATGGGTTCTGCTAGTCTATATATTATTACTGTACTACCTTTAATGTATGTGTGTCACAGTTTCCAGATTATAAATTATTCGATTGGGAGATCCTATTTATTAAACAGGAGAATAAAAGGTGATAACTAGAGCTATGACAACAGCATATTCTTTTCCTTGTTTTGATTCTCATAAGTCAGCATTGAAACCATGTGAGTGTGGTCAGCTGTTACAATTAATTTTAGGGTGTATATTTAGAATTACACTTACATAAAAAAATTTTCAGAAAAATCTTTATGGTGTATGTACTCATCACCAAACGAAAATGTCATATTCCAAAAATCATGTAAATTCATCAACTAGTTTGATTTGATTTTATTTAAGAAAATCAAATTTTATGATTTTTTTTAGTGACTCTTTCACGTTTTGTTCAAGATTAGAAATGGATAAATCTGTTGTCAAATTGAGTTGTCTGAGCTTGAATTTTAATGCACCCTTAAAAAAAAAAAAGAAAAAAAAAAAATTATAGTGCCCACCAGCTCTCCCATTCAGCTTGTCATAAAATTTGATTTTTTTTAAATTAAAATTTATATATATATATATATATATATATATATATATATATATATATGAGAGAGAAAGAGAGAGAGAGAAAGAGAGAGAGAGATCTTTATGGTGTATGCATTTATCACCGAGCGAAGATGTTATATTCTAAAAATCACATAAATTGATCAAATAGTTGTTTTTTTTTAAAGAAAATAAATCTTTACGATTTTTAGTGACTCTTTCATGTTAAAAAACAAGTTAGTTAAATTGAGTTGTTGTCTACCCTTGAATTTTAATGTATGAAAAAAATAATAAAAATAACACCTACCAGCTTTCCCATTCAGTTAGTCATAAAATTTGATTTTCTTAAAAAATTGGAATATGACATGCTGTAATCATAAAAATTTTCTGTACTTGAAAAAAAATTTTTTTTTTTTTAAATAAGTGTAATTCTAAAGAATTAATTTTAGTTGTCAAAGAAAAAAAAAAATTCTTGCATACTTCATTAAATAAGTAGTTACCTTATGTGGGGAAATATTTCGTTGCAATGGCATCAGACTGGCCATGTGTCGTTCCTTAAAAAAAAAAAAAATAAAAAATAAAAAACACATTCAGCATATACACCTGTATATTTGTGTTAAAAAATAATTTTTAAAGTCACACATTTTATAAAACATTTTTTTTAATAAATTTAAATAAGAAAATTTGAAAACCTGAAAATGTTTTGAGATAAAATATTTTTTTGTTTAAAAGTTGACGTAAGGAATGAAAAGAAAAAAAAAAAGCTACTTCAAACTGAAAAACTAGTCCACGATAAGTGTTATATGGATTTAGATTCAGAAAACACCAATCCTCCTCTCTTTGTCAGAAACATCGTTAATGGAATATAAGAAAGGAGAAGCGAGAGTTTATGAGGTTGTCGAAAGTAAACCCAAGGTCCACTTTCTATGCTCCTGATTGGTCTTCCCCAAACAATAAAAGAACCGTTCAATGATTGAATTTAAAAGTACAGAATTTCTTAAATTAATTTATTTTTTTAAATTAACAAATTAATTAATATTATCGGTTCCTTTTATATTACAAAGCAAACCAAAAACTAAAAAAAAAAAAAAGAAAAAAAAGAAAAAAAAAGAAAAAAGAAAAAAAGAAAAAAAAGAAAAAAAGAAAAAAAGGAGAAAAAAAGAAAAAAGGAGAAAAAAGAAATAAGAAAAAAAAGAAATAAGAAAAAAAAGAAATAAGAAAAAAAAGAAAGAAAAAAAGAAAAGAAAGAAAAAAAGAAAGAAAAAAAAAAAGAAAAAAAAGAAAGAAAAAAAGAAAGAAAAAAAAGAAAGAAAGAAAAAGAAAGAAAAAAAAGAAAGAAAGAAAAAGAAAGAAAAAAAAGAAAGAAAGAAAAAGAAAGAAAAAAAAGAAAAAAAAAAGAAAGAAAGAAAAAGAAAGAAAAAAAAGAAAAAAGAAAAAAAAGAAAAAAAAAGAAAAAAAAGAAAAAAAAAGAAAGAAAAAAAAGAAAGAAAAAAAAGAAAGAAAAAAAAGAAAGAAAAAAAAAGAAAGAAAAAAAAGAAAGAAAAAAAAGAAAGAAAAAAAAGAAAGAAAAGAAAAAAGAAAAGAAAAAAGAAAAGAAAAAAGAAAAGAAAAAAGTAAAGAAAAAAAAAGAAAGAAAAAAAGAAAAGAAATAATTTTGTTTTTTAATATGGGGGAATTCTGGGTTACCAATGTTTCCATGACATAGTTTTGTTAATACTTCATAGAATACGGAAAAATAAGGCTTAGATAAGACCTGGGTACATTCTTACATTATCAAGGCAGATGTATGCAGTCTCATAACTTCTGTTCTTGTTTACGCATGTACATGGTACATTTTAGAAATATATACGAGGTATTTCAATAAGTTTCCAGACTTTTTTGTACATGCATTTAAAATTGTCATAGACTCTTGAAAATTTAGTATGTTATTGCTATATCTCTTATGAGATGATTGACCAATTTTTGCCTTTCAAGTTCAAATGAACAGCTACAGCAGAAATTGGAATACGCCCTACTAAAGCCTGATTGCCATAGCGGGTGAATTTTAAAGTGCAATCTGGACATGAGGACACTAGAAGAACGATATGCAATAAAATTCTGTTTTAAACTTGGAAAAAAATGCCACTGAAACATACGGAATGCTTCAGACTGCCTTTGGACCAGCGTGCATGAATCGAGTATCAGTTTTTGAGTGGCATAAGAGATTCAAGGAAAGCAGGGAGTCTATGAGGGATGATGGGAGGTGTGGGAGAAATAAGGAAGTCAAAGCACTAGAGTTGATTGGCCAAATAAAGAATTTCATGGATAAGAACCGTCGTATGTCTACAGAGATAATATGTGCACAATTTGATGTCAGTGTGGGAACTGTACACAATTATTCACAAGAAACTGAAGGTTTGTGTGAAGTTTCTCCCAAAGGTGCTCCATCCTTGTCACAAACTATTTGACCAAGATAGGTATCAAGACAGTTTCTCACCTTCCCTATAATCAAGACCTTGCTCCCTGTGATTTCCTGGGTATTCTCTAATGAAAATCTTTGAGTCTGTACATTATGAGAAAATTGAGGAGATGAAAGAAACTGTGACGAGAGTCATTGACATGCTCACACGAAAGGACTTCCATGGGGCCTTCCAGAAGTTGTTGGAACGGTACAAGTGCATTGCAGCCGGAGGAGATTACTTCGAAGAGGACTAAAGTTTCATGTGTGTACTACTAATAAAAGTGCTTATATGAAAAAGCCTGAAAACTTATTGAAAGCACCTCATATTTTGCATAATATTTTATTATGGATAATTAATTCTAGTTCTCAATATATAAAATCAAAAGAAAAGCTTAAAAGGATTTATGTTCAGACTCCCCGCCCCATATAAAAAAAAAAAAATCTTTATGATGTACATATTCATGACAGAACAAAAATATCATATTCCAAAAATCACATTATTTTTATAAAGAAAATTTTTTTAAGCAATTAATAGGAAGAACTCATTGCATTGCAACAAAAAATCGTGCAAGTTCGAATTGTAGAGTTACTTCCCTTGTTTTTGAGATTTTTTTTTTTTTTTTCAAAACGGAAGGCGAGACAGTGGCTCCTCTCTTACTTGTAAAATTTGATCTTCCAAGTAAAAAAAATAAATCTATTTGATCAATTTACATAATTTTTGGAATGTGACATTTTAATTTTGTCACGGGTTCATAAATCATGCATCAGTTTATTTTTTAATATAGGGAGAATTCTGGACAAGAACAAATGAAAACTATATCGGATGAAAAAAAAGAAAAAAAAAGAAAAAAAGAGAAAAAAAGAAAAAGAAAAAAAAGAAGAAAAAGAAGAAAAAGAAAAAAAAAAAGAAAAAAAAAAGAAAAAGAAAAAAAAAAGAAAAAAAAAAGAAAAACAAAGAAAAAAAAGAAAAAAAAAGAAGAAAAAAAAGAAAAAAAAAGAAAAAAAGAAAAGAAAAAAAAAGAAAAAAAGAAAAGAAAAAAAAAGAAAAAAAAGAAAAAGAAAAAAAAAGAAAAAAAAGAAAAAGAAAAAAAAAGAAAAAAAAAAGGAATCTTAAACTCACGAGTGGAATCATAAAGCTTTGTGTAAGTTCCAAGAAATACCTCCGTAGCATTGCATTCTGAACTTCCACTGGTCTTTTAGTTTGAGCACCCTGCAAAGAAAATAACAAAAGGATAAAAGAAACGCCATCATAATGTTCATTTTAATGTCTGTTTTACATGATTGCATGCGTTTGACAACTTTACAAAACTGACTTTCACATTTTTGAAAGCAGGACTACAATAATATATATGAAATCTGGACAAATTTAAATATCATATTAAGCGTATTTTATGACCTGGCAAAGCAGCCTTCATCCCCACTAGTATATATATATACATATTATTGTTGCAGACCTGTGCTAGGGGTCACACATGAAAGAAACCACAAGTAGTGTAAAGTGTATAAATATATGTATTTATCATAAATAATACAGGAGCCACTAAAGTGGTATGAGAGGAACATGTTCGTAGCATGCGGTTAAACATGGTATGAATTTCTCCATCTAGTCTCTGAAACCAGAGGTATTCATAGGACTGGTTGATTCCACTTAGTTCTCAAATAGGGGTGATTTGTATCCCACAACAATTATGGAGTAAACTTTTGTATAAGCAGTATTGCCTGAAGAAGTCTGTAGTTACTTGTAACTGGCTGACCGAAACATGCTCATGAATGTGTAGCAACATTAATATTAATGTAAAACAAATAAAAGCTACATATGTGGATATGTGTGTGTATAAAGAATAAAAGATCAATTAGGTTTCAAGAACGCCAGACAAAATAAATCTTTCCATATATTAAATATCGATCTACAGATGCCATGCATGTCAAAAGTCAACTAGTGTAGACCCGGTCATCTTTCATTTTGCTAATTTCCTGGGGTTCTTGAAACCTAATTTATCTAGAAAAAAATAAAATGGAAAAGTTGAACTACAAACCATAAAATAGAATATCACAATAAAAAGCTATTACAGCAATATTTTATAATATTTTAACAGATGGTATTTGTAATATTTTATAATATTTTAACAGATGGTATTCATAATATTTTATAATATTTTAACAGATGGTATTCATAATATTTTATAATATTTTAACAGATGGTATTCATAATATTTTATAATATTTTAACAGATGGTATTTATAATATTTTATAATATTTTAACAGATGGTATTTGTAATATTTTATAATATTTTAACAGATGGTATTTGTAATATTTTATAATATTTTAACAGATGGTATTCATAATATTTTATAATATTTTAACAGATGGTATTCATAATATTTTATAATATTTTAACAGATGGTATTCATAATATTTTATAATATTTTAACAGATGGTATTCATAATATTTTATAATATTTTAACAGATGGTATTCATAATATTTTATAATATTTTAACAGATGGTATTCATAATATTTTATAATATTTTAACAGATGGTATTCATAATATTTTATAATATTTTAACAGATGGTATTTGTAATATTTTATAATATTTTAACAGATGGTATTTGTAATATTTTATAATATTTTAACAGATGGTATTTGTAATATTTTATAATATTTTAACAGATGGTATTTGTAATATTTTATAATATTTTAACAGATGGTATTTGTAATATTTTATAATATTTTAACAGATGGTATTTGTAATATTTTATAATATTTTAACAGATGGTATTTGTAATATTTTATAATATTTTAACAGATGGTATTTGTAATATTTTATAATATTTTAACAGATGGTATTTGTAATATTTTATAATATTTTAACAGATGGTATTTGTAATATTTTATAATATTTTAACAGATGGTATTTGTAATATTTTATATATTTTAGCAGATGGTATTTGTAACATTTTATATATTTTAGCAGATGGTATTTGTAACATTTCATATATTTTAACAGATGGTATCTGCAATATTTCTCATAGAAGAAATTTATAAAGGAATGCGTGTTAAATCAAAGAAAGAGGATTGAATAGAATTTAGGGAGAGTAGTTTTCTAAACGATTATCTCCCTTTGTTCTATTTTTTTTTTTTGTATTTTCAGTCAAATGTTTCTTTATAACTTACACATACATATAAAAAACAAATACTTTGCAGTATACATTGTAAAATACATTCTTATGAATGTCTCATGGGAAATGTTCAGTGATGCACTTCCCTAATTGCTGATTTTGAGTTTTGCATCATATGAGATTAAACAGTCACCCTGACCTGAATCCAGATGCATTAGATTGTCTGCTGTAAGCTCTCAGCTACAAGTGATGAGATTGCAAGAAGTGTTTTGACAATATTAGGTCTTTCTTTTTTTTTATTAGCAGTTTAGCTCTAAGCTGAACTGCTAATAAAAAAGGGGAAAATAAAAAAGGGGAAAATAAAAAAGGGGAAAATAAAAAAGGGGAAAATAAAAAAGGGGGAAAATAAAAAAGGGGGAAAATAAAAAAATGTGGAAAATAAAAAAATGTGGAAAATAAAAAATGTGGAACTTCTATGGGTTGTGCTAGTAAAAAATAAGAAATATAATTAACTTACTTTTATGACTCTTTTTAAAATCACTTTATCCTTGTTCAAAAAGGTCTTATAGCGTGTGTAGACACCTGGCAACAAAAGACATATTTCAATCAATAAACAAGAATAAATTTTTGGAACTTAGAAATCTAAATACTAATTTACTTGTCCATACATCCAGTGTCACAAAAATCACAAAATTAATTACCTCCCTTTATAGTTGCTCTTTATCAGTTAAAAATCATTAAAACCATATCCTCTCCAAAAATTTTAAAAACAAAAAACATGGCTGTCTGTTTACAATTTCAAATCCTGGTACTAGCCAGGTTAAATGTTGCTTAACTTTGGTGATCTGACAAGAACCAGTGTGTCAATGTGATTATGCCATATATATATATATATATATATATATATATATATATATACACACACACACACACTCTTATATTCTTTCTTAATTTTTAAATTTTATTTTTGTATTCTGTTACAGTAGCAATAACCATAACATTATCAGCAGGTATCTGAAACCAAAATATTAAATTATTTTGTTACAGAAATTGCTCTATCTTTTACAGATTATATATATATATATATATATATATATATATATACACACACACTCTTATTACATTTATAAGTTTTATTACAATAACAATTTGTAAACAATCTCCACCTCCATTTCATTTTCAAATTTCTTAAAATCTAAAAACAGTACCTTCTTGAAGATATAAAATTTTTAACATTATCAAAGATGAGAAAAAAAAGATAACATGATGAAAAAAGATTTTTAAAATTCAAACTGACAATTGTAGAAATAGAAGAAATTAACATTAAAAATCCGATTCAGTGTAGAAAAATTGGATGCAAATGTTGAAAATAATTGTTAAAACGACATTGCTTAAGTAAGGTTAGATTAAGCAGAAAGCTGGAAAGTTTAATGACAAGTTGATAGATTGGTATAAGGGTTACATGTCAGAATATTACATCACAGACAGAAAGCCGCTAGTGACATGTAGTAGATAAGCTGATAAAATCTTTCTTTTTTTCTAAAGATTGAAAAAGCAGTAGTATTTGGGACAGCTACTTCATATACCAATGGCTGATGTCCTGGGAGAGGAAAAAAATGTGGGTTATTTGTATAGCGTTACATACTACCTACCTTTTTCATTTTTTCTTTCACACCTACAGGATCTTATCTTAATAATTAAAAACTCTGGCCATCCGACACATTAAAAATACATATATTTAGTATCTTGAGAATTGTTCAACTGGAACCCATATGCGGCATTTTGTACAATGAATGAATAGCTCTCTAGAATAAATCAAGCACTAAAACTGCTTCAGCTTTTAAATTTTTTTTGTTTTCAGTTGTTTGTTATTCAAAACAAACATTTATTCATGAAACTTACCTTACAATGAGTGTTTTTTTTATTTTAATTTTCTTAAAGTTTTATAAAATTTGTATAATATTGCATTTTCTTTGTAATAACAAGAAAAAGAAAATTGTTTGCATTTTTCCAATCAATTTTTCATTGAATTATCTTCATAATGAAAGAAGAAATATATTTTTCCACGGAAAACTTGGCCAGTGTTGCTCATAAAAAACCCCCAAAAAACTTATGTTTGGCATCTTTCAGTATCTTACATAAATTGTCACAAAAAATTCTGGCGATACCACGGTCCTTATTCTTCATCCTGACTTGCTTGAATCTTGTATGTAAATAAATTCTTTTATATTATAGACTAGTGGAGGTGCCCGGTGTTTGGAGGTGTATGCGTGTTGGGGGAGCACAACGAAATGGAAATTTAACTGTTTAAATATTAGAGAAAAGAAAAAAAAAAAAAAAAAAAAGAAAAAAAAAAAAAAAAGAAATTTTCAGATTAGGTCCACCTCCACAATTTTCTTTTAAATGACTTTTTTTTGGGGTTTTTGACTATGCTAAATACGAAAATCGCATTGAAATTTTGCAGAAATAAGTAGCTATCGAGATATAAAAATTCATATTATGCATTGTATTCTTTGGCAGCCATCTTTTTTATGCGCCATAAACAACTCATCTATGATTGACACTGCATGCGCATATAAAAGATGGCCACCAAAGAATACAATGCATAATACAAATTTTTATATCTCGATAACTACTTATTTCTGCAAAATTTCAATGCGATTTTCATATTTAGCATAGTTGAAAACCTATAAAAGTTGTCATTTAAAAGAAAATTGTGGAGGTGGACCTAATCTAAAAAAATAAAAATACAAAACAAAAACTATTGATTTCAATATTAACACTTTAAAAATGGAAAAAAAAACATTTTTTGTAAATGTGAAAGAAAAAAAAAAGCGGGGGTTGGTGGCAGGTAGGCTCGAACCCGGAGCCTTGAGGCCAATAGGCTGACAACATACAACTGCGCTACGGTGACGGAAGCAATGTAAGATGTTAAATTTAGCGATTAAAAAGTGAAGGAGTTCAAACAGGTGCTTGATTTTATTGAGGTCAAACAACGCCATGGGAGAATGAAATCCTGTAGTTAACTATTTCTGCGAGACAGTTTTTTTTTTTTAGTTTTATTTTTTCTCTCCCCAACTTGTTGGAGGGCGGGGCAAATGAACAGCAATTATCTGATATGATGGTTTTCACTGACATTGATTAAAGTGCTCATTGCTTTTCTGGACGTGCCGCACGAGTGCTAAGGTTTATTTTAGTTTTGCTTTTTTATACTGAAAAGCCAAACACATGCGTGGGCCAATAAATATGGTGAAAATCGCGCGTAAAAGTTGCCCAAATTAAAGATACATGCTGAGTCGTTTTGTAAATCTTAGATATTATCATCTCGGTAGCATATAAAAAGTTATAAGAATGAGTGACCAACCCGAGAACCATCCCGAAAAAAGTCTTCGCTGGACATACACAAAAAATGCACACACACACACACACACACACACACACACACATTTTGGCTTTTATACATGTAAATTTGCTTAATAAATGTCTTATTCATTTAAACATTAAGTATTTATTTAAATTAAAAAGAAAATCCATTTTCAGTTGAAGAAACACCAATATTAAAAAATAAGACTTAGTCTCTTCACAGTGTCTCTCACATACTTATCTATAGAAGTAAAGCAGTAATTTATATAAATAAAGCATCTATAATATAAATCTCACCTGTCTGCTTAAATGTATGCTTGCATGTATGTATGTCTGCCTAAAACTTTCCACAGTGGCGACGGATTTTCACGAGATCGGTGTTGTTTTAAAGTTCGACCCTTCGGACGACAAATATAAAAAATATTGGCTAAAAACATTAATTCCTTCACCCTCGACTGGGCACTTTTCTCCAAGGAGGGGTCACTTTTTCGCCAATACTTTTTAAAGTTATCCCCTCTTTTCGATTGACTAGCCTTAATTTAAACCTTTACCACTTCCGGTTTGGCGATAGACGCAATGACAAAGACGTCACATTTTTTTTCCACATTCCTTTTCTCCTCCGTGGTACGGGTTTGAGCCTGCCTGCCACCACTTTTATTTTTTTTTTTTGCTCAACACCCACCTTCAAACACCCGGGCAACGCCGGCCACCCAGGCTAGTTAATTTATATAAACAAAACAGTAGATGTGTGTAAATATTTAACCAATAACCTCTTAAACTACTGTTTACATAACACTGAAATTAACAGGAAATAGTAATCAGACATCAAGGATGGTTTTTAACAAATAAAATCTTTGTTTGGATGGATAATGCATACAGAAATATGTCGGCAAGTTGAAATGCAAAAATGCTTGTTTGCAACTTGCTGATATATTTCTATTACTTTTGCGCATGTGCAAATTCATTCATAGCTTTAAGTATTTTAATTTTAAATCATATTTGTTGATAGCTCAAACAGCAAGGAATGCAGCTGGAGTGTTAAACGTTTTGGTTTTAGCTGATGGCAGCCTATAGATTTCTTTTTAATTGTTTTGAAATCAGGTCTATGTACATATAATATTCAATAGAGAATTGGCTCTAATAATACAAAATCTGCACGAATCTAATTTATAAAACTCAATATGTCTGTCTCCATATTTTTAAACTCTCTTCCAAGACTAAAAGTCGCAGAGCGATGCTAGAAGCCTCAAATGATTGGATGTTTTATGGATCATTCTTTCATAGGTGTTTAGCTGGTTAAGAGTTTTTAAAGGGGTTAAAATTTAAAAAAAAAAAAAAAATCGTTAAACATTTTGTACATTCATCTTAGTTTATTTTTAATCAGTTCTTAGGCATGTCATGTTGGTACAGTGGTAACATCAACTTTGAATGCTACAGTTTTGGATTCAGTTTCGATTCTAGCTGATGGCACCCAAATACATTTTTTTTTAATTTTGGAATCACGACTATAATAATATATACAAAATCTGGACAAATTAAGATATCATAGTAAAGCATATTTTACGACTGGAGAAGGTAGAGGGCCCGCCTTGCTAATCACCTTAAAAAGGTGAATACTAAATGCTGACAGTGGATGTGAATATATTTATCCTTGAAATGAAAGTGCGAGTAAAAAATTTAACTTAAACTAAATAAAAAAAGTCTTTTAAAAAATTTTTAAATAAAAAAAAAAAAATCAAATCAGATAAAAAAATTAAAATTTTAGTTTTTTTTTTTTTAAATAAAATCAAAATTTGTATTTAACATTCATTTATTAACAAATACTGAAAATATTTCATTAAAATCATAAATACTCTCATTTTTGGTGGGTTTTCTTTCAGTCAGAATTATTCAACTTTTAGTTACAAAAAGTAAAGAAAGAAAAAATATATAAAAAGTTTACAAAAAAAAAAGAAAGAAAAAAAAAAAAGAATTACTTTTACTTTTTTTGTTCATCCCTAGATGAAAAAAAATTTTTTTTTAACCATTCCAATGAAAATCCCATCGATCCATTCCAATGTCGTCCACAAAACTTATACTTACCAGGTTTGGAATCTAAAGTTTTCAAAGCAGTAGATTTTTTCAATTTATTGAACTGTTTGGGGGAACTTACTGAAAAAATAGCGAAAAATCTCATCAATAAAACAGTGAGCACTTTTTTTATTTTTTTTTTACATGCATCAGATACGCATGCAGATGCAGCACATTTATATGCAATTTTAAGGAAATGTGCAACCATGCACATTATGATAGAATGCATGCAATTCAAAAGCCAAGATGCATGCAAAGTTATTCATAAATTAATATGCAACAGATGTGCAACACGTTTTTTTAGAGATGAATGGATGCAATTAATTCATTGCATGTGTACAATGCGACATGTTTTAATGCAATATGCAGTTTTTATGTTTTCAGTTTTTAACAAACTAAATATTATTGTCCCCAGTTGTTATTCCTTCAATCAATCATCTTGAGAAAGTCTTGAAATAGACAAAACGTTGATGGACAAATTTAGTTTTGCTTGACCTTTAACAAATAAATATTTTAGTTTAATAGCTAATTAGAAAAGGAAACCCACATGATTTTTGGAATATGACATCTTTGTTCAATGACAAGCATGTACATCAAAGATTTTTCTTGACTATTTTTTTTTAAATAATTATAATTCTAAATATATACCGAATTTTATGTTGAGACTTGAAAGTATAAACATTCTAATTTTTTCATTTTTTTTTTTTTTTTTTTTTTTTAGACAGCCTTCATTAAAAAAACAAAAAAAAAAAAAAGAGCTTTGGAAGATTGTCGGTGAAAACAACTTCCAAAATATAGTTTTATTATTTCTAATTGGCAATTAAACAAAAAAAAAAAAAAAAAAAAAAAATCACTTGCAAATGCAACCGTTTCACTCACAACATAAAACTAATAAATAATGTTGGTTTTTCTGTTTTCATTTCCATCACAGAATATTATTTCCGTCATTTGATGATACATTCCAGCAGTTCTGCGAGATAGCCTAGTGGCAGAGGTTTACGCTTCTTTCCATGGGGTCTTGATTTCAAATCTCACTAGATTCATCCATTCTGATGAGTCGTAGACAACAAAACACGTGTCAGTGGATAATATTTTAAATTATATTTTTTAAAATTATATATATAGTTTTATTTACAGAAAGTTTAGAGGAGATAAGTCATCAGTACCATCAATTTCAAACCTGATAATTGGGGACCTTTTTAGAAGAGAGCTTGATATGGGTATCTAAAACGGTCCCCAATTATCAGGTTTGAAACTGATGGTACCGATGACTTATCCAAACTTTCTGTAAATAAAACAAATAATACGCTCTTATTTTAGGATTTTTCCTTATAGAGCACTACTGGAATCCTTTTTTCTAAAAAATATAACTATATATATATATATATATATATATATATATATATATAAATAGTCTACAGATCAATCAAAATGCAGATTTATTATTCTTTAAAATAAACATTTATTTAAATCCTAATTTTTAACACATAAGGGTCTTCATCAGCAAGATACAATTTTTTTTCTTTACACAGCATGCTGTTACTTGATCATAATCTCCTGTTCTTAGTGAAGATTTAGATTTGTTTTTTTTTTGTTTTTTTTTGTCAGAGTCCAGTGACCTTGTGCCTTGATGTGCATGTGTGACTATTATTTTTTTATTTTTTTTTTTTTTTTATTTTTTTTTTTTTTTTACATTTTCCCCCCAAACAAGGCACATTGCCACTTTGGTGTAGGGGGCTACTATCAGGGGCAACAACTACTGGGGTACTATGTTGCGATTTGGGCAGCAAGATGTCGGTTCACGTTACCCTTGAACTTCTGCATGTCAGTACAGTTGGGGAGCAGTGGCCTGGAATGGAATTCCAGAGTTTAGCAGTTCTTTGGAAGAAACTACTGGAGTAGAAAAATTTTTTACATCTAGAGATCTCTACTGTGTGGGGACGGGATTTAGCTGCCTGTCGTGTTTGTCGAGGGTGTCTAAGTCGTGGGGGCACAAGTGTCTAGTTCGCCAGAGCATTCACCATTAAAATACTTGTAGAACAGGCAGAGGGATGCCACATTTCGTCGATGAGATAGAGGCTGAAGCTTAGATGCCAGTTCAGGGCCTATCAGATTGGCGACTCTCTTTTGAACCTTGTCTAGGAGAGAGAGACTAGTAGCAGATGCACCAGCCCAAATGTGACAGCAATACTCCATGCATGGGCGAATGGTGGCCTTATAGAGGTACAGGATACTTTCGGGTGTTAGTAGCTTTCTAGCACGGTAGAGAGAGCCCACTTTCTTCGCAGAGGCCCTGGCATATTTCCACTACTTGAATGCATTGAAATTTGTATATTTTTTTTTTTTTTAACACCTATCAACCTCTATGGATTATTCAAGGTCAGTTATGTCTTTAATTGGGATTCTTTATTTTCTTGATTCAGATCTTCTGATATCTAATCTGGGTAGTTTTTTCTCTTTATATCCATATTAGAAGCGTTGACTAAAATTTTTAATATTAAATACATATTGAATACGTTTGAAGCAAAAATTGTAACACAAAATTATTAAAATAAACAATTGTTTATTTTTAAGAAATATAATTAAGTGTAAGAAAGACTTTCTTGTCAGTCTTTTATATTTTTTTCTCTTTCTTTGCCATGATGTTAAGTTGAAGAAAGTTGAATGAAGAGTCCACATGATGTAAACTGCGATGTTTTTATAATGTCAGATAGTTACGCCTGGCTGCGCGATTTGAAAATGTGGGTAGTTTTTTTTTTTTTTTTTTTTTTTTTTTTATTATATCCATATCAGAAGCATTGGTTGAAATTTGAAAAATAAAATGTTTTGAATATGTTTGAAGCCAAAATTGCAATGTGAAATTATTAAAATAAAGTTTATTTTTAAGAAATACGTATTTTATATTTCAGTCAATGCTACTAATACGGATATATATATATATATATATATATATATATAACTACCCAAATTTTCAAATCGCGCAGCCAGGTGCACCCTACCTGACATTATAAAAACACTGCAGTTAACATCATGTGGACTCTTCATTCAACTTTATTTAACTTATCATGGCGAAGAAAAAGAGAAAAAATATATAAAAGATTGACAAGGGAGCCTTACCCTGAAATATATTTCTTAAAAATAAACACTTGTTTATTTTTATAATTTTGTGTTGCAATTTTGGCTTCAAACGAATTCAATGCATATTTTATTCTTCAGATATATATCTTTAGCTCTTTCAGAGATTTAAAAGACATTTTCTGTTTCAAATATATTTTTCATATTAATTTTGAAGAAAGACATTCTAAGATTCTTTAGTATTTCACATTCCAGAAGGATCTGTTTGATTGTGAGAGGTGTTTGGCATTTGCTACATTTTGGTTGTAATCCTTTATTCAGAATAAAAGAGTGTTTAAGATTTGTGTGCTCTATGCAGAGCCAGGATAAGATAACTTGTTCGTTCCTGGATTTTTTGAAAGCAGGGACGGACATATCTATATTGCGTCTAATTTGAAATAATTTGTTTTGGGTATTTTTGTTCAAGTTTTCTAGCCATTTATTTTGGAGAAGTTTATTTTTGGTTTCAGATCTGTATATAGAATTTTGAGATTGAATGTTGTGTTTTTACTATATTATATAGTTTCTGTTACATCTGACACTAGTTAATAATTAACCAACAAATGGTTAAAGGACAAAGTGTAATCCTTAAATTTATTTAACAACTTACAGATTAAATGGTAAGAGTTGCTCGATGCACAAGGATTAAAGTATATCATGTGAAGCACACTGGTCTTTCTAAACTGTCACTTTCACTCCCAGGGTAGATAACTTTCCCTCCTTTGATGCAAGGGAAATAACTCTGTATTATTTTTAGTTTATAGAGCGTCTTACACTTTTTTACTTCCTTTCCATGTTAGCAAGAGTCATGGTATAAAAAGAAATGTACCAAACCATATCACAGCTCAATAGAGTAAATTTGAAGCCTTTCTCTTTTTATGTTATGAGATATCCTTCCTTTTAAAGAGATTTTTAGTTATATTTGATCTGTAATTATGGGACATGTACTTTTTTTTTTTTTTTTTTTTTTTTTTTTTACAAAGGCATCACCACATTATCAAGGCCCAGAGGCCACTCAAGGATAAGGGTTAAAGAGTGTACAGTAGAAATTGGTCAATATAGTAATCATTAGTAATGAAAATTTGGTAAATTTAATAACTTATATGGAACGGCTCATCAAGAACTTATTTACTTTAGACTTGAACACAACCATATTGTAGTCAGCCGGAAAGCAGGAAAACGGAAGACAATTCCACAGGCGTGCAGTTCTAAGAAAGAAGCTTTGTTCATGGAATCTACGTTTAGGTTTAGGCACAGATAAAGAGTGGGGGGAATTATTGATAGTGTTTACAGCTAGACGAGTGTTTCTTGTGAAAGTTTGGCGAGGGGGGACCATAGATTGAAGCTCAGTTGAACACTTTCCATGAAAATAACGATACATCAGAGACAAACTCGCAACATCTCTTCTGTGAGATAGAGGTTGCAAGGAGGAGAAAAGGACATCTCCTACGAGGCTACGAAGTCTATTTTGAACTCTATCAAGGCAGGACAAGTCCTTTCTAGCAGCTCCTGCCCAGATGTGGCAACAGTATTCCATCCTTGGACGTACCTGGCTCTTATATAGGTAGAGAATAGCATCAGCAGTGAGATATCTACTGGATCGATAGAAAGATCCCACCATTTTTCCAGCGGCCTTGGCAACAGATTTGATATACGTGTTCCATTTAAGATCAGGAGTAATGGTCAAGCCCAGAAGCTTGTCAAAACTTGAGGCCTCCTGAAGACGAGAGCCATTCATTTCAATTGATGACAAATGTGGATTAGAATGTTGATGATGTAAAGAGAGAAGCTTGGTTTTAGATGCATTAAAAGTAACCAGCCACTTCTTTCCCCATTGTACTACGTGCTCAAGATCAGAGGAGAGAGAATTGGAGAGAACTTGGTCGTTTACTGTCTTAGATGTGGTACCATAAATGGTAGTGTCGTCAGCATAAATGTCTACAAATGATGTAAGGATATGATTTGGAAGATCATTAATGTAGATCAGGAAAAGAGTTGGGCCCAGGATGGATCCCTGAGGGACACCGGCATTAATACTGTGAGCTTCTGATTTTTGCCCCTCAACTACTACTCTTATGAACCTATCAGAAAGAAATGATTTAATAATTGAGAAGACTTTTCCAGCTATACCATAGCTAGCGATCTTATGAAGTAAACCTTTATGCCATACCCTATCAAAGGCTTTAGATATGTCAAGAGCAATTGCCCTAGAAAGATTGCCACCGTCGAGAGATTTGCTAATCCTATGCGATATAACTGTAAGGACATCTGCTGTAGATCTAGCAGAACGGAAACCATATTGAGTGTCACTAAGAAGGTTATTTTTGTTGAGATGTTTGATTACTTCTGTATTTAACACAGATTCTAGCAACTTACTCATGACGCACAGGAGACTTATTGGCCTGTACTGAGAGGGGGATGAGCGATCACCTGAATTCTTAAATACAGGGCATACTGATGAGATTTTCCAGGGAGATGGGAAACTATTCTCCTTAAGACAACGTTTAAACAGTTTTGTAAGTATGGGCGCTAATTCAGGTTGAAGTTTTTTGAGTACTATAATTGGAATACCATCAGGGCCAGTTGCTTTACTCGAATCAAGGTTTTTGATTAGCTTCGCAACATCACGTACAGATATACGTATATCACATAGCGTGTTTTCTGATACAGGAGGAAATATTGGGGGTTGGCGGTCTTGGTCGCAAAGGGTAGAATTAGCTGCAAAGTTCTTGACAAAGAGTTTGGCTTTGTCTGATGCTGACGAGATTACCTCAGGTCCATTGATAATAGTTGGGATGGAGCACACACTTCTGTTCAGGATTCTGTTTGCTATTTGCCAAAACTGGTGGGAACCAAGCCACTGCACAGCTACTTTGAACTTAACAGATTGAGCATACAACACTCTTGCGTTCCTTATTACTTTCTTACAATGGTTGCTGGCAGTCCTGAAAACGGCTTTAGTTTCCATACATCTATTACGTTTGAAGCAGTGGAAAAAGTGATTTCTGTGTGCAATGGCAGCAGCACATTCTGGAGAGAACCATGGCTGGCTGTTAGGTTTTTGCTGAAACTTTTTAGAGGGTATGAAATGGTCAATACCTACAATTAACCATTCAGTTAGGTCTAATACTATAGAGGACACATCCTTTTTAAACATGGAATGCAGAGGTAGATCAGATATAAATGTACGGAAGCTATCCCAGTCAGCCTTAGTGTATCGATATACTGTACGATGAAGAGGTACGTCTGGGGACTTATTACATTTCATTTTTATCTTAATTGATACAACAGAGTGGTCGGAAGATCCAAGAGGCGACAGAACAGAAACTGAACATAGTTCAGGGCAAGTTGTGAGAAAAAGGTCTAGTAGGCTCGCATACTGGCCGTCATTATCGGGCACACGGGTAGGTTCCTGAACAATCTGAGTGAGGTCATAGGCAATGGAGAAATCATGACAGAACCTCCCCTCATCATCGGTCTTGTTTGAGTGGGTCAACCATTCGACGTTGTGAACATTGAAGTCTCCACATACGTGAATACGCTGAAGGATAAGTAGAAAGGACTTGGTCAATTTTCTCAGATATGCTTTGAAAGATAGTAACTCCACTGTTGTGGGGGCGATAGAGAGTAAATATAAATGCAGTAGTGTGAGCTAAAGCAACCCGGAAGCACATATAGGGTAAGTTAGGATCTTCCCTGGAGATGTCCCTCCCACATGGAAAGCTATCTTTAATATAGGCACATATTCCATGCCCATGGCGATCTTGGGGGTCAGATTTAGAAGTTAAGTTAGAGTATCCTGAAATTGCAAACTCATCTAGGGAAATAGCCTGTCCAATGCAGTTTCACTTAAAAATAAAAGGTCTGGTTTAGTCTCCTGTAATTGGGTTTCAACCTCTGGAAGGTTAGAACGGAGACCCCTGATGTTGGAGAAGGAGACATGGTAGTAGGGGTCTACGTTGGAAGTTGGAGAACCGGGTTTAATCGTGTATTTTTTCTTGAAACTTGTCATGATGAAATTTTGGAATTTGTGGACTAGGTCGACAGATTTACTTAGAGCAGGACAGAGAGGGGAAATTAAGAGAGAAAAAGAAACGAAGAATTTTTTTTTTTTTTATTTGTAGCTAATGATAAGGTAAAGCCGTAACAATTACCCACTAGTATGGCATCGAGAGGCCCCACCAGAAGCTACTGCATGGTCCAGAATCCATTCACCAAATGGCAATACAGCAGCCCCAGTACTTTGCACCTGCTGATAGGACAGCCTCCTTAGTGGTTAATCCAAGGTTCGGGTCCCTGACTATCAGGCGGATAACGTCAGCCCAGACAAAACGTTTACCTCCAGCACCCTTACTAGTGACATGGCTACAAGGATAGACATAGAAACAGAAAATTTCCGCCATCTCAGCCAACTGTTCGCAAAAATACTGCCAACCTAGAAAACAGCTTTTTCTTCTCCCTTTGTCCGAAAAATCACTCATTTAAAAAATGAGGACTGAGGGACAAATAAGAAGCGAGAGTAACAGGAGCTGACGATAACGCATCCACAATGCGTTTTCTACTCTCCATAAATACTACTTTGAGTTAGTATGCATGTGATTTGATATGTCTTGGGAAACAACTTTAGAAATTCTAATTAAGAGAAGTATTTAAGGTTTTGGTGGTATGGCGCAGGGAAAAGGTAGTTGGTATAGTAATCTGTAGTAGAGGATTGTGGTGGTGTTAAATTTAAACAAGAGTTAGAATAGAGCAATATGTTAATGTCCAAAATGGAGTGGCATTCATGTGATGGTTAAAGCAGAGTTATATATACCAGCAAACATCAAAGCGGAGTTATATATTCAAGCAAGGGTCAAAGCAGAGGAGACATATTCAAGCAAGGGTCAAAGCAGAGGAGACATATTCAAGCAAGGGTCAAAGCAGAGGAGACATATTCAAGCAAGGGTCAAAGCAGAGGAGACATATTCAAGCAAGGGTCAAAGCAGAGGAGACATATTCAAGCAAGGGTCAAAGCAGAGGAGACATATTCAAGCAAGGGTCAAAGCAGAGGAGACATATTCAAGCAAGGGTCAAAGCAGAGGAGACATATTCAAGCAAGGGTCAAAGCAGAGGAGACATATTCAAGCAAGGGTCAAAGCAGAGGAGACATATTCAAGCAAGGGTCAAAGCAGAGGAGACATATTCAAGCAAGGGTCAAAGCAGAGGAGACATATTCAAGCAAGGGTCAAAGCAGAGGAGACATATTCAAGCAAGGGTCAAAGCAGAGGAGACATATTCAAGCAAGGGTCAAAGCAGCGTGATATATTCAAGCAGGAGTCAAAGCAGAGTAACATGTTCAAGCGAAGATCAAAGTAGAGTGGCATGTTTATCTTAGATTAATATTAATTTTGCAACAATGGAGAAAGAAACGTTATTTTATAAAAATAAGCAAAAAAAAAAAAAAAAAAAAAAAAAAAAAAAAACAGTGACAGAAATAACAAAACTTAATAGAAAAAAAAAAAGTTTCAAAGAAAAATAAAAGCATCCGTTAATATCAAGGCAAAAACTGATGATGCAATCAAATAAAAAAAAAGATTAAAAAAAGCAACACAATTTAAAACCTGAAAAAGAAAATCATGTCGATGCACAAGTTTGTCTGTTTTTGGCATATTTAATATTCAATTCATACAGAGAGAGTCACAAGTTTGACTTGAAGGTTGAGATGCACTTGAGGAAAATCAGAGGTTAGTATTACATCCGATGAAGTCGTAGCCATAGTAGTAGTGGTTTGATAATCTTCGATGTTTATTTCTTCTTTTCAATAACCAAATTAAAAGAAAAATTATCATCTTTGCTGTAATGGCCATTAATACGAACACGACAACAAGCTCTTAGGAAGGAAATAAATAGGATCAACTCCCTCTAGAGAGTAATCTGAGTAGGTAGAAAAATAATCTAACCGTTATCGTTTCTCAGATGGAGCGCCTCATTCGCAGAAAGAAGGGTCTGGTACTACCCAGGTAATCCCTACCGTGTTGAACTGAGTCTCGAGACGGATCCTCGAGAGTATGAAACGGAGGGAGGAAGAGTTTATTTGTTTGATTATCCGGTACTTATGCATCTATGTTACCGTGCTATTTTTGTTAATTTCATTTTTAAGTTAAATTCAGTTTTTATGATACTTTTGTTTATTAAATTGTCAGCTGAAAGTACAGAATAGTAAAAAAAAAACAAAAAAAAAAAATAAACACCCATGTTAAGAATGGTTTTCTAAATAGTTACGTTATTTCAACGGGGTAACATAGATACATAAGTACCGATTATTTTTGTGTTTAAAAGTCTGTTTCAATACAAACGCAGAATAGTCATCTAAGAATTTAAACGGAAATCCCAGCCCCGAGTTTTAACGAACAAAAACCAAAAATGGAATTTGAAGACAATAAATTGTGGAGGCACACACATTTGGAAAACCTGACCTTTTGAAATGTCAAATACATTTTATAAAAAAAAAAAAAAAAAAAAAAATCTACTTTTGACATGCATCTTGAAGTCAAAACAAAAGCAGGTAAATGCGTCACTACAGAAGAAAAGCATTTAGTATCTCCTTGTGATGCTAAGAAAAAAGATGCAAATGCTAATTTGAACATCTTCATCTTTGGTTAAGCATCCATTTTAAACGCTAACACACATTTGACGGCTTTAAGAAATGGACTTCCAAACTAACCAATCTCTGACCAGGTCTTCATTTATCTCTCTATATTATAGTCCATTATTATCACTTCCTCTGCCAACTAACCTTGTTATCATAACTGTTCTACATCCATCCTTATAATGTGACCATACAATCCATGTCTACTCTTCTGCACACATCTTTCTATACTCTCCAGATTAAATCTTCTTAGGTCACCAGAACTAAGCCTGTCTTAATTATTCACATTACACATCCATCATATCATTCCTATTAATGAAAACCATGTTCTCAACCCTTATTGGCCAGGGGAAAGGGAGTCTAAAAAAAAAAAAAAAAAATGAAAGAAATAAAATAGAGTTAAGACAGAAATCAGACATATTACAAAAAGGTCACTTTGTGGGAGGGGGGGGGTAACGAAAAAGAAAAATGAAAGAGAAATAAAATAGTGTTCAACTACTATTACATAAGTCATTTTGCATGTGTGTGTGAGTTCCGAAACAGCTGATCCTATCTTTTGCAAATTTCACACAAAGCTAATTTATATGTCTGACAGTGTTCTTAGATATGTTTTGTACAGAAATTCATCTAGTAAATATAAAAAAAAAAAATCTGATGTTTAGTTTTTTTTAAGAATTAATAATTTATTATTTCCCTTAGCCAGTGTAATGTAAAATATTCCCTGTAAAAATTCTTTTTTATCTATAAGAGAAGAAAGACTATGTTTAAGATCGTCAAGGCCAAATATCAGCCGATATGATATTGTAAACAACCTTCCATCTAATTCTGCATCTAGTCTGGTGCATTGCAGCATCTGTTGTGGCAATACAGTTTAGGCTGAAGTTGCCTCTCCAGATGCAGGCCTAGAAGAGTGATAAGGAGACCTAAGTTTGCCCGGTTACCAGGGTCCTCCTTTCAGTGTTGCAGACGAAGTCAGACAGAAAGGCAAGTGAATACAGTCAGAGCCAATGCAGCTGCAGGAGTTGCTCGATAGATGTTGCAGTGCTTTGCCATCCGCCTATCTGGACCCCAAACCAAAATTTTTGGAACAGTTTGCTCCGTCAGCCTTTCCCAAGGCATCCACAAGACAGTGGAATTATTTGGCCATAGTGATAGAAAATTTTTAAATATTGCCAATTTTGATAAAATTAACGGAGATCCTTGTTGTAGTTATGGTTGTATCAAAATAAAAGTGAAAACTATATATATATATATATATATATATATATATAAACGGTATTTATCGTTAAAAAAACAAATCTAAATTTATAAGCGATAAAAATAAACAGTAAAGTCATCTAGGAGTTTGTGGCAGAACGGTTAACGCGCTGGACTGTGATATACATGGTATGGAGTTTGATTCCAAGAAACAGTCAAGCTATGCTGACGAGAGGTAGTTATCTTGAAACATGCATGTACGTAGATTACTGTTTTAAAAATAATAAAAATAAGTAGAATGTTATATACGTCCAAATAAATTATGGGCGATTTTCTAAGAAAATAAAAATTAGCTTTGAGGCGAAGCTACTATTTAACCGTATTTATCGTTAAAAAAACAAATCTCTCTCTCTATATATATAAATAAAGCAAGCAGATTTAGACATAAAAAAAAAAAAAAAATGAAATTCAACTAAAAAAAAAATGGAGGTTTCACATTCCGAAATCTCAATCAGGATTAATTGATATTTTTGTTCAGTTAAAAAAAAAAATAAATAAAAAATAAAGAAAGAATAGTGAGGGGGAAAAACAATAAGCTTGAATACTATATAGCATCTACACCAGTTTCTTAAAAAAACATTGAAATTGCTTTCCGTCTTCTATACATAACCCTTTCCATCCAAGCAACAAATGCTTACCTTGGAGCGTGTTGAATCATGACAGGGGTTGCTTTCTCAGAAAGAAAAAATCCATCTGGAGAAGGCTAAAAGTCATATTGGCCGAACTATTGTGAGTTAGAATAATACAAAATTTACCCAATTATATCACTAAAGTTTTATGAGTACAAGAATGTACTGATCAATGACTAATGAATAATAATACTGACCAATGACTAATAAACAATAATACTGACCAATGACTAATAAATAATAATACTGACCAATGACTAATAAATAATAATACTGACCAATGACTAATAAATAATAATACTAACCAATGCTAATAAATTTCAACTAATTTGGGGGGGGGGGTTACATGCAGCTAGGATTTCTATAGAAAGATAAATGGAAATTTATAAATAAAAAAAAAAAAAATGTGAAAGAAAATGTGAAAGAAATCAAAAATAACTAAAAATAAGTGCAAGTCCAAATGTGTACATAATATTTTGAAAAAATAAAAAAAATAAAAGGTTTTGTAAATGTAAAGAAAAAAAAATTTGAAAAAAAATTTCGCAAAATAAAAGAAATTCATAAGATGAAATGAAATTCACAAAATATTCGAAAATAGCAATATAAGCAAAATTAACAAAAATAGAACAAAATAAAAAAAAAGTTGTTTTTTTTTAAAGTAAATCTTTAATTGAATTGATTTACAGCATTAATAATCTTCCAGACAAATATAAATGTACAGAAAATGAAAATAACATTTCTTAAAAATTATTTTTGATTTTACAGCATATCAACTCTTGCTTTATGCAAAAATTGCATTTTTTGTGTACATTTGAGTCAGAATGAACCTTGAAGTCCACTAATGAGTGACTTTGTATTCCCGAAAGTTTACAAATTGGTAAACTTGGAAGCATGTCTTGGTTCGTCATTATCGTGGAGACATTTCTGAAATGTCTTTTACATTCTGAGCATGGCAACCAGCTCCCGGAGGAGTACATGATAAGTCATTTAGACGATATCATGTCTATAATTTTTACTTCATCAAATGGTTTCATGCTTTGTCTGGACTGATCAAAATTAAATACATCCAGAATACATTACTCATAGGACATTTAAGTAAGAGTGGGAACATTAATCTTAGCAAACTCCCAAAAATTACCCTTAGAAGAATTAATATATATAGCAAAAATGGTAATTAGTAAAAACCTGGAGTGCTCAATAGTATTGCAGAGCATATATACATACATATATATATATATATATATATATATATATATATATATATATATATATATATATATATATTAGTTTTATCTGCTTAGTTACACATGTTGAGGCTACTGAATCCTGTCAACAATCCAGTAACTTCAGATATATATATATATATATATATATATATGAGCAAACGGTTAATAAAATATGTTAAAAAAAACACTTTGAAATGAGTTAACATATTTAATCTGAAAAGGAAACACTAGATAAATGGATAGTCCTTAATCCACGGAGTTTCGAAGAAATACTTTCCTTCTCATCAGAGGGTAGGAATTAGCAAAATGCGGGATCGGATTTTGCATGCAGAAGTATTTGATTAAACAACAAGTAAGTCAAAGATCTTACTTGAAAACAAAAAAAGTGAAGCAGAGGGAATATGGTAAAAAAAAAAGTGATTACACACGAATGGATAGTCTGGTGGAAGATAAAAAATCCAGTGACGGTAAAATCCAAATGTAAAACTTCAAGAAAGTTAAAAGAATTTCCATTTGTACAAGTAAAATCCAAATCCAAGGAAATCCCGTAATTGGAAGAAGATGGTCCATAATAATCCAAAGGCAGAAATCCATGGAATAATTCACAAAAATGTGTACAAGGAAAAAAAGAAAATATTCCAATAATATTAATAAAAGAAAAATAAGATGTGCTTTTCACTCTACTTCCGAGACATATATATATATATATATATATATATATATATATATATATATATATATATATATATATAGATAGATAGATAGAGAGATAGATAGATAGAGAGAGAGATAGATAGATAGAGAGAGAAGATAAGGGAATTACTCTTTTTAAAAGAAAAACCAAAGAAAAAAAATCTTTAAAAGAAAGGAAAAAAAATTGATTTGAAAACTATCAGCATTGGGTTTTCACCTGAGCAAATATTTCTATGCATGAGAGTATGTCTCAAATCAATTCTGATTTGAGATTCACATAAGGTTAGGAAGGGTAGCGGTAATCAAAGCTCAAAATGCAGTAAGAATAACCGAAAAATGAGAACGCAAGTCCAATCAGGAATATAAATTAGAATTTCTTATATGAAAAATTATCACAAAGATTATTAATGCTGTCAAAAGTTTAATTTGTCACAAAACTATGTAATAATAAAAATAAAAGAAAACCCCCAAGAAAAATCGGTAAATAAAATATTGTAAAAATGTGTGCAGAGGATTCTTGAACAAAAAAAAAAAAATAAAGGGGTGAGAGAATTTTAATGACTTACAAAATTTTGAGTCAGATGTCTGATTTTCTACAACAGAAAAACAGGAAATTGTGTTGTTTCGCTATAACTTTCCTCTGCTTTCAAGTTATGTTAACAAACACAAAAATAAAAAAAAATGTTTAAAAAGAAAAATAATTGCAATAAAACTCAATATTCGATAGTCACTCAATTGTGACAGCAAAATACTTTCCAGATAATTTTTTCTACGAAAAAAAAAAAAAAAAAAAAAAAAAAAAAAAAAAAAAAAATTATAATACTCTTTTTTCTCTTGTACAACCGTTATAACCCAATATTCTCTATTTTGTGTAGTTGATTCAGGAGTTATCTCTCTTGGATCAAATCGAAGTTATTTCCCTTAAATCTTCACTAACCAAGAAATCTTGGAGTTTTGTTTTTTATTTCCTCTAATAATACATTCAAAATATTTGTTGATATCACATCATGAAATGTACTCTCAATTTTACTTAGACAGAAAAAGAAAGTACAAGTAAAAAAAACAAAAACAAAACTATTCAGACCAATTTTTGGTATGCGTACAGTTTAATCAAGACATCAAAAAGTGAAAATATATTAAAAAAAAGTTATATTGTACGAATCTGTTTTGAACTGAAGATCTCAGAAAAAAATTTCACTTAATTTGATTGAGTAGGGTTTTTTTTTTTTTACAGCGGACAAACACGTTTTTATGACAGCACACTGAAGGTAGCCATGTTTGGATTTTTAGAACACGCCATGGGGTGATAACTCAGTTTAAAGCGCTAACACTCCCTCCCCATCTTAAATATTAGTTTTTCTTCCTAAAAATCGAAACATGACTTCCTTTTGCTTGGTATCATAACAAATTGTTTTTTAGCTGTAAAATAAAAAATTAAAAACAAAAATGACTTGATCAAATTAAGTGAAATTTTTTTTCCAGAGAACTTCATTCCATAATGGATATGTACAATATAACCTCTTTTTTTTTTTTTTTTTCGATATTTTCATTTTTAATGTCTTGATTAAACAGTACAAGTACCCAATTTTTAAATGAAATATGTCTCCTAAATTGTGATTAAAGTTAATGTTTCACACTGGATATCAAATAAAAATAGTTAGCTAATATAAGAAAAGATTAAACGCATTATAAAGAACTAGACATTTTTTAATTTTATAATCGGAACAAAAATAGTTGGCTAATAGGAAAAAATTAAACGTACCATAAAAAATGAGACGGTTTTTAATTTTTGTAAAAACGGTGATATCTAAAAACTGGCTTGTCGATTTTTCAGAAAAAATGTTCCGGTAATAAACAGTATGTCTAACTTTACAAAAACTAAAAAAAAAAACAAAAAAAAACCAACTATTTATTCATAAAATTTTTAAGCTGAGCATCTTGTCTGAATAATAGAACCACTAATTTGTTTGTTGGCTTCGGACAAAGCACTGGATAAAAAAGTGGTGAACTGTTGTATGACAACATGCTCCAAGGCATGCAAAGAGGGCTCACTTTAAAAAAAGAAAAGTTCTTATCAGAATACTCCCTATATTCTGAAAGAAAAATCTGTATGATGTACATATCCATGACAAAACAAAAATATCATATTCCAAAAATGATGTAAATCGATTAAGTAGTTTTATTAATCAGATAAAAAATAATTTTTAAGCCATTAATGGGAATTGATAGGCATTACTACATAAATCTTGCAAGTTTGAATTATTGAGTTATCTATTTTTTTTCTGACTTTCTAAAATGATGGACACAACAGTTGCTCTTCTAATTTTCTTTATAAAAATAAAACTACGATCAATTTATGATATTTGGAATATGATATTTTCGTTTCGTCATATACATACATCATACAGATTTTTTCTTAATTTTTCCTTTTTTTTCAATATAGAGAAAATTCTAGAAAACAAAAAAATGATACATCACTTCCACAATAGAAATAAGAATAAAGGCAAGGTGCTTATTTAGAATTACACTTAAAAAAAAAAAGAAAAAAAAAGAAAATACAGAAAAATCTTAATGGTATACATACTCATCATGAATGTAGATGTCATATTCTTAAAACCTATGTAAATTGATCAAGTAGTTATTTTTTTAAAATTTAATCTAAAAAAAAAAAAAAATAAATAAATAAAAAAAAAATAAATAAAAAAAATCAAATTTTCCAATTTTTAGCAATTAATTTTTTGCTGTCCACACTTGAATTTAAAAAATGACAGCTGACAACTCTACAATCTTACTGGATATAAAATTTGATTTTCTTATTTAAAAAACTACTTAATGCGATTTTTGGAATATGACATCTTCGTTTTGTGACAGACATGTACATCATAAAGATTTGTATTTTCTGTATTTTTTTTTTTTTTTTTTTTTTTTTTAATTGAATTGAATTCTAATAAGGCAATACTTACCAGTTCCACACATCTCACCAATTCTGATGATGTGTGGCCAGTGCTGAAGAGTCTTTGCAAAAAATGGATTTGTTACACCCAAAATAACGGGAGGCCTGGAAAATGAATAATACAATGAATACAATACTTATTGTTATCCACAAAAAGATTTCGATATACACGGTGAAAACAATATTTTATGAAGAGAAAGAGAAAACGACAAAGAAAACATGATTATGTTGACACAACGCTTCTCGTTAAATGACAGAAGTTAAGCAGCATTGAGCCTGGTCAGTACCAGATAGGATGACCAATTTGGGAATATCAAGTGCTGCATGTAAGAGAACGTTGACACCTCCCTTCAAGAACTGCAAAAAAACCTAACATTGTTATCTCCCTTAACCGGGATACGTATGCGATTGGAGATTGCTTGTGAATTTCATATTCTTAGACACTTCCTCCTTCAAGGAAAACTAGTTCAGGCCACCTAGAGCTAATACTGTTGGCTTTATAAAGAGAGAAAACAAGGACAAAAAACAGGAAAAAAAAGTGAAGCATTCATGGTCCTCCGTGAGTGCACAGTGAACGAGACATAAAAGAAAATGACTAAGTTCAGCATTGCCCCCCCCCCATCCCCATTTAGCCCCCGAAGTCTCCAGGGGACGTCAAATCCTAGTGAAAAGGAACAAATGGTGCACTTTTAGGCCTTAATATATGTAAATTTGAGTTCTGCAACATGCAAAACTGCTTAATAGACATACACAGAAAATTTTGAACAAATATGGTAAAATGGTCCCAAAAAGAACCTCTGGGGCACACCCAAGAGTTATCGCGATGTATAAACAAACAAAATGATATAGAAATCAGTTAGTGACAACTTTTCAGAAAGTTTTATAAAAATCCAAGGCATCAATTTTTTTTTTTTTTTTAATAAACACAAAAGTGCCAATTTCAGCCATTTTAACCCTAAACGCACCAATAGGGGGGCAACCGGATTTTTTTCCGGAAAATCCATTCTGTTATTTTTTTTTTTACTCATATCATGTTTAATGTTTGCGCAAAATTTAAAAAAAATTCCAAGGCATAGTTATTGAAAAAAGTGCAGACAGACGAACAGACAAGAGTGAATTTACAGGTCCACCCTTCTTGTGTCAGGGTTCCAAAAAATAAAAAAAAACAAAAAAGAAAAGAAAAATGTGAGGATTATATTCTTCGTAAGTGAATTGCATAAACTTACGGTGCTTGTGTTCTTGTTGTATATTCACGAAACTCACTGTCATGTATCGTAAAATAGGGTCTGTAGTCAAGACAGTAACGCAAAGGTGATATAAGGCTGAAAATAAAAAGCAGAAGACAATTAAAATCGGCTTTTCTATTTATTTTACATATGCATACCATTTTGTACAGTTCAGTGAAATAAAATTCAAGAATCAAGTCTTGGAAACTTTTTTTAACCTTGAAAACTATATAAAGATTTGTTTTTAAATTTAATTTTCAGTTCTTTGTTGAAAAATTATTTTGTCAGTAAGTCATTTAATCTCCTACAATCATTGAATTAAATACCTTGCTATCTCGAATTCACAATAGTCCTAAGTTTTCAGGGATCACCAATTGTTTGACATGAAACAATGTTTCTGGGATTTAAAAACAAAACCGTACATTAATTCATGGCTCACAACCACCCTTAAACAAACGAAGAAAAAATGTTCCGGATATTGGATCCAGTTTTCTGTTTTGCTTCATATTAATTAGGCTAACCTATTCATGTTAAAAAAAACAAAAAAAAAAAACTTATCTACATATATATCCAGGCTTGAGATATTCAAAAATAGAAACTAATGAACTCAACGAGGCTGTTAGATAGTGCTCGATAACAAGAGCAAAATATATTTTTTATTATTTATTCGAAGATAAACAGTTACATTTGGTCGGTACAAATAGCCATCTGATTCAGTCAATGAGACTTCATCAGGCGACCCTGAACCATTCGACGCTATATTGTATATATATATATATATATATATTTATACACACATTTTTTAGCACTTTATGATAAGTGACTCAAAAGATCACAAGCTGTTATATATAAAAAAAAAAAAAATGCTACTCTTATATAGTTGGATAGTGTTTAAGAGAGAAAATGTTTGGAAAATTATAAAAAAAAAAATAAAAAAATAAAAATAGTGCTTATTCAGATTGGCCCATATGGTGGCATTTTAAATTAAAGAAAATACAGAAAAGTCTGATGCACGTACCAGTCACAGGACAAAGATAAAAAATTTAAAAAATCATGTAATTCGATCAAGTAGATTTTTTTTTTAATTCAAGAAAATGAAATTTTACTCCATGTTGATAAGAGAAAAAAGTAGCAGCATTAGTAAAATCAAGGGCAGACAACCAATTTTCATTTCAATTTTGGGAAGCGGGGGATAATGTCGGAAAAACAACCGAAACGTAAGACTTAAAACCAAACAATAATTTATTAATAGAACGTGTATTTTTTTTTTTTTTTTTTTTTTTCAGAAAAGGCAATTTTCAAATAATGAAAACATTTTAGAAGATCATTTTATAAAAGTTAACAAAATTTGAAGAATATTAAAATGGCTTTGGCCTTCACTTAGCCATAAAAAAAATGGCATATTTTTTTGTAAGAAAAAAAAAAAAAAAAAAAACTCAACTACTTGATCATTTTTTGTGATTTTTGGAATATACCATCTTCATTCCATGAGAAATAGGTACATGATAAAAGTTTTTTGTTCATTTTTGTTTGTCGCCGTAAATACGAGTCTGAATAAGCACTAAATTGGCAATTTAGGTCTAGCCACAAATTGGCTAAGATCCTCCTAACCTAATGCCCCCCCTCCCCTATTTCCACAAACTGGCAATCTGGATCCAATGTTAGTACAAGTGTTGTTTCAAATGTAAAGCCTCCTATTTTTTTTTTAACTCAAAAAAATTTGAAGACCTACAAAAACTAGAGTGGTACCATTAAAACGAACAACCTTTTGTGCTCCAGAATTTTTTTTCTACATAGTTACCACCATTTTCAATGCATTTTTCAGGAATTCAATGATACATCTATGCTTATGACGTACATCCATAACAGGGGGTTGCTTTCTTAGTCTCACACTGTCAATATCTGCAACAGAGAGATTAAGCTTTCAGGTCTTGAATGCACAAGTTTGATCATCATAACAATGCATCTTGCAATCCCCACCGATCATATGGGTGAAATAAAAAATAGGAGCCATTACTTTTGAAATGCCTCTTGTTATTATTTTACTCTTTTGTATTACCTGTCATGAGGATTGAACCTTCAGAAGATTTTCACTTAGAACTGATTGAAATTCAACACCTATATCCATTGCAAACCCATAATAAAAAAATATTACTTACTTGACTAAGGCTTGCACTGTATTAGACGTGACTGTTGGTGATGCAGCCATAACAGCAATCGGCTAAAAAAAAACAAAAAAACAAAAACAAAAAAAAACTAGATCAAATTTTAATCAGACAAAATACATGCTAAAATATTCCTTAGTTTTGGGATAGTTATATATTTGATAAAACTTACTTTAGTTCTTAATTCGCCATAATTTGCAAAGGACTCATGAAGTTAGTCATCTCTTACAAAGTTTCTTTCCTAGAACTACCCATCTGTGAAATATGGTGCCAAAGGGCTGTTTCCCAGTAGACTACAACATGGTCGTTTTCAAGTCTAATGTGAACAAATTGTTGAACTGCCTTCAATCATCAAATTTTGTGCAATCAACACCATTATTACCAATCATTACGGTATTGTTTCACTACCCCATGGACACATTTAACTCTTTTCCTCGAGTAGACTTTGGGCCTTGATAAGTGGTGATACCTTAGTAAAAAAAAAAAAAAAAGTTTGTGTCTTTCACTTTCACCCTCTCTTATTTTACATTGTATCTTTTCATGATGGAATGATTCCAATACAATTAACGATTCTAATTTTATAAAAACTTGTGAATATTAAGCTACAAAATTAATTTTTAAAAAAATTTCCAGATTGTAAAAAAAAAAATAATATATGACTAAATGGGCACCCAGGCTAATAAATAAAATTAATTACCAATCATTACGGTATTGTTTCACTACCCCCATGGACACATTTAACTCTTTTCCTCGAGTAGACTTTGGGCCTTGATAAGTGGTGATACCTTAGTAAAAAAAAAAAAAAGTTTGTATCTTTCACTTTCACCCTCTCTTATTTTACATTGTATCTTTTCATGATGGAATGATTCCAATACAATTAACGATTCTAATTTTATAAAAACTTGTGAATATTAAACTACAAAATTAATTAAAAAAAAAAAAAAATTTCCAGTTTAATGTAAAAAAAAAAAAAAAAAAATGGGCACCCAGGCTAATAAGAAATAAAATAAGATAATAAAATAATAAGTAGTAAGGATGAGGTGCCTTCAATAAGTTTCCAGACTTTTTTTTTTTCATCTGGGTACTTTTATTGATAGTACACACATGAAACTTTAGTCCCCGTTCAAAGTAATCTCCTCCAGCTGCAATGCACTTGTTGTATCATTCAAACAACTTCTGGAAGGCCGCCATGGAAGTCCTCTTGTGTGAGCGTGCCATTGACTCTTGTCACAGCCTCTTTCATCTCCTCAATGTTCTCATGGCAGACTCCAAGCTTAGGGAATAACCAAAAGTCACAGGGAGCAAGGTCTGGACTATTGGGAAGTGAGGGGTTAAAGCGTATGTCTAACATTATTTCACTCTTAACAATGTACATCATTCACCTTGCCTTTATACAAGTGATAACATTAAAAATGTCTGACCCCCACCCTCCATGAAACCTGACCCAGTTGACTGCGAAAGAATGGATTACAATTTTTATTAATTCATCAAATATTAAAACAAGGAATTAAAATAAACAAAAATCCAAATCCTTAACCCATAGATTTTCAAAGATTAGCTCTTTTCATCAGAGGAAAAACATCAGTAAAGAATGCATTACTGGTTAGTATAAATTCAACAGACTTTTTATGTGAACTAAAAAGCATTTTAAATGAAATTAAAGAAAAAGTGTTAAAAGATTAATGGATAAAGATTAAGAAATCATGATTCTTTCTGTGCTATGAAATAGGTGCTGTCTAAAAGTGAACATTTTAACATGCTGAAAGAAATAAACGGTAAGATGAACATCTTGGAATTGGAAATATAGACTTTTTGTCATATATTAAGTTGGTGCAAAAATAATGTTTTTGATGTACATATATCTGATAAAAAACATTTTTGCACCAACCTTATATATATATATACATACTGTGTGTGCCAAATCAAGACTTCAAGACAAGGTGTTGATGGCAACTAAAAGTGTATTTCATTTTACGTTACAATTGTTTCAATGTCTAGTTCGACAATTTCAAGCATTATATCGT
This sequence comes from Euprymna scolopes, assembly GCF_053919585.1. Lineage (NCBI taxonomy): Eukaryota > Metazoa > Mollusca > Cephalopoda > Sepiida > Sepiolidae > Euprymna > Euprymna scolopes. Next base: position 82,608,465 of record NC_136509.1, read on the forward strand.
TTGAATGCTTGAAATTGTCGAACTAGACATTGAAACAATTGTAACGTAAAATGAAATACACTTTTCGTTGCCATCAACACCTTGTCTTGAAGTCTTGATTTGGCACACACAGTATATTAATGCTCAATTATTAAATGAGATAATTTTGTAGCTTAATCCTTAAGTCAACCATTTTTGGCTTAAAATCTATTGGTATATGAAAATTTACTGAATTACAGGAACTCAGTATATTACATATAAGTATATATATATATATATATATATATATATTCAGATTGAATAGTTTCATCTTTAAGAGGGATATGAATATGATTTAAATTACCCATTGTAGGGTAGGTAAAATTATTTTAAATATGTGTTGTACATTACCCGTCCTTGCAAAGGTTAAATTATTGCATATACATGCAGTAAATTTCCTATCCTAAGGAAGGTACAATCATTTCATACATGTGTAATACCCGTCCTAGGGTAGATAAAATATTCTTTTGCTCGAAATAGCAAATGATACATAGACATTAAAAATTCCTCTATCCTAATAATAACAAATATGTTCAAAATCAACTTCAATTTTTTCATTGTTTATACGGTTCCGAGCAACACTGGTTAGCTCTGCTAGTTCTTTTATGAAACAAAAGTCATCTAATTCTCTTACTATGAATTCACATCAAAATTAACGTTTTCAGAAAGGACGATCATAAAAGGAAAAAGAAAGACAAGGCAAGAAATAAAGAGGAAAAAGATTGGTTGGTTGTTTTATGGCATATCAACACTTTTCAGGTGATTTTGAAGAAATTCTGGTACTTGTACAGTTTAGTCAAGACATTAAAAAATGAAAATATCGAAAAGAGGTTATATTGTACGTATCTGTTTTGGACTGAAGATCTCCGAAAAAAAAAAATTCATTCAATTTGATTGAGCAGTTTTTATTTTACAGCAGAAAAACACGTTTTTATGAGAGCGCGTTGAAGTCAGCCATTACGAAATTTGTTGAACTCGCCAAAGGGAGATAACTCCAGTTAAAGCGCTGACACTCCCTCCCCATCTTTATTACTAGCTTTTCTTCCTAAAAATCTAACCTTTTGCTCGGTATCATAGCAAATTGTTTTTTCGCTGTAAAATAAAAACTACTTGATGAAATTAAGTAAAAAATTTTTTCAGAGAACTTCAGGCTATAACGAGTACGTACAATATAACTTTTTTTCAATATTTTCATTTTTTAATGTCTTGACTAAACTATGTAAGCGCCGAAATTTTTTTTAATAGAATTTTTTTTTTTCAAGTCGGTTTCTATTTAACTCATAGTTGGGACCCTAATAGGTACTACTACTCCGAGTCAGAGGGGACCTGGGAGCAATGGCAATTAAAGGGTCGCTCCACACTCCCTAAAACCCGCAAGGTGGGGCTTCACAATCGGATATAGTTTAAGGTCATATCCAGGACCAGAGGAAGAGGAAGAAAAAAAAAGAAAAAAAAGAGAAAAGATGAAGCAAAACAGATTAAAAGAAAAAGAATTACCCCCCTCCCCGAGGTAAAGCTCTGACGACTTTGCAGAAATCACCATAAAAAAAAAGGGGGGATTTTAATGAAAAAGTGGACAATTTACACTCATAGCAATTTAAGCAAGAAGAACTCACATCCACATTTCATATAACAAACTGCTTAACCCCCCCCCCCAAAAAAAACAAAAAAAAAACAGTATACATACCTCTCCTATCAGAACCAATTCCCATAACATTTGTACATGAGGTAAGACAGGCTGGAACGCACTAAAATAAAAATATGCATTATTTTAAAATAGGCACTAATAAAAAGTTCATTTTTAATAAATTCACTCAGATTTATCGACTAACATTTGCTAGAATAATAAACTTCACATTTAAATACACTCTAATGTGACAATAAAAATCTGCATAAATTCTGTTATTATTTCCATGGCAAGTGCTTGTCCGAGCTCCAATCTCTGGTCCCCCCCCTCGCCAATCTTTCACGATAAACACCCGTCTAGCTGAAACCACTGACAGTAATTTTCCCCACTCTTTATCTGTGCCTGAATCAAAACGTAGGTTCCATGAACAAAGCTTCTTTCTTAGAAGTGCATGCCTGTGGAACTCTGTTCTGTTTGCCTGTTTCCCACCTGACTACAACTTGGATGTCTTCAAGTCCAACAAACAAATTCCTGATAAACCGCCCCCTTAAGTAAGATACTTTATCAAATCTCCAATACTAACTACTAACTATTACTACAATACTATCCCATTGATTACTGTACATATAATAACCCTTATCCCCGAGTGGCTTCAGGGCTTTGATAAGTGGTGACCTCCATGAAAAAAAAAAAAAAAAGACTAAGACAAAAAACATTTTTTCTCTGTCTAAACAGGACGCTTGGAAACGTCACATATCTCTGATAACAGGCGATCGGCAATATTCCACTATCCTGAAGTAAGGGGTTATGCCTAGGAGAATTTGAAGAGAACAATGCTGACAAAACAAAATTTGGTGAAAAATCATACAGGTGAAAAATCATAGTTTGAAGCAAATTAGCAGGAAAACTCTTTGATATACTTAGGTATCACGCAAAAATATGTTTCTACACCAAAAATTAGGAAAAATTATTGGGTAGAATTTTAATTAAAAATAAGTTTAATCATATTTTGCTGATCCGGCATTGAAAAGAGCAGAAATCCTGTAAAGCAGGGGGAGATAACCAAGTGTCATTTAAACAAATAATGAATGGAGGATCAGCAAAATACGAATTTAAATTAAAAATAAGTCAGTTTTATCATATCTTGCTGATCCACTGTTCATTATTTAATTTAGTTTAAGTTTACAACAATGAGCATCTAATAACCTTTGGGTTCTTATATAGTACAAATCTAATATATAAACGGCTATAGGTCTGTCTGTGTCTACATATTTTCAAACTATCTCCTTCAAAACTAAAAGTCGCAGAGTGACACTAAGAGTGGCACCAAATGATTGGATTTTTTACGGGCCGTTCTTTTATGGGTCTTCAGCTGATTAAAATTGTTTTTAAGGGGTCAAAAATGGGTCACAATTGAAAAAAAAAATCGTTAAACATTTTGTACATTCATCTTAGTTTATTTGTAATTTTAATCGGTTTATATGCGTGTCATGTTGGTACAGTGTTAACGTCACTAGCTTGGAATGCTACAGTTTTGGTTTCGATTCTAGCTGAATGTTTACTTACCTATAGATATCTGCTTCATGAAGTGTCGGTAAAATAGTGTGAGCCGGCAGTGTAGGCTGCGGAAAAGAGAAAATATGGATACGATAAATAACAAGAAAGATGGAAGAAATTGCTTAATCGCCTTTGTCTGAATCAAGAAAAAACAAATGTCTTTTTTTTTTTTTTTTTTTTTTTTTTTTTTTTTTTTTTGAAAAACAGAGTATGACACATATACAAGGTTTTAAAATCTCACTGACGGAGATCACCAGCCAAAAATACAGATATAATAAAATAAAGATAATCTCCTGCAAGAAAATATTCCAGACAGAACAGAAATAATTTTGAGAAAAGTTTAAAAGATTAAAAAAAAAAAAAAACGAAACTAAATAGTCTACTATAATTGAGTATAAGTCAAAGGTTCTTTTTTCATTAACTGTCACACTGAGGTGTAGTGAAGTGCGCCATTCCATTCCTATAATTAATAATTACTCCACTTGCTCTTGATCCTCTCCTTATTTTTATTTCTATGACTGCTATTAGGGTTTGAGTTATTACTATTTCTCCTGGTTATATTGTTGCTATACTTGGTTGGTTGATTTTGTTTTACGGCATACCAACCCATTTCAGGTTATTTAATGCTGAATCCAGTGATTTCGAAGAACAATTTTTTAATAGAGTATATATATTTTTTTTTAAGTCGGTTTCTATTTAACCCATAGTTAGGACCCTAACAGGTACTACCACTCCGGGTCTGAGTGGACCTAGGAGCAATGGTAATTAAAGGGTGGCTCCACACTCCTCAAAGCCTGCAAGCTGGGGTCTCACCATCGAATATAGTTTAAGGTCATATCCTGGACCTGTTGCTGATCATTTTGTTATTTTTTCTACTGTTTCCATTTAGTATTTTGTTATGTGTTTTAATGATAATCTAATTTTCTGCAGCAACGAAAGCACCATTTTAAATTATTTTTATTGAAAATTTTAGAAGCGGTTTTCGATGAGATTTAGGAATTTCTCGCCAAGATTTTAGCACCTGATTATTGGATGGCAAATACCAAATTATATTCATTTTCTTCTATCATTAATTTTTTAATAGCTATTGGTATCCTGCTGCTTATATTTAATATTGATATCATGATAATCATTAGGTTTAGAGTTGTGTTGTAAATGTTGCTGGATTTATTAAATATATTTTTGTTGTTAGAGTTACTGTTAAGCCTATGCTCGATAAAGTTGGCAATCTGTTGAGAACACACACGCACACATACACATATATATAATTATTTATTATAATAATTATTCAATACCTACAGACACTAGTTGTTTCATCCTTTTGGGAATCATCAATGCAAGGTGTCACGATTAACACTGGTCGATAGATTCAAACCCGGCAACAAAAGCCACTTCTGACTTAAGCCATCTCTGACACCACAAGGACCTAATCCATTCGACCACCGTTAACCGCGAGAAATACTGTTGAAATTTAAACATTTATTTTTAAATATTTTTAACGTCTGTCAGAGTGATCTACTTGTCATATGATGATATGCGCATACGAGCTAAATTGACTTTATTTAAACTGTAAAGTGCTCAACGATAAGAAACGAGTTTCTTAAAGAGGCCGACATAATTATGTATTATAATAATTATTAAATACCTGCAGACACTAGTGTTTCATACTTTCAGGAATCATAAAATGACAAAATCTATATTCCAACATTCAAGATGTTGATCATCTTACCATTTCTTTATGTTGAAATGCTAGATTCTTTTGTCATTTAGTTACGTTGAGCTTCATAAAGACAAGGAATGGTATAAATATAAGGTGAAATATAATGAAATAAACATTTCTCCATATATATATATATATATATGGCTTAGAATGAGTGCTTTATGCCAAATTGATGATTGAATATAATTAAATTTATGCTCATTTTTGCATAAAATACTAATCTATTAATTTCTAACTGTACATCGAACGGATACCATAATACTTAGTTCGTTGCACCTTATAACAAAGGTCCATACAACATTTCAGCCAGATCATCCCAGTATTTTCTGAGAAAAAGTGGAACGGACAGACAGACTAAATATACAGATACTAACTATTCCTACTTGGCCCTTGAAGGAGTGAAATTATTTTAGATTTTAATTTTCATTTGTAATGTCTACAGGAAAAGAAATAACATTTTAGGTGTAAGGGAGATTACTCTTCATGCTTATATATAATAGTACTTGGAGAGCTGATGTAGATTTATGTCAACATCTTAAATCTGAAAAGAAAATGTACACATAAAATTATAAAAAATATTAACAAATGCTTTTAAAAATTTAATATATCAATTACTCATGACCGAACAAAAGAATTAACAAAAATGGCAAAGCCTAGATATTAAAAAAAAACAAAGAAAAAAGAAAAAGACAAAAAAAAAAAAAACGGATAGAAAAAGAAAGTAAAAATAAAAAAAATAAAAATAAAAAATAAAATAAAAAATAAACAGAAACAAAGAAAAAGAAAAAAGAAACAAAGATAAAAATAAAGATAAGAAAAAAATGAAAATAAATAAAAAATAAAAGAAATAAAAAATAAAAGAAATAAAAAATAAAAGAAATAAAAAATAAAAGAAATAAAAAATAAAAGAAATAAAAAATAAAAGAAATAAAAAATAAAAGAAATAAAAAATAAAAGAAATAAAAAATAAAAGAAATAAAAAATAAAAGAAATAAAAAATAAAAGAAATAAAAAATAAAAGAAATAAAATATAAAAGAAAAATAAAAAGAAAAATAAAAGAAAGAAAAAATAAAAGAAAAAATAAAAGAAAAAATAAAAAAAATAAAAAATAAAAGAAAGAATAAAAAAATAAAAAATAAAAAATAAAAATAAAAAATAAAAATAAAAAATAAAAATAAAAAATAAAAATAAAAAATAAAAATAAAAAATAAAAAATAAAAATAAAAAATAAAAATAAAAAATAAAAAGAAAAAATAAAAAGAAAAAATAAAAAGAAAAAATAAAAATAAAAAATAAAAAGAAAAAATAAAAAGAAATAATAAAAGAAAAAATAAAAGAAATAATAAAAGAAATAAAAGAAATAATAAAAGAAATAATAAAAGAAATAATAAAAGAAATAAAAGAAATAATAAAAGAAATAATAAAAGAAATAATAAAAGAAATAATAAAAGAAATAAAAAAATAAATAAAAAAAATAAAAAAAGAAATAAAAAAGAAATAAAAAAAGAAATAAAAAAAGAAATAAAAAATAAAAGAAAAAATAAAAGAAAAAATAAAAGAAATAATAAAAGAAATAAAAAAATAAAAGAAATAAAAAAAAAAGAAATAAAAAAATAAAAGAAATAAAAAAATAAAAGAAATAAAAAAAATGAAAAAAAAATTAAACTTATAATTAAATCAAAATAAACCCAGATCCCATCTTCAGACATCAACAACTACAAACTAGTTGCCCCATTGGAGAGGGTTCTTATCCCTCAGCAAAGGTGTAGTCAGCACATTCTACAGTCCCCACCCAACCGACAGGAAAGATAAAATCATGTAGAATAAAAAAAAAAAAGGAAAACAACAAAAATATCAGTTGATTAAGACACAATTTTGAGAAAGTTGAGAAAGAGAAGGATAGCAAATTAACAGCATGCAGAGATAATCTTTTATTCACTGGATAAAAATGGATTATCTCAAGGAGGGTTAATTAGTAAAGGATTAGTGGTTAATCCAGCACCGGATATAATAAGGAGTATAATGAAAAGGGAATATTAATCTGAAGTAAATAAATATGGATAAGAAAGAAAAAAAAAAAAAAGGGTACCAGATCCAGAGTTACAGTTTACAAGCTGTGATCTTTATCCTAAAAAAAAAAAAAAAAAAAATTTTTTTTCTAGACTAACAGATCAGAAAAATCAAGGGAAGTAATCCTGTTTTCTTAATTGTTAATTCATTGACTGAGAATGTTTACTTATATTTTGCTTTTCCTTCCCTTTTCGTTTATTATATGAATAAATAAAAAATTATATAAACTTAGTAAGGAGTCTATGTGGACTGCTCAATGTTTCAACAATTTATCATCAGGACTCCGATTGCATCTCAAATAAATTTTGCCACCTGATAATGGCAACAAAAGCAAAAATACAATAAAATTTCTCACAAGTCCTACAAACTTGGAAGACTTCGGGGAAATTTCATTTTGTTTTATTTTTGTTTACAGCATTACAATTTAGATTTCAATAAATATTTAATTTATAATAATAATAATAATAATAATAATAATAATAATAATAATAATAATAATGAAAATAATGATAATAAAAATAATAAAATAATAATGATAAATATTAGTGTTGGGACGATTAATCAGAATCGAAAGTCTGAAAAAAGTTATAGAAAAATTTGAACAATTTCCAATTCGAAAACAATTCTTTTGTTTTGGTTGTTTTACGGCATGCTAAACCTTGTCAGGTTATTTAATGCCGAATCCAGTAATTTTGAAGAAAAATTTTTTAATTGAATATTTTTTTTTCAAGTCGGGTTCTATTTAACCCATAGTTGAGACTCTAACAGGTACTACCACTCCAGACCTGGGAGCAATGGCAATTAAAGGGTGGTTTCACACTCCTCAAAGCCCGCAAGCTGGGGCCTCACCATTGGATATAGTTTAAGGTAATATCCAGGATCAAAAACAACTCTCTTGCTTTATTTAAAAATTATTTATGTCCCATGAGTGCTTCTGATAAAATTTATTAGATTTAAACTACTAGTAAAACTAAAGTTTATAGATCATAACGAATTCATAGTACCGGTAAAATGGCAAGAGTTAAATTGCCACAAGTTGATTGATAGGAAAAATAGCTGAAGTAAAAAAAATATAAATGAGATTCTCCATGAGAATATCAAAATCTTGGATACGATACATAATGGGAAAATATTAAGTTTGTCAAATTAAACAGAAAATTATATCTACATTAAAAATTAGATGAGGATTTTCCATTACATTCCCACCCAAATGAAATTCTAGCTTTTTAGGCGATTTTAGAATTGGCAGTACCTATGAAGATCATGTTATGGTCAGAAAAGTTCAGGCAGTTTATGGAAAGTGCCAAAAGTGCTGAAACCCTAAGTGTCTTAACTTTAATACAAAAAAAAAAATCATAAAAACATTTGTTGGCTATCATATATATATATATATATATATATATATGATAGCCAACAAATGTTTTTATGTTTTTTGTATTTTTTTTTTTTTTTAATAAAAATACAGCTGATAGCAAACTAAAATTTTTAATTATTTTTTTCTATTTTTTATTGTTTATTCTTCAAATCAAGAAAAATACTTACTTTTTTGTTTTATATATATATATATATATATATATATATATATATATTTAAACAAGCAAAAGTAGTTAAATTCATTTCAAATAAACCGCGCCGGAGACTTCTTAAATCTGCGCTTATCGCAATTTCAAGCACTATTAAACAACATGGAGGTTTCTATAACATAGCGCCATTAATAAGTAAACTGTTATTAAAAGAACATTATTTAACTGTGGACACAGGTTAACTTTCTCACACCATTCAAACACCCCCTGTAATAATTAACACATAATCTTAATCAATAAATTACATAAAAAAACACTCATTTCATTTCTGTTACAAACTTATATTTAAATTTCAACAGATATATCTTTTTCCCAATAAGAATATAAACTTGCGTTCATAGTTTTAAAATTAAATTAACGACTATATGACGTCACTAAAATTTCCTTCTCTTTAACAGCGCCAGCCCCCCTTCCTTTTTGAATTTCCAACATCAATTTTCCGTTTCTCTTAAATAGAACTGCGTCACACTGTGCATGTGAAACATTTTCAAATATTTTGTACTGGTATATTTTTTGGTTTCTTAATCTCATTCACCCAGAGGAAGTCTTGAAATAAAGACGAAACGTTGGTGAACACATAATACGGTTTGTTCCTTTATATATATAAAAACAAATATTTTCTTGATTCGAAGAATAAACAATAAAAAATAGAAAAAAAATAATTAAAAATTTTAGTTTGCTATCAGCTGTTTTTTTATTAAAAAAAAAAATATATATATATATACGAATTTTTTTTCTTTCGTGATTTGATTTTTAATTTTCTGAAAGTTCTGTAAAAGTTGCTCAATTATTATTCAAGAATATAGTCTACATTTTTCAATTAATTTTTCATTAAATTAGCCCCATACTGACAGAAATAATATATATTTCTGTAGAAAAAATTAGGTAGTGTTTGCACAAAAAAGTCACAAAAGCTTTGTTTCCAAATTAAAAAGAAAATATCTAAATTAAAAAGTAGACGAGAGCTCTACACTAAATACCACGCACCCTTTCTGAAAAAAAAAATTTACTTTTTATATGATTTTAGAATTAGAATCAGTAATTGTATTGAAATTGGAAATTTAAAACAAATCCGAGAAAAATATTTAAATTGTCCCATCACTAATAAATATTAATTCAAGTCTCTTATTTTATTAATATTGAAAAGATTTTTGTCTGTCATGGAGGCAGCAATATTTTACGGAAATGAGATTGAAGTTATTTTTTTTCATATTTGATCTCTCCTAATGATAAAAAAGAAAATTAATTTTTTAAAACACACAAATATTAATTCCCTGAAACATTTGGTTTGAAAATAAAACTTACAGAAAAACTTTCGCAAAATCTGTAATAGATTTATAAAAAAATTTTTAATAGCAAGAAAACCTAAAAAAAAAAATTAAAAAAAAAAAAAAAAAAAAAAAATCATGCTTTATACAACAAAATTAAATTAAAGTTTTTAAATATTTCGAGTGGTCAAGATAATCAGGTTTTAAATCATTGCTTAGAAAGCAAATGATCTATCTATAGAAAATTAGATTTGGTTATAGATTTTTATATACAAGATTAGCTTCTAAATTAATTAACTGATCATTATAAATTTTCAAACTCACCTGGGTCATATTTAGTTTACTTTTGTTTTATACAGCAGAGGGAGGAATAAAAAAAAAAGGTGGGGGGTGAAAGCCCTTAATGCAAATTCAGATACCTTTGATTTGGGGAGGGCAGAAGAATTTTATCAAAATGTCTTTAATTAAAAGCGATTTATTTACGTTCATATTAATAAAAAAAAAAAAATCGATTTGGGAATTTTGAGTAGGACGACCCTTGAAGTGATTGAAGATTCTAGTTAGAAACTGATAGACATATATAAGGTACAGTGACAAGAATGACCATAGACCCCCACCCCCTCCTTTTGAATGATCTAGCGCCTAATTTATTTTTGTATTTTTCAGAAATAAATAAATGTTTCAAATAACACTGTACAACAAATTGCAGGTTAAAAAAAAGTACATGCCACATAAGACCAGAATCCTGGTACTGAATCTGACCATTATTTCTCTAGATTAGGCGCCGTTATTATTAGTTGTGAGTGAAAACAAAACAGTACTATGAATCATATTTTATTATTATTAATTATTATCCCTCACAGTTGGGAGATTCTATTTATAATCGCTGCTGCTAGGAACTGACGAATCAAATTAATTCACATTCTGCTACGAACCAATCAGAAATCAGAATTGCTCCATAAAAATTAAACCTTTTTTTAACAAGCTTGCATATGTTTTCTTCGTGTCAACACGAGAAGGACCTTTTGTTCTTTTTTTTTTTTTTTTTTTTTTTTACATAGGCGTCACCACTTATCAAGGCCGATAGGCCACTCAAGGATAAGGGTTAAAGAGTGTAAAGTAGTCAAAAGGACAATATAGTAATCGATAGTAATGGAAGTTCGGTAAATTTGTTAACTAAAGTGGAACGGCTCATCAGAAACTTGTTCACGTTGGACTTGAAGACAACCATATTATAGACAGCTGGAAAGCAGGAAAACGGAAGACAATTCCACAGGTGTGCAGTTCTAAGAAAGAAGCTTTGATCATGGAATCTATGTTTAGGTTTAGGCACAGATAAAGAGTGTGGAAAATTATTGATAATGTTTTCAGCTAGTCTAGTGTTTCTTGTGAAAGTTTGGCGAGGGGGGACCATAGATTGAAGCTCAGTCGAACACTTTCCATGAAAATAACGATAAAGCAGAGACAAACTCGCAACATCTCTTCTGTGAGATAGAGGTTGCAGTGAAGAGAAAAGGACATCTCCCACCAGGCCACGAAGTCTATTTTGAACCCTATCAAGGCAGGACAAGTCTTTTCTAGCAGCTCCTGCCCATATGTGGCAACAGTATTCCATCCTTTGGCAGGAAAATTATAAAGTCCGGAACCTGTACTGAACAGCTGTCTACTGAGAATTCGTTATCTCTAGAACTTGTATAGAATAACTAACCATCAGCAACTCTTCTGAAACCAAGCATGGCTTCCAACTCAAGGTTGGGTATGAATGAAAAAACAAAATTGTCAGTTAAAAACATTTGTTTTCTTCACCCTCTTGTGTTGAGTATCATCCTACCTTTTTATAATTCAGCAATAGTCTGCCAACATAGCAGGGTTCCATTTTCTCTTTAAAACGTTTCTCCATCACAAAAATATCCTGATTCATCCATAAAATTCTTCGTAAAATTCTTGAGAGTGGCAATTTTGCAAACAAAAAACAAAAACTTTACCTAATTCTACAAAAAAGTCAGAAACAAATATCCATGCCATTGTGCACATAAAAATGGCCACAGATGTCCTGTACTTTCTTTGAGTGTTGCACAGTAATTATTTCATGAATTTTCAGTTTCTATGAAGTATTTTAAAGAGTTTTAGTTTGCAAATTCAAATATTTCAGATTTACATTAACTTGGATCCATATAAACAGAACTATTGTCATCTGGAGATATAGCTCAGTGGTAGCGTGTTCGACTACAGATTGAATGGTCCCCTGTTCAAGCCTGGTAATACCTCACCATTTGTTCTTATTAATGAGTTCAATTTATGATAAAAGAAGCGGTACCATTTAAAATTGCTGCAAATCATTTCTTCGTTCACATATTTTAAAACTAAACATTAATCAGAAGTGACTTTTCAAAGGCATTCAAATATTAGCTGACGCGATATTGTAAACAAACATAAACGGAATTCGATGAAGAATATTATCATTATTTATTTATTTTATTTTTTATGAATTAGTCCACTGGCCAAATTAATCCTCATACTATATAATATTCAACAGAGGAGTGATTCTATAATATATATGCAATCTGCATAAATTATTGTTTAAGCATATTGTATGACTGGGCAATGCCTGGTGTTCAGTTAATAAATATATATATATATATATATATATATATATATATATATATTTAAATCCCCGAAACAGTGCTTCATGGTAAACAACTGATGATCCCTTGAAAAATAAAAAAATTGGTATTATAGTAAATTCGAGAGAGTTGATGCAGTGATTGCAGGTGATTAAATGACACTGACTAGATGTTTTTTTTTTTTTTTTTTTTTTTTTAACGAATGATAAAAAGTAATTTTTTGTATGGTTTCAAATGTTAAAAACTTCAAAGACTATATATATATGAAACACTAGTGTCAGTAGGTCTAAAAGAAGAATTATTATTTAATAATGTCTCCTTCTCCAACATCAGGGGTCTTCGTTCTAACCTTCCAGAGGTTGAAACCCAATTACAGGAGACTAAACCAGACCTTTTATTTTTAAGTGAAACTGGCATTGGACAGGCTATTTCCCTAGATGAGTTTGCAATTTCAGGATACTCTAACTTAACTTCTAAATCTGACCCCCAAGATCGCCATGGGCATGGAATATGTGCCTATATTAAAGATAGCTTTCCATGTGGGAGGGACATCTCCAGGGAAGATCCTAACTTACCCTATATGTGCTTCCGGGTTGCTTTAGTTCACACTACTGCATTTATATTTACTCTCTATCGCCCCCACAACAGCGGAGTTACTATCTTTCAAAGCATATCTGAGAAAATTGACCAAGTCCTTTCTACTTATCCTTCAGCTAACATTCACGTATGTGGAGACTTCAATGTTCACAACGTCGAATGGTTGACCCACTCAAACAAGACCGATGATGAGGGGAGGTTCTGTCATGATTTCTCCATTGCCTATGACCTCACTCAGATTGTTCAGGAACCTACCCGTGTGCCCGATAATGACGGCCAGTATGCGAGCCTACTAGACCTTTTTCTCACAACTTGCCCTGAACTATGTTCAGTTTCTGTTCTGTCGCCTCTTGGATCTTCCGACCACTCTGTTGTATCAATTAAGATAAAAATGAAATGTAATAAGTCCCCAGACGTACCTCTTCATCGTACAGTATATCGATACACTAAGGCTGACTGGGATAGCTTCCGTACATTTATATCTGATCTACCTCTGCATTCCATGTTTAAAAAGGATGTGTCCTCTATAGTATTAGACCTAACTGAATGGTTAACTGTAGGTATTGACCATTTCATACCCTCTAAAAAGTTTCAGCAAAAACCTAACAGCCAGCCATGGTTCTCTCCAGAATGTGCTGCTGCCATTGCGCACAGAAATCACTTTTTCCACTGCTTCAAACGTAATAGATGTATGGAAACTAAAGCCGTTTTCAGGACTGCCAGCAACCATTGTAAGAAAGTAATAAGGAACGCAAGAGTGTTATATGCTCAATCTGTTAAGTCCAAAGTAGCTGAGCAGAGGCTTGGTTCCCACCAGTTTTGGCAAATAGCAAACAGAATCCTGAATAGAAGCGTGTGCTCCATCCCAACTATTATCAATGGACCTGAGGTAATCTCGTCAGCATCAGACAAAGCCAAACTCTTTGTCAAGAACTTTGCAGCTAATTCTACCCTTTGCGACCAAGACCGCCAACCTCCAATATTTCCTCCTGTATCAGAAAACACGCTATGTGATATACGTATATCTGTACGTGATGTTGCGAAGCTAATCAAAAACCTTGATTCGAGTAAAGCAACTGGCCCTGATGGTATTCCAATTATAGTACTCAAAAAACTTCAACCTGAATTAGCGCCCATACTTACAAAACTGTTTAAACGTTGTCTTAAGGAGAATAGTTTCCCATCTCCCTGGAAAATCTCATCAGTATGCCCTGTATTTAAGAATTCAGGTGATCGCTCATCCCCCTCTCAGTACAGGCCAATAAGTCTCCTGTGCGTCATGAGTAAGTTGCTAGAATCTGTGTTAAATACAGAAGTAATCAAACATCTCAACAAAAATAACCTTCTTAGTGACACTCAATATGGTTTCCGTTCTGCTAGATCTACAGCAGATGTCCTTACAGTTATATCGCATAGGATTAGCAAATCTCTCGACGGTGGCAATCTTTCTAGGGCAATTGCTCTTGACATATCTAAAGCCTTTGATAGGGTATGGCATAAAGGTTTACTTCATAAGATCGCTAGCTATGGTATAGCTGGAAAAGTCTTCTCAATTATTAAATCATTTCTTTCTGATAGGTTCATAAGAGTAGTAGTTGAGGGGCAAAAATCAGAAGCTCACAGTATTAATGCCGGTGTCCCTCAGGGATCCATCCTGGGCCCAACTCTTTTCCTGATCTACATTAATGATCTTCCAAATCATATCCTTACATCATTTGTAGACATTTATGCTGACGACACTACCATTTATGGTACCACATCTAAGACAGTAAACGACCAAGTTCTCTCCAATTCTCTCTCCTCTGATCTTGAGCACGTAGTACAATGGGGAAAGGAGTGGCTGGTTACTTTTAATGCATCTAAAACCAAGCTTCTCTCTTTACATCATCAACATTCTAATTCACATTTGTCATCAATTGAAATGAATGGCTCTCGTCTTCAGGAGGCCTCAAGTTTTGACAAGCTTCTGGGCTTGACCATTACTCCTGATCTTAAATGGAACACGTATATCAAATCTGTTGCCAAGGCCGCTGGAAAAATGGTGGGATCTTTCTATCGATCCAGTAGATATCTCACTGCTGATGCTATTCTCTACCTATATAAGAGCCAGGTACGTCCAAGGATGGAATACTGTTGCCACATCTGGGCAGGAGCTGCTAGTAAGGACTTGTCCTGCCTTGATAGAGTTCAAAATAGACTTCGTAGCCTCGTAGGAGATGTCCTTTTCTCCTCCTTGCAACCTCTATCTCACAGAAGAGATATTGCGAGTTTGTCTCTGATGTATCGTTATTTTCATGGAAAGTGTTCAACTGAGCTTCAATCTATGGTCCCCCCTCGCCAAACTTTCACAAGAAACACTCGTCTAGCTGTAAACACTATCAATAATTTCCCCCACTCTTTATCTGTGCCTAAACCTAAACGTAGATTCCATGAACAAAGCTTCTTTCTTAGAACTGCACGCCTGTGGAATTGTCTTCCATTTTCCTGCTTTCCGGCTGACTACAATATGGTTGTGTTCAAGTCTAAAGTAAATAAGTTCTTGATGAGCCGTTCCATATAAGTTATTAAATTTACCAAATTTTCATTACTAATGATTACTATATTGACCAATTTCTACTGTACACTCTTTAACCCTTATCCTTGAGTGGCCTCTGGGCCTTGATAATGTGGTGATGCCTTTGTAAAAAAAAAAAAAAAAAAAAAAAAAAAAAAAAAAAAAAAAAAAAAAAAAAATTATAATTATCAAGCTCCTTTAAGAGTACTTAAGGATGGGCACTGTCTGAGAAGTATAAACCAAGAGGCAGTCAACTAGCATTTATGCAATGTTCAAGACTTCTGTCATTCAAACACTCTGGATTGTCTAATGTCTGCACCTGAATTGGATGTTTATTATTAATAGGGCTGTGACAACAGCATATTCTTTTCATTGTTTTTACTCTTGAGTATATATCCGTTAATATCTTCTGTTTTTATAAAGACTGACGTGGTTCTCACTTAATTAACTGCGGATATATACTCGAGAATCAAAAAAAAAAAAAAAATGAAAAGAATATGCTGTTGTCACATCCCTAGTTATTAATTCCCTTCATTCTTGTGGCAATTTTTTGGTGGGTCGGAGGTAGAGACTTAGCAAATGGCTTTGTGGCTGAGTTCAAATCTCCTGACCGGCAGGAATTGTCATCCTACTCTGATGATTGTGTGAGCATGAAATACAAATATCTGTAGGTATATAAAAAAATAAATAAATATTTACTAGTTTATTATAAATATATGTATAGGATACACATCACATTGTCAGAGACATTTGAGAGAAAAAAAAAATATTTATATTAGGTTGGTGCAAAAATGTTTTGACGTTTAACTAATATATAACATTATTTTTGCACGAACCTGATATAAAAAATATCCTTCACCAAAAATACTTAAAACAAAAATCCCAAAGAAATTTCAATGAAAAATTTGAAGGTGTCAACGTTAAGGAATTAAGGTTAGCCTTGGTTGTAAAAGATTAGGTTTTGAGCCGATCGTCATAAGGTTTACCTTGTTGACTTTCAATGTATTGTCATCAGCCTGAAAAAATGTAAAAACATTTTTAGTTGATAGAACCACAATGTTTCTTTTAGGATTGCAAAAGACCTTATTAATATAGGTTTTCCTGGTTTTTGTTTTAAATCATTGGAACAACATACAAAAAAATATACTTCAATGTAATTAGCCACGAAAAAATTTATTTCATTAAAATGGTTGTGTTTATTAAATGATTCATTTTAGTAATAAAAAAAATACATAAAAATCGCTATTTAACTGATATTTTTGAGATATTTATTTTAGTTTCATTTTCTTAATGTAAATCTACTTGTATAATTTAGATGACTACCCTCATCTTAATCATATTAATGTTTAATATAACTGATCTGTCTCTCTCTCTCTCTCATATATATATATATAAGTGAACGTGTCTGTGTGTGTACATTTCCCTACGCAATAACTGTCAATTTTCAGTCTATAGACACGAAATTTGATATACAGGGTACTGAGATTTGGGAAAATCTTTGTAATCCGTTTTCGGCCAGAAATTTGGCTGTTAAGGGGTCAAAGTTCAACGATTTGACCTTTGAGAACTCTACCAAACTCCTCTGCCAATTTTGAGTATAAACAATTGAAATTTTAGATATAGGTTCCTTGGACATGGATCTAACTTAATAACTTTATTTGAGCCAAAAACAATAAATGTTAAGGGGTTATAATAGGAGTCAAAGTTTTAAAAAATTGTTCGTTTTTTTTTTTTTTTGTTAAACATACACCTCCAAACACCAGGGCAACGCCGGGCTGAAATGCTAGTATATATATATATATATATATATATATATATATATATATCCTCATTTTGGTGTTGATTAATAGTGTCTATCTGATGTCTAATCTGGGGCACATGATAAAAAGCGTATTCAAATATAAAGAAATTGTATCGTCTTACAAACAATCATACACTGTTGATGTTGAGTTCTCGGTGCCTTAATGGTTTTCTATAAATCATTTTACCATTTGCTTATATATATATATATATATATATATATATATATATATAAAGCAAAAATATATATATACATACATATAGTAATCAAACATTGTTAAAAATAACATTGCTTCTGCTTAATTATACCGTTTTTATGTTTTCAGTTTTTCTGTGTTAAATATAAAGAAAAAGTAATAATGTATGTTCCATATATATTCTTCAGAATCAAAAAAGCTTATGATACATAATTTTATTATTTTAAAGTTTAGAAAAATTTAAACCTACGTTTTTCTTTCATAGAAGAATAATCAACATTATTATGTCAATATTGGATCTTCCATCTATGGACTCTTCAGAAATTCCCCCAAAAATTTATTCTCAGAAAAAAATACATAGCACAGTAGTAACAAAAATAATTTTACCAAAAACAGTCATACTGATTACATTTCAACTAAGGGATGTTCAATGGCAGACTTCCCATAGCAATAGAGCAACGAAACTTGGCACAGTTATTAGTCTTTCTCTACACAGCAACCACCCCAAATTATGCATTTCTTCCAATCGTTTAATGCCGTTTCAGAGACTTTCTGTGTAGAACACCCCATGTTGGTCCTCCAAGCACAATGTGCATTTAGAAATCAAGGCTGCATCATCTAAGATGCTTTCCTTTAAAAAAACAACTTCATGGCTGAAAAGAGGTCAAAGTCAGAGAGTGGAAGATGAGGAAGGGTAGGGGGAAGGGGAGAGGATTTCATAACCACATGTTCGTTCTTCCGATCTGGCTACATGCACATTGTGAACCAGGGTGTTATCTTGCAGGAGGAGGATATCTTTGGTAATCTTATCCTTCTTCATGATTTTGGTAGTTTTTCTTAATTTCCTCAAAAGTGAAGTATAATAGGCTCCTATAATTGTAGTACAGTTTGCCATGAAATCTGTCATCACTACTCCGTCCTTGTCCCAGAAGACTGCGAGCATGTCCTAGCCAGCAGAAGGACACACCCTTGCCTTCTTTAGAGTTACTACTTATCAAGGCTTGAAGGCCACTCAAGGATAAAGGTTAATGAATGTAAGGTGGTAGTAATCGTTAATGGCGTAAATTGGGTAAGATTTGATTATTTATAGGGACGGCTAAACAAGAACTTGTTTACATTGGATTTGAAGGCTACCATGTTGTATTCAACTGGGAAGCAGGCCAGTGGAACCATAGGTTGGAGTTCAGTTGAGCACTTGCCATGAAAATAATGATAGAGCAGAGACAAGCTTACAACATCTCTTCCATGGGAAACAGGTTGCAAGGAAAAGAAAAGAGCATCACCTACTACCTAGGTCTCAAAACAAGTTCTAAACTCTATCAAGGCAGGATAGGGGGCAGCGAGCAACTCCTGCCCAGATGCAACAACAATATTCCATTTTAGAACATATGATACAGATAGATGATTGCATCAACAGTGAAATATCTACTGGAGTGGTAGAGTGATCCAGCGATCATTTTTCCAGCGATCTTGGCAACAGATTTGATGTATGTGTTCCATTTCAGATCAGGAGTGAAAGTTAGTCCCAGAAGCTTGATAAGACATGGAGCTTCCCGAAGATGAGAGCTATCCTTTTAATTGGAATAAGATAAGGGTCATAGTGATGATAATGAAAGGGGAGAAGGTTGGTTTTCGATGCATTGAAATTACCCAGCCACCTTTTTCCCCATTGCACTATGTTCTCAAAATAAGAAGTAAGAGAATCAGAAAGATCTTGGTCAATGCTGGCCTTTAAAGTGTTGCCATAGACTGTGGCGTCATCTGCATAAATGTCTACGAATGATCCAAATGAATGAGGAAGTGGTGAGTCCAAGTACTTCCAGTGCATAAATTGGTTTTGGATCTCTGTATCATAGTGATAGATCCAGGTTTCATCCTTACATTAATGAAGATATGAAATAAAGGGTGCTTATCCAGTTTATGACCCAATTTTCAGCAATTTTATGTTGGTATCGTCTGGCAGGTTAGGTAATCAATCGGAATATGCTGAAACGAAAACTGCCAGACAATTAATTCAAAATACGGCATTCTTCCCTGTTCTCCAGGATACAAATGACTTTCCAAGTAGAAAGCCATTTTTAACGCGGGGAAAGCAAGTAGATTTTACATTGACATAGCGTGTTGAGAAACATTTTTGGTTTTAAAAAAAATTTAGTTGAGAGAATTTCATGCTTTCATTAAAACTTGTCTTGTGACAACTGATTGGATAATTGCTTCAGCATTTTCCAACTGCTTATGTAACAGGAAAATGTGAAGGAAAATGCCAATACAAGTTTGCTGGAAATTAGGTTGTAAACTGCATAAGTACCCTTTATTTGATACTATGTTCAATAATTTTCAAGGGAGATAATTTTGATTATTATTATTTTTTTAATTAGATTTATATTAAAGTGACTTATACGTTTAAAAAGAATACTTAGATTATAGCTGCTGGAGAACAGTCATAAAAGGATAAAACTAACTAAACAAACTCTTTGAATATATTCGGCACTTCTGTACGACAGTGTCATGAGGCGAATGTGTGTATTTCAGTTTCAAGAACGGCCGATAGAGGGCGTTTCTCATTCAAAGAACAGGGGTCGATAACTCGTACCTTTCTAAAAGTTTGTGCGAAAAAAATGTTTCTAAAATTATATTTTGATATATTTTTATACAATGTTATTGTGAAAAAACACCAAAAAAAAAACAAAAACAAATAATTATGTTTCTACATTTCATACAATCTTACAAGAAAAAAAAATTCTAAAAAACAATCTATAAATGTTTTGCTTTTCCTATATTTTTGTGTTATTGATTTCGTTATAAATTTTTGCATTTTCAGAGACACTTGTTTATTTAAAATAAATATTAAAACATTAAAATTATATTTTTTATACAATAAATATTTCGCGTTTCCTATATTTTTGTGTTATTT
The DNA here is from genome assembly GCF_053919585.1 of Euprymna scolopes. Classification (NCBI taxonomy): domain Eukaryota; kingdom Metazoa; phylum Mollusca; class Cephalopoda; order Sepiida; family Sepiolidae; genus Euprymna; species Euprymna scolopes. The sequence goes on from NC_136509.1 coordinate 82,628,995, forward strand.
ATTTTGTTATTATATATTTTTGTGTTTTCAGAGACACTTGCTTATATTTAAGGTTCACAGAACGGCCAATAGAGGGCATTTCCCATTCAAAGAACAGGGGTCGATAACTCATCTCAATTGACACATACCACTGTCGTACAGAAGTGCCATATGTAAAAATTGGTTTGAATTGACAGGAGTGTTTTATGGCATATCAACCTGAGGCTTAAACGGGATAAGTACTAAATAAAAAAACAAAACAATGAATGCTTCTCGTGTTAAATTCATAAATATTTAAAAATTCCCCCATCTACCATGAGTTGAAAATACAATTTCTCAGTCAGCATCCAAAGGAACAGTATACATGTGATATTTTTCAGGCCATCAGGTGAAATTTCCTGTGCATTTAGGAAAATGAGGGTATTGTATAGTATGATATAAAATAATGTATACATGAATATATATTTATGTATATATAATAATGAATATTTAAAAAGGACTTATTGTAATGATTTATTTAAATGCTTGTTATTATTATAAAGTTTTATCTGAAAGGATCTCGAGCTTTTTGTATGTAGTAAACCTAATGTCTTGATAGGATCTGTATGGGATTCGGAGATTGATTTTTATTGATATAGACACATCAGATTCAAAGATTTTTTTTTACACACAATATACATGCAAATGCAAACATAACATGCTTATTATAAAGAAAAAAAAAAACAAACAAAAAACAGGAAAGAAAAAATAAAAGAAAGAGAAGCAAAGACGAATGAAAAGAAAAGAAAAACAAAATGAAAAAAAAAAACGAAAAACAAAGAAAAACGAAAAAAATGAAAAGAAAAAAGAGAAGACGGGGGAAAAAGAAGAGGGGGGGGGAAAACAAGCAAAAGAGAAGATGTGAAAAAGAGAAAAAAAGATGGGGAAAAATAGGGGAAAAATAGGGAAAAAAGAGGGAAAAAAGGGGGAAAATAGGGGGAAAATAGGGGAAAGAGGAAAAAAAGAGGGGAAAGAGGAAAAAAAGAGGAAAGAGGAAAAAAAGAGGAAAGAGGAAAAAAAGAGGAAAGAGGAAAAAAAGAGGGGAAAGAGGAAAAAAAGAGGGGAAAGAGGGAAAAAAGAGAAAGAGGAAAAAAAGAGGAAAGAGGAAAAAGAGGAAAGAGGAAAAAAAGGAAAGATGAGGAAAAAGAGGAAATGAGGAGAAAGAGGAAAAAAGGAGAAAGAAGGAAAAGGAGAAAGAGGAAAAAGGAGAGAGGAAAGAAAAAGGAGAAAGAGGAAAAAGGAGAAAGAGGAAAAAGGAGAAAGAGGAAAAGGAGGAGGAAAGAGGAAAAAGGGAGAAAGAGGAAAAGGAGAGAAGAGAAAAGGAGAAAGAGGAAAAAGGAGAAAGAGGAAAAAGGGGAAAAAGGAGAAAGAGGAAAAAGGGGAAAGAGAAAGAGGAAGAGAAAGAGGAAAGAAAAGAAAAGAGGAAAGAGAAAGAGGAAAGAGAAAAGAGGAAAGAGAAAAGAGGAAAAGGAAAAAGGGAAAAAGGGAAAAAGAAAAAGGGAAAAGAAAAAGGAAAAAAAGATGAAAAAAAAAGAAAAAAGGATGAAAAAAAAGAAAAGAAAAGGAAGAAAAAGAAAAAAAGGAAGAAAAAGAAAAAAAAGAAAAAAGGAAGAAAAAAGAAAATAGGAAAAACAGAAAAGGAAAAAATGGAAAAACAGAAATTTAAGATAAAAAAAGAAAAAAAGTTAAAAAAATAAAACAAAAGTTAAAAAAGTAAACAAAGAAAAAAGTAAAGAGATAAGAGGTAAGTATTCTAAAAATAAGGATATAATTCTAAACAGACAACACAGAAAGCAGCAATAGCAGTGTTTATGCAAGTATTAAACATTTTTTTTTAAATATTAGAAAAAAAAAAAAAATAAATAAATGAAAGAAAGCAGTAAGCATCAACTCACCATAATGGGGCCCCTCTGTTGATTAACGATCCCCACAAGCTTGTCTGAACGACACGGCACCCTCACCTAAGGAGGCAGGAAATATAAAGGGGCAAGACCATCAGTTACAAGGACAGGCAAGCCTCACACAAGAAATAAAAGAACCGAGAGAAGAGAATAAGGGGGAGAAAATAAGTTGGCGTATTTAAAAAGAAACAAAAAAGTGACGAAAAAAATATGATCATATGCAAGCTCGTGGATACCAAAATAGGATCAATATTTAAACATTTTTTTAACCCATTAGTGCTCAGTCGTGTTTTTTTGGATAAAAAGCATAATTAACCATATTCCAGCAGTATCTGCAGGAATGTGACGATGGCTAAGTAGTTAGCGACACCGACTGATAACCTGCGTGCGTAAAGTTTGAATCCATTTTGTTCCACAGAAATAACTTTCCCTTAGGGATGTTAGCAACCTTCACATTGTATCTCTCGTAAGTACCCAATATCTTTCTAGAAAAAAATTCCAACTAGAAAGATATCAGGTAAAGGAATGCCAACAATAATCATCCAATTCATATGAAATGAATGATGCTCAATAAAATATCTATAGTTAGTCATAAAGATTCAAGTGCCTTTCAAATATCACACTTACTCCAATGACCCCCCCCCTACATACCAATTTTTCAATTTTTACCCCTTAGCAGCCCTTTTTTTCCGGATGAAAACTGATTAAAATGTTTTGCACATGTCTGAATACTCTATATACCAAGGTCAAGTTTGGAGATAAAAAATGCATAGACTACATAGGTTGAGAATTATCCTCACACAAATTCTCACTTTTACAAATATGTAAAAATATGTATATTGTATACATGTTTTGATGGAAATCGTTCCAGACAAGGCATGAAATCACTTAATGTAAAGAGCTAAGAAAAAAAAATACTACTTCAAGGTCAAAAACTTGCAAACGATAGGTGTTAAATGGAACAGATTCTGACCTAGAAAACTGCAATTCATCCCTCTTTGTAAGAAACAGTACTCAGGGTATGTGAGGACTAAAGGACAAAATAAGAGAAGCAAGAGTTACAAAGCTGCTGAAACTAAACCCAAGATTCATTTTCTAGTCTCGTTGCATCTTCTAACATCTATAAAGTTAAGTAAATCTATGAATGCAATTTTGCTCAAATATAATATTGAATTTACAAAAAGAATTTTTGCTCATTTCTGACTGACCAAGCAAAGTAGGCTCAACATCCGAAAGTATAAAGGACAGTCAAAAATGGATTTTGAGTTTACTTTCGGCAGCATCATAACTATTCTCACTTCCTTTATTTTGTTCTTTAGTCCTTACATTCCATGAGTGATGTTTCTGACAAAGCGGGAAGAATTGCTGTTTTCTAGGTCAGAATCTATTCCAACCTAACACTTAATGTTGGCAAGTTTCTGTCCTTGAAGTAGTATTTTTTTTTAAGCTTCTTACATCAAGTGGCTTCATGCCTTGTCTGGAGCAATTTTTATAAAAAAATAAAAAAAAAAATAGCAAGCATTTGTTTGGATTTTGAGTAATAAACAATAGGAATGAGTTTCTCAATCTCTCTTCTCTCTCTCTCTCTCTCTATATATATATATATATATATATATATATATATATATATATATGTGTGTGTGTGTAAAAGTGGCGCACACGTTTTTGCATGTCCATGAAAGGCTTTTTTTCTGGAGGGAGGGGTCTCGACCATGTTACTATTTTTAGAACTTTCCTTATACTTCCTAGATTATAATATCTACGATTTCTGAACGGACGTCGTCTCTACATTTATTTTCATCGACTTTTATAAAATTCTCTCTATTCTGTCCTTTCGCGTGTTTGTTCATCTTTTTCATATAAAAGCGAAACAAATCAGAGCGAAGTATGCCGCCTGGTTTTCCAGTCGGGACCTCCAGAAATGCAATTAGATTGGATCAATGTTGGGGAAACCCTTCATATCAAACAATTATTATTCATTTGGAGAGCTCCCACTTTTCGGGGGAGCTGGTTTTCCCCAACATCGTGGGGAAGCAAAACACGGCAGAAACTGTCCTGCAGCCAACTTTCATTTCTGCGAGTGCGTGATTCTTAATTTATTCACTACAAGTCAACTTTTTGATTGACATTTTGATAATTTTGAATGCTTTTTACTTCTTCTCGCGTCGTAGCGTAGCAGTAAAATCTCAGCTTTTCTTTCACTTTTTTTTTCTGCTTTCACGTCGCGGGTTCGAGCCTGTTTGCCTACTACAACTTTTTTTTTCTTTTTTTGCTCCAAACAACCTGGGCAACGCCAGGCACCCCGCTAGTCCAGTTATAAATACAAAAACCACAAAAGTTTTTAAAAGCAAACCAGACAAGTACTGCTCAAATAGGAAATCACTGTTCAAACCACACAGGTGTCCACTATAAAAAGACTCGACATGAATTGGGAGTTACAGACTGCATAGCCTTTTTTCCTGAAGAAGCGAAGTAGTAATAAGATATTACCAAACCAAAGCAGCACTCATTCTAGATTTCTTTTTTTTTTTTTTTTTTTTACATGGAAGTCACCACTTATCAAGGCCTGGAAGCCACTTGGGGATAAGGGTTGTTGCGATGGGTTGAAATTTCATGATAATGGTTACACCTCTTTTCAACAAGATTCAGTGGAAATACGAAATTTTCAAACACTCCTCAGTTGCTTGTTGTATATTCCTATCAGGGGATATGACAATGTTAGAGGTTTGAAATTTATTGGCAGACGCTTTTTCAAACTGATATGCGCACACACAAACGTGTCTCAATTACACACCGTTTATCTGCCCTTGTTATTATTTCAGATTTGTCCAACAGGTGGCGTTTTTCCACTTCTCCTGCTCTAGGTGCACTTCCATTAATTAGCTAATTCTCTCTCATTCATTCGAACTGTCCATGTAGTGGGATGCACATTTTCCATTTGCCTTGGCAGGCAAATACTTACATTTAAGATGAGATAAAACATACGTACATTCTTTTACAAGGTAAGAATGAATACTCTCGAATACACTCACACACACATATGCAATGAACATTCAAACTTCATACACTTATACACAATGAACTTGTGAGCGCAACGAACACTTAATTTCAACTTTATGTATGCTCGTTCATATTAGGGATGGGACGATTCCAGTATTTTTACAGATTTCGATACAATTACCCATTCCATATTAAATTCCCAATTGCGATTCTTTCTAAATCTCTACATATTTAACTATAAATTGTTATTTTTCACGATTACCGTAAAAAACACATGTTAAATGTGCAGATATTTTCTTAAATGTAAGGATACACTTGTGAAGGAGAGTCTGTCGATTTCAGTTTTACTAATAGGTCAAAACCAACAGATATTCACTATTTTAGTATTATTATTAGCAGTAGAATATTTTTCTTTAAAGAAAATCGAATAAAAAAGCCAATTAGAAGAATCGTTGTTGGCATCGGAAAATAGGCACAAATTTTTACGATTCCAATAACCCCAAAATTTCTGATTTTTTGGATTCCTGATTCTGATTAATCGACCCAATACTAATACATACATATATATATATATATATATACACACACACACATATGTACACAAACACTCTCATTGTTCTTAGATATTTCAAGTTAAATACACCTTATTTGTATATATATATATATGTATATATATATATATATATCTCGTAACTTTGTTTTAACGTCTTTCCTTTAATGTTCTTCAAATTTACTCGATAAACTTGATCTTTATTGTTGATTGTTTTTTTGGAACACACAAAATGTATATCTCGACCAGTGGCGACCTTTGACCTTCAACATAACAGCCTCTAAAAAATATTGAACACTATGTACAGATCAGTAACCCCGGCCACTACTAATTCTTCTTGGGAAGTTTCAACGTCCTTCTACAAGCAGTGGCTAGCATTTCCAAATGGTCACCATATAGTATTGACCAGGTTAAACGTTGCTTAACTTAAGTAATCTAACAAGAACCAATGTGTTAACATGAATATCTCATTTACTCTAATTTATGCTCAATTTAATATGGCAAAAAAAAAAAAAAAGTATTAATAAACAGGGGATATGACAATGTTAGGGTTTTGAAGTTTATGGGCAGACGTTTTTTCGAACTAATATGTCGCACACACACAAACGTGTCTCAATTATACACTGGTTATCTGCCCTTGTTGTGATTTCTGATTTGTCCAACAGGTGGTGTTTTTGTAATTTGTAATTTATGCTGAATTTAATACAGTAAAAAACAAGTTATTAATAGTGTTGGAACGATTTATTAGAATCTGAATCTAAATGGAAAAATTGGAACATTTCTGGATATCAGAATCAGTAAAGGTTATGCCTATTTTCCAATGCCAAAAACGATTTTTTCATTTTTGAGGATTATATTTGTTTTTGGTTAAAATTTTATTTCATATTGCTAGTATTAATCATAAAAAAATGATAAACAGTTATTGATTTTAAAATGGCTAATGAAACTAACATCCACAGACTACTTTTCATAAGTACATGCTTGCGTCCGCTAAAATATGTGTTCCAATCCAAAATTTTTTAAAACTTTAAAGTAATCGGAATCAGTAATTGTATCGGAATCAGGAATTTTAAACGGAATCAGTTAAAGTTCTGGAATCGTTCCATCACTGTTAATAAATTAAAGAAACAAAAATTGACCACTAATGATTTTAATTCTAGTTTAGTTCATCTTTGATTTAACTACTTTAATGGAGAAATGAATTAAAAGGGAGGGGGTGGATTTAATTGAGATGCTGTTGTTTCCGTTCAGTCTTAAGAGACAATGGATACTCCCTGTAAGGGTAGCTGCGAATGTAATTCCTTTTGTAAACAAAGGAAAAAGTTTTGGACACGCATTTCCAGAACACGTGAAAGAAGACACATGTTTTAACATGTGTATGACGTCATGGAAAATGGGAAGTTCTCGATATAGTTAGAAACTTTAGAGTTAAGCGGAGAGAGTCTGAGAGAGAGTCCGAGGACGACAGACGATAGTCTGGAGTCCAGACATGGACAGTCGAACGTCTGGAAGCGAGACGGTCACCTTTGAAACATAGAATGTAAAACTTTGAATTCTTGACTAAGAAAACCACGACCGGTCGGAGAAGAAATAAACCCATCATGTGTTTTTATAAACGTCATCTTTGTGTTGTAATTCTACCAAAAGGTAAAGTGAAATTGTCATTATATGTCTTATATATCCTGTGTTTTAAAATGTCTTCACATACACAATGTCTCTACATCTCATATCTACAATGTGAACACTAAGACTGTCTCAACACTACCTCCTCACTAACACTTCTAAGTATGAACATTTTATATATATGAATCTCTTCATAACACGAACACAGAACGCAACATGACTCTAAGACTGCGCTTTTAATAAATAATAAGTCCTAACAACGAGCAATAACAACAATAAATAATAATAATGAACCTATATATAACACTTATAACCAACCGATATTCTTGTATATCATATATATTATATTCTGCTCATTCTTTCCTTAGTTAACCGAAAAAAGGCCAAATACAATTTTTTTAAGGCCAAACTGCTTTAAAAAAAAAAAAAAAAAAAAAAGTTAAATTCACAAAATTTGGCTTTAAAAAGGCCAATCTAGCAACTGTGGACAAGAATATGAGAGTGACTTCCCCAACCTCGGTTTTGAATATCATTATAATGGTATACGATTAATCTTGCAATAGTGTGAGAAAGGAATCTGTAATTTCGATGTTTTTCACTGAAGAAAGTGAGACATATAATAAAAAAAAAAAAAAAAGAAAAAAAAGAAATTTAAAAGAAACAAGGTTAAAAAAAACAAAAAAAAACATTATTTGCCAAGATATGCTGGACTATAGGAGTAAATTAAAGATTGCCTTTTACAATATGATTCTATTATTTGTATTGAGCTATGTAGCATAATATTACTTTCAGAGTTGTAGTGCTTATTAATTGAACTGATTTGGGTCAGTTCTATATTTAAAACACAATGGACACTATTTTCATAGAAATGTTATTTAACTCATATTTGTTGTGCGTTAGTAGCTTTTCTGTCCTGCTAGTCTAAATGAAGGTTTTAACCTTTATCTCCACTACTATATAAAATAAATTTGGTGTCATTCCCTATGGACTTCGAAACGGCTGAGCTGTTTTTTCGTTTTTTTAAATTTCACACAATTGTATCGCATGTCTGAGAGTGTTCTTATAATTATTGAAAATAGATAATCAAAAAAAAAAAAAATATATCAAAATGGAAAAGTCCAATTTCGACCAAACTTACAACTTTCACACAATCTAACATCGCAACTGCATTTGAGAAATTTTATCACCACACAACCAAATGTGTCCAATGTATAAAATCAATAGGTTCTTTTATATGACAGAGGAGCATCCGAAATGAATGTTTCTGTTTAGAGCACAAGTGAAGCATGATACTTGACTTTTACATTTTAAACTTTGATTCTAGCCATTATATATAAAAATAATTTTATAAAATCAACAGTAAGTTCTCTACAGTGCAATGTATTATGGACTAAGTGCGGGGAGGAATGTGAAGCTTCCTCCCAGCGCACCATGATGGGTTCCCGAATAGAGATAGCACTCAATTGATTTGATTGAAAAATAGGTGATTTCACCGATTTTGAGGACAATAAAATATGGCAGGGTGAAACATTCGTTGATCCTTATTAAATCCTGGGCAACACTGATAGGTTAATTTAATCTTAGGAATGTCTTTACAAAATTCCCGGTTCATCATCTTTAAGAGTATCAAATCAAATGGTCTTGCTTAGTTTTTAATCATCGATTTAACAACATTACCAGAGTTACGAATTTAAGTGAAGGTGGAGATTTAATGGAGACCTTCAAAATACGAGGTGCCCTCAATAAGTTTCTAGCCTTTTTTTTTTTTTTCTACGGGCATTTAAAATTGTTGTAGACTCTTGAAAATTACGTATGTTATTGCTATATATACTATGACTGACCAATTTTTATGATTACAAGTTCAAATGAACAGCTACAGCAGGAATTGGAATACACCTTAGTAAAGTCTGATTATCACAGATGGTGAATTTAAAAAATGTAATCTGGACGCGAGGACACTTTAAAAGAACGACATGCAATGAAATTCTGTTTTAAACTTGGAAAAAATGCCACAAAAACGTATAGAATGCTTCAGACTGCTTTTGGACCATCTTGCATGAATTTAGCATCAGTTTTTTTAAGTGAGATTCGAAGAAGGTAGAGAGTCTGCGAGGGATAATGAGAGGTGTGGGAGGAGCAAGGAAGTGAGAACACAAAGTTGATGGGTCAAATAAAGAATTTCATTTATAAACACCGTCATGTGTCTATAGAGACAATAAATGCACATTTTGATGTCAGTGTGGGAACTGTACACAATTATTTGTGAGAAACTGAAAATGTGGAAGGTTTGCACTAAGTTTGTCCTAAGGATGATCAGAGAAGATCAGACTATTTGACAAAGATGGGCATCAAGACAGTTCCTCACCCTCACTATAGTCCAGACCATGCTCCCCGTGAATTTTGGTTATTTCCTAAGCTAATGGAAAACCTTAGAGGCTGTCGTTATGAGACAATTGAGATGTGACAAGAGTCATTGACACATTCACACAAGAGGACTTCTACGAGGCCTCCCAGAAGTTGTTGGAACAGTACAGCAAGTGTATTGCAACCGAAAGTGATTACTTTGGAGGGACTAGAGTTTCATGAGAGTATAATCATGAAAAGTGGCCATACAAAAAAAGTCTGGAAACTTATTAAAGGCACTAGCAATAAAAATATACTAGCAGAGCTCACCAGTGTTGCCTGAGGGAGGAGGCGACATTGGTTTTAATTTCCAGTGGATTACAAAAAAATCAAAAATGGCTGGATTGCAAAAAGAATTAGGATTCCATCTGTGGTATTTTTGGTGGGTAATTTTGGCATTTTCATCTCAAAAACACACATTGATTGTTGGAGACATCTGAAGATTATTGATTCTTGTTTCAAATGTAAACAATATAAAACAATGGTTTGAGTTTTTGAGATAAGGATTGATATTATTCGGATTGTTTGGATTACTGCTCTTGAAATGTTGCAAGAATAACACCCAAGATACTATGAAACAAGTTAAAATTTATTGTTTAAGTATTGCCCTCTATCATTGGTACAACTAATTGAAGCAGGGTGAGAAGAAAAAGTAAGCAAGGATGCAGAAGAAAAACAAGAAAATTAAAAATTTACTATTTTTCTTTTAGAAATCTCAGAATAGCAAAGAATACCAAAGCAATTTAAAAAATAATTTTAAAAAAATAAAAATAATAATTGTGAGAAAGAAAAATAAGTTTTTATTTTAATTGGTCTAAGAAACAAATTTTACACCAAAAAAGTATCGATATATTGTCATTGTGTAAAAATAAATCAGAAAAGAAAAATTATCAGATATAAAAATAATATTTGTCAATATAAAAGTATCTATTGAATAAAAAGGAAGAAAGTTTTCATAAACATCTTTGCATCTGTAGCTATTAGAAAAAAAATGGGTAAAAGATTGATGACTTAAACAATTTTTTTTTTAATTTGAATAAAAAAAAGTGTACAGATGACAATATATATGTATGCATATATTTTAAAGATTATTGCATTAAGAATATTTTGGAGTTAAAATCACTTCAGTATTATGTACTAACAGATAAAAAATTAAAGACCTTTGAATTTTTTTTCCATTTTGAGCGATTAAAAAAAAAAAAAAAAAAAATCATATCTTCATGGGTAATAAATACAACAATACTTCCGGTCCCATAAAACTCCATTTTTTTTAAATATCGATTATTCTAGCATATTTACACATTTTAAACGTTATGCATAATAAAAATAGATTTGAACTCAAAATAAGTCTTAAATCAATTAATATTTAAAAAATTTTTTTTTAATATTTTAATTGGATTTTTTAAAAACTATCAATCACATACCAAAAAAACAGCACCCCTTTTTTTTACAACTAGGCAACTTGGGTGGGTGATTATCTCCCCTTATAGTACTTCAGATTTATTTATATTAAAAAAATTAAACCTATTGAATTTTTTGCGCTTCTACACTTGGGAAGAAATTTCGAAGATCGTAAAACTGAATTTCACATGAAAACAATGGTATCTACGTATTCCCCATATTTTTAAGAGGATTATATCAAAAAATTATGAAAATCAATAAAGTAGAAAATTATTTTTATTAAAGAAAATAAAAAAAATAGAATTTGATTAAAATGATCGTAAGACACAGAAGAGTTCAAAAGGGAGGTAATTTTCCGTTTTGACTTTAAACAGGATAGCAGCAATTTTTCACCTACAAATACTATTAAAGTTTTTTTGTTTAATAATTCAGTAATATTCAGATGATTTCAACTAATTAATTTGGAAACTACCATTTTAATTTATTAGAATTTAACAAAAAAAAAAAAAGAAAAAAAAAATCAGTTGAAACCATTGTTTTTTTTATCTGAAAACTATTTATCGACAACAAAATCTCGTCCCAATTCTGTAGAATTGCCAAATTTTTGCTTTTATTTTGTTTAGCCTTGTTTATTAACCATGACATTTGTTTTTATCAAATTAATATTTATTTTTGGTGCTTCTACACTTTATTGCCGAAATTGGAGATGCCATTTTATTTCACACATTTTCTGTCCAAATCCAGAGGAGAAATCATTATATTATAAACTGTGGTCGAAGCATGAAATAAATAACAAAAAAAATTAAACTAGAGAACGATTGCTTCCGGAAAGGGAAGAATAAATTTACCTAAAATTATCATTTATTACATCCGGAAATGCATTGCTTCTGGAAAGAATAAAAAACAAAACAAAACAAAACAAACAAAAAAAAACTATTTTATGAAAATCCAATGTTGCTTTCATTCCAAAATTGTTTTATTAAAATTATATTTTCTTACACAAACTTTTCAATAAATGTTTTTCGAATTATATTTTGATAAATCTTTATACAATAAATGTTTTGGTTTTGAAATGGCGCTCGCCCAGTTTAAATCATTATAAATATGTCATTTAATTTTCTGTTTTTAATTTTAAAAAAAAAAAAAAGTTCCATGAAAAACTTTCCCGTTTTCGTTAATTAAATCGAAACATTTCCAATTAAACAATTATGGATATCTGTTCTCTTTCACTTTCTTTACTTTTTTTCAGAGTTCTTTCTGGAAGTTTAATTTTTTTGTTATTTATTTCATGCTTCGGCTATAGTTTAATATCATGATTTCTCTCATAAATTTGGACAGCAGGTGGGTGAAATAAAATGGCGCCTCCAATTTCGGCAATAAAGTGTAGAAGCACCATATTTAAAAAAAAAAAACAAGACAGATTTAAATATAAAGATGTTTTCCTCGTGATAAAAAGCATTGTTTAAGCGCAAATTCAAAATGTTAGTAAGCCAATTCAACGCAGATTTAAAAAAAAAAAAATAAAAAATCACCGTTGATAATATCAAACGGGTCTTGTTTTTTCTTAGTGGCATCATGTCACGAGAGACAACAAGAATGAAAAAAAAAAAAAAAAGTTTGATTTATAAACAAATAAATGTTTGTGTGTTGAATTGGCTTACTAAACTCATATTTTGAATTTAATTAAACTATCACATTATCGTTTGCTCATTAAAGTGAACAAAAATTATCTAAGTATAATTGGTTCTTATTTAGAATTCGACCTTAATAAAAAAAATAAATAAAATACAGAAAATTTTTTATCATAGACAGACATGTCACAAACCAGAAACATCATATTCCACAAATCATATATATTGATCAAGTATTTTTTTTACATAAAAAAATTTTTTTTTAAAGATTTAAAGCGATTAATGTGAAATTGTTAGCATTACAAGACTGATCTCGCAAGTTTTAATTATTATGAACTTATCTGCCCTTGTTCTTTTCAAGACGATGAAATGAGTTTCTTTTTCCTTAATGATAAAATTTGATTTTCTAATTTAAAAATAATACTATATCAATTTATATGATTTTTGGAATATAACAGCTTCAGTGATGGATATATACACCATAAGGATTTTTTCTGTTTTTGTTTTTTAATTAGGTTGAATTCTATAGAAGCATATAATTTTGTTTAGGTAATATTTTAATTTTCATTTATAAAAATCAATGGATGTAAATAGCTTAAAAAATTTTTCCATACGAAAAAAGTTGCAGAGAATTTTCAAGTCTGACATGAATTTTTATTTGACAGTTCAAATGCTTTCAAATTTCAAGGGGTCACATAACGATTGATTCTTTTTTTCTTTAAACAAAGATTTAAATGGTTGATTTGTTTACGCAAAAAATGAAAATGCATTCTGGTGGATTTAATTTAAATTTTTTTTAAAATAGGATTTTAGAAGTTTATTTTATTTACACCATTACACTAGCAGAACCTGTGTAACTTCCACAGCGACATATTCCATATGTAATATATTGCTGCTGGGCATTCTGTAGACGTTCATCGTGAATGGAGACCCTGCGATATTATTCTAACCCTTTGTGTTAAAACTGTAAAAGTATTTAAGTAATCTGGTTAACGTTGTGTCAGAATATATTTGGTTATTATAGTTTATCTCCAATATCCTTATGAGTCTGTGATATATTTCTATTGTATAAACGAGAGATCTAATTTATTAAAAAGGAGAATTAAAAGGTGATAACATACTAAAAGCATTAAATTATCATATCTATATCTATGTACTAATTCAATGTTCGTAGTATGTTATCACTAAGGCTATAGCAACAGAATGTTCTTATTGTTTTGACTCTCGAGTATATATCCGACAGTTAATCAACCGAGAACCACATCACTGTATATATAAGCATATAAGATATCAACAGATACACACTCGAGAGTCAAAACAGATTTAATGTGGAGAGTGGAGGAGGAGGGAAAAAAGGGGGGGAACAAGCTCTCCCGAGAGGAGGGGGAGCTGATAGTGCCTCTTGGTATGCAGTGTTGCCCCTACATAGACCAAAAACTGATTGCCTCAAGGGCAATGATCTTTTAGTGCATCATCTGCCAGAACAGATACTACACTTTGAGATATTAAATCCTTTATTCTGGATAAAATTACAATGTAAGTTCAAACTGAACAAAAACTTAGGCACAAGGCCAACTCAAAAGGGGGGAAAATGAGGGTCAAAACAGTGAAAAGAATATGCTGTTGTCATGACCCTAGGGTCATGACAACAGCATATTCTTTTCACTGTTTTTCCACCTTCTAGCCTCCTTTTTAATATATTGGATCTCTTGATCGAATACATCATAATCTGAAAACTGTGACATATGCATGTACATGTATGTAGATACTATTGTATTAATATAGAGATTTTTTTTTATTAATAAATAGTTGACTAATAGTAAATTGAACATAATGTGTTAGTCAAGTAGAGGCGAGAAATACACACAAAATGACAAGAAACAATATTATTAATATACAGATTATTTGGTAGCAATATTAACTTTGATTCAAGTAAATCTCGCTTTGAATAAAGAGTAGTGTTAAAAAGAATCCCACAGTAATTAGAGATTACAATTGTTAAAAGTGCGATGTTACAATGAGCGTAGTTGGCGTACCAAGTAAATGCAGGATTTGTCATAATATGGGACGAATACAAGGGAAAAAAATATTGGGAATAATTGGGAAAAAGGAGAAGGGCATGAGGAGAAGTTGGTTAGAGAAGGGAAATATGCAAGTCGGACATCTCAGACAAGGTGGTGGTGAAAGAAAAGGAACGGGAGGGGGAATAGACAGCAGTCAAAAAATGTGAGTAGGAGGTTAAAGTAGAGGAGTGGGCAGTCAAAAAAAAGGAGGAAATAGGTGTCAAAGAAAAAAAAGAGCAGAGGAGGAAGAGGCAGTCAAAAAAGAGCAGAGGAGAAAGAGGCAGTCAAAAAAAGAGCAGAGGAGAAAGAGGCAGTCAAAAAAGAGCAGAGGAGAAAGAGGCAGTCAAAAAAGAGCAGAGGAGAAAGAGGCAGTCAAAAAAGAGCAGAGGAGAAAGAGGCAGTCAAAAAAGAGCAGAGGAGAAAGAGGCAGTCAAAAAAGAGCAGAGGAGAAAGAGGCAGTCAAAAAAGAGCAGAGGAGAAAGAGGCAGTCAAAAAAGAGCAGAGGAGAAAGAGGCAGTCAAAAAAGAGCAGAGGAGAAAGAGGCAGTCAAAAAAGAGCAGAGGAGAAAGAGGCAGTCAAAAAAGAGCAGAGGAGAAAGAGGCAGTCAAAAAAGAGCAGAGGAGAAAGAGGCAGTCAAAAAAGAGCAGAGGAGAAAGAGGCAGTCAAAAAAGAGCAGAGGAGAAAGAGGCAGTCAAAAAAGAGCAGAGGAGAAAGAGGCAGTCAAAAAAGAGCAGAGGAGAAAGAGGCAGTCAAAAAAGAGCAGAGGAGAAAGAGGCAGTCAAAAAAGAGCAGAGGAGAAAGAGGCAGTCAAAAAAGAGCAGAGGAGAAAGAGGCAGTCAAAAAAGAGCAGAGGAGAAAGAGGCAGTCAAAAAAGAGCAGAGGAGAAAGAGGCAGTCAAAAAAGAGCAGAGGAGAAAGAGGCAGTCAAAAAAGAGCAGAGGAGAAAGAGGCAGTCAAAAAAGAGCAGAGGAGAAAGAGGCAGTCAAAAAAGAGCAGGAGGAGAAAGAGGCAGTCAAAAAAGAGCAGGAGGTGAAAGAGGCAGTCGAGGAGGAGGAGGAGGAGGAAGAGGCAGTCAAAGAAGAGGAGGAAGAGGAGGAGGAAGAGGAGGCAGCAGTCAAAGAAGAGGAGGAGGAAGAGGAGGCAGTCAAAGAAGAGGAGGAGGAAGAGGAGGCAGTCAAAGAAGAGGAGGAGGGAGAGGAGGCAGTAAAAGAAAATGAGAAAACAGTGGTCTAAGAAGACAGGAAGGAGGAGGAGATGAAGTAGATTGATAGAAAATTATTACAACTATAAGAACAAAGATCTTCACCTGTAAAACTGTTCCAAATATCGGCAGATTTAACGTTTCCCCTGGTGTAGGAGGTGGCCACTGGTCTATATCGTGACATGCTGCAAGAAAAGAAACATAAGAGGATTAGGCAACAATTTTTAAAACTGACGTCATCAAAAAAAAGAACACAATTCCAGTGACATTAGCAATCATGAATACACTTTTGCCTTCCAATTATCTTCATGGAAGTGGGGAGCAAAGTGGTGGATCTGTTCTGCTGTACTTCCTCTTTTTTATCCTCTGTCAGTGAAGGAGAAATCATTTTAGACCAAGTCAATTTTTTTTTTTTACATTACAATCTACGAGCGGCGTGCAATAAGTAATGCCCCTGGCCCACGTTACGTAAAAAATGGCTTAAATAATACTGGTTCAATATTAAATTTAAAAATTCGAAAAAAAAAAAAATACATCTCACACCACGATTCGAACCCAAAACGTTTAGATAATGACCCAACGCGCTAATCAACTGAGCAAACATGACGTACATCAAATTTAGTCAGTTCTTCAACTATTTAAAGTAAATCAGGTCATGATGTCATCTGACGCATGCATAGAACCGGTCGTCGTCACGAGAGGACTTTTATTGTTGACCCCCCCCCCCGGTCAAACATTGTCGATGGGGGGGGGGATTAACGTTTTTGGCCAATTTTTCGAGCGAAGGATGGGGCTTCAATATGATACCAAGTTTGTGATTTTTTGTTCTGTGTGCCGAAAGTGGCGGACGGACATACATACATTTTCGCTTTTATATATATATATATATATATATATATATATATATAGACTAGCGGGGGAGGGGGTGGGGGCGTGGACCCGGCATTGCCTGAGTGTTTGGAGGTGTGTGTGAAACTTCTGAAAAATAAAAAATAAAATAAAAAAAAACATGTGAAAAATGGCTTAAATAAGCTTGTTTCAATATTGAAATTAAAAAAAAAAAGGTGGGTACCCAGGTGTTTTTAGGTGTGTGTGGTCGGTCAGGGTGGGGGTGGGGGGTGTTAATGAAAATCTAAGAATAAGCGAAGTAAAAAAAACCCCAAAAAACAGAAAAACGAACGCTACCTGAAAAATGGCTTAAATAACCCTGCTCCAATATTAAAATTTAAAAAATCGAGAAAAAAAAAAAAAAAAAAAAAGACATCTCACACCACGATTCGAACCCACAATGTTTAGATTATGACCCAACGCTCTAACCAACTGAGCTAACATGGCGTACATGAAATTGTGTCAGTTCTTCAAATATTTAAACTAAATCAGGTTATGACGTCGTCTGAGGCATGCGTAGAACCGATCTCGTCATTAGAGGACGGTTTTTGCTGACCCCTCCCTGTAGAAAAGTGTTGATTTCAGGGTGAAAAAAAAAATGTTTTTAGCCAATTTTTTAATATTTGTCGGGCGAAGATGGGCCTTTCATATGAGACCAAATTTGTGAATTTTTGTTCTGTCTGTTGAAAGTTTTTAGCAGACAGAAAAACATACACACATACATACATACATTTTCGCTTTTATATATATATATATATATATATATATATATATATACTAGCAGGGGTGCCCGGCATTGCTCGGGTGTTTGGAGGTGTATGCTGTGCAAAAAAAGCAAAAAAAACAAAAAAAATGGTTAATTTTTTTAAAACTTTGACCCCTATTATGACCCCTTAAAATTTATAGTTTCGGGCTCAAATCACTTTATTAAGTTAGATCCAGGTTCAAGGAACCTATATCTAAAATTTCAAGTGTCTAGACCCAAAATTGTCGGAGGAGTTTGGTAGAGTTCTTAAAGGTCAAATCGTTGAAATTTGACCCCTTAACAGCCAAATTTCTGGCTGACACCCGTCACATCGATTTTCCCAAATCTCAGTACCCGGTATTTCAAATTTCGAGTCTATAGACTAAAAATTGACAGAGTTATTGCATAGGGAAATGTACACAGACAGACAGACACACAGGCAGACACGTTCACTTTTATAGATATATATATATATATATATATATATATATATATATATATGGAAATTTCACATCTTTGATACACAACATTTACAAAATATGTTGTATTAGCGGGGAGGGGGGGGATCTTAAATATATTTTAATTTGTCCAGATTTCGTATATATATATATATCATAGTCGTGATTTCCAAAGTAAAAAAAAAAGTACAAAATGTATAACGATTTTTTTCAATTTGACCCATTTTTAATTCCTTAAAAACTATTTTAACCGGCTAAAGACCCATAAAAGAATGGTCCATGAAAAATCCAATCATTTAAAACTGCTTTGCAACTTTTAGTTTCGGAGGAGATAGAGTTTGAAAATATGGAGACAGACAGACATAGTGAGTTTTATAAATTAGATTATTTAAATAAAAGTAAATTGTTCTAATTGTAATGAGTGTGTGACATTCTCATCAATTTCGACATTTGAGGTTCCGCCATAACAACTCAGTTTTTCGGAAATCCACACGATTTGTTTATAGTGGTGAAGGCTTTGTGCAGAACCAACCACCATTTTTGATCCAACTGCTAATCTCAGTTGGTGCAAAGCCTGTTACAACAGCAAGACGACGGTAGACCTCAGGTTTTATATCAAAGTTGGCTTTCTCCTAGCTGCATGTCTTAAAGTCTAGAGGTGCATCTCTCCCAGTGAATTAAACACGCCCTCAGATACCAACCTAGCAATTTTTATGCCCCGGCGCGGTACATACAGTATCTAGCATTCCCAAAGGGTCATCCATTTGGTACGGGCCAGGCTTAACTTCAGTGATTTGGTAAGAACCGGTGTGCCAATGTGATTATGTCATATATTATGATGGTTACATAGCAGTGATAAAAGAAAAAATAGGACTATAAAATTACAAATGAATAACACCAAACATTAATTCATTATGAATTGTTTAAAAAATAGTGACACAAACTAGGCATT
The DNA here is from genome assembly GCF_053919585.1 of Euprymna scolopes. Taxonomy (NCBI): domain Eukaryota; kingdom Metazoa; phylum Mollusca; class Cephalopoda; order Sepiida; family Sepiolidae; genus Euprymna; species Euprymna scolopes. The sequence continues at coordinate 82,647,828 of NC_136509.1, forward strand.
CAAACAGCTATCTTTCGTCTGTGGTCATCAATGACAAAAAAAAAAGCTGAAATCGAGATGGATTTTTCAATCTCATTTAGTGGGATGAGGAATGTTTCCCTTCTCCCCTCCTTTCAACATATGTTGCATTAAATAAAAGTAAGCTGTTTTGATGATAATGCGTGTGTGATATTTACAGCGCCGAGCATTCCCAAATGGTCACCCATCTGGTACTGGCCAGGCTCATCACTGCTTAACTTCTGATAGTTATATAGCGGTGATACATGAAAAAAAATTTTCATTTCAAAACAGGTGTAATTATTGCAACATTTGTGTCTATTTTTGTCCAGCATTTATGGTCGTTTTTTTTGTTTTATATAATAAAAATACCAGACATCTTTTTTTTGTGACATAGTTGCTATAATAGAATAGGTGCAATCAGAAGTGAATAGAAATAGTGAATCCCCTACAGAGAAGGGGAAGATGGTCCATCTCTTCCCTTCTCCTTGTATTGAATGGCATACAATTTATTGATTCGATACATTATTAATTACTGCATCAAACTTTCTCATGGCTGACAAGAGGAAAAAAAAAAAAAAAAAAAAAAAAAAAAAAAACAACTAATGAAAATAATGAAAAAAAATTTCTGGCAGGGAAGCCTATTTTGGAGATGTGACCCCCACCCCTCATATTTTTTTTTGATATTATGTTATTAACAGATTTCCAATGAATTATCAGTCTGCAAGAAAAAAAAAAAAAAAAAAAAAATTTAATTATTCATGTAAAAATAGAATATATATATATATATATATATATAAATTTAAAGGAGATTAGAAAAATAGTCTAAAGAGCAGAGTGTATTTTAATGTAATAGTAAAATTATTAGTTTAATTAAAATACAGGGAAAGAAAAAGTGCTCGTTGTAATCTAGATATATAATAAGCTCGATAGGTAAATATCCTAGAGCTAATTTAATATTTATCAATAATTATTGATTTTGTTGTTGTTCCTTCTTATGAAACGGATTTTTAATTTAATTCTAATTTGATTTTTAAATTATCAATCACATTACTAAATATATATATATATATATATATATATATATATATATATATATATATATATATATATATATTTCCATATATAAATTATAGTGTAATAGACAGGGTATAAATGAGCAAAGCCACATTAAAATATATCTAAAAGGTACTGAGCTATATAAATAGAAAGGGTGAGAGATTAACGATTGTGAAATTATCAGTCAAGCTTTCATAGGAGGAAAAAAAATTAAATTTATATGTATGATTATTTTCGAAACGATTGTACATACAAATTTGATTTTGTTATGTTTCCGATGAAAACTTGATCGATAATTTCAATTATTAATCTCTCCTCACCCTTTATATATATATATATATATATATATATATATATATATATATAAATATATAGTAAGTTATAAAATGTATATGGCGATTAAGCTACACTGAATATTCCGCATTTCATCCACTCAACGATTCTTCAGGCTTATGAGCGAATTCTGTGGTTGTTTGTCGTTTTTATATGCGCATCTTCTATTGAGATTTTAGTTAGCCAATCAGCTTTCTAGTATCCACCGCGCCCTTCCTATCAGCCAAAGAGCATGCATTTATCGGACAAAGGCCTATTTGACCTCTGGTTGACCTGTTCCTTTGTGTGTGCTCTATTTAGATGAAAAGCCTGAAGAATCCTAGTGGATGAAACGCAGAATATTCAGTGTAGCTTAATCACCATATACATTTTATAACTTACTAACTAGCTCTACCTACGTATTGAGCACTTTTGAAGTAAATACTTCAAGTTTACGCATAAATCTATACTTTCGTATATTAATTTTATGCGAGTAAATTAAGTAGTTATATATATATATATATATATATATATGTATGTATGTATGTAAGGAAGTTTGTGTGTCTGAGTTCATTCTCTATGGACTCTAAAATGACTGGGTCAATTTTTATGAAATTTCACATGAAGGTACTTTATGAGTCTGGCAGCATTCTTAGATAGGTTTTGTGTCAGAATATCTTCAAAAAGTATTAAAAAATCAAAATAATCCAATGAAAGGAACAAGGGATTTTGACCAAAATTAACATCTAACACAAATTGGTGTATTTGAGAAATTTTATTATCATGCAAGCCAAAAGGTCCAATGTATAAAATACACAGTAGGTTCTTTGATATGACAGGGGCATGTTCGAAATGAATGTTTCTATTTAAAGCACAATTTCACAATGATACTTGACTTTCATTTTAAACTTTAATATGAGCCATTATATATATATATATATATATATATATATATATAAAAATAATTTTCTAAAATCAACAGTAGGTTCTCTACAATGCAATGTAGACTATACTACATTGTTAACTTAGTCACTGTAAGAGGCACGTAAAGCTTCCTCCAGGCACATCGTGATGGGTCTCCGATCAGAATAGGCAATCAATTGATTTGATTGAAAAATGGGCTATGTCATCGATTTCAATGACAATAAGAAATGGCAGTGTGAAACATTCATTGATCATCATTCAATCCCGAGCAATGTCTGGTCACCCTGCTAGTATATATATAGTTTTCACATGAATAATAATGAAAGAATTATTTAATTATGAAGCCCTTTTAAGAATACTTAAGGATGGGCACTGTTTGGGCAATATAAATTAAAAGTCGGTCAACTAGCGTTTAAGCAACATTTATGACTTCTGTCGTTCGAACACTCTGGATTTTTTTTAACTTTGACCTCTATTATGACCCCTTAACATTTATTGTTTGGGTCTTAAATCAAGTTATTAAGTTGGATCCATGTCCAAGGAATCTATATCTAAAATTTCAAGTGTTTAGACCCAAAATTGTTGGAGGAGTTTGATAGAGTTCTCAAAGGTCAAATTGTTGAACTTTGACCCCTTAACAGCCAAATTTCTGGCCGAAAACCGATCAAAGATTTTCCCAAATCTCAGTACCCTGTATATAAAGTTTCGAGTCTGTAGACTTAAAATTGACAGTTATTGCATAGGGAATGTACACACACATTTTCACTTATATATATATATATATGTGTGCGTATATTTATATACATATATATGTATATAAATAAAATATATAGATTAATTCTTTTCATTTTTCATGGTAATCATTTGGTGGTCCAGAGGTAAAGGCTTAGCAAACAAAGTCAAAGCTGGCTTTGTGGCTGGGTTTAAATCTCCCGACCAGCAAGAATTGTCATCCTACACTGATGATTGCATAAGCATGAAACACAAATGTCTGTAGGTATAAAAGTATTATTATTTAATTATAATTATATGTGTATCACGGAAGATCAGAAAAACATTGGTACCGCCGGTTTCAAACAAATTCAAAGGGCCAGAGATGCAGACATGAACAGAAACTGAAGAGAATCTCACATAAGAAACCAGCGATTGGTCCTCTTTGTTTTAGATTTGAAACCAATGGTATCAATGTTTTTCTGATCTCCTGTAACATAAACATAAGTATTACGCTCTTATTTTGATATTTTCTTCAGAATCGAGTACTTTGCTGGGATTCTCAATTCTTCAATAGACTGGTTGGTTGGTTGGTTGGTTATTTTTTTTACGGCATATCAACCCTTTTTATGTCATTTAATGGCAAATCCAGTGAAAGAAGAAAAAGTTTTTAATAGAATATATTTGTTTCTTTTTTTCAAGTCAGTTTCTACTTAACCCATAGTTGGGACCCTAACAGTTACTACCACTCCGGGTCAGAGTGGGTCTGGGAGCCATGGCAATTAAGAGGTGGCTCCACACTCCCCAAAGCCCACAAGCTGGGGCCTCACCATCGGATATAGTTTAAGGTCATATCCAGAACCAGACCACTTGGAAGCCTACATTCAACACGTTATTGCCAAAATACAGTCTAATTTAATGCAATCAGTTTGTGAAAATTGTATGTCTGGATTACACCATATGCGTATGAGCTACGAGGCTGTACGTCTGAAATTGTATTTAAATTGTAGTTAAAACAATAGAGTGTAAACTGTTCTACACTTCCAAGTAACAATTTCCAGGGTTAAATTCAACAAAATTCACTCCTCAAAATTCAACACTGCCGCTAAAATCTCGTTACTTTAAAACGCATTGCTCTGCCATCACAAATTCAACTCCAAAACACGGCACACTGCTGACAAGATTTGCTACCCTAACGTCAAAATCCCAAATCAATTCAGTCTCTGAAAAATCAGGCATTTTATTTTCAAGCCGAAAACATCTCATCTGCATATTAGGTGACAATATTACAAGCATATAAAGAGAAAAAGTGGCCATTTTCTTTTTTTCTTTGTTCTGTTTGACTTCATGGTACCCTACAGGTTGCACAAAAACAGGTTTGTAGCAATTTTTAAGGTGTTTAATCACAGAAGAGCAAGTTATCTTGCCTTTTCAGACCGCAATTATAAATGCCAAAAATTAATCTTTATAATAAACGACATATCCTCGAGTGGCTTCTGAGCCTTGATAAGTGGGGATGCCTATGTAAAAAAAAAAAATTAAAATTAAATTTAATCGTCTTCTATTCTACTAAATATCTATTAATCGGTTTGTGTACTCCTTCACCTTTTTGTAGAAACTGAGATTTTGTCCATCTATCACAATTGTTTTTAAATGTAATAATATCGTACGTATCATGAGAAGGTATTTTCCTTATAAAAAGTGTTATGGCTTTCAGTTGAAAAGAATATAAAAATATTCCATTTAGGATGTTTTCGGAACAATCTGAAATAATCAAGAAAATTCTTTGTTATGACATTACATAGAACATAGGACACTGCACTAGTAGCCGCTTCAGTTGTTAAATTTTTAAGTTGCTGACTTGCTGTTTAGAACTCCGGTAATGTTTCTAGGATGAAAATCCAGCCGAAAGAAACCCCTTAAAAGCCAACTACCACATCATTTGAAGAAACTGGAATTTCAGTAAATACAAAAGATTTCTGTATATTTTCTCACTGATCAAAGAACTATATTTTAATATTCTTATTATTACATAACATTTGTTTTGAAGTTAGTTCTTATTTCCTTTTGACCATCAACTTTAAAGACCTTATAATCGCTTTCGAAATCATCAAGTATTGCAAACCTAAGACCGTCCGTGTACTGCCGTAAACTATCGCAAAACTCATTAACTCTAAAATATATTGACTGATCTTTTGTTCCTGTTCACTGCCACACCTTGATTAACAATCCTAGTTCAGCTTTCTTTTGTGTTCCTTTGTGAACAACTTACTATAACTTTGTTTTGTCGATAAACTTATTTCCTCTTTCTTTGTTAGATCCCCCTCCCCTTCATTTTACTTCCTAACCTTGGGTGGGTATGGGGAATAGGTGCCGACAGTATCACATACTCACCTGCCTCAACACTTGGTTCTCCGCTATCAAAATATTCAGGAGCAATGATCCGCACGAGTTGGGAGAATAAATTTGGGAATGGAAGTTTTGAAATTAGCACCACAGACTGAAAGAAAAAAGTTGAGAAAGGTAAATAACAAAAAATGTACAAAAAAAAAAAAAAATAGCAGATTGAAACTAGTCAGAATTCAATGACACGGGGAGGATTTAAGAGATGACGAAGGAAATTATTTTTATGGAAAAAAAAAATAAAAAAATTTCCATAAAAAAAAAAAAAAAATCCACGTTATCTGCTTAATTTTTATATCAATTTAAACTAAAAATAATTTCTACTTTATTTACTTTAAAACAAGCCGAGCATGCGGAGTCTCCCTCTATAAGTGAATGATTTGGGGGGGCACTTTTAACCCTATAATACCCCCTAGTGGGATAGGGGCAACCAGGCTTATCCTGGAAAATCTGTTCTGGCAAAAATTTACTTTCACCATGACTAATGTTTGTGCAAAATTAAAACAAAAAATCCAAAGTATAGTTATTGAGAAAAGTGTTAAACGATCAAACGAACGATTTTGCGGCAATTTTACCCCTATAATGCCCCCTGGGGATGGGAGTGGGGGTCAACCAGAGTTATCCTAGAAAATCTGCTCTGGCAAAAAATTTACTTTCACCACGAGTAATGTTTGTGCAAATTTTTTTAAAAATCCAAATCCAAATGGATGAACGGAAGTGAATTACTAGATCCAATCCCTGCTTTGTCAGGGGATAATAAAAAAAGTGAAGAAAGGATAGAAAATTACGAAAAGGAGAAGAACGAAACGAAAAGATTTTGTTGTCAGTGAGATGTACGTCAAGGGGCCACAAGGGCCATGAGTTCATCAGAGCACATTGCATTAAAATATTTATAAAACAGGCACAGAGATGCAATACTTTGGCGATGGGACAGGGGTTGGAGCTTAGTTGACAAAGTGGGACCTATTAGATTGAAAACTCTTTTTTGGACCCTATTCAAGAGGGAGAGGCTAGTGGTAGATGCACCAGCCCAGATGCGGCAACATGCATGGGCCAATCGTGGTCTTGTAGAGCTACAGGATACTCTCAGGTATGAGTAGTTTTCTAGCTCTATAGAAAGAACCCACCTTCTTTGCAGCAGCCTTTGCAATGTCCTCAACGTATTTGTTCCAGTTCATATCGCCCTTGAATGTTAGGCCGAGGAGTTTGAAGGAAGAATTCTCTGAATTTTTATTGCATTTTCACTCCAAACATGGCACAGTGCCACTTTGATGTAGAGATCTATCTGGGGTATAATTTGCAGGGATACTATGTAGGGAGTTGAGCAAGATGTCTGTTTACATTACACTTGAACTTCTGCATGCCAGTACAGTCCTGGAAGCAGGAACTCTGAAGAGAATTCCAAAGTCTAGCAGTTCTGGGGAAGAAACTATTATAGGCTTTCTGGCATCTCTACAGAGAAGGGGTAGGATTTTGCTTCTTGTCCTGTTTTCGAGTTGGATGTATTTACGTCGATGGGGTACAAGGGCTTATAGTTCGTCGGAGCATCTACCATTAAAATACTTGTAAAACAGGCAGAGGAAAGCAACATTTCGTTGATGGGACAGAGGTTGAAGCCTAGCTGACAGTTCGGAACTTATTAGGTTGACGATTTTTCTTTCTTTTTTTTTTAGAGGGTTGATCAGGGAGTTATGGACTAGCATGAAACAAATAATAACAGATAAAACTAAACGTGCACCTTTTACTAATTTAAAAAAAAAAAAAAAAAAAAAAATCTAGTTTTAATTACATGTAAACCACTTGAAAAAGTAAGCGGTAAAAATTTCTTGAAACAAAAAAATTGGTATTTCAGACTTTAGAATGAGCAATCATTTTAGTATATAAATTTCAAATAAAATGATCACTAACTTCCGGATCATCAATTGGTAACGATCAGTCATTTCCAAACTGGATGACGTTTTTCAGAAGTAGTACTGAAAAATGCTGCAAATATATATATATATATATATATATATATATATATATATATATATATATATAATTATTTACCATAATAATTAAATACCTACAGACACTAGTGTTTCATTCTTTTGGGAATCTTCAGTGCAGGGTGTCATGATTAACACCAGTCGACAGATTCAAACAAAACAACACAAGCCATCTCTAGCTCGATTAGCAAAAACCATATCCAATTGGCTACCATTAACCGCGAGAAATGTTGAATTTAAACATTTTATTTTTTAAATGTTTTTTACGTCAGTCACAGTGATCTACTTGTTACACGATGATCTATGCATAAGAGCTAAATTGACCGACTTAATTCAACTGAAAGTGCTCAACGATAAGAAACGAGTTTCTTAAAGGGGCTGACTTTTTGGGGGAAGTACAAAATTTAATTATGGCTAAATATAGACCAATTAACTTGATAAAAAAAAAAAAAAAAAAAAAAAAAAAAAAAATGAAGAAAGGCTAGCTAACCCGATTTCGTTCCTTGCTCAACAGAGCTAAATCGAGGAAAATTTAGATTAAAAGAAGAAAAAAAGTTGTCAAGAATATGGCAGGGGAGAGAAAAGGAAATTAATAGATAAAGTTTTTACAAATAAGAAATCTGCATGAATTTAAATATCATATTTATGCATATTTTATGGCTGGGCAACACCGGGTGGCCTGCTAATCTATATATGTAAAAGGCAAAATCTGTGTGTTTGTATGTCTGGCAAAAACTTTCGACAGAGACGATGGAACCTGACCAAACCAGTATCGTTTTAAACCTAAAACCTTTGGATGACAAATATCGAAAAATTGGCCAAAAACATTAATTCCTTTACCCTGGGGTCGATCTTTGCATCACCATTATAGCAAGTCATCGTTCCTGTTACGATTGACTACGGTTAATTCTGACGTTCATGACTTCCGGTTGTGCCATAGAGACATGGAGTAAGACTTTTTTGTTTTCCTTCTTTGCATTATGGGTTCGAGCCTGCCTATCTACCCTCGCTAGTCTTCTATATACATACATAGGGCAAAATGTGTGTGTGTAGGTCTCGCAAAAACTTTCGACAGAGGCGACGGAACCTGACCAAATCAGTATCGTTTCAAACCTCGACCCTTCGGACAACAAATGTCGAAAAATTGGCCCAAAACATTAATTTCTTCATCCTCAACTGGGCAGTTTTCTACAAAGAGGGGTCGGTTTTTTTAGTCGCCATTTTTGCAAGTCATTGTATCGGTTGGATTGACTTCACTTAATTTCAACGTTTTGACCTTCTGATAGGATGATGGTGCATCAGTAAGACGTCATATTTTCTTTCACCTTCTTTTCTGCCTTTGCGTCATGATTTCGAGCCTGCCTGCCTACTACCACATTTTTTTTTTTTTGTTTAACACCTTTCTCTACCCTGGCTACCTACCGTTTTGACCCCCCCCCCCCCCCAGACTACCATTTTTTTTTTTTTTTTTTTTTTTTAAAAACACCTCTCCATCCGGACTTTCTTCTGTTATTTTAACTCCCCCCCCCCCACACACCTCTCCATACCCGGGCAATGCCAGGTACTCCCGCTAGTTTAATGTATAAAAGGCAAAATGTGTGTGTGTATGTGCGTGTGTCTTGCAAAAACTTTTCACAGAGGTGACGGATCCTGACAAAATCGGTATCGTTTTAAAGCTCTGTCCTTTAGACGACAAAAATCGAAAAATTGGCTGAAAACATTCATTCCTTCACCCTCAACTGAGGGGTCACTTTTTTCTCTGACATTTTAGCAAGTCATCATCTTTTCAATTGACTACGCTTAATTTCAACGTCCGAACTTCCGGTCAGGCGATGGAGACATCGGCTAAAATGTCATGTTTTTTTGTCTTTTTTTAACCTTTTTAATCTTTTGTGTTACGGGTTCGAGCCTGCCTGCCTGCTACCAGTTTTTTTTTTTTTTTTTTTTTTTTTTTTTACACCTCTGCCTACTATTGTTTTGCCCCCCCTCCACTACCACCTTCTTACCCCCCCCCCCCCCGGGGGTTCCTTACTACACACAACCGGGCAACCCTGCTACTGTTGTTTTGACCCCCCCCCCCACCAAGGTCGTTACTACACCACCTAAACACTTGGGCAACGCTAGGCATTCCTGCTAGTGTATGATGAAATAAAATAATGCCAATGGTCGTTATCAATAAGAAATCAATGGTAAACAGCTGTTGTAATAAAGTGATTTACAATGATAATCAGACTAGGCAGTGAATGCTGGAAATCTGAAAAGATTTGCCGTCACTGACTGCAGGGATCACCGATAATGACTAGGGCTATGACAACATATTCTTTTCATTTTTTTTACTCTGGAATCTATGTTAGCCGCAGTTAATCAACCAAGAACCACATCACTATATAAAAGCATATAAGATATCAACGGATACACACTTGAGGGTCAAAAACAATGAAAAGAATATGCTGTTGTCCTAGCCCTAATAATGACAGAGTAAATTACACTAGGTATATTATTTAAAAAAATTGGCCTTGTGTCATACATGAATTCTTTGGATGGCGAATAAATACTAATTCACCTCCCCCACTTCCCAATCCATGCCATATTCAAGAAAATTGTTTAAAAATAGTTGTTTATTTTACCTTCATTAGTACATATGCACTAAACATATGCCAATTCAGAAAAAATTATTATCACTGCTACAATGACGATAGCTGATAAACAGAACCCATTAATATAAAGAGTATGCATGTGTGTGCATGTGTGTACGTACATGCATATCTGTGTATGCATATACGTTTGTATGATGTGTATATGCGTATGTACATGTGTGTGTATGTATGTAAGTATGCGTGTATATATATGTATGTCTGTATATATGTGTGTATGTCAGTGTGTGTGTATGTATATGTATTCTATATATGTGCGTGTGTGTATGTCTGTATATGTATTCTATGTGTGTGCGTGTACATATGTGTCTATGTATAGATGTGTGTGTACCTGTATATATATATATATATATATATGTGTGTGTGGGTGTGTATGCGTGCATCATATATATATATATATATATATATATATGTGTGTGTGCGTGTCTGTGTCTGTATATATGTGTGTGTGTGTCTTTATATATGTGTGCGTGTGTGTGTGTCTATATGTGTGTGTGTGTGCATGTGTGTGTGTGCATGTGTGTGTGTCTGTACATGTGTGTGTGTGTATGCGTGCGTGTGGGTCTGTATGCATATATGCGTGCGTGTGGGTCTGTATGCATATATGCGTGCGTGTGGGTCTGTATGCATATATGCGTGCTTGTGGGTCTGTATGCATATATGCGTGCTTGTGGGTCTGTATGCATATATGCGTGCTTGTGGGTCTGTATGCATATATGCGTGCTTGTGGGTCTGTATGCATATATGCGTGCTTGTGGGTCTGTATGCATATATGCGTGCGTGTGGGTCTGTATGCATATATGCGTGCGTGTGGGTCTGTATGCATATATGCGTGCGTGTGGGTCTGTATGCATATATGCGTGCGTGTGGGTCTGTATGCATATATGCGTGCGTGTGGGTCTGTATGCATATATGCGTGCGTGTGTGTGTATACATATATATGCGTGTGTGTGTGTATACATACATATATATGCGTGTGTGTGTGTGTGTCTATGTATATATGCATGTGTGTGTGTGTGTGTGTGTGTGTGTATATATATGCGTGTGTGTGTGTATATACACATGAAACAAAAATATGTAGAAAGAGATAGTTATTTGCATTAAGCTGTAACTTGTTTCTCAAGGGTAACTGCAAATTCACTTTGGAGACCGATGCCTTCACGTTGAATTATTGCCAAAAAGATGTGCCAAAATTTCCCATAACCAGGTTTGTCGATTTCTTATCCCAAATTCTTTAGACTCCTGAAAGGTTAAAAGATCAAACTTTGGTCTAATAAAATCTTCCACAAAAAATTTATATATCTAATAAATAAATTCAAGTCAGTCGCTTTAATGTTTCTTTGCCATTGATAGTCCCCCCCCCCCCAAAAAAAAAAAAAACAATATTTAATTTGAATCTGGTCTATTAGTATGTTTTTATGAAAAAAAAAAAAAAAAAAATTATTGTATTTTATTTCTTTCCACAAAATACTTTGTCAGGATTTGAATTATTTTCAAATGGCCACCATCTTAAACAGGAATCTAAATGTATTAGTTTATAAAATAGTACTTCATTTCGACCTGAACAAAAAATACTTTTGGAAAAATTTACACCATTCTATTACCAAGTATTCCATAAAGTCAGAATAAATTGTGATATCATGTATGTCTCCCACCTGCATTCACTCAAGACAGTTTGAACTGGCTTCCTGTAAAAGAGGAAGCGTCAAGGGAATATTAAATTTACAAATGTTCCCCAGTCGCAACATAAGATATCCTCTTTTCCCTTCTCGTTTAATCATTTACAGTGCTTGTATAGATTAGTAATGTTTTAATCTAACGCATTTCAGGTAAAAACATTACATACTTATGTGTCATGTCAAAATACGTATAAATTCTAAAAATTATGAAAAATGATCCAGTTGAAGATGTGTTAGATATATTTTTGACAAAAATGCCATCCACAATTATGTGGAGACATTTTTGGCATAAAAGTGGCTGACTTAATTTAAGACAAGGGGAGATAAATCAGTTTGTCATACAGAACTAGTCTGACAGTTTTTCCATATTAAAAAAATGATGAAACGTGAGAATTCAATAATTTTGTTTTTACTTGTAATTATTTTTCTACTGGATAATTTTTCATAATTTTTGGAATTTATATTAACTGCGACATGACACATAAGTATGTAATACTGTTTTCATTTGAAATGCATTGGTTTAAAACATCACTAACCTACACAAGCACCTAATTTACACCAGTTTATTACAAAGTATTTCACAAAGCCAGAATACATTGTGATGTTATAATTAGACCATGTCTTTTTCATCTTAAATATTTACATCATTCCATTCCTTTCACAACTTCTCTTGGTTATTTATGTTATTCGCCCTTCCTCGCACCTTCTAAAACATTCCTGTCAAGAAAACTGCCATTATTTTTCTTCCAACAAGTTCCGAGCTCGTACCAAACTTGCAGTCGAGGAGAAGCAGGTGAACGTCTCATTTCTGATTGCAAAATACAACATAAAAATTCTGCATCCAGATGAATCGTAACCGAGAGGAGAAATACCAAGAGGTTTGAACGCGATCTATTAAGAAAATGGAAGCATATCAAAAGCTAGATCAGGAGAGACTTTCCAAAAGAAAGGGAAACGGCACTCAAAGAAAGATCCTTTCATCCGATGCCAGGTTCTTCATTTGATGTCAGAATTACCAAAATACAAAAAAGCTGTCTGTAAAAATATTTACTTGTGTGAGTCAACACAACCTCGGCAATACTGTTAGAGTGATAGTCAAGATGGAGGTAGGAGCACTCAATTTGTTCATTGAGTTTAGTTGTTTGGTTTTACGGCACATCAACCCTTTTTGGGGTTATTTACTGTGTTTTGTTTTTTTTACATGGAAGTCACCACTTATCAAGGCCTGGAAGCCATGCGGGGATAATGTTATTGCGTATACAGTAATCAATGGGATAGTATCGTAGTAATTGTTAGTATAGGAGATTTGATAAAGTGTCTTACTTAAGGCGGCAGTTTATCAGGAATTTGTTTATGTTGGACTTGAAGACATCTAAGTTGTAGTCATGTGGGAAACAGGCAGACAAAAGAGTTCCACTGGTGTGCACCTCTAATAAAGAAGCTTTGTTCATGGAATCTACGTTTTGGTTTTGGCACAGTTAAAGAGTGGGGAAAATGTTTGACAGTGGTTTCAGCTAGACGGGTGTTTATCGTGAAAGATTGGTGAGGGGGGACCAGGGATTGGATTCAAACGAGCTCTTGCCATGGAAGTAACGATAAAACAAAGACATGTTCATGTCTCTTCTGTGGGAAAGAGGTTGCAGGGAAGAGACAAGGGCATCCCCCACTAAGCCACGAAGTCTATTTCGTACTCTGTCAAGGCAGGATAGACTGTTTTTAGCAGCTCCTGCACAGATGTGGCAGCAGTATTCCATCCTCGGACGTACTTGGCTTTTATATAGATAGAGAATTGCATCAGCAGTGAGATATCTTCTGGAACGGTAGAAGGATCCTACCATTTTTCCAGCGACCTTGGCAACAGACTTGATGTACGTGTTCCATTTCAGGTCAGGAGTAAAGCTCAATCCCAGAAGCTTATCAAAACATGGAGCCTCCCCTAGACTAGAGCCATCCATTTCAATTGATGCCAGATGGGGATCAGAGCGTTTGATTGTTTGTGCTAATATCCCACCTTATTTATCCTGCCTAAGGAAAGACTGATGACATCCCCCTTATATTAAGAGAGTGCCGCCAGGGGAAAAAGGGACCAAGTGTTTTATTTTATTAGTACTTCTCTTTGAGACAAGTTGCTTATGTTTGCACTTCTAATAAACATTTTACTTTCATAACATTTCTGTCCGAACCTTATTTATTTAATCTTAACATCTGGTAGCAGAACATACAAGAGTTATATGAAACTCAACGAGTGCCAGAATATTTGAACCACCAAAATTAAACTCAAAATTTTACGATTCATGGAAAAGGTTCATTCAATTCTGGTAGTTACCAATGAATATTCAAGTTTCTCGTCAAGCGCCAGCCGTTTTCTTGTCACTTGCAGGTCAAGCTCGAACAGCTATATTAGAAATATGGCATATCAACTCTTTGAGTAATTTAATGCCTAACCTAGTAATTTTAGAAAAAAAAAGATTTTATGCTTCAAATTTTCTTTTTTATATCTTTAAATATTTATTCATATTGTTTGGTTTGGTTGTTTTTTTTAGAGATAAATTATTATTTTTGTAAAACATGATTGAGTTTTGCAAAAGAGAAAGGAAAAAAAAAAAAAAACTAAAAAACAATAACATCAATGTTTAGTGCATTTTACGTCAGGATTGGTTGGTTGGTTGTTTTACGGCATATCAACCTTTTTCAGGTTATTTAATGCCGAATCTAGTTATTTTGAGGAACGAATTTTAATGGAGTATATTTGTTTTTTAAGTCGGATTCTATTTAACCCATAGTTGGGACCCTAAAAGGTACTACGATTCCGGGTCAGAGTGGACCTGGAGCCTCCCCATCGGATATAGTTTTAGGTCATATCCAGGACCTTTACGTCAGGAAGCCACTATCTTCCGACAGCCTGATCTGGTAGCACCCGTTCGAATTGGTAACAAAAACTAAAAGGGAAGATGCACTATATAAAGCAGCACTAAAACTATTTCAACAAACTCATTTGTAAAAACAGAAAAAAATAAAGCACTTGGCTCAAGAGTAGGTTGGTTGGTTGTTTTACGGCATATCAACCTTTTTCAGGTTATTTAATGCCGAATCTAGTGATTTCAAGGAACGATTTTTTAATGGAGTATATTTGTTTTTTAAGTCGGATTCTATTTAACCCATAGTTGGGACCCTAACAGGTACTACCACTCCGGGTCAGAGTGGACCTGAGAGCAATGGAATTAAAGGGTGGCTCCACACTCTCCAAGGCCCACAAGCTGGGGCCTCACCATCGGATATAGTTTTAGGTCATATCCAGGACCTCAAGAGTAGGATAACCTTTTTTTTTTTTGACAAGAAAACAAAAACATTGCTTATTACTAGCACTATTACTTATGAC
>NC_136509.1:82667933-82800433 GCF_053919585.1 Euprymna scolopes
AAATTAAACATGGCACTATAAAATAACATTTCTTTGTGGCGTTTGAATTTGATTGTGTTTTTTTTAAGAAAATTATATAATCTATTATAAGAGAGAATTTTTTATTTTTATGATTTTGCAAACTTTAAAAAAATTTCCATTATCAACATTTTTCCTCTACCATATCCTTTTTATTTCAAGGGGGAAAAAAAATCTCTTCAATTTTTTTGTTCAGAGGAACATACATTTGTTTATGATGAGTTATTTTAACTTCTATTTAAGGAAACATGTGTAAGACGTACTATATAAGCACAAATATAATAGTATGAATGAGAAATAAATACATCTGGTTTTTGAATAACTAAATATGTCTGTGTGGATATACATATATATATATATATATATGAGCAAACAGTTAATAAAATATGTTAAAAAACACTTTGAAATGAGTTAAAAATATATTTAATCTGAAAAGGAAACACTAGATAAATGGATAGTCCTTAATCCGCGGAGTTTCGAAGAAATAGTTTCCTTCTCATCAGAGGGTAGGAATTAGCAAAATGCGGGATCAGATTTTGCATGCAGAAGTATTTGATGAAACAACAAGTAAGTCAAAGATCTTACTTGAAAACAAAAAAAGTGAAGCAGAGGGAATATGGTGAAGAAAAAGGTGATTACACATGAATGGATAGTCTGGTGGAAGATAAAAAATCCAGTGACGGTAAAATCCAAATGTAAAACTTCAAGAAAGTTAAAAGAATTTCCATTTGTACAAGTAAAATCCAAGGAAATCCCGTAATTGGAAGAAGATGGTCCATAATAATCCAAAGGCAGAAATCCATAGAATAATTCACAAAAATGTGTACAAGGAAAAAAGAAAAGATTCCAATAATATTAATAAAAAAAAAAAAATTAAAAAAATAAGATATGCTTTTCACTTTCACTTATATATAATTATAAATATTAAGAATTATTTTTAATATGTACATACACTAGTGTTGCATGCTTTCACAATCATCAGTGCAGAAAGTGATAACGACTGCCGGTTGAAGGATTTGAACCCAGCTACAAAGTAACCTTTGACTCCACTTGCTAGGATGTTACCCCTAGGCTGCCAACAATTACCATGAAAATTAAGGGAAATTAAACACCTATAAATACCAATTTTGGGCACAACAGGGAGTAGTTAGTTAAGTCGTGAACGTCTATTATACAGCATAATCATGTTAGATCACCAAATTTTAACATTAAGCCTGGCCAGTACCAGAGGAGTGATTATTTGGGAACTCTAGGTGCGGTATGTATTCAGGTATGTGAATATGTATGCTCCTTGCACAATTCTAGGCCACATTTGGGTTAAGGTGTAGTACCTGTTGCCTCCTGATATTGTTATGGGGTAAGCTGATCTACTTATCTCTCAAGACTATAAATATAGTTACATCTAAACTTTGATGTACAATTTCGTGGCAATTATGGCCCCAGAATAATGATACATTAGCTGGACCTTTGGAAATTCCACAGGGGGCTCATTCATATGTAATATATTGATGTTAGCATTCTGTAGATGTTCAGTATAAATGGGGACGGTCTGATATTGTAGCTCTTTTGTTAAAACTGCAAAAATATTTACCTAAGCTAGCAGGGACGCCCAGCATAGCCTGGTCGTAAAATATGCTTAAATATGATATTTTAATTCTTGGAGATTTCGTATATATTATTATAGAGTCAATGTTCTATTGATTTTTATATATTATAAAGTTGCGATTTCAAAAATAAAAAATATATTCAGATGACTTGGGTGCATCAGCTTGAATAGAAACCAAAACCAAAACTTGAATTGTTAAAATTATTTATTATTATTGGAAAATTGGCTATAAACATTACCTCCTTCACCCTGAACCAGGCACTTTTCTACAAGGGTTTTTTTTTTTTTGCCAATATTTTCGAAAGTCATCCTCCTCTTTTCGATTGACTAGCCTTAATGTAAACCTTCGCCACTTCTGGTTTGGCGATGGACACAACAGCAAAGACCTCATGCTTTTTTTCTCCTTCGCGGTACTGGTTCAAGCCTGGCTGCTACTACCACTTATTTTTTGCTCAACACACACCTCCAAACACCCGGGCAATGCCAGGCACCCAGGTTAGCAACAATTAAATGACTGTTACTCGGATGTAAGCATGACACATAAAATAAATAACGCACATGCTATCTTATTAATATATATAGATACTTCTGTAACATACCTTTTGCTAATACATTTTTTCTTAACTATACCGCTGTGTTTGTCTGGAAGGTTATCATATAAGCAGTACAAAATTCATTTACATACAAAATATACCTGTCGACAATCATATTTACATTCCCGTACCAACTTATATTTGGACAACCAAGTGCGATTAAATGTTGGCTTCCCCATTGTAAATTGGTCCATGCTGTGCTTGTTTTACTTTTAAATTTTGAATTTCCGGTATTGTGGATACAAGAGTTATGTACCTTTATCACAAAACTGCCTGATGTTATTATATGGAAAAAAAATCAGATAGTTTTGTGATAATGGGATGCAACTCTTGTATCGACAATAATATGATGTACTTTCAGAACAATGTATTTCGGTTTTATTTTCAATACTTAAAAAAAAAAAAAAATAGTTAAAATGATATTTTTATTGGTACTTAAAAAATAATTTAATAGTATTTATTTCAATTTTATTTCGAATATTGCAACTCAAATTTTTACTTTCAAGGCTCTTTCAAGACATTTTCCATATTTTCAAGGATTTTTCAAGGCAATCATAGAAATAAGACCTTTTCAAGGCAAAAGTCAAAATTCAAAGACTTTTCAAGCTTGTGCAAACCTTGGGACATTATTAAAAAAGAAAAAAAAAATTTTTTTATGGAAATCCCAAGAAAGGCATGAAGTAATTTGATATAGGAACTAAAAACAAATAAAATACCACTTCAAAATAAAAAAAAACTAGCCAAGAATAAGTGTTAGATTGCAACCTAGAAAATAGCAATTCTTCCCCCTTTGTCAAAAACATCACTCATAGAATGTGAGGACTAAAGGACAAAAGTAAAGCCAAGATCCACTTTCTACTTTTATGTTAGCTTCCATTGATCTTGCAATTTCTCTTCGAGAGAAAAAAAAAAAAAATTTAGAGATAATGCCTTACCTGTAATGATATCGGACAGTCTCTGTTGTATTGTGAATGTGAAGGAATGTGAAGCTTTCGACCTGGACATTGTCGGATTCGGAAATGAAACTGGGTATCCCCCATACAACCTACAATGAAACAAAATAAATAAATAAATAAATAAAAAAGGAAATTTATTAAGATTATTATTATTTTTATTTATTTATTTTTTTTTTTTTACACAGTGATCACCACTTATCAAGGCCTGGAAGCCACTCAGGGATAAGGGTTATTGCAAGTACATTACATTAGTGTGGAGATTTGATGAAGTGTTTACTTAAGGGGACGGTTCATTAGGAATTTGTTAACGTTGGACTTGAAGACATCCAAGTTGTAGTCCGGTGGGATTTATTTATTTAAATCGATACAATAGTAAGAATTAAGATTGCTTTATCATCAGAAATTTTGAATGTGAAAAGTTGGTTCCTAAAATCATAGGTGTGGTGTCTTTTGACTTTATAGGCATGTATATGTTTGTTAGATACAAGATTGAAAAGGTGTTCCAGGTTTTTGGCAAGATGGTTAATAATTTTCTGAGTATTTATTTAGGAGTCTGTTGCCAGTGTTACAATAACAAAAGCCTGTTCTTGTAAGTGAGTAAATATGAAATAGGATAGTCAAGGATTCGAACTTGCAAAGCTTGATTCGGAATTGAAAATTCCAATCATAAGTTAAAATAAATACAGAATGTTATTGAAAATAAGGAATGGGGAATCGCAATTGTTTAGCTCACACAAAATAGTTAGATATCTGTTTATTGGAAAAGGAATGTAATGATGAAATTTGTTTCTGTGAAAATTAAAATAAGGAATTTAATCGTCAATTGGAATTGTAAACATATTTTGTAAAGAGGTTATTCGAAAAATAGGTTACTGAACTCTGGGTCATGTCAAGTTTTGCAACGTGACGCATGTCAAGGCAACGCGCTCGATGAGCACATGTTTAATCATGCAATGACGTGACGAGTTCTCAATATAAGTAGAGTTTTAGATGCAGTCTGGGAGAAAGAGGGGAGAGATAGCCAAGAGAGAGGTCAGATACAGCCGCTGACACCAAACCTTGGAAGCAAAGGTTAAAGAAAAGTCATGTAAAGAAACTTTGAATTCCTCAAGCGAAATCAAGACCGGTCATGAAATAAAGGACGTCATCATGTGGTTTTGTATCTGCATCGTCGTGTTGTTATTCAACAGAAAAGGTATTGTCCATTTATATTATAAGAACCTTGATAAAATCATCATCTAAAATATGTGTTAGAAAGTATATGTGTCAAAGTATAAATGTTATAGAAACACTCCCGATCACAGAATTCAAACTCTCGGTCCATCTATCTATATATCAAATCTCCTTTCATTGTGTATTACATGCCGTTGGCTATTGTAGTAACATGTACCCTGTCTCATATATATAAGAACCTTCTCTCTCTCATTATATATACATGTTTAAGACTATCTCACAAACATGAACAACAACAAATATATAAGTTGTCATCTAAATAAGAACTCGCGTAACATATGCGCATATTTGGTAAATCATCAATAATACCACCCACAATGCAACACCAAATGTAAAATTGTCAATGAATTGAAGCTAAGGAAAAAAAAAAAAGATTATTGACCAGGTGCCTGATGAAGAGTATTTGCATAATCATACATCTGAATGCTTTCCAGATGTTCTAAGCAAAATAAGATTTCAAATCTTATGATCCGCATTCTTAGTGTGGTTGTGCACCAGATTCTTTGTCTTTATCACTGCCACACCTTGATTAAAAAATCTTATTTCAGGTTGTATTTGTGAACAATTTCCTCTCCATCGTCTTTCTAAGTTCACTCTATACGTGATTTCATCCTTTTGTTATAGTTTTTCCAAAGCAAACGGCACAGAGCCAGACGACGAAGAACGGCACAGAGCCAGACGACGAAGAACGGCACAGAGCCAGACGACGAAGAACGGCACAGAGCCAGACGACGAAGAACGGCACAAAACCAGACGACAAAGAACGGCACACAGCCAGACGACAAAGAACGGCACACAGCCAGACGACAAAGAACGGCACACAGCCAGACGACAAAGAACGGCACATAGCCAGACGACAAAGAACGGCACATAGCCAGACGACAAAGAACGGCACACAGCTAGACGACAAAGAACGGCACACAGCTAGACGACAAAGACAACATTGCGCCATTTTCCATTATTTCTTTTGAGAAATTTTACACTTTTCTTTCTCATGGTTAAAATCTTGTACAATTTACTTTAAGGATTATCTTCCTATGAAATAACATGAAAGTCCACTTTCTTTCTCAATAGTAAGCAAGTCTGCTTATCTAGAAAAATGGATAATTGAAATCGAAAGTCAAAAAGAGGAAACAATCTCGACTATAACCCACATTCTTTAACAAAATTACAGAATTTTATCTTTTAAATTGAATGTTAAACCAAATACAATAATAAAAGTTCGATATTATTGACACCTCTTCTCTCCAAGTGTAAGGAAGTAAAATGGAAGAACAAAAAACAAAAAGAAGAAAGATATAACAAAAAAAGAGGAAATAAGTTTATCAGCAGAACAAAAGTATAGGAAGTTGTTTACCAAGGTACACAAATGGAACTAAAATAGAATTGTTAATCAAGGTGTGACAGTGATTTGAGACAAAAGAAGACAATAGAAGTCAATATATTTAGTTCATGAGCAGTTTTAAGAGTGACAGTTAAGAATAGTTTGTAGTTAACAAGTTGAGGACAGTGTCCAGTTTGGGTCAGTTGGCAGCTCTGAGGTCTCTCTGAAACAGATCAGATTGGGCCGAGAAGAAAAATCACTAGGGACTGATGCAACCAGAAAGCTGGCAACGGACAATTCCTCTTTCAATGCTAGTTGATAGTATTGCACGCACGCATGCACACACCTAGAGCTCAACTGATTTACATTACGTACGAAGTACCTTCAAGAAGTTTCCAACCTTTTGTATAGGCATTTAAAATTATTGTAGACTTTTGAAAATTCAGTATGTTATTGCTATACATGCTATGAGATGACTAACCAATTCTTATGATTTCAGGTTCAAATAACATAAACAGCAGGAATTGGAATACACCCTACTAAAGCCCGATTATCAAAGCTGGTGACTTTCAAAAATGCAGTCTAGGCGTGAGGCCACTTTAGAAGGGCGATATGCAAGAAACTTCTGTTTTAAACTTGGAGAAAATGCCACAGAAACATATAGAATGCTTCAGACCGCTTTTGGACCTTCTTGCATGAATCTAGCATCAGTTTTTTAGTGGCATAAGAGATTCAAGGAAGGCAGGGAGTCTGTGAGAGATGAGGTGTGGGAAGATTAAGGAAATCAGAACACCAGAGTTTATTGACCAAATATAGAATTTCATGGATAACAACCTTCACATGTCTATAGAGACAATAAGTGCACAGTTTGATGTCAGTGTGGGAACTGTACACACAATTATTTGCAAGGAACTGAAGATGTGGAAAATTTGTGCAAAGTTTGTCCCAAGGGTACTCCGAGATGATTAGACTATTTGACCAAGATGGGCATCAAGACAGTTCCTCACTTTTCCTATAGTCCAGACTTTTTTTTTTTTTTTTTTTTTTTTTAGACTTTTGGTTATTCTCTTAGTTCAAGGAAAACATAAGAGACTTGCTTTGAGACAACTGAAGAGATGAAAGAGGCAGAAGTTGTTGGAATGGTACAAAGTGCATTGCAGTCGGAGATTACTTTGAAGAGGACTAGAGTTTCATGTATGTAC
Organism: Euprymna scolopes; assembly: GCF_053919585.1. Taxonomy (NCBI): domain Eukaryota; kingdom Metazoa; phylum Mollusca; class Cephalopoda; order Sepiida; family Sepiolidae; genus Euprymna; species Euprymna scolopes. The sequence goes on from NC_136509.1 coordinate 82,674,866, forward strand.
TATCAATAAAAGTGCTTATATGAAAAATGTCTGGAAACTCCTTGAAGGTTGGTTGGTTGTTTTTGTTTTACGGCATATCAACCCTTTTCGGGTTATTTAATGCCGAATCCAAAGATTTTGAAGAAAATTTTTTTTAATAGAATATATTTGTTGTTTTCATGTCGGTTTCTATTTAACCCATAGTTGGGACCCTAACAGGTACTACCACTCTGGGTCAGAGTGGACCTGGGAGCAATGGTAATTAAAGGGTGGCTCCACACTCCCCAAAGACCACAAGCTGGGGCCTCACCACTGGATATAGTTTAAGGTCATATCCAGGACCCCCATTGAGGGACTTTTACCCTCTGCAGGGGGGCAGTCGGCGTATTCTAATGCCCCACCGACAGGGCCCACTTCTTGAAAGCATCTCATACTTATGTTGTTTTATCGAAGCGCAATAACATTGGGCCACCAAAAGAGCTGCTTTGTTTGAAACTTACAAAAAGCTGCTGCAATTAAATAAATTAATATGAATTCCATTTTGATTTGTTATTATCAAGTCTTTTGAGTCACTATTTTTTTTTTTTTCTTTTTTTCCTCACTTGGGATGACTTCACTGCAGCTCAGTTTTAAATGTGTAAGAGTTTAAACCGCGTTGTGCGATAGATGAAAAAAATAAAAGAAAAAAAAAGAAATGGCACATGAAGGATTAACTTTCCAAAATGGTAATGAAATCCAATTTATTAAATGTTTCAGAATTTTGAGATTAGGATTGATAATTTTTTTTCTTTTACTTGAAAGTCACCACTTATCAAGACCCAAGGGCCACTGGAGGATAGGGTTAATAAATGTAAGGTGGAAGTGTAGTAATCGTTAATGATGTACATTGGAGTAGAATTTGATTATTATGGAGACGGTTCAACAAGAACTTGTTTACATTGGATTTGAAAGCTACCAAGTTGTATTCAACTGGGAAGCAGGATAGCGGAACAGTGTCCCATAAGCAAGCAGCTCTGGGAAAAAAGCTTTGTTCATGGCATTTGTTTAGATTTAGGCACAGATAGAGTTAGGGAAATCATTTATACTGGTTATAGCTAGTGGAGTATTTTTTGTGAAAGTTTGGCAAAGGGGAACCATAAATTGGAGTTCAGTCGAGCACTTGCCATGAAAATAATGATATAGCAGAGACAGGCTTGCAACATCTCTCCTGTGGTAAAGAGGTTGCAGGGAAGAGAAAATGGCATCACCTACTAGATTTCGAAGCCAGTTTTGAACTCTATCAAGGTTGGATATGGCACACCAAGCAACTCCTGCCCAGATGTGGCAATAGTACTCCATTTTAGGACATACCTGGTTCTCATACAGACAGAATTAATCCAACCATTTTTCCAGCGATCTTGGCAACACACTTGATGTACGTGTTCCATTTCAGATCAGGAGCAAAGCGCATCTTGTCAAACTCCGGAATCTTTCTGTAAAACTCCGACATCTTTCTGTAAAACTCCGGAATCTTTCTGTAAAACTCCGGAATCTTTCTGTAAAACTCCGGAATCTTTCTGTAAAACTCCGGAATCTTTCTGTAAAACTCCGGAATCTTTCTGTAAAACTCCGGAATCTTTCTGTAAAACTCCGGAATCTTTCTGTAAAACTCCGGAATCTTTCTGTAAAACTCCGGAATCTTTCTGTAAAACTCCGGAATCTTTCTGTAAAACTCCGGAATCTTTCTGTAAAACTCCGGAATCTTTCTGTAAAACTCCGGAATCTGGATTTAGATCATTTGTTTTAGTTGTTTCGTTTAATGGCATCTCGATTCTTTTTCGTGATTTATGCTGAATCCGGTCATTTTTGGTAAAATCTGTTATGCCTTAAAGTTCTCTACATCTTCAAATATTTATGCATGGCATTTGGTTCCGCAGACCAGGTTCAGTTTTTAAACATGTAAGAATTTCAATCATTTGTGTGATTTGGATTCTTCAAATTCTCATCTTTACTTATTTTTATTACATTTCGGTCAATGTAACCTTCCACCTTCTTCAGGTGTATCTTGTCAAACCCTGGAATCTTTCTGTCAAACTCTGAAGTCTGCCAGAGATTTTGAACAGAACACTTCATTTGATTCACAGGAGTAGCATGCTCTCATTCCAACTGCATAGAAATCCTAAGTAATTCACAATTGTATTTTGAGTGTTACATGCACTGCAGATTTCACCTTCAACTTCCAGTAGAGTAACTTTACAAATGAATTTTACCAAGTACTTTCTTCACTATGCCACGGATCCTTGGGAACAAGAAATCTTACTACTTATATACATACACACACACGGCACAATCATGTTGACACACCGGTTCTCGCCTGATCACCGAAGTTAAGCAACGTTGAGCCTAGCCAATACCAGATGGGTGACCATTTGGAAAGGGTAGGCACTGTATGTACTGCGCAGAGTCATAGAAATTTCCAGGTTGGTATCTGAGGGTCACATTAATTCACTGGGAGAGATGCACCCCCAGTTTTCGTTAAGACACACATCTAGGAGAAGGTAACTGATGTAAAATCCTGCTCTGTCCTGTGGCAGTTATCTGCACCAACAAAGATGAGCAGTAATACCAAAAAGTGTGGTTGGTTCTACACAAAACCTTCACCACTATAAACAAATTATCTGTGTGGATTTCCTAATAACTTAGTTGTGGCGGAACCTCATATGTGGAAATTGATGGGGGAGAGTCCATCATATATATATATATATATATATATATATATATATATATATATATATATATATATATGTGTATGTATGTGTATGTATGTATTCACCTGAAAAAGGTCAGAGGTTATATCAGCTGAAACGTGAAAATTACACTGAAGGTGAGAATGGTAGTCTAAAGAATGCAAAGACGAATAATCCATCCTCATCTCAAACATTCAGAGATGTAATTTGAACCGTGTTGTACGATAGATGAAAATAAAAGAGGCGGCGATATATAATGGATTCATCATGGAAATCAACTCTCGAAAATTGGAATGAAATCTAAATTTATTAAATGCTTCAAAAGTTTTGAGGTGAGGATTGATAATTTGGGTTCTTCAGTTTGGTTGTCGTACAGCATTATTAACCAGGGTTCGAACGGATTTCCAATGTCCATTTACAAGGACATCTCAAAGTTTTTCAAGGCCTTCTCTAAACTAAATGCAAGTTTTCAAAACAAAATTTGGTGTCTGTTTTACTATTCACAGCGATTCGAAAAAGTAGTAAAGAAAGTCAAATATACAACAAATAAGTAAAAGTTACTTTGCAATCCACCTGCATCATTTTTTGTTTGTTTTGTATTTTTAAGTAGTTTTAAATGTTTTTTTTTTTATATCGAATATTAGCTCTTTACAACTTTTAAATTTCCAACAAAGATGGCTAAAGTCTCGACCCCCCCCCCTAGCCTAGTCAGCTTCATTTTCGCTTATCACTACTTATGGGAGGGGGGGGGCGTCGCCATTAGAGAGTCCTGTCTGCGCAATCTAAGTTTTATTTTTAAAGGGAGTGGGTCATTTTTATTTATTTTGGCTGCCACTACTAACCCCCTCCACTGAAATTGAATTATAAATGAAAGCCAAAATTAACGAAGATTTGAATTGCTATAAAAAAACTACTCAAGATAGTTTTGTGATAAAGGGACGTAACTCTTATCCACAATACAACAATAAAATTTCAGAACAATGTATTTTGATTTTATTTTCATTATTAAGCAAAAAAAAAAAAAAATTTCAATGGTATTTTTTATTAATACTTCAAAAATAACTAATAGTATTTATTTTGATTTTATTTTTAATATTTCAATACAAATTTTTATTGGGCATGAAGAACACAATTTTCAAGGCCTTTTGAAGACATTTTCCATATTTTCAAAGGTTTTTCAGGGTAATAACAGAAATAAATCCTTCTCAATGCAAAACTAAAAATTCAAGGACTTTTCAAGTCTGTGCAAACCCTGTTAAGCTATTTCAGGTTATTTAATGCCAAATTCAGATCACAAGATTGAAATAGGAAAAAATAATAGTACTACAAAAGTATGCTTTTTTTTTTTTTTTTTTACAAAATCTTGTTCATGGTGACAGTGGTAGTTGATCTGAGTGTGAGAGTCAACACCATGGACTTTATGACTACTTAAAATTTATATTATATATATATACACTAGCAGAGGGACCTGATGTTGCTCAGAATTGAATGATGATCAAAAATTCCACACTCCTATATTGAAATCGCCCATTTTGCAATCAAATCAATTGATTGCCTGTTTTAGTTAGGGACTCATCGTTGTGCACTGGGTGAAAACTTCACATACCTCCCTGCAGCGACTTGGTCCAGAATACAATATAGCTTACATTGCACTGTAGAGAACCTACTGTCGATTTTATAAAGTTCTTTATATACAATGGCTTGAGAATATGCATTAAAACACAAAATTTCATGGTTCAATTGTGCTCTTAATAGAAACATTCATTTTGAACGCACCTCTATCATATCAAAGAACCTACTGTTTATTTTACATGCTGGGCCTTTCTGCTTGTGTGGTAATAAAACTTCTCCAACTTTGGTCAAAATGGCCTGTTGCTCCTTTTCTGATCATATTTTTTTGATTATCAATACTTATTGAAGACATTCTGAAACAAGATGTATCTAAGAACACTGCCAGATACATAAAGTACATTTGTGTGAAATTTCATAAAAATCGTCCAAGCCATTTCAGAGTCCATAGGGACCGAACTTACAAAGTTCCTTTTATATAATAGTAGATATATAAAGACTTTAAAGACAACAATCAGAAGCAAAATTTTGTTTTGTAACGAGACAGTGCAATATGTGCCAGAAATAATCAACTGAACAGATTCATATATCTGCATACCATTACTAAAGTTATCGACTGTCAAAAAAATTCTTGTAAAATAAAATCAACATGGAAAGAATCATGAAGACACATTAGCTACTGAGGGAGAAAGACTATATTCTAAGGGGCGTAAGAAAAGTTTAGATGAACGCATTTTTTTTTTTTTTTTTTGTACAAACTTGTTGCGTTTGGAATGACGTGCATGCAACCCTTGCTTGATGGAGTCAAGTCATTTTAGTTTTGAAATTTTATTCGTTAGTACATTTTTAAAACATACAGGAAAAGAAAAAATGATTAGTTGCAAGAGAGACAACTCTTTACATTCTTCAATAAAAAAAAAAAAAAAAAAATTATTCTTTGCTGATTTTGATTTTTCGATCATGATTGAAAAAGGTTTCCAAATGACCAGTTTTTTATGGAAGACATTTTTTTTTTTTTTTTTTAATCAACTGTAGCAAAGTATTTGCTGCAAAATGTGGGTGGGTGGGTGATGGTGTCTACAATATAAATCTACAAGTTAATTTATAATTAAATGATTTTATTTTCTAATTAAAAGCAAATGAAGGTTCCATTTTTATTAATTTATAAGCATTTTCAACAAGATTTCGTTTTAATCTAAAAATTTTTTTTAAATATTCAAAGTGGCATTTCTTTTTTTTTTGTTGATTAATTATCAAATATTTGGGAACATCAAGTGTTAATCTTGACTTCTTGCAAAAATGTGGACTGTTAAACTGACGGCCTCAATGCACTCCGCTCCAATATCAGCAGCCGTTTACGAAGTGGGAAGGAATGTTTTGAATCACATCCACTATTGAATCCATAAATATCGATTATTTTTCAGTCAATTGCTATCTTCAACCTTGATTCATTCAAGCTTAATTTTTTTCCTTTGTGTAGTGAGGGTGGGTGGGGGGTTGTGAGTTTGAAATCCAGAACACCCCCTCTCCCAGTCTCTTCAAGGATTTTGTTTGTGGATACAAGAAAGATTCAAATCGAAAAAAAAAAAAAAGGACAGTATGTGAAATAGGTTTATTTAGCAGTTCTATCATTATAATTGCGTCCATAAACTATGATGGTACACCTTCACATTCAACAGTTTCCCAACCTGGGGTGCTCCAACACTCTGGGGGTGAAAGATCAAGGGATGCAAGAAAAGTTTAGATAAAAAATAAAAAATAGGGTATCGGCTATATGTAACTCTCGTTTCGTTTTGCAATGTACTAATTTGTTGCTTTCAGGATGACAGGCAGCCCTTGCTTTGTTGTCTATTCTGTATAATTTTTTGTTGCTATTATTTAGAAAAAAAAGTGGATTTTCTAAGCATTTAAAAACTAGTCTTTGTACTATTTATTGTTATTTAGCTATTAAGTGCTATTTCAAGTAAAACATTGATTTTTTTTTTAAGATTCATTCCAACATTAATTTATGATTGGTTTCTTGGCTACATTTTCCTTGCAAATTATATCTTCTATAATATAAATCTCAACTGTCTATTTAAATGTATGTATATATGTACGCCTGCCTAAAACTTTCGACAGAGGCGACGGATTTTCACAAGATCAATATCGTTTTGAAACTCGACCATTTTTCTACAAGGAGGGGGGGGTCCCGATGTTTTTTAAAGTCATCCTCTCTTTTTGATTGACTAGCCTTAATTTAAACCTTTTCCACTTCCGTTTTGGTGATGGATGCAATGGGAAAGACGTCACGTTTTTTTTGTTTTTTTTCACATTTTTTTTTTCACGTTCAACACACACCTCTAAACACTTGGGCAACGCCAGACACCCAGGCTTTTTAAAGAATAAAGCTACGATTTTCTTTTGATAAAATCTAGTTAAAATTCATAAAACGTAAATTTTAGGGGGTGCAAGATTTGAAGGAAATTTCTTGAAGGGTACAGATTAAAAAATGGGTTGTGAGCACTTGTTCGAGAGCAGTTTATGAGTATCATGAAACATTTCCTGAGAAATAGATTTGACAAAAAGATCCAATTAACTGGCCAGCATGTTCACTGGGCCTGACCACGATGGATTCTTTTTCTTTTAGGGAGTACTCAATGACAACTTTTATAGTTGAAAACCAATAAGTATCGGTGATTGTAAAAAATTACATAACGAACACATTTTAAAAAAAAATTAATGTGAAAAAATATTTGTTGTAAATGGAAAAGGACGATTTTAAAGCTGTGTAAATTGTGATGGTAAACAATTTTAGTATCTGCGTTGTTAAAATTTAGTTGTTAATCAAAATTGTAATAACACCACAAAACATCCTATATCTTTACAAAGCCACAGTTCATCCATACGGGAGAGTATTGTTGTCACATCTGGGCTGGTCCATCTACTAGTCTCCTCTCTTTAACAGGGTGAAAAAAAAAAGTCAAATTTAATAGGTCCCGCACTGTCACAAAGGCTCCAATCTCTGTCCCATCACTGTAATATCACATCCCTGTGCCTGTTTCACGAGTACTTGAATGTAATCTGCTTTGACAAACTCAAAGCACTTGTGCCCCCCCCTCGATGTACTTACTCCCAGCTAACCTGACAAGCAGCAAAATTCCACCCCTATACTGATGAGATCTCTTGATACAGGGAGGATTTCTATTCAAATATTTTTTCCCCCTTGGACTGCCAGACTTTGCAATCCCTCCGTTTCCTGCTTCCCTGACTGTACTTACATGCTGAAGTTTTAATATAATATGAACAAACACTTTGCTGCTCAACTCTCCAGAGTCCTATTTGAAACAAGCAACAAAATTCCACCCCCATACTGATGTCCAAGTAGTAATATGTGGCCTTTAATAGGCTTTTTGGATTGTATTTTTTTTTCTCTAGTTTTGTTGAGTGATTAGTCCAAGAAAAGCTATTAGAGTAGAAAATCTTCCAGCATCTAGGAACCTCTACAGGCTGTAATCAGGCGCTGTACCTATCTGGTATTACACAATTTTTAAACTTATACAGAAAAAGAAACTAAAATTTGGAGAATCAGAGTTGAAGCATTTGCCATTAACCTCTCACTCTTGGACAGGGTCCAAAAAGTCTCACATTTAATAGGTCCCACGCTGTTGTCCAAGCTCTAGCCCCATCATCGCTATGTCGCATCCCTGTACATGTTTTACAAGCACTTTAACAAAATGTGCTCTGATGAACTTGCAGCACTTGTGCTCCTTCGATGTACATACTCCCGACTAACCCGACAAGCAATCCTACCTCTATACTGTTGAGGTCAATAATAGCTGAAAAGCCTTGGACTCTAATAGTTTCCTTTTTAGGACTGTTAGACTTTGGAATTCCCTATTTCTTGATTCCATGACTAAGATGCAGATGTTTAAAAATAATGTTAACAGACATCTCTCTGCTCAACTCTTTTCAGTTACCTGCTAGACAGGATCCAAAATAGTAGCCCTTACGTTTCATGTGGTAATATGCCTTGTTCGGAGTTAAGATGTGTAAAAAAAAAAAAAAAAAAAAAAAAAAAAAAAAATGGGGAGACAACTTTTTATATCCTTAAATTAAAAATATTGTAGGGAAATTATGGAAACACCGGTTGTAGATACACCAGTGAGTGGTTTTCCTTGGCTTGGAGGCAACCTAAACATATCTTTTTTCCCGAGCACATTTTTCGGGTGTTGTATCTACTGGCATAACATTTGAGGGTGCTACTTCTAAGTAAGTGTCCTCCAATAAAAGAAAAAAAGAAAGAAAAAAAAGAAAGAAAAAAAAAGAAAAGAAAGAAAAGAAAAAGGAAAAAAAGAAAAGAAAAAGGAAAAAAAGAAAAAAAGGAAAAAAAGAAAAAAAGGAAAAAAAGAAAAAAAGGAAAAAAAGAAAAAAAGGAAAAAAAGAAAAGAAAAAAAGAAAAGAAAAAAAGAAAAGAAAAAAAGAAAAGAAAAAAAGAAAAGAAAAAGAAAAAAAAAGAAAAAGAAAAAAAGAAAAGAAAAAGAAAAAGAAAAAGAAAAAAAAGAAAAGAAAAAGAGAAAAAAAAGAAAAGAAAAAAGAAAGAAAGAAACTCTTCCCAAAAAAACCTTTGTGTAAAAAGTTCATGAAATGAGAGAGGAGGGGGGGATATTAAAAAATAAAATAAAAAAAAAAAGGATAAATTAAAAGCCAAGGATTAAAAAACAGATGAAAAGATATGAAGCGGTTAAGTATTATCAAGACGAAAAGATGATAAAAGCTATGAATTTGCTAGTAGTGGCATTAATTGAAACAGCATTACATGAAAGTTAGTCATAAATATAAAATAAACTTTGTGCAAAGAATTCATAAAATGGGGGGGGGGTACATAAAAAGTCAAGGATTAAAAACAAAAAAAAAACAGATGAAAAGATATGAAGAGGTTAAGTATTATCAAGACGAAAAGATGACAGAAGACAATGTTCCCATAAGAATCTGGAATCATGCTTTTGACACACAGACTCAAATTAAAATAAAAAATGCAATAATCCAAATATGTGTAATTCAGGTCTTTCGAAAAATCCATTTGCAAGCAGTTGAGGAATAAAGATTTAAATTTGTTATTTTTTTTTTCTCTTCTGGACAATTCAGATGCCATAACTTCTATTTATTCTATAATTTATATTCTATAACAAGCTCTATTTCCTATCTTGGTTTGACTTTTTTTTAAAGATTTGGTTGGGATTACTATAGGGACACTTTTTGGTCCCTTTCCTTTTGAAAAAGAGATGTTATCTTGAAATATTAAGACCTTCATCGTCCCCGTTACATCAAACAGTAAGTTCATATCAACTGATTTGTATTGTGATTATCTTGAAAAATAAGTGGATACACAAAGTTAAATAAAATAAAAACAATAAGATCATCTTTCGTTTGTCTATTTTTGTTCATACGTTACACCAATACAACAGCCATTTCCCTGCATTGCTATAGCCTTCTTATACTCTTCCATATCTATTAATATTCACATTTACTCCAAGTTTACAAAATCTTTTAACTTCTAAACTTCTTTACTGATTTGTTTCTATATATATATGTGTGTGTGTGTGAAAATAATGATAATATTTTTCAAATAAATATTTTTATACCTATAGACATTAGTGTTTCATGCTTATGCAATTATCAGTGTAGGAAGTAATAATTCCTGCTATCCAAGAGATTTAAACAATCACAACATCATTCTTAAATTTGTAGATTGATATTCTACCTCTAAGCCAGCAGAAATTAACACAAAAATTGAGGAAAATTAAGTATTCATAAATGTCAATTCAGGGACATAAACAGTAAGAGTATTCTATGACAGGAAGTCGGAAGATTGTATTTCTGCTTAGGTTGACTGCTTTTTCCTTAATCTTCTAAAAAGGGCTTAATTTGAATTTCTTAAAGGGGCTTTATAACAATATTTTGATACCTACAGACACTAGTGTTTCAGGCTGATACAATAATCAGTGTATAACGTGATAATTACTACCAGTCAAGACATTTGAGCCAAAGTAAAAAAGAAATTTTTTTTAAAATTCTGTTTTCAATTATTTTCAAACGAAATATTTCACATGAGTATACATCCTCCGTTAAAAAAAAAAAAAAAAAAAAAAAAGGCTGGAAAAATAAATAAATTATGCTTCGCTAGTGTTTGCAATAATATCCACATAAAAATTTAATCGAAGTTAAAAGAAATCAGGAAAAAAGAAAATGTGTTAAGTTGGAAAGTTTAAAAAAATTAATGAAGAAAATTAAACATCAGTCGGTATAAGAAAAAAAAAATTACTTTTGTTCGGGAAATAAATGAATTCCGAAATTTTTTAATCTAAGATGGTGGGAGAAGTTGCTGTCTGACTTGCTTTTCATGCTTCTAAAATACTTGAAATGCTTTGGATGTAAGGTTATCTGTCATGACCACATGTTATATTTGAATGCTTACATTTAGCAATAAATATCCGTCCTTGAAAAAGAGACAGAGAGAGAGGGGCACAGAGAGGTAACGAGAAAGGGGTGCAAAAAGGGGAGCGAGAAAGAGGGGGGCACAGAAAGGGGAGCGAGAAAGAGGGGGGCACAGAAAGGGGAGCGAGAAAGAGGGGGGCACAGAAAGGGGAGCGAGAAAGAGGGGGGCACAGAAAGGGGAGCGAGAAAGAGGGGGAACAGAAAGGGGAGCGAGAAAGAGGGGGAACAGAAAGGGGAGCGAGACAGAAAAAGAGAGAAGGGTAATGAGATTTTACGAACATTGAAAAAGAGAAAAAGAAAAGGTTTCGAACATGAAGCACACCACTGCAGTTCTGCAATGCCTAAGCTGATTTCAACCACATTTTATTCAATCAAGGTCGTTCATAATGTAAGTTGCGAAATGAGAAACCAGAACATCCACTCTGAAGTTGCAACAAAAGCCGAGAAAGCATTCCATGGTGTGAATGTCAACAGATTATTTCATTTAAGTTTTATATAAACAGAAATATTAATAAATATTTTAATTTAATGAAAAATTCAAAAAAGGAATTATAAGAAAAAGAAAATCTTAAAACTCATGGATTTTTAAAGAAAGACACTTTGTATAAAAAGAGAAACATTAGTAAAAAAAATGTATAAGTGATTAACATTAAATAATTTATTTTATTTTTTTTCACTTCTTTATTCTGTTTAATTCTATTGCAAATACCTTTTAGTTGACAAGTTTTTTTTATTCCTGCTTAACAGTGATACATTTTTTTTTCTTTAATTTTTATCCGCTGATGAAAAGAGCATATCTGAAAATTCATGGATTCAGAATTTTTCATTGTTTGAATTGTTGATGGATTAGTAAACAGTGTAATTTATTCAATATTTTCATCAATTTTTCTGGTTTTTAATTGCTCTTTCTAATATTTCTTTAAATTCTAATATGAAGGCAATACTTACCTTTATATTTTTAATCTATTTCTACTATTATATAAAAAGAATTTTGTGTGTGTTTGTTCCCTATGAACTCTCAAACGACTGGGCCAATGTTTTTTTTTAAATTTCACACGAATGTAATTAATGTGTCTGGCAGTGTTTTGCATCGAAATACACCTGATAAGTATCGAAAATTAATAATAAAAAAATATGATAAAAGGAGGAAGTCAGATTTTGAATAAAGTTAACACTTTTATACAGATTCTTTCCAAAAATTATGTCTTAAAATCCGGATATGATAAAGTGAAGTTTTATTTGCTATCAGTTGGAAAAATGACATTTTTTGATACCGCTTTATTAAGACTGTTTTTGCAGATTCTTGTATGAAACTTATTTCTTAATTTCAGGAACATCTCCACCGTTTTGTTTGTATATTCTATCTTGCTTGTGCCCTTTTACCTTCAAAAACCTTTAGTGAGAAGTTATCGATATTCCTTTCTGAAATGCAAAAGTTTTGTTCTGAACTTGTATTAAATACAATACTTTTTTCTTTTAAAATAGAGAGTAGAAAACATGCTGTGGATGCGTGACTCTCGCTTCTTCTATTTTGTCACTCATTCCTCATTTACAATGAGCGATGTTTCTGACAAAACAAAGGAGAAATAGCTGTACTCTGCGCCGGTAGGGATTTCTTTTTTTTTTCTGAGTAGTTGCTTGAGATGTCATTTTCTCTCCCTATCTCTATCTTTGTAGCCATGACACTAATAAGGGTGCTGGAGATAAATGTTTTACCTGGGCTGATATTTATCCGCCTGATAATCAGGGATCCGAGCCATGGAGTAACCTCCAAGGATGCTGACCTATTAGCAGGTGCAAAGTACTGGGGCTGCTGCATTGTCATTTGGTGAATGGATTCTGGACTATACAGTAGCTTCCGGTGGGGCCTCTCGATGCCATATTAGTGGGTAACTGTTACAGCTATATCTTATGGTTACAAAAAAATCATTCTTTTTTTTTTTTTTTTTTTTTCTCAGCCTTGCTCAACCTTCTCCACATCTTAACTCTCAAAAAAAAAAAAAAAAAAAAAAAAAAAAAAAAAAAAAAAAAAAATGAAAAATCACAAAAAACAAAACAAGATTAATCCCAGAACTCACACTCTGCATGCGGATCCCCATTACCAGGTCTCCTTCTCTAACATCAGAGGATCTATGTTCCAACTTTCCAGAAGTTGAAATCCAATTACAGCATACTAAACCAGACTTATTGCTCCTGTGTGAAACTGGCATTGGACCAACCGTTTCCCTAGAGGAGTTTGCGATTATCAGATATTCAAATTTGACATAAAAATCTGATCCCCACAATCGTCATGGGCATGGAATATGTACATACATTAGAGATGACTTTCCATGTGGAAGGGATATCTCATGTAAAGATCCTCATTTGCCCTACATGTGTTTCAGAGTAGCACTTGCTCACAGCACAGCCTTCATATTTGCTCTCTATTGACCCCATAACAACGGAGTTACTATCATCAAAAGTACCTCTGAAAAAATTGACCATATTCTGTCTACCCATCTCTCGGTTAACATTCACGTCTGTGGAGACTTCAATGTTTACAACGTTGAATGGCTAGTACACAAGCAGTTTAAAGAAAGAAGCTATTATAATAGAAAGCTTTCTTGCACCCGGAGACTTAAGTGAAGGGGTGGGATTTTACTGATTATTAGGTTGGTCGGAGGATATTTATGTTAAGGTAGCACGAGCGCAGCACGTTTGTTGGAACACATTCCATCGAAATACTTGTTAAATGAGCACAGGGATGCAACATGGTGTTGATGGGACAGGAGTTGGAACTTGCCAGACTATTAGATTAGAAACATTTCTGGGATCATGTTTCAAAGGAAATTATGATTGATCGACCAGCCAAGATGCAGTAACAATACTTCATCCATTTGCAAATGGTGGCTTTGTAGAGATATGAGAATACTGGCAGGTGTGACTATTTTTCTAGCCTGGTAGAGGGAAACTAGCTTCTTAGCAGTAAACTTTTTTTTTTCTTTTTTTTTTTTTTACTCACCTTCACCTCAAACAAGGGGTATCGCCACTTGGACGTAAACTAATTGGGACCATGCCTAAGAAAGATTAACAAGATGTTTTACGTTAAATTTGAATTAGAAACATGTAGCAGGAAGGGAATTCCGAAGTCTAGTTGTTGTAGGGAAGTAGCTATTAGAGTAGAAAGCTTTCTGGCATTATTGGACTCCCAACGGTGAAGGGGTGTGGTTTTGCTGCTAAGCATATTTATCAGAGATATGTACACCGAGGAGGCACAAGTGCAAGGAGTTCAGAGCATTAAAGTACTTGTAAAACAGGCACAGGGATACAACATTGTGGCGATGGGACAGAGGTTGGAACCTAGCTGACAGTGAGATGTATTAGATTGGAAACCCCTTTTTTGGACCCACTCCAAGAGGGGGAGACTTGTGGTAGACGCACCAGCTCAGCAATACTCCATGCATTAGTAAATGGTGGCCTTGTAAGGATACAGGACACCCTCAGGTGTGAGTAGTTTTCTAGCATGATAGAGGGAGCCCACCTTCCTTGCAACATTATCTTCTAATTTATAATCTAAAATACAAATCTTGAAAGTTTAAATAAACACATCTAAATGGAAAGTTTTTGTGGGACCCCTTAAAGCGTATGTGGATCCTAGTTGAGAATCCCTGCGCTAGATGAAACACTTATGGATTAAAAGAAATGATTCAGGTTGTGCAGAAATTCTGAGCCAGAAACTCGCAGCAGCCAACGTCATTTAAGAAAACGGCAGACCTGAACGAGAATCAGCCCCCCCCCCTCACCTACTAATTTTAACCGGTATTTATCAGTTGATATTTTTTTAAGAACCACCCATGTTAAGAACTGCTTTCGGACCCCCCCCCACGTCAAAAACTATACTACATACTAAAACATGCTATAAAAATAAGGTGAGGGGGGGGCGATCCTCGTTCATATCCACCAAGAAAACATTTATTTGCTATATATATATATATAAAAAAAAAAAATCTATTTTGATTGAAACAAATAAAATATTCTTAAAAAAGGAAATTTTTTTTTAAAATTTGTTTGCTATTAGCTGCTTGTTATTCAAAAATATTTATGAAACTTACCTTACAATGAGTGCTTTTTTTTTTATTTGAATTTTAATTTTCTTATAGTTTTGTAAAAATTTTCCAATAATTATTCATTCTAATTTAACATTTAAAAAAATAAAAATAAAAGATTCATTAAAAATTTTTTTTTTTAAATTGAATTATCCTCATAACAGAAATATTTGTTCCTTAAAATTGAAAAAAAAAAATCACAAAACTTTCGTCTGGTACCTTCTGACATTTCACATAAATTGTGTGTAAAATTCCAACTTAGCATACTTCTTATTTTGCATAAGTACCAGATTCTCAAGTAAAAAGTTTTAAATTCACCAATTAAAACCAAAAAATGCTCCAAGACCTTGGTTTATTATATATATATATATATATATATATATAAAACTAAACATTTATATTTATTGCAACAAATAAAACATTCTTAGAAAGAAAATCTCCCCCCCCCCCAAAAAAAAAATTAGTTTGCTATCAGTTGTTTGTTATTCAAAAATATTCATAAAACTTACCTTACAATGAGTGTTTTTTTTTCTTTTTTCTTGATTTGAATTTTGTTTTAAATTTACAGATTAAAACCAAAAGATGCTTCAGGGCCCTGGGACCTTTCTATGATTTAAGGATCCTGAAACTCAATCGTTAATAGATCCACCAGAACTTACACGATAAATATATGTTAAAAGTAGTTGTACTGCTCTAGGTAGCATACAGGAGAGAGAAGGGTTGGTTGGTTGGTTGTTTTTGTTTTACGACATATCAATCCTTTTCGGGTTATTTACTGCCAAATCCAGTGATTTTAAGAAAATTTTTTAAATAGAATATATTTGTTGTTTTGAAGTCGGTTTCTATTTAACCCATAGTTGGGACTCTAACAGGTACTACCACTCTGGGGTCAGAGTGGACCTGGGAGCAATGGTAATTAAAGGGTGGCTCCACACTCCTCAAAGCCCGCAAGCTGGGGCCTCACCATTGGATATAGTTTAAGGTCATATCCAGGACCAAGATAGAGGAGGGAGACCATGAAGTAATCCCCCCCTCTCCCTCCGGCATTCAAATTAGAGAGAGAGAGAGAGGTATCCCATCAGAAAGAAACTGCCTCTTCCTCATATTTCTCAGTACTAGGACTTATACTAGAATCTTCGGAGCATACAATTAAAGAGTTGACGCCGTGCATCCTCAAGCTGTTGAATGCGATCATTTTTTTTTTTTAATAACCAAACCATAATAGCCGTAATTCATCGGCTAGATAATTAATGAGAAATATTCATGTAATGGTATGCAAAAGCGATAGGACATGTTTGAAGCATTTTATTTCACAATTTACAATCATTTGAGGTTTTTGATCTTCATCTCAATGAAAAAAGATTTTTTAGATAAATAAACACTCCTTTTTGATAAAATGTAAAAACAATCGATTTTTTCAGTTAGAAGTAGCAGGAAAAAGATTATATATATATATATAAATTAGTGATGCGATGATACCAATATATTTCCTGATTCCGATACAATTACCAATTCTGTTCTAAATATTTTAAAGTCTCTAAATATTTGCCTATAAAGTTTTTTTTTTTCTTTAATTTTTGAATTACTGTAAAAATCATATGTGCATATTTTGCAAGACAAAAAAGAAAGGAAAAAATGAAAAGAAAAAGAGAAAGGAAAGGAAATAAGTTATTCTATAGATTTTAGGTTTACAGGTTGTTTAATATCAATGAATATTTATTTTATCATTAGTAGGAAAAAAAGAGGAAAAAAGGAAAAGGAAAAAAGAGGAAAAAAGGAAAAGGAAAAAAAGAGGAAAAAAGGAAAAGGAAAAAAGAGGAAAAAAGGAAAAGGAAAAAAGAGGAAAAAAGGAAAAGGAAAAAAGAGGAAAAAAGGAAAAGGAAAAAAGAGGAAAAAAGGAAAAGGAAAAAAGAGGAAAAAAGGAAAAGGAAAAAAGAGGAAAAAAGGAAAAAAGAGGAAAAAGGAAAAAAGAGGAAAAAGGAAAAAAGAGGAAAAATAGAAAAAGGAAAAAATAGAAAAAGGAAAAAATAGAAAAAGGAAAAAATAGAAAAAGGAAAAAATAGAAAAAGGAAAAAATAGAAAAAGGAAAAAATAGAAAAAGGAAAAAATAGAAAAAGGAAAAATAGAAAAAGGAAAAATAGAAAAAGGAAAAATAGAAAAAGGAAAAATAGAAAAAGGAAAAATAGAAAAAGGAAAAAATAGAAAAAGGAAAAAAGAGGAAAAGGAAAAAATAGGAAAAGGAAAAAAGAGGAAAAGGAAAAAAGAGGAAAAGGAAAAAGAGGAAAAGGAAAAAAGAGGAAAAGGAAAAAAGAGGAAAAGGAAAAAAGAGGAAAAGGAAAAAAGAGGAAAAGGAAAAAAGAGGAAAAAAGGAAAAGGAAAAAAGAGGAAAAAAGGAAAAGGAAAAAAGGAAAAGGAAAAAAGAGGAAAAAAGGAAAAGGAAAAAAGAAAAAAAGGAAAAGGAAAAAAGAGGAAAAAAAAAGTTACTAGCTCTGGCAAATGATAGTAACATTATATTGATATAACTTTATAGGTAACTATTTAGAGACTTTAAAATGTTTAGAAGTAGTAGCGTTCATGTGTGTGTGTACAACTTTCCTACAGCTCACACTACTGAACTGAATATGACCAAACCCGGAATGATGATGGTCCCCAACCTAGGGATGGTGGGCACTATTTTCAAGGTCAAAGTCATAGCCTATGTATTTATACTCAACTACAGCTCACATGACTGGACCTATCATGACCAAAACTGACATGATGGTTTTCGATCTAGGAATGGTGCACACTATTTTTCAAGGTCAACCATTAAGGTTTAGACTTTGCTGTATGCTCGGGTATCTTTGCTATAAAAGATATATAAATAGACATGAAAGAGTTTAAGAAAGCTATAGCAATGCAGGGAATCGGCTGTTGTATTGGCGTAACGTATGAACAAAAATGGACGAACGAAAGCTGGTCTTATTGGTTTTGTTATTTTATTCAACTTTGTATATCTATGTATTTTTCAAGATAATCACAATACAAATCAGTAAATATGAACTTACTGTTTGATGTAACTGGGATGGGGGATGTCTGTGTGTGTGTGTGTGTGTATATATATATATATATATATATATTACACACACACACTAACTACTCATTGTGTCCTCGGGACAAGAACAATAACAAAATAGGGTTCAATTTTGTACAAAAACAAGGGCGAAATCTCATTCTGCTCTAACTACCAGGGGATCACCCTGCTCTCCCTCGCAGGTAAAATCCTTGCCCGTTTGCTCCTAAACAGACTGATACGTTCTGTCGCAGAAGACCACCTCCTAGAAACCTAATGTGGTTTTAGAACAAAAAGTGATACCACGGACACAGTCTTCGTCTTCAGACAACTGTAAAAGAAGTGTCGTGAACAAAACAGGAGGCTCTACATAACGTTTGTGGCCCTGACTAAAACATTTGACACAGTGAGCAGGAAGGGGCTTTGGCTGATTTTGGATGCTTCGGATGCTCAAGCAGGCGACTGGAGATCTTGAAGATGACGATGCTGTCAACATTTATCACCTCAACGGCAGTCTGTTCAACCTCAAAAGGCTGCAAGCTCACACAAAGACCCTCGAGCAACCGATCCAAGACCTTCTCTTTGCCGACAACGGTGCCCTTGTTGCCCAAACCGAAAGAGCCTTGCAGCGCCTCACATCCTGCTTTGCAGAGGCTGCCCTGCTCTTCGGACTCGAGGTCAGCTTGAAAAAGATGGAAGTCCTCCATCAGTAAGCTCCCCGGGTAGAGTACTGCCCTCCCCACATCACCATTGGTGAAATTAAGCTGAAGACCGTTCACCAGTTTACCTACCTGGGGTGTACTATCACATCAGATGACAAACTCAACAGGGAAATAAACAGGCTGGCCAAGGCTAACAGCGCTTTTGGCAGATTGTACAACAGAGTCTGGAAACACAGACACTTGAAGAATTGCACAAAAATCAGTGTGTACAGAGCTGTAGTACTCTCCAAGTCCTGGACAATTTAGAGCCACCAATTATGATTCCTCGAGTGTTTTCATCCGTGCTGTCTCCGCACCATTCTCAACATCCACTGGAGTGACTATGTCACCAATGTTGAGTTCATCGAGCGGGCGGAAATCACCAGCATCGAGGCCATGCTGCTGAAGTCACAGCTATGCTGGGTTGGGCACGTCTCTAGAATGGAGGATAATCGCCTGCCCAAGATAGTCCTATATGGCGAACTCTCTATTGGCTGTCGTGACAGAGGGGCACCGAAGAAAAGATAAAAAAGACTCTGAAAAAGTCCCTTGGTGACTGCCACATTGACCACCCCCAGTGGTCTGCTCTTGCTGCTGACTGTGCTACCTGGTGGCGTACTGTCCACCAGGCTGTCACCTCTCAAAGAGGGTGACAAGTGCTAAAGTACTTAGTACGGGAGAAGTGCTGCAGGAGGAAGATTTGGGAAGCCTCAGCAGTCACACCTGATGCGATTTTTGACTGCAGCCCTGTGGCCGAACCAGCTTGTCCCGCATTGGGCTCGTCAGCCACAAGCATGCCTGCAGTCGATGTGGACAACCCTTTTCATAGAATCTTCGTTTGCAAAGTACAGCCAAGAAAATACACATACACTAACTACTTATTGTGTCCTCGGAACAAAAACAATAACAAAATAGAGTTCAAGTGTGTATTATTTTTTTTTTTTATTAGTGTGATACTATTGATGGTATATGCATTTTAATTAGCTCAACATTAGATTTCTTAAAAATGCTTCTTAAATGTTAAAATAAAAGAATGTTGTTTTTTATAAAAAACATTCATTGTTTGCTTATTTTTTTACAAGCATTCAAATCCAGTACAATGTTTCTGCCCAGATCATTAATTCTCAGGAGAAAATTAATAACAATGAAACTAATGACACTGTAACTAGTTGCTGTGCTCAAGACATAACTGTTTGAGAGACTAAGTTACTCTTAGTCACACTCACTGGCAATTGATAGTAACATTTATATACACACATGCACACACTTACTACTCTTTGTATTTCAGGCACAAGAGCGATAATAAAGTAGAATAAAAGTGTGTATAACATCTTATAACAGTTATCTCTTTCCCCTATCTATTTCTCTCTATCCCCCTACCTCTTCTCTCTCCATGACCAGATGCTTTAAAAAGGTCACATGATACACTTGTCAGATGGTTGAAGAGCTACAGTAAAACAACTAAATGGGTTAAGAAATTCATTAAAAAGAATTAACACCTTGGTTTGTCAGCTCCTCTTATATATTGATAATGGAGAAGGGAACATAAGCACTGATGTAGGTGGGGGGAACAGAATTTATGATCAGGATGGCATGGATTCAGATAGCGTGCACTTTGTGCTGTTGTAGAATAAATGATGGAAAGATAAATTCATGACACATATAGATATGACTCGCGTATGATTCTAAATGGTAGAAGTGATGGCCGAAGAAGAGGAGTGAGAGGGAGAGATGAAAATTGAAGGAAGAGAGGTTAGGAGGTTACCAATTCAGCATATTTGAAACACCTTGAATATTTTCAATCATTATTCATTTTACCATTATTATTGTCTAGTAAAAGGAAGACATTGAAAGCAGAAATATAATGGAATTGATGAAAACGTTAAATATGCTATTTAAAAAAAGAAAAAAAGAAAAGAAAATAAGGTGAATAATTTCGCCTCAAAAGCTTTTTAGAAAAAAAAAAGGAGGCCATAGTTAAAGAATGGGGTGGGTAGAGAAAAGAAAATATTGGAAGCTGCAGCTGGGGGAGGAGAGGGAGGGAGGGACTAATGCATTAAGGATTACACTGCTGGTGATGACTCACCACACGCACACACACACATTGAAACCTTCATCTTCCAGGGATGAGAAAAGTAGTCATTTCCAGTGGGGAGGAGAGGAGGCAGAGAGAGAATCAAAACATTACAAATTTAGGATATAGTTAAGATTATCAGCTCTTGTTGACTTCCAGTTTCTGTTGTCCATTTGGCTGAATATGGAGACATGGGCAAGCAGCAAGAAAGCCATTTTTAACATGGGGGGGGGGGAGAAAACCTTTCACATTATCTGACAGAAAGATAATCTTTGATCAGAAAGGACCATATCTTGCTTGTCACTGTCATCCCATCTACAGAGCAGAAACAGGGAGTCAAGAAGTGCAGGCAATCTTGACTACATGAAATTTAGTAAACATAATTGAAAACTGGCTACAGAGACCAGACGTTCAAAACTTTACTGTTTTGCAGTCTATATATAGAAAAGGCAAATGCACACACGCATTTTTTGTATGTCTCGAAAAGGCTTTTTTCGCTGACAGTCCGGAGGGGGGGGGCTTACTATCGCTTAGAAGTGTTTATATACCCCTAGATAATAATATCTTTGATTTGGGAACGCGCGTCGCCTCTATATTTATTTATGTTGACTTTTCGCGCTATTTCGCTCTGTCCCCTGTTTGTCTTGCTTTTTAGTAGAAACACTGTGAAACTAAATTCAAACAGATTGTGTTCTCGGCTTTGCCGAAACGTCCAGAAAGCAATCAGCTTTTGATCAATGTGGAGTTTCTCCTTATATCAGACAATTGCTATTCGATTTGGACAATGGGGAACGCTTTCCCTCCTTCCCACCATCATCTGGGGGAAGCGAAAACTAAATATTTTGATCTTCCTGAGATTCAAACCGGTCTTAATCACATGCATCTCATTTTCCTCTCTGCAGTGCAAGTCCTCAACCGTCACTTGCCTGTTTGAGAAATCAGAAAAACAGGTGACTCAAAGTCTGCAGCAAACAGTATCAGAAAGAATTAGCATTATACTTATATTTTGCATAAAAATAAAAATGTTAGTGGTTTCCCATTTTTAATTTCTTTTTAGTATTATAAAAATACCCGGCTTTGCTTGGGTCCTATGTACTGTTCATAACTTTATGTGCATATGTATATATTAAAAGTGTGAATATGTATGCCTTTCTCTATAATAGGCTTCCTTAACTACCATAGAGAAAAGTTGGTAAAGACCGCAGTCGTTAAATTTTTTTTAACTTTGACCCTTATGTTGTCCTCTTAACATTTATTGTTTTGGGCTCAAATTAAATTAAAATGTTTGCCCATGTCCAAGTAACCTACATCTAAAATTTCAAGTGTTTATACCCAAAATTGGCGGAGGAGTTTGGTAGAGTCTGCAAAGGTCAACTTTGTAAACTGACCTCTTGCCAGTCAAATTTTCGCCCAAAAACCGATTAAAAAGCTTGCTCCATGTCTGAATACCCTTTATGTAAAATTTCAAATGTTTATAACCCAAAATTGGCTTAATAGAGATCGCAAATGTAAAATCTTTTGAACTTTGACCACTTGGAACCCAAATTTTCAGCAAAACAACAATTAAAAAGCTTGTCCTATGTCTGAATACACTTTATGTAAAATTTCAAATGTTTAGACCAAAAATTGGCCGAGTAATTTGATAGAGATCGCAGATGTCAATTTTTTTTAAATTTTGACCTCAATTATGACCCCCATAACATTTGTATTGGACTCTAATCATATTATAAAGTTAGATTCATGTGCAGGTAACCTATATCTAAAATTTTAAGTGTTTAGAGCCAAAATTGGCGGAGGAGTTTGGTAGGTCTCAAAGGTCAAATTGTTGAACTTTGACCCCCTTAAAAGCCAAATTTCTGGTCGAAAACGATTAAAAAGGTTTTCCAAAATCTCAATACCCCTTATGTCAAATCTATTGGTAGTTATTTGGTAGGGAAATGTACACACACAGACATTTTAACTTTTATAGATATAGTAATTTATGAAATATATTTTCATTTTTTTTTTTGTTTCAGAAAATTAGAATATTTTTTTTTTTTTATCTTACACTATTTGCTGCAGACTTAGAGTTGTCTGTTCTGATTAACTTCCAAGTTTCACTTTCACACATCAGTGTATACACATGCCTGATAGACCATCTAATTAAAACACAAATTATACAGAGTAAATACAAAAAAAACAAAAAAAAAAATGCTAAACTCATAATTCATGATTAAAAAATTCCATTAGTGTTTGGCAATGTTGAGTGCATGCACACTTGCACAGCTTTACGATATTAAAAAAAAAATATCCATCAGCAGATTTGTTTGTGGTCAGATGGAACTAAACTGTTGACCAGAGGGCAGTGAGTTATTATTTGGATTATTGAGACAACTGCGTCCATCTTATTTGCACAATATTTTGTTCGATATAACCTGACCTCCTTTGGAAATCTGCATAGTATTTCGAACAGAATATTGGTTGCATACTCTCATTTCATCAGCCATGACCGTGTAAAACTCTAGAGTAATTTACAATTGTATTATTTGTATCGTAAAAAAAAAAAAGAAAAGAAAACCAAGAAAAAAAAAACCCAAGAAGAAAAAAAAAAAAAAATACACAAGAAAAAAAACTCCCCAAGAACCCCCCCCTAAAAAAAAAACAAGAAAAAAAAACAAAAAAAACAAAAACAAAAAAGAAAACCAAGAAAAAAAGAAAACCAAGAGAAACGAAAAAAAAGAGAAACGAAAAAAAAAGAGCAACGAAAAAAAAAGAGCAACGAAAAAAAAAGAGCAACGAAAAAAAAAGAGAAACGAAAAAAAAAAAGAGAAACGAAAAAAAAGAGAAACGAAAAAAAAGAGAAACGAAAAAAAAAAGAGAAACGAAAAAAAAGAGAAACGAAAAAAAAGAGAAACGAAAAAAAAGAGAAACGAAAAAAAAGAGAAACGAAAAAGAGAAACGAAAAAAAAGAGAAACGAAAAAAAAGAGAAACGAAAAAAAAGAGAAACGAAAAAAAAGAGAAACGAAAAAAAAGAGAAACGAAAAGAGAAACGAAAAGAGAAACGAAAAGAGAAACGAAAAAAAAGAGAAACGAAAAAAAAGAGAAACGAAAAAAAAGAGAAACGAAAAAAAAAAGAGAAACGAAAAAAAAAGAGAAACGAAAAAAAAAGAGAAACGAAAAAAAAAGAGAAACGAAAAAAAAAGAAACGAAAAAAAAGAGAAACGAAAAAAAGAGAAACGAAAAAAAGAAACAAAAAAAGAAACGAATGAAAGAAACGAATGAAAGAAACGAATGAAAGAAACGAATGAAAGAAACGAATGAAAGAAACGAATGAAAGAAACGAAGAAAAGAAACGAAGAAAAGAAACGAAGAAAAGAAACGAAGAAAAGAAACGAAGAAAAGAAACGAAGAAAAGAAACGAAGAAAAGAAACGAAGAACAGGAAAAGAAAAACAAAGAAACAGAAAAAGGAAAAAAAAAAGATGAAAATTGAAATAGCAATTTTGTTTTATTGGTAAATTGAATCCACACATCTCAAAAGTATCCATTCTAGTCTCCCATTGTCACAACAAATTTAGCAAATTTTGACTGCGTTATCATTTAGGAGAGATGGAGAAATACATTTTTTAGGTGGATGGCGGCGTCCATAAAAATGAAAAGCATCTGTTTTTATAAATAAACGGTTATAAGAAATCGAGAAATTCAGCGAGTTAAAAAAATGTCTGAGCATTTTGGTGGTTATAGCTAAAAATAGTAGAGTTCATGATGACATGAGCGACAGTAAAAATGGATGTCATCGTAACTAACAGATGAAAACAGACAAGAGAGTAAAACAACATTATTAATTCTGATTCTTGATACAAATATTCTTCACGAGAGATTTTCAATAAAACTCATTTAAATCAAACCGAAAATGGCAATTTCCAAAGACTTGGATTATTTTGGTCGAAACATAAAAGTTCATGAAGTCTACAACTATAATCAATATATTCAAACACTACTGTTTGAATATATGGTTAAGTGGCAGTTTCAGTCATTTAGAACTGCTCTAAAGCTTCACTGCTTACTCATTTTTCGACCAAATTTCAAACAATTATTACAGTTTATAGATCACCTTCTCAGCTATATTGTGAAAACAAAAAAAGACATTTCAATTTTCGTTCAGTAAAACAAAAGTTATGAATTTACTGGTGTTCAAAATCGTTAAAAAAAAAAAAAAAAAAAAAAAAAGCAACGTTTTTTATGACTGGTTTTCATAGCAACCACGTCACTGAAGCGACTAGTGTTGCTACTAATTCACTGCTATCGCGAAAAGAGAAGACAACAAGTGAAACAGACAGAATGAAAGGGAGATAATTGGCGGATTTTATTGAAGCAGACGAGTGCTGTACATTGTTATTAAATATGTGTATGTTTATGGAAGCAAAAACAAAAATAAGACTGAAATTAAACAAAGGACAAATGGATTTTTGGAAACCTGGAAAAACCATGGATTACAATAGAAAAATGCGAGCATGAAAAGTAATATGGTTAAGCTTAAACATGGAAAATAAAGGGCTAGTTGTTAAAACTGGAAAAGAAAAGGACAAGTAAAAATATAATAAATTTATAACTTACAATATTGCAGCATTAAGAATTTTTTTTTTAATTCAATTTAACATTATATAATCAATTCTTAATGCTGCAATATTTTAAGTTATAAATTTATATTTTTTTTACTAGAATATCTTGTCCTTTTCTTTTCCATGTTTAAGCTTAAACATTATTTTCATGCTCACATTTTTCTATTGTAATATATATGGCATAATCACGTTGACACATCAGTTCTCACAAGATCGCCAAAGTTAAGCAATGATGAGCTTGGCCAGTACTAGATGGGTGACCATTTGAGAATGCTAGGCATTGTATCTACTATGTCAGGATATAGAAATGTCCAGGTTTGTATCCGATGACACTTAAAAAAAAAACACTGATAGAAATGCACCTGAAGTCTTCATTAAGACATACATCTAGAAGAAAAACTGATATAAATCTACTGTCTGCGGCATTCAATAGCACCGACCGAGATTAGCAGTTATTCCAAAACGTGCGGATAAGCCTTCAACACCATGAACAATTCATCTGAGTGGATTTTGTACAAGTTAACTTTTGTGAACTTATATGTCGAAATAGGAGAGAACGTAAATTAGCAAATATATGCTCTCTCTATACCTGGGAGTCTCCAACTATGACCTGCAGGCCAGATTTGGCCCACCAAAAACTGATATAAAACCTGAGGTCTACTGTCTGTAGCATTCAATAGTACTGAATGAGATTAGTAGTTATTCCAAAAATTGTGGATAGTTCTATATAAGCCTGCAAAAACCAAAAAAAAACTTTAATCCAGCCCGTGAAGCTCTTATGGAAAACAAAAATATTCATGAAAAATTTAAAAACTGAAAATGCGTGACAATAGAGTGGTGGTTTTTCTTTATCTTAAGAAAATGATTAAAAGAGTGAAGTTTTGGAGAACCAGTTCCACTAAAAAGCAACCCTAATGATCAAAACGGCATAAAGCATGTCCAAGTCATATTCGTTTATTTTGACCTGTGTAGTTCTAATGAATCAGCAATATGGCCTCTCGTTCAAAAACTTTGGAGACTCCTGCTCTGGACACATATTTTTGATAGCCTGCAAGGATGGTATCATGACAAACAAACATGTACTACATTGTCCTCCTGCTCCCTCCACAAAAGGGGGGAGATAATGCCCAGGACAAGGATATTACAGAACATATTACACTAGCCCCACCCATTTTTTTTTTTTAAATATATTATACAAGAATTATAATATGCAATTTTCATATTAATAATCAGTCTCAGTATTTTAGCTCAATGGATGTAAATTATTTATTTTTTAAACTCTAAAGCATTGGCCTTCTGATAGGGTTATTTTAGTTACCTCCTCTTCTGGAGGTAAATAAAGTTGATGTGGTTTTAATGAAAGCATTTCTGTGGAACAAATTGGATTTGAACTTGTAACACTTAGGCCTTTAGTTGGGGTCGTTAATCAACTAGCCAACATCACTCCAAAATGATGAGGAGTTATACTAGTAGAAAAATTAAGATATGTAACTGCATTATGGCTGTATAAGTATTAACAAAATGATCCACTGGAAATGAATCTTTTTAGAAAGAAATAAAGACATGGTTGATTGAACTTATATATATATATATACTAGCGGGGGGGGGTACCCAGCATTGCCCGGGTGTTTGGAGGTGTGTGTTGGGGGGGGGTAGATCAAAACAACCCTCCTGTAAAAAACAAAAAAAAAAAATTTTAGTAGGAAGGTAGGCTTGAACCCGGAAGCCTTGACGCGAAGGTGGAAATGAAATGGAAAAAACCCTGAGACCTAACCATCTCGGCCACGAAGGGAGAAGAAGTGGTGTGTAAAGTTAACATTTATAAAGTGAAATTGACAGGTGCGAGAAAGTTAAGTCATGTGATGTTTGATCTAGTTTTGCGCTGGAAGCCAGTAGGTATTGCTTTGCTCCCACTTTGATTACAAATGTTTGGTCATATATTGCTACATAAACTACCCTTTTTCTATTAGTATGTATTTTTAACATTTTGTTTTTGTAGATTTTTATATTTATCTCTTATGCAAATAATAATAGATAACTCTGCTAGTAACTCTGCTGCTGAAGTAATGATAACATTACTTCAGTGTTGTCTTATCTTTAAAACAAAACAAAAAAAATATCAAAAAAAAAATCTTAGAACAGGTAATGGTGCTTGTACATTATAATTGGATGAAAAAAAAAAAAAGTGTTTTAAGTAAAAATACTATTACATAATTACGTGTCATGTCAAAATTAATAAAAAATTCCAAAACATTTTTAACATGATCAACTAGAAAAATAATTATAGAAAAAAAAAAAAAAAATAAGAAAAAAAAAAAAAGAAAATCAAATTATCCAGTTTCATCATAATTGTTAATTAAGAGTACTAAAAGTCAGTTTTAATGATTTATTCTCATACTGTCAATTCCATATGACAAACTGACTTATCTCTTCTTTTCACTTTATTTTTGCTATTTCAAATTAAAAATGGCGAATCATTAAAGCTTTTGTGTGTGTGTGTGTGTGTGTGTGTATATATATATATATAAAAAATCTAACAGATCTATTTTTCGTAATCTTTTGAAATTTTCTCATTTTAATTTCGACATGACACATAACTACATAAGTGTTTTTTTATTTTATTTTTTTTTTTTTTAGATAATCAATTATAATGCACAAGCAGTCGGATGACCAGTTTTTTTTTCTCCATATTTTATATCTTGCAGCATCTCGAACTCCTTTTGATGAAACAATACTCAATACTCTTAATATTATCGAGAACGACTTCTGACACAATGAATCAACAATTTGAGTCAAACAGTTAAACTATATGAAAAGGTAAACTAACCTGAATTGGAGTCCGGAAAGGAAAGATAACAGATATTCATTTTCTGAAATAAAAAAAAGATATTTTGTTTTTTTAGAGAGAAACTTTGTCACATTTTTAAAACATTACATTTGAAAAATTTAGAAAAGCAAATGTAGAGTTTTTTCATTAAACAATTAAAATCATTTTTTTTTTTAAATAAGACTTCCGCTGTTAAAACAACTTCAAATTATTTCAATTCTTCAGACTACTGTTCTCATCCTGAGTGTTATAACTAGGGATATGACAACAGAATATTCTTTTCATTGTTTTGACTCTAGTATATATCAATATCTTACATGTTTTTAGATAGAGTGATTTGATTCTCGATTGATTAACTGTGTCGGATATATACTAGAGAGTTAAAGCAATGATAATATTCTCTTTTCCATAGCCCTAGTTCCTATTTACAATGCCTCCGCACGGGATAGAGTTAGACACCAGGGTCGTTTTTTAACGTGGAGCCCTAGTTATAACGTTTTGGGCGATGTAACGTCCGACCTTCTTCAAGTGTATCTTGGATCTATGACGCAGTGGTTAAAGTACTTTGAAAAAAAAATTAAGGTTCAATTTTCAATGTGGGTGACCGAAAAATACAATTGCAAATTACTTAGGATCTCTATCCAGTCAAGGCTGACAGACTGAGAGCAAAATAAGAGTAAATAAAGGTTTTGTTCAATATTCCGTCTAAATTCCAGAGTTCAACACTCAAGATGAGGACAGTAGTCTAAGGAATCTAAATAATAGGAAAAAAAAAAAAAAAATTCAGAAACATAACCGTTTTTTTTTTCTTTTTTTTTGCTGGTGGTATTAACTAGATGGGATCAGTCCTTCATGATGATAGAAATGTATACATCAGATGTTGACAGTTAATGTAAAGTCTGAATCGGCATACATTTTACATGGTTGGCGTGAATTTTTGAATGTAGAAACTGGGTCAGATCTTTGAAAACATTATTGCACAAGTTTAATTTGAAAATTAAAAAAAAAAAAGTCTTAAATAAAATAAAAATTTTAATCATGTAATAAAAAATTGAATAACGTTTTTTTTTCTAATACAAGTAATTCAGCTTTTCAAATTGTATTTAGTTTGAATAAAATAACAGCCACATACTCTACGCAAAAAAAAAAAAAAAATGCATATAATTTATAAACATTAGTGGCCCTGCCATTTAACAGTGTTGGCGACTACGGCTCTCAAATGCGGGCAACTATCCATAGCCCAAACAAAGCAGGCCAACTTTTGACAATAATCCCATAGATACCGGAAAGCCTTCTACTCAAATATTTTATTCCCTCAAACTGCTGAACTTTGGAATTCTCTCCCGGGTTTCCGTTTCCCTGGCTGTACCGACATGCAGAAATTCAAGTGTAATGTGAACAAACATCTCGCTGCTCAACTCCCTACATAGTGCCCCTGTAAATTTGGTCTCAAATGGTACTTCTTTACGTCTAAGTGAACTATGCCATGTTTGGGAGAAAATACCATTAAAAAAGTTTTAGTTTCATAAAAAAAAGACATCAATTGGTTGACTAAGAGGACATCTAAATTAACCAGCATCATCAGTGGCAGCCCTACCGTTTAACAGTATTGACGACAATGGCTCTTCAATACGGGCGGCTATCCATAGCCCGAAACAGCTGAACTTTGAACAATAATTCTATTTAATCGATCAAGTTGTCCATCAAAGTGTATCTTGGTCGACTTTACTTTTTCGATCCTGGCATTCTACCAACCAATACCAGATGTTCTGTGCCTTTTTGACGGTAAATATGTCCAAAGAAAATCATTTATCTTCTCATGAGTTTCCATTAGCAATCCATTCGTGCACCCAGATCTAGTCCATATTTCCTTGTTAGAAATGTGATCTTTCCAAATGTCCCCCACCATTTATCTCACAAACCAAATTTCTGCACTATTGATGTGTTTAAGCATTTGGAGGCAGATTTTGCAGCCATATGACAAGAGACTAAACATATGCCTTAAGAATGCCTTGTCTAGTCTTGATGGTATAGGAGTATAATACTGAATGATTATAAACTAACGAGTTCCAATTCCGGAAAAGCTTAAACAAGCATACATTTCTGAATTTTTGAGATGAGGATTAGCTATTCATATTATTTTGAATTTTTGGACAACTGTTCTCATCTTGAGTGTCATTTTCATAACATTTTAGTTGATGCAACCTCTAACCTTCTTCAGATATATCTTGTTGAATTCTGGAAGGTTTGTCAAACTCGGGAATCTGGACGGAATTTCAAACAGAATCCTTGATTTACTTCAGTTGGGGTGGGGGTGCTCTCGTTCTCTCAGTCATGACTGGATAGAGGTCTGAAGTAATTCGCAATTGTATTTTTTGGTCACCCACACTGAGGATTGAACCTTCAGCCTTCAGGAGAAGGTCACTTTTTACAATTGATTTTTTATAAGTACTCTCGCCACTGCCTCACAGGTTACATTTACCAAAACGTAAAAATGACACTTAGGATGAGAATAGTCAGAAGATGCCAAATTAAATGATTATGCTAACAAAACCATACTTATATATATATATATATATATATATATATATATAAGTAAGTATATATATATCATAACGATTGTATTGCTGTACTTTCCTAGATGCTAATCCAATGACACAAAATTTTAAAACCTAATGTTTGTTAGAAATAACAACTGTGAAAAGCTGAAATTTTGACAACTAGTAGTCGTTATCATCCATAACATAAGATAAAAAGTGCTCAATAACAAGTAAAGCTGTATTACAATGTAAATTCTTTTATTTATACAAACAGTGTTGGTTACACATGTACATACATGTTTCAGTTGCAATTTCTTTTGAAATGCAATCTCATCAGGTCAAAGTCTTCAAATAAACTGAATGCTTAAACTGTAATTCTCATAATTCATCTTCACATAGAATTGACCATGTCTGTGTGTGCAGAACAGTCTCCACCAAACTACTGTTAATTTTTGGTTTACAGACTTTAAACTTGATATGTAAAGGAATTGGGTCCGTGGAACAAATTCCATTTGGTTTTTAGCCGGTAAAAATAGCTGCTAAGGATCAAAATTGAAAAATTAGAATTTGGCAAGTGCAAATCAACTTAGAGTGCTCCACTATGCATGCGCAAATATACAGTAGCGTCCAAAACTAAAGGACAAAATTTGAAAACCTAATATTTGTTAAAATTTCAGCTTTTCACAGTTGTGATTTCTGACAACTAGTAGTCGTTATCATCCATAATAACATACTAAAATTCGAATCAGACACTACTATTTCATCCTTTCAGAAATCATTAGTGCAAGGTGTCATGATTAACACACACACACTATAATAAGGACACCTGTGCCAGACAGGTAAAATTAATGGACCAAACAGAAGAGATCTGCACCACTTTTAAGTCCTCTTATCAAAATTAAAATCAAGATATGAAACTAGATCTTCTGTCTTGAATCCTTATCTCAACCTGGATCCAAGTTTTGATTCGAGAAAATGTTTAAAATTGAAGGCTTAAAATTGAAATTCAAGGAATCTTGATTAAATAGGGTCTAATGGCTATGGATGAAATTTAATGCATATTTGAAATATCTGAACTTTCAAATGGGATCTTGTTCCCATGTTAGGTCCCCTATAAAAATGTTAAATGTCCAAAGAAACTGAAATTTGTTGGATATTTATTGATATCTGATACCAATTGCTAAAATTCCACAAAAATTGGGTATCTGAATTTTAATCAAAGACTTCCGATACAATTACAGATTTTGATTCGTTTTGAAACTTGGTAATATTGGTTTTATTTGCAGATTAACATGAAAATGCATACAATATGTGCATATATTTTTGCAAGCGTAAAAATACACAGGGGGGGGATATATAGATTTAATTTTTACCAACAGTAATATTTATCATTTTATTACTATTACACACACACATACAAAAAAAAAAAAAAAAAAAGACCCTCCCCCCCATGTTTTTCAAAGAACCGTTTTTGGCATCGGAAAATAGACAATCAGATTCAGATACCGCTAAAAGTTCCAATTTTTCTGATTCAAATTGATTGTCCCAACACTAACAATTATAAATAGTACACTAAGATATTTATTAAATAAATCTGTCTTACCTCTTTTTCTGTTAATTTAATGTGGCCAGGATATATGAGCTGGAAAGAATTAGAGAAAACAAAGTTTAGTAAACAAATACGACGAAAAGTATTTAAAAAAATATATATAGCTAATGAATTCAATTTTAATATTAGAATAAATTCATATAATAAACACTTTACTAAAATCAATTTAATGCACAAAATATTTTAAAATAAAAAAAAAAACAATTACAAATAAATTTTATGGGAATCATGTAATCGTTTATAAAAAGATGTAATCTGATTTTATTTTGTTTGCTGCAGGTCACTAACATTTCTTACAGTTCTGCCATAAAAAAAAAAACAAACATAACCAGTCCAAACAAGATTCAAGACATTGGAAACACCCGCTATTTGATAAAGAGGTTTTACCTCTGAAATATTATGAAACACAGTTACACATAGTAGATCAATGTGTAGAAGTAGTGACTAAATAAGATTTACTAAAAATCAGTTTCTGTCCCTCTCAACAGGAATATATACTCGTTTTATTATGATAGCCTTATAAGTTTAAATCTGTCAATGCCGGGAATATACAGCTAGTTTTAAGATAATACAAAAAAACGTCTTTGGATAAAAACTATTGTCTTTACAATTCTACATCAACTGGTAAATATGGTTCTGATAGTATGAAACTTTTCGGTAATAATTCTTCACTCTATAATAAATACCAATTTGTGTGTGCATATATATATATATATATATATATATATATCAGAATCCTGAGGTGAATAGGAATGATTATTGAATCGTAGCATGAAGTCTTACAAAATATTTTTAGGAGGTAGTATTTTTATATAAGACAATCCCAGCCAAAAAGGGAATAGCTCAATATACTTCATGGAGCAAATGAAATTGATAATTTAAAAAAACAAAAAAAAATAAAATAAAAATAAAACTATTTAAATTTCATTCAGAAAAATATTTCTCAAAACAAAAACATTTATTATTTGAACAAAGAATACAATTCAGAGTACTTTCCTTAACCCATGGATTTTCGATGTAGGCTCATCTCAGAGGAAAAGTTATTTTCCTCTGAGGAGATGAGCCTAAATAAATAATAAATTTTTGTTTTGAAAAATTAAATTCTTCTGAATGAAATTTAAATAAACTATATAATTTAAATAAACTATATAATTTAAATAAACTATATAATTTAAATAAACTATATATATTGCATTGACACACCGGTTCTCATCAGATCACCAAAGTTAAGCAATATTGAGCCTGG
This sequence comes from Euprymna scolopes, assembly GCF_053919585.1. NCBI lineage: Eukaryota > Metazoa > Mollusca > Cephalopoda > Sepiida > Sepiolidae > Euprymna > Euprymna scolopes. The sequence continues at coordinate 82,708,349 of NC_136509.1, forward strand.
CTAATACAAGATGAGTTGACCATTTGCCAATTATAAGCGCTGTATGTTGCTCTCTGCTTATCTCGGCATGGTTTCTAGCCGTCCTGAACCTTTACTTGCCACTGGTATGCAACAATGCGCAACTCTTGCCACAAAAATTCCACATGCAAGCAGATATCCAGCCTGTCAAGACTGAAGGAAGTTACCACATATGTGTATATAAAAGTTCATTTCAAAAGGAATATTAAGTGTCCCAGCTAGGTTTCTATGAAATAGTTATTTTTTAGTTTATTTACTTAATCAATAATTCACTCTTTCAATACCCAAGAAAAAATAAATTAAATAAAAATATCAAGAGATGACGTAGGAATGTATCATTTTTCTTAAAAAATTCTTTGAAGGATAATCACCTCAAAATGAACTTTCTACAGAATGGATTCCTGCAACGAAATAAAGCCTTAATATTTGGAAGGTGATAGTTATTTGGAAGAATTAATTCTATCACTAATTTTTTTTTTTCAACACTCATCAAGGTCTAACGTGGAAAAGGGATGGGAGTCATGAAATTCCTAATGACTGAAAATACTGCAATATTGTTGAAGATGAAGCATTATTTTTTAATTATATTTGTGAGAGCAGTACTGATAGAAAAGTGAAGATATACAGACAAATAGATAAAGAGAGAGAGAGAGAGAGAGAGAGAGAGAGAAATAGATAAAGAGAGAGACAAATAGATAAAGAGAGAGAGAGAGAGACAAATAGATAAAGAGAGACAAATAGATAAAGACAGAGACAAATAGATAAAGACAGAGACAAATAGATAAAGACAGAGACAAATAGATAAAGACAGAGACAAATAGATAAAGACAGAGACAAATAGATAAAGACAGAGACAAATAGATAAAGACAGAGACAAATAGATAAAGACAGAGACAAATAGATAAAGAAAGAGCAGGATATAAATAGATAAAGAAAGAGCAGGATATAAATAGATAAAGAAAGAGGAGGATAGAGAGCCAGATAAATAGTGAAAGAGAGGCAGATAAATAGAGAAAAAGAAAGAGAGGGAGTGGAAAAAAAACAAAACAAAAAAACCCCAGATCGCATTGAAACACGTTTTTATTTACCAAACCTGTTATAGAGAAAGATGATTAGAAAACAGAAAATAAAAACAAGTAATTTTATAAATACGTGTATTTATATGATGAAGAAATAAATGTTTCTTTCGTTATTGCTGAGAATGAGAAAAAGACCCTGAATTCTTCCTTCCTACACAGTTGTCAATCAAGCTTTTTTTTTTTTTTATTTTATAGATATGCATTCATAGAAGATGACAAAAATATAATTTTTTTTTTTTTTTTAAATTCTCATTAAGTCAGTTTCCGCTTTATAATTACGTTTTATTCTTAGCATATGGTTTTATACTGACAACAGGGACTTCTATTTTTCCACAGCTGAATTTATTAGAGTTAATAACTGGAAAATGTAATGAAAATGCTCTAACAATTATTCTGAACTAGCTAAACTTGTGTCCCGGCGTTGCCCGAAAAAATTGAAGGAGTGGATAGCCAAGATTATTTTACTATTACTACAAGGTCAAAAAACGAGTAAACAATAACTATTAGATGACCAGATTCTAACTTAGAAAACAGCAATTCTTCCCCCTTTGTAAGAAACATTGTCCATGGAATATGAGGACTAAAAGAATAAGATAAGAGAAACTAAAATAAAGCAAATATGGGAGCTAGAACCTATTTAAATAGAACCGATTCCCCAATCTAGTAAACAACATGCCCTGAAAAGAAAACTTGTGACACTAGTTAACTGAGGTTTCTAAGGCGGCTGCTGAGGGTGGTTTAAAATTAGAGACAGCAAGGAAGGTTAGTTCATAAATACCAACCCAGTACATCGGCAAGCTGAGAATGAAAGTCAGGATTAAAATGGATGTCATGTTTATTTTCTTCTCATCGCGGGATGATGCGACAAGGTTGGGGAAAGTAAGATTTGAAAAGCCAGCGCCCTAGATGAAGAGCACCGACCTGCAAAATGAAATATTTGGGCAGCCCAGTCGTCATTCTTTGGTAGGGGCGCCTCAGGCGATTCAGCAATACACTAATCTATTCTGAAAGGAGTGAGAACGTAAAACCTAGGAGGATGGACCTCCTAGAACTGCACAGGACCATATCTCAGTCAACAGAACAATCCACCTCAACAATGGTTTAAATTTTGCTTTTGGGGCATGATCCATTTTAGAGGCTGGCATTATAAAATGTTAATAGACTGCGATCCAGGGAGAGGTGGTATCGAGGAAGCATACAAGAAATACATCTTTACTGTAAACAAGGCATTAGAAAATGGCTTACTGTGAAAAGTCTTATAAAAGAGGGAAACCAAAATATTACAAACAATGAAAAAGTATTGTACATATAACGTTAAGTATGTGTGCGTATGTATATATTACTGATGGAGCAATTCTAATATCCCTCCCCCCTCATTCCAATACAATTACCGATTCTATACTAACCAGCTGATTCTTCATAAAACTAAACATTTAGCTATAAAGTTGTTATTTTGTCCTGATTACAATAAGAACAATGTTAAATGTGCAGATATTTTCTCAAACGTAAAAACACTCTTGTGGAGAGAACAGCTATAGATTTTAGTTTTAATGGTCGTTAAAAATCAATAAATATTTATTTTATTATTACTACTAGCAGTGGAAGATTTTGTTTAGAAAATAAAATAGTTAAAAGGAATTGCTTTTAGTAATAGAAAGTAGGCACAAAGTTTTCTGATTCCGATATCCCCAAAGATTCTTATTTTTTCGATTCATCATCCCAACATATACACAGGATTCACACCTAAACTAATAAACTGATCATTATGAATGATGAAATATATACTACCTCCGGTCGGAATTAGTTGATGCATAAAAATTTTCAGTTTGGTCGGAAATACTTGGTGCAGATAAGTTTCAAGTTTTATAAGGCAGTACCTTTGAAAGGAAATACAGGTTAACCAAATAATTATACTTAATTAAATTGACAATAGATTGTACGTACATTCTTACACTGTATGATTAAATAAATATACAAAAAAGTAATGCAAAAAGCTAAAACATCTATTTATTCAATTGTGTTAATTTACTTTTCAATTCTTCTGATATCAAAATTGAAGTGGGAAGTTTTCCTTTTCTTTCTAGCTGTGCTTTTGACATATGCTGAAGCCTGTAATTGTTGCCACCATCAGCCAAAATTATTTGTTCCATTGTCTCCTGCAATGTCAGGAAAATGTTGTTCAACTTTGATTTTTCTAATTCTTGAAAGCTGGTTTCAACTGCTTCAATTAATTCATCAATATTCTTTGGAGCCTTTTGGTGTTGTATGGATTGGATTGAAGTAACCTAGGTCAAGCACATTCAGATCCGGACTATTTGCAGGCTGGTTAACCAGTTCAATGTTCAGCCCTAATCTCTCCGATTCTTGTTTGAACACCGGGTCCGTTGGATGTACGTGAGGCTTAGCATTGTCTTGTCGAATTAGGATTCATTGTGCAATTGATCCACTTGGTCATTTGTTCCGTGTGGAAACAAGGACCTTTTCAACAAGGAATTCACGAAGATGAATTTTCGTGATTGTATCCATGATTTTAGTTACTATTGTTCCAGCAGGCCTGTTTCTGCTGTTACGTTTAGCCGCCTCTTGTTTGACAAATGGTCAAATTCCAATCTTCCTGTCAAAGTAACATTTGTGATGTGGATCCCAATGGGGTCGAGCCACGGCAGCAAGAAACATTACCTTTGTAATGAAACGCTTGCTTTTAGCGGTTCTTAAAGGGTCATGTTCGTCTTTGCCTAAATAAAATTTCCTTGCATTTTGCGTCATGTAAAACCATTTCTCATCAATATGTATGACATTAAACATTTCTCTAAAAGTTCCTTGATTTAAAAATCCAACTGCGATCGACAAAAATCAACGCGATATTTCAGGTTTTCTATCGTGAGAAGCGGTGTTACAGCATTTGAATGTGCCCAAACTTCGCCATCTTTCATCCTTGCAATCAACGTTGTCTTTAGTATTCCACATGCTTGAGCAGTAGACCTCAGTGGTTCTTTTTCTCAAGGGAATGGTGTTTATTTTTGTCAACTGTGAACTATAGTCCTTTTTTCGACCACAGAGAAACTTACGGCTCAAACAATCCATTGGCACCGATATATCGGACGAACTGTCTAGTGCTCATGACCAAATTCTGCCTACAGTATTTCTTCCTTTACCGAATTTTGTGGCAACATCTTTGATTGCACCTCGTTCTAGGATGCGCTCTTTAGACCTTTGTAGCAACGCTTGCAGAACTGCTGTTCGTCTTGAATTTGTCAATTCTCTCTTATCACTTCTGTTTTTACCTTCCACATTGGCATCAACCACATTTATATAGCCACTGTGGGTATTTTTAAAAATAGATTATATAACAGTCAACGAAGTAATGTGCATAGATTAAACTCTAAATGACTTTTAGAATGAAAACTTTCAATTAAGCACGCTCTAAAGTACTACCGGTTACCCCCTAAAACATTGAAATGGTGCGCGACAAAACCTAAAACGCGGACAGTTTTAATCCTGCACCAACTATTTCTGACCGGAGGTAGTATTTGATATTTAAACAACGCATTGGGTAATGTGGGCACATTTTTGTTTGTAAACTTTATCTTTTAAGAGGTATGATTCCCTTTTCAAGCTGCCCCCAACTCCCATAAAAAAAAAAAAAAACTCAAAATAAACGGGACAAAGAAAAAAAATAATGCAAAGAGTGGAATATCAAGTTATGAGTTATGAAATTGTAACTGGACCAACAAACATGCAAGGTGTCAATATTATCCATGTGCTTTTAATGAACTTAGGATATATGAATTAGACAATATGGTGGGTAACATGGACACTTTTTTTTTTTTTTTAATTTTGTGACTTTTAACATGCAAGTGGTAATGACCCCAAAAACCGCATATAGATTAGAGCATTCTGGTAAGGAGGGGGAAGAAAAAAAAAAAAAAAAAAAAAAAAAAAAAAAAAAAATCGCCAATTGCAAGTAGCATTTGGTTTGTGCTATAACACTTTTCAATGACTTTTCGAGCTGGAGCAAATATATTATCTCTTTCTCAGGTAATTGAACACTTTGTGCAATTTTTCCTCCAAAACACACACACACACACACACATATATATATATAGTGCCTATTATATATTAGATTAATGGTGATTGGAACATTAGTAGCTGTGAATAGGTTAGTGTGGGTTTTATATAGTGGGTTTAACATATATATATATATGTGTGTGTGTGTATCATCCAGAGTTGGCTTTTTTTTTTAGGAGATGAGTGGGTTAAGTGAGTATGGCCTATTTTTATTCTCATTAGTTTGACAACTTCTTTTCTGTTTAGTTTCGTATTTTGTTCTTGTTTTTTAATTTTTGGCATGATTTTGTGAAGTTTGTTGTTAAGGTGTTCATTCCAGCAGGTTTGCCATTTCTCTTGTATATGCGTTGATACGTCTTTTTAGATCTATGTATTGGACGCACAGCACAATAGTCATTTAAATTTCATGGCGGTGACAAGAGTCTTGAAAATGAGGAGCATACTGGTTGGCCATCAGATGTTGACAATGATCAATTAAGAGCCTTAGTCGAAGCCAATCCGTGAACAACTGTTCTTAACTTGCTTCTGAATTTGACGTATATTTACATATACAACAAACTCGACGTTACATATACAACAAACTCGACGTTACATATACAACAAATACCAATAACTTGAGAGATTGCAAAGCCCCCCAAAAAATCTTAATAAATGGGTGCCTCATAAATTGAACGACAACCAAACGAAACGCTGTTATGAAGTGCCATCTTTCCTTTCACACAACAAGAACCGGTTTCTCAACAGAGTTGTGACTAGTGATAAAAAGTGTGTTCTTTATGAAAACTAGCGACGATCAGCTCAGACGCTGACAAAGCTCCACGACACTTCTTGAAGCCAGAGTTGCACCAAAAGAAAGTCATACTGTTTGGTGGTCTGCGACCGGTCTTATCTATTACAGTTTTTTGAATGCAGGCAAAACCATTTTGGCAAAGAAGTACCGTCAACAAATGGATGAAATGCATCAGAAACTTTGACAACAACACCCAGCATAAGTCAACAGAAAAGGCCCAATTCTCCTCCACAACAATGCCTGACCGCACAAAATTGAACGAATTGGGCTACAAAACTGTCTCAGTCACCATACTCCCCAGATCTGTCACCTACCGACTACAACTTTCTCAAGCATCTTGACTAGTTTCTGCATGAGAAATGCTTCAAAAACTTAAGTTATATAAAAAAATGCCTTTAGTAACTTCATCGCCATGAAAAATGCGAGATTTTTACGTTACTGGAATAAGTACTTGCTTTGTGTTGGCAAAAGTGTGTTGATTCTGAAGGTGCTTATTTCAATCAATAAATTTTTGTTTGAGTTGAGATAACTCATCTGAATTTAAAAGTTAAAACCGTAAGAACTTATTAACCTGATTATATATATGAGAGAGAGAGACAGATCTGAATACATGTCCGTAGATAAATAAAAGCGATAGAAAATTCTCAAAGAGTCAAAATATCACGCCATCTTTGAATGGAAGGAACAGTGAATTAAGATAGCTGCCATAATAATGAATAAATGTTTTCAAAGAATCAGATACATTTTGGCTTTCACCTCTAGAACCCAGACGCTTTTTTTCTTTTATTACAAATGCTGATTAACTGCTAATAATAGTACTTTATTAAAGTAACCCCGAAAAGACTAATATACATTACGTTTGGATCTTTAATGTCTATTTAAAAAACAGGAAAAAAAAAACAAAAAAAAACAAAAACACCCGCCTTGTATGAAGATAATTTCTTCACAGCTGAGATAAGGGTAGATCCAAAATATCAAATATCAAACGGATACTAAAAATAAGTAAATTTCGGATTAGATATAATCTATACTTCAACCAAGGCAAAAAAAATACTCGAGGATAACAGATGATTAACAATAATATGCGAAGCTTGAAAATTAATTGAATAGACAAAATTCAATTGTGATCGTCTGGAATTCCCCCAAGGCGGATTGAACCAGCTTCTTCCAAAGGAAGAAAGGTCAATGGAATATAAATTCACAGGGAGTGTCAATAACTGCAACAGAGAGATGAAACTTTCTAAAGTTCAGTAATTGTAACAATGCAATTTGCAATCCCCTGTGATCCATTTCGATAGAATGGAAAGAAAAAAAAATAGGAGGCATTACTTTGTGAACGCCCCTCACATATATATAGTAATTTCAACAAACAATTAGCGTTTTCTAAAAGAGATGTATAGCAAGTTTATAAAACCGAGGTACATCTTTTATTTTGTCGCCTGCGATGTTTGCAGTGTCATGTTATCTTTGTCTACAAAGTTTCAGCAACTGACAAGCTCATTAATTATGAACAGATGTTGAGATTATACTTGAATGTATATACCTTATGATGAAACGAAAGACAAACTTTCACTGATTAAAACATCATGGTGTGAAGTTTAAGCCTAAGCTTAATATGATTCACACACAAAGTAAAGTTTTATTGTTTTATATTTACTTACAAGGTGGAACTGATAAAGTTGTCACCCTAAAGAAAACAGCACTCCCGTTATATTTTAAAACATTCATAGAAAAAAATCAATTCAGGTAAATTGATTATGGCGTATAGTTGACATCCATTTATTGTAGCCACCTTCAACCTCAATACAGGTCTGAAACTGGGAACATTCCTTTTTCACAAGCGTTGGCAGGAGCTTGGCGAATAGTAGTGATCAGGCTGGCTTTGGTGTTGTGAGAGGTTATGTTGGTGATATTCTCGCCGTATGAACAAACGAATTAGTGCAGCGGATTGAGGTCGGTGGGAGGAGGTGGGGCCAGTGAGAGAAGAGTACAAAATACTAGTACTCCTTCTGAAGCCAAGCCTGAGTTTCTCTAGACTTGTGAACTGGCACCGAGTCCTGCTGCCACACTCAGGGTCTGCTAGCAGCTACCTGATTGCACCAGGGGATCACCACACTCTTCAGTACATTCAGAAGGTATACTTTGGTGTTGACTTTCAAGCAGACTTTGAAGGTGTGAGGTGGCACGATGTGTCCCTCACTTGAAACCACACCAAACACCATAACTGGCCGGAAAATTTTCATCACCATAACTTGTATCGGTAGAGCAGGAGTTACACAGCGGCGCATCCCCGATCTTGCTTGTTGAGCATTGCGTAACTTTCTGATATGATAGAAGGCTCCTATCGCTCTTGGGATTTGTACAACTGACAAAAAAACAAAAAAACAAAAAAAAAAACGGTTTACATCAAACGGAAATGGAATCATTTCATCTTTTCTATGGTGACAATTTTATCATTCCACCCAATATTTATTTGCGAACTGTTATCCTCATCTTCATAGATTTTATTTCACCACATTTCGGCCAACTAATCCTCTGGCCTTCTTCAGGTGATAAACTGCAACGGAATAGGACTGCTGAGTCTTAATTGTATCTTCAGTAATTACAGCATTCCTACCCATTGTAGGTCATCACCTGAAGAAGGCCAGAGGATGAGTTGGCCGAAACGTGGTGAAATAACAACTATGAAGATGAGGATAAGTCCGCAAAAAAAATATATACAAATTACTCATCTCAAAAGATTCCAATAAAATTTTTTTATTGTTTTACGGCATATCACCCTCTTTGAGTTATCTTATGCCAAATCTAGTTGTTTTGGTGAAAGTTAATGCTTCAAATTCTTAATGACTTTGAATATTTATGGTGTTTGGTTCGGTTGTTTTGTAAAGGGAAATTGTTTTTGGTCCTACAGAACATGATTAGGTTTTGCAATTGGGGGTGGGGGAACAGGTAGCATTAACATTTAGAATGTTTAAACCAGGAAAACAAAATCTTTAGACAACCTAATCTGGTAGCACCAAAAAAAAAAATAAATAAATAAATAAATAAAAATAAAATAAAATAAAAAAATCAGGTAAAAGAATAAATAATTATATAGTCAAAAGAATTAGAAGTTGTTGAGATATTACACACACACACATACATATATATATATATATATAAAATCTTTGCTAAAAAAAGTTATACACTAAAAATGCAATATCTGTCAAAGATTTTTTTTATATTTACTCATATTCATCCCAAAGAAGGCACATTGCTACTATGAATTAGGAACACTGTTTACAGAGACATTTTAAATAGGGAGTTGAGTAGTGAGATATCTGCTCACACAGCTTTTAAATTTCTGCACGTTACTACAGTCGGGGAAGCAGGAAACAAAAAGGGAATTCCAAAATCTAGCAAGAAATTATTAGAGAAAAATTATTCTCCGGAATTAGGGACCTCTACAGTGAAGACGTGAGGATATTGCTGCCCATCAGGTTGGTCAAGGGTACACAGAGCACATTCTTTAAAATACTTGTAAAATAAGCACAGGGCTGCAGCATTGTGGCTATGAGAGAGGTTAGAGCTTATTAGTGCAGAACCTATTAAGTCAGACCCTGAATCCTGTTACGTTTTGTGCAACCCCGTGTTCTAATGTCACGGTTGCAACATTCACCCGGAGTCGGTCAGGCCGGCTCTTTCCAAATAGTTCACCACATTCTGAATACTGGCTGAACAGGCACGGTGATCCAAAACTACTTCCATAAGTGCAAACCACTCACGGTTCCAGTGATGGGCCCCTATAAAAGGTGAGGGCCCAGACTCAGTTCAGCATCCTGCTTCATCATCCTAGGCCAGGTTTTGAGTTGGCCACTGCAACCTTTCTTTCAGCCTGAGGTGGTAGTGGTGCTGAATCGATACTTCACGAATGAAGTTGCCTGGGTGTCATCTAAGGGTGTGGTTGAACTAACAAAGGCATCCTTAAGGAGAGATTTTTGGAGGGAGTGGATCTTGTAATGAGTGCAAACTGTACTGTTGGAAATAAACTGTTGCCAGCAGACACGGAGGATGTGGTGTAGGCAGTAACGGTCGCATACCTCCAGTTTGTGTAGTTTAGTGATGTTTTACTAAACAACCACTGCTGACCCCAACACTGTTTCCATAATCATCTCTTCTGGCCGTGTCATCACATTGGCGGTTGTTATGTGGGCGTGCAATGGCTTAAATTCTATTTGGCTCAGATTTAAAAAATCCAACCAGATTAATATTATAGATTAGATTATTTAATACTAGAAAATTTCATAAAATTCCTTAAAAAAAAGTATAAAAAATAAAGTATGTAAGTACTATGTTTTTTATAAACAGCTCTCTCCTTGTAAGTTTAAAAACATACTCCAGCCGAGATCGAAACCAAAACTTAAAAGACAGCGAGTCAAGTACAATAACCATTAGGCGAGCTTGACATGAAATGTTTTTAAACCTACTTATTCTTAACATAAGGAATTTGTAATGTGCTATTTCATGAATGCGCATGCGTGAATGGTTCAAACAGATAAAAATCCGATGACCCCTAGTACCAATTTTTCAATTTTGACCGCTTAGCAGCTCCTTTTTTCGAATGAAAACTGATTAAAAAGTTTTCCACATGTCTGAATATCATATATACCAAATTTCAAGTCTGTAGATTAAGAATTTGTTGAGTATATAGGTTGAGAAGCGTCTTCACACAGACATTCTCACTTTTACAGATTTAAGAGGACGTAATGTGTTCCATAGGCAAACTCTTTATACGTGTTCTATTGTTCTTCACCCTGGGTCAGTTTTTTTTAGTTTTTTTTTTTAGTTTTACCAAGATACCTATCGAAATATATAAACAAGACAGAAATAAATGGCAATTTGCTGCTACCTGATATTCAAAATCATCATCAGCTCCTGGTGCTAAGACTCTAGATGCAAATAAATATGGAATGCAAGGGAATAGGAAATTGTCTTGTTTTTGTAGATTGGTAATGATAAATAGACAAACATCTGCTATTGCATGTTTAGTGTAAATTTTTTTTTTCTTTCTGTATAAACAGGAAAGTCAAATGGCATATGCGTTCAGAAAGTTTCTTCAAGACAAGAACGAGGCATTAGTAAAAAAAACATAAACGTGTCATTTTTCTTCTATTTTGATTCCACACATAAAGATTCCCAAGATTGATTTTTTTTTTTTTTTATGTATTAACGAGTCACTGGCTATCAAGGCCTAAAGATCACTTGAGGATACGGGTCATGGAGTTTGTTAGGTGGATAGCATGTTGATTTTGTTTTACGGCATATCAACTCTTCTCTGGTTATTTAATGCTGAATCCGATAATTTTTGTCAAAGGTTTTATGCTTCACGTTCTTTATATCTTCCAATATTTATTCATGGTGTTTGGTTTGGTGGCTTTGTTTTACAGGATTTTAACCTTTTTTTTTTTTTTGAATATTTAATTCCAAATTTTTAATGCTTCTAATTCATTATATCTTCAAAAAATTAATTAACCTTTATACACTGCTTTCTATATTTTGGAAAGTAACTATTAGTCAATAGTGAGAGGGGGGGAGCGGTCGTAAAATACACTTAAATATGATATTTTAATTTGTCCGATTTCGTATATATATTATTATAGAATCATGATTTCAAAAGTTAAGAAAAGTATTTGGGTGCCATCACTTAGAATTGAAACCGAAAGCAAAACTAGCACTTAAAGCTGGTGACGTTACCACTGTACCAGAGTGACATGCATAAGAACTAATTAAAAATAAACTAAGATGAATGTACAAAATGTATAACGATTTTTTTCAATTTTGACCCCTTTTTAACCCCTTAAAAACTATTTTAACCAGCTAAAGACCCATAATAGAACTGTCCATAAAAAAATCCAATCATTTGAGGCCCCTAGCGCCGCTCGGTGACTTTTAGTTTCGGAAGTGATAGAGTTTGAAAGTCTGGAGACAAACAGACAAACATAGTACCTATTATATATTAGATTGATGGTGATTGGAACATTAGTAGTTGTGAATAGGTTAGTGTGGGTTTTATATAGTGGGGTTTAACATTAAACGATTGTTCAGATCGGGCCTCTCTAGTGCAGGTAAGAACCAACGTAGAGTGCTGCAGTAAACATATTCATTTTCCAGAATTATGGACTACTTCTCTTTTTAAGCATTATACATTGCCAATTATAGCAAACTTGACCCCATTTAGGTGGGGTGGGGGAGAAAAATATTAGAGAGAGAGAGGAAAAAAATAGAGGAAAATTGTTTTTTGGCTTTTTACTTTACAAAACTTAATCATGATTCTGCAAAGGAAAAATAAATAAAAAGAATAACATCAGTCTTTGATGCATTTTAGGTCAGGAAGCCAGTATCTTCCAACAGCCTGATCTGGTAACACCAAGGTGAATGAGGAGGCAACACCATGCAATCAGTTCTTGCTACATCATTTGGACTAGTTTGCACAATTCTTTCTAGAACTGTATATTTACAGGAGGGACCGCGTAAAGGTTGCCAATCTCCATAGGGAAAGTGGTGCAACGGGACCATATACATTCAAACTTGGCACATCCAAGTTATGTCAGTCGGTGCCCTGAGCCACTACCACTATTCGCTAACATTGATGACCTTGCTATACTTATTTGCAGTGAAATAAGTAAGAGTTTATTAATTCGACATTAAAAAAAACAGGCATTTTAAGTTGGAAAAAAATAGACATAATTTTCCAATACCAAAAGAAATTTGACAAACTCAACAAGCAGCAAAATTTAACCCCTACACTGCAGAGATCTATAGATGCCATAGAGCCTTCTACTCAAATAGCATCATCTCTCGAACTGCTAAACTATAGAATTCCCTCCCAGGTCACTGCTTTCCTGATTGTACTGGCATGCAGAGGTTCAAAATGTAATGTAAACAAACATCTTGCTGCCCATACCCAACTCACCACATAGTATCCTTGCAAATTTGGTTCCAATTAGTAGCCCTTTACGACATAGTGGCACTATACAATGCTTGAGGTGAAAAAAATAATTAAAAATTTTTTTTTTTTTTTTAACTATTTTTTTGTGCTTAATTTTGCATTGTTGGCATTAATAGGTCTTCACTAGGCCACCCGGTATCGCCCAGTTGTAAAATACACTTAAATATAATTTTAATTTATGCAAATTTCATATTTATTACTGAGCCAATTCTCTATTCATTATATTGTACCTAATATAATGATTATATATATATATATATATATATATATATATAAAAAATAACTTTTGTGCCATCAGCTAGAATCGAAACCAGTGTTATTCTCTACCATCTAACCTAAATCCACAAGGATATCAAAGATTTTAGAAGTAACAGTTTTATATATAAATGTATATTTGCATATGTGTAGAGGATACATATTGACTTTATGCCTACCAAGTTTCAATTTTGACCCTTTAGCAGCTATTTTTACTGGCTAAAAACAAAATCAAATAAACATTTTCCATAAATAAAGATTGTTTTAATTTTTTTTTGTTTTTTTTTTTTTTAAAAAGATTTTCCAATGTCTTAGTCAGATTGTGTTAAATTACAGAAAGATATCAAAAATAAAGAATCTATAAGTTCAAAACCCTTCAGTGATTATTTGGACACCTTATATATACTTGCAGGCCGCTCAACATTGCCCAGTCGTAAAATACACTTAAATATATTTTTGTATTTATTATATTGAACTCAATATATAGTAATGATTTTAAAAAAAGAAAAAAAAGAAAAAAAAAGAAAAGAAAAAAAAAGAAAAGAAAAAAAAGAAGAAAAAAAAGAAAAAGAAAAAAAAGAAAAAGAAAAAAAAGAAAAAGAAAAAGAAAAAAAGAAAAAGAAAAAAAGAAAAAGAAAAAAAGAAAAAAAGAAAAAGAAAGAAAAAAAGAAAAAGAAAGAAAAAGAAAAAGAAAAAGAAGAAAAAGAAAAAGAAAAAAAGAAGAAAAAAAAGAAAAAAAAGAAAAAGAAAAAAAAGAAAAAGAAAAAAAAGAAAAAGAAAAAAAAGAAAAAGAAAAAAAAGAAAAAGAAAAAAAAGAAAAAGAAAAAAAAGAAAAAGAAAAAAAAGAAAAAGAAAAAAAAGAAAAAGAAAAAAAAGAAAAAAAAAAGAAAAAGAAAAAAAAGAAAAAAAAAGAAAAAAAAGAAAAAGAAAAAAAGAAAAAAAAGAAAAAAAAGAAAAAGAAAAAAGAAAAGAAAAAAAGAAAAAAAGAAAAAAAAAAAAGAAAAAAGATTTGTGCGCCACCACCGAGAATCAAAACCGAAACGTTTAGCTTACGATTTACTTTTTCCTTTGATGTTAATGCCTAAGCTATGAAAACATGTTTGCTGCAAGGCTAAAAATTAAAAACATGAAGCAATATAATGTTACGCATGCGTATTCGTAATACCGTCGTTTGACTTTCACCTGGCAAATTTCATTTCTTTAATTGTCACACTTTTGCACAAATTTTCCCCGGCTAAAACTCAAAATATAAAGTTTCGCATGAGTTCGAATACCTTATATATTAAGTTTCATGTTTGTAGACCAAAAACTGACACAGGAGTTTGGTAGGCAAAATTTTTAAAACAAATATATATACGCATACACAAATATATATAGAAAGAGGTTTGTGTTTACTATAACCTTTTTACGCAAATATTATGCAAGTATAAATCATGTAGAATATCTGCATGAATATAATTACACGTAACAGTTAAAGATGATCTTCCTATAAGAAAACCAAAAAAACGAATAGGGAATTAAAATGAAGGTTTAAAAGAATATGCAAATTAGCTAGATCTTTTTGCAGAAGAATACAATTCCACGACAGATATATAACGAAGTTGTATTTTCTTTTTAAATAAATAAAAAAAGGAGTTTCAATATGAATATCAATACACGCACAAAAAAAAAAAATTATATATATATATATATATATATATATATATATATATAATTTAAAGGAGATTAGAACAATAGTCTAAAGAGCTGAGTGTATTTTAATGTAACAGTGAAATTACTAGTTTAATTAAAATACAGGAAATAGAAAGTGCTCGTTGTAATTTAGATATATAATAAGCTCGATAGTTAAATGTCCTAGAGCTAATTCAATATTAAGTAATGTGATTTATAATTTAAAATTCAAAAATCAAATTTTAATTAAATTAAAAATCCGTTTCATAAGAAGGAACAGCAACAAAATCAATTATCTGTACGATCGTTTCGGAAAACAATGCTTTTTATTGTGGTATACATCAAGTTATGTAGAATAATTATATATAGTTTTTTGGTAAGCAAGGTCTCCTCATCAGCAAATTTTGGAGGGTTTTATTGACACCATAAATAAACCTATATATATATATATATATTGGTTTTTACGGTAATCCTAATAATTAAAAAAACAAAAACAGACAGAATCGAGGGGGGGGGCGTATTAGAATTGCTCCAACACTATTTTAAAGAGCAGAAGAAAAAATAAAGGGGTATTTTTTTTTTTTACGACCTGTCCCAGCGTGGTATGAACATTAATAACCCCATGTTAAGAACGGCTTCCGGAATAAACATCCCCCAACCTCGAAAGCCATTCTTAACATGGGGAGGTTGAGGTGTTTATAATACGCTGGGGCACATTGTAAAAATTTACCAAAAAGAGAAATATTTGTAAATTTTCATGTTTGAAAATATTGTTCTCGGACAAAGCCAGGTTTCTCCACTAGTTTAATAATATGAATAAAAAAAAAATCACATACTTAATTCGATTTACTTTAAGGCTTACTAAATATCAGACTAAACGTGCTATCAGTGAACGACAGGGGGGAGGGGAGAACGAAAAAAGGTGGATAGGTTACTAGGACAGCATCCCGGCACGCCCATGATATATCAGTCAAATAAACAAACCTATATAAAATGTACATCATTAGCTCGTTTTCCAGTTTTAGATATGAAATAACTAAAATTATAACCAATAATTATTTACACGGAAGGTTGTCCTTATCTTGGTTATGTTTATTTTTCAACAAGTACTTTTTCACATGATTAGCAACCTTCCAGAAATTTAAAACTGAACATTTTTATTTTTTTTAATGGAAATTGTTCCAGACAAGGCATTAAGCCAATTAATGTAAGGAGCTAAA
Organism: Euprymna scolopes; assembly: GCF_053919585.1. Classification (NCBI taxonomy): domain Eukaryota; kingdom Metazoa; phylum Mollusca; class Cephalopoda; order Sepiida; family Sepiolidae; genus Euprymna; species Euprymna scolopes. The sequence goes on from NC_136509.1 coordinate 82,724,438, forward strand.
AAAAAAAAAAAAAAAAAAAAAAAAAAAATTTGGTCGTCTTCAAGTTCAATGTAAACAACTTCTTGATTAGTCGTTCCCCTTAAGTAATCTAATTTACAAAATTTACACTTCTAACAATTACTATGATACTGTCACATTGACTACTGTACACTCTTTAACTCTTATCCTCGAGTGGCCTCTGGGTAACTTTTATGTAGAAAAAAAAACAAAAAACAAAAAGAAAACCACCTTGTAGGTCAATTAAGTATTGTATGGATAGATTCTTAATCAGAAAAAAATTATTCTTTCCCCTTTGTCAAAAACATTGCTTTTGAAATGTGAGGGCTAAGGGACAAAATAAATAAAGTGAGAGTTACAAAATTGTCAAAACTCTATATTATTTAATTAATTGGAATGTTCATTGAGATGAGTATTATTTATTCATTGCAGACTATTATCCTCATCTTTTAGTTGTTCAGGGCCCGTAGCGCAGTGGATAGAGATGTTGAATCTCTACAGTTCCAGGTGAGCATTGTCTGAAGATAACGGTTTCATTTCAATCCTACCCAAAGCCGGCCAGAGGGTTAGTTGGCCAAAAATATGGTGAGACGACAACAACAGTAATTGCCGATGATGCAGTTCGGAGATTCAGAGTTCCTATACCGTCGCGGTAAACACCTGATGAAGGCCAGAGGAATAGTTAGCCGAAACGTCGTGAGACAGCTAAAACTGTTGACCCCCCCCCTTAAGTTAAACACTTTATCAGATCTCCATTACTAGTGATCACTACGATATCCCCTTCATTACTGTACACTCTTATCCCCGAGTGGCCTCCGGGCCTTGATAAGTGGTGACTTCCTTGTAAAAAAAAAAAAAAAAAAAGAGGATAATAGTCCGTAATAAATAAATTGTCAAAAGTAAACCAAAAGTCCACGTTTTACTCTCCATAAAGTTAATAGGTATTTATTTTTTTGAATTTCTTAAAATTACTTCCGGTGCGCCTTACTAAACTCGGGAATCGGTACAACCTTTGTTTAATCCACAGCAGTAGTTTGCTTCCGTTCTGGCATTAGTCAGGCATTAAACGGCTTTGTCCCAAACTCCATACAGGCTCGGTGTTTATTTGCTTCCCCACGAAAACAAAATGTGACAAGGTCGGTTTTAATGTGGGAGAAAATCAGCTCCCCCAAAAAGGGGCACTCTAGCAGTATGCAAGAGTAAAATTGCCTTAGTATAGAAGGGTTTCCCACTCCATTGAATAAGACTAAGGCTCCCAACTTTTACAAAGCACACCTAAATGTTGGAAGTTACATTGGCCAAAACATTCTGAGAATAACGTCAAAGATGAAAACAGGAACCCAAATAATATATATATATATATATATATAAAATCCTCATTTCACAAAAAAAACAAACAAAAAAAAAACAAAAAAAAAAACACTATAAAATTTTTTAAGGTCACTCAAATTACTTAATCATTTTTATAACCGACTGGGAGAGTGTTCTTGTTGTGCACCCCCACTCCTTTTTTTTTTTTTGTTTTTTTTTTCTTCAAATTTTTAAATATTTCTGTTAATTTTTTTTTTTTTTTTTTTTTATCTTCCGTCTTTACTCCTGGCCAAATTTTATTCATTTTGATATTTTTGCACTTAACAGACTATGCTGAAATAACATTTAGAAAGCCATTCTTAACATGGAGAAGGAGGGAAGGAACTTTATTAACTATTTAGTACTTTTAACTAACAACTTAAAAAGATACTGTGAGAGTTGAAAATCCTATCTAAAAAATAGCACGGTCTATTAACTACACAAACACCTTTATTTTAAATATAAAATTAGCTAAAATTGATACAAATTAATTACAGGTTGCTTGGCGTATTGGTAAGTTGTGGAGATGGAGGAAAAATCTGCTGTCTGTTTACTAAAAATATAGGGTGCAGAGTCTAACGTACTGGAAAAAGATTGTTTTTTTTTGTTTTTTTTAATACGGTTAAAATCCAGCTCCCCCAAAGAGGCACTCTGTATTGAGAAAAAAAAAAAAATGAAAATTGAATCCAGAAAGATTTCGCCATGATTGACCAATAAGAACAGGACCGAAACTACACTGAATTATTTATTTGCACAAAATATAAAACTTTACATTTGGAACAAATTAGGCACACGGCCATCAAAATCATGTGAAAAAAAAAGAAAAGTCGTTCATCCTAGTGAATCATCTCAGTTACCAAAATACCACATTTACTCTCGCGGCTATTCTACCTACAATATCCCCAGAATTGTTGAAAGCTAATTTTTCCTAACTTGAAGACCAAGTTTGTGTATCATTTAATTTTCATATTGAGAATGCTTGTATAAAGGAAAAATTCTTAAACTGCCTATTCCAGTAGTTTTTCAAGAACTTCAGGCTTGTGGAACTCCGACTGCCAACTGTTTTTCTTCTGACCTGGGTCTTGAAAATATCAAGTCTAGAAGGGAAATGGATTACATTTGCTGACTAGGTTTCAGAAGGCAAAGATTCGTCCCCACTTAGAATACAAGTTCTTAGTGTTCGCTGAAGTAGGCAAAGTGTTCTCTGATCCTCTTGAGCATCTACAACGTCGTGCCAGCATATTGACTGCTGCAACCCTGTTCTTTCTAGAATATATGATCTGCTGTCTACTCGCTATAATGTAACAGTTGCTTCTACAGATTATTTCATGGTTCTTGCCTCACCACAATGCTTAAATAACACCCTGTGCTACGACTGAGCAGACCAAATCTGCAACAATATACATTCACATTAGACCCTTTGCATAATCATGCCGGTGTTTGCTCAGAGATGTACCGACAATCTCCTGCCCTCATTTTTTTTTTTTTTTTTTTACATGGGTGTCACCACTTATCAAGGCCCAGAGGCCACTCAAGGATAAGGGTTAATAGGTTTACATTAGTCATTGTGATTTTAGCATAGTAAACAGTGGGAATTTTGTAACTTGGATTACTTAGGGGGACGATTCAATTAGAACTTGTTCACATTGGAATTTTTCTTTTTTTTTTTTCCATAGGCATCAACACATTATCAAGGCCAAGAGGCCACTCAAGGATAAGGGTTAAAGAGTGTACAGTAGAAATTGAACAATATAATAATCATTAGTAATGAAAATTTGGTAAATTTGATAACTTATATGGAACGGCTCATCCAGAACTTATTTACGTTAGACTTGAAGACAACCATATTGTAGTCAGCCGGAAAGCAGGAAAACGGAAGACAATTCCACAGGCGTGCAGTTCTAATAAAAAAGCTTTGTTCATGGAATCTACGTTTAGGTTTAGGCACAGATAAAGAGTGGGGGGAATTATTGATAGTGTTTACAGCTAGACGAGTGTTTCTTGTGAAAGTTTGGCGAGGGGGGACCATAGATTGAAGCTCAGTCGAACACTTTCCATGAAAATAACGATACATCAGAGACAGACTCGCAACATCTCTTCTGTGAGATAGAGGTTGCAAGAAAGAGATGCACTCCTAAACATGCTACCTCAGAATTGTGTAAATGAACATTTATCCCCCCCCCCCCGTCACATTTTCAGAGTTCTGTGTTGGCTAACTATCGTGATTTTTCCCAAGTTTTATGCATTCCCTAATTAGCTTAGTAGCCGCTGACGGTTTTATGATCATGGAATAATAATAATAAAAAAAGGTTAATAAGCATCTCCTATATTTACAATAATTATCTTTTGTTCTCGTTAGCTCTTTATATCAAGTGGCTTTATACCTTGTCTGAAGCGATATCCATTAAAAAAAAAAAAAAAAAAAAAAAAATTTAAGAATGGTACACCGATAGTTTTTATATATTCCAACAGAATGATTATCCATTACAAATGCAGTTCAAATACAAAATAAAATTGTATTAATGTTAAATAGATTAAAGGCGTTTGAAAGCCATAATTATAAATGAATTGGTTTTTAATCAGGTTAAGTTGGTAAAAAAAGAAAAAAAAAAAGGCCCCTGGGACACACTCAAGAGTTATCGCGAAGTATAGACAAACAAAATTATGTAGAAATCAGTTAGTTACAACTATTAAAAGGCATCAAATTTTTTTAATAAACACAAGTGTCAATTTTAGCCATTTTTACCCAAAAGGAACCTCTGGGGTAGGGGGGGGGGACCTGAGTTTTCCCGGGAAATCCGTTATTACTTTTTTTACTCATACCATGTTCAATGTTTGAGCAAAATTTCAAAAAATTCCATGGCGTACTTATTGAGAGAAGTGCAGACAGATGAACGGACAAGGGTGAATTTACAGGTCCACCTTCCGTTTGTTGAGGGGCCCAAAACACAATCGTTTAAAACGTAAGTATTTAGAAAAATACAAAAAAATAGAACTTTTAAAATAAATAAAATGTATTGTACCTATTTACTATGCCTCCCCACGGGACAGAGTTAGACACCAGGGTCGTTTTTTAACGTGGAGAAAAGGTACAAAAATAAAAATTGTCTCAGTCGTGAAGGACCTCTCCTCCACCGAAAGAGAACAAGAAATAGAAGTGCAGCATCTGAAGAACAGATACCACACTTTGATCTTGTCTCGAAGGCCAATCCTATTTATTTGCCTTCCCCATTAGGACAGAGCAAGACAAATTCGAGTTTTAGTGTGGAGGAAAAAAAAAAAAAAAAAAAAAAAAAAAGACTGAACTCTGGATTGGGACAAAAGTAAAAATTTCTTCAGGCTAGAAATATTTCTCTACCACTGATCAGAGAGTGAACAGATGAAGCGTAGTATATGAACAGATACTACACTTTGAATTATTTGCTATATAAAAGAAAAAAGGTAAATATTTTACAATCTAACAATTTAGACACAAATGTGGGGAAAATGGGGGTTCAAAAAGACAAGAAATGCCTATCCTACTGTTAACTAAGATTATCTTAGTCACCACAATACCACATTTACTCGAGATATACCCAAAATTGGTGGGCACTTTATATTTCCTCAATGTATTTATATACAAAGGTTTTATTCAAGTAAATCAGGGAGTGGGAAAGGAACAAACAAAAAATTCGGTGAGTAAAACCCTCCCACCCTTTTCTAAATAATATAACACCCACTGTTGGTTCAGAACAAAAAAACAAGCAGGTTAGTTTGTAAATATGGGTGGGATAAAAAAAAAAAAATGAAGGATGGAGTTCAGAAAATGGATGGTGTCCTAAAAGAATTATGATTTAGGCGAGGCTGAGTGCAACAGAGTTTGTATGAGAAAACAAGCTGGTGTCACAAGAAAAGGAGAGAAAACTACATCACGTGGTCAAAGGGTGAAGCAAGTTTCGGACCAGTGAAAAATGGACGTATAAATATGAGGGCAAGAAAGTGCTGGCATCAGGTGACAGGAGTAGAGACTTTTAAAAAAGTTCATGTGTGTGCGAAAATTCATTTTGGTTTTAAAGTACAATATCCCTTTTCTGCCTCTATGTTCGTTTATCTTATTCTATGTATCTAAAATGCTTAAAAAAAAACAAAAAAACAAAAGAAAAACTTTAATTTTCTAGGTTTATTGCTTTTAGCAAATAAGGTGCAAACCAATAAAAAACATTTGCTAATATTTTTCCTCTGGGGAGATGAATAAGCATCGAAAACTCATGGGTTAAGGAAATAGATTTATTCAATTTTATTCTTTGTTTTCAAACAATAAAACATTCTAAATTTGAAGATTAACCTTTTCAAATCATAAAATTTAAATACATAAATTGTGATTATATATATATATATATATATATATATATATATATACACACACACACAGAAAGAAAAATTGACAACACAAAAGTATATACTAGTGCATATACATTTAATAATCATCAATAAGAGAAAAACATGATTAGGTGTAATTATAAATGCTCTTTATACCTTAGTATCTTGAAATTTCATGCCCCCTCTATCCAAGACTCCCCTAGACCCGTCTTTGCTAAATGTCACATTTATTTGTTATCTAGCGCACCAATGAAAAGCGGGGCAATGGTTGGCAGCTGGTTTGGCTGCCCCATACCCAGCATTACAATCTTAAAAAAAAAAAAAAAAAGAAAAAAAAGAAGCATTAGGCTTCGAAATACTTGGGTATAAAGAGCATTTATACCCACTCCTATTCATGTATTTCCCTTATTGAATTGATGATTAGTAAATTTATACGCACTAGTATATACTTTTGTATTGTCAAATATCTTTTCTTTATCCAAGCTTCATCCCATATGTGTATGTTGAGCTATTTATTAGCACCAGAAGTCTCCACTGAAAGAATTTTCTAAGCTTTCTTTGATCCCCTTTAATATATATATATTAGACATAAAATAAACACTTTTTTTAGGTCACTCAGGCGATTAGCAATAACCTAACCCTTCATCTAAGAAGGTAAAGCCTAGGAAGGTGGATTTCCTAGAACTGCATGGAACCATACCTGAGCCCAACAGAAAGGAAGGGTAGCTAGTTTAAATTGCTCAAATTGATGGTTGAAGAGGTATATACGACTTAATATGGAAATCACAACGTAATATCAGTAAGGGTCAGGTTGTCCCCTTGACAGTTAATTTATATCATTACAAAACTGTGGATCATCCGGGAGTGCTTGCTTGAATCTTGTCTTCAACGATTGAGCGATACCATCTTTTAAAGTGATGACAGGTTATGATTGCAACGTCTTGTCAGACGAGTGCCACTCCCTCAGACACTTAAAGTCCATGAGCCCAAATGCCTGAGGGAGTATCTATACAAAGATGTTACAGAGTTTTAGCTTTGTACGACAGCTAAGTCTCCCTCTCGGTTCAAAATGTTGAGATACAGCAACAAGCAAGGGCAAGATAGCCAGCAACAAGTTAAACTGCAGACCAGCTTAATGCGGGTACTGGTCTCCCGCTTTATGGTTTTTTTAAAATCAGATTTGCTTCTAGAAAGGTGGCCTTCACCACGGCTTATTACGGGAGCCCTTTCTACCCCAACACACACACAATATATATATATATATATACACACACACACACACACAAATATACACGGTGTTACTTGGCCGTTGACCCCCAAAAAGGGTTCATTCGCCCTTTGGAAGGTCTTGTTTTTAATCCTTCAGGGAGACTAGCCGCCCTCCTCACCAAACAAGTCTGGTGGGGAAACCAGTTTAGTCGCCGGTGACCCGACTGAGGCAAGTAGTACTGGGTTATATGGTACCAGTAGCATATGGCATGACCTGACACTGACATGCACGCACACACACACACATATATACATATGTGTGGATGGGCGTAGCTCAGAGGCTAAGGAATGAGGGTGGCAAATCGTTCACATGACAGCTTCCTTATATTAAGAATAAGTAAATTTAAAACTTTAAAGATCGTGACAAGCTAATGGTTATTGTACTTGACTTACTGTCTTTAGAGTTTGGTTTCGATCTCAGCTCAAGTATTTTCTTTTATTATTTTGAGTAAACTGTTTAAAAAAGAAAAAAAAAAAAATATTTGCATGCACATGTCTCAGTTTCTTTCCGTAGTTTTTATTTTTTTTATTTTTTAAAAGCAATTTAACATTGCGTTTAATACCGGGCAATGCTGTGTACACTACTAGTCTATTAATAAAAATAAATGCTTCGATATTGTGTGTGCATGTTTGATTATAAGTCTTCAATTCAATTAAAACTGATTTTGTTTTAGAGACATTTGTCCTTCAAATCTATAGTTTGTGAATGATGTGATGGTTTTCAAAAAAGCAAATTAAATCACTGAGAGCGCAAGAACCTTTGATAAATGGAATTAAAACTCGTTTGTTCCGCAGGAAGACGACCGTTCTTCAAATATGCGGTCTTTGATAATGCAACTGGTTCTCAGAAAATTTGATTTTGTTAAAAACGGATGCGATTAACAAGAACGTGTCTTTTTTTATCTTATTTTAATTTTTTTTTATTGATTGAAGAGCCATCACTTATCAAGGCCCAAAGATCACTCAAGTATAAGGAATTAACAAGTTTGTCAAATAGGCAGTGAGACAACATGACGATTGAAATTGAGCAGAACAGGATGACTCAACAAGAACTTGTTTACATTGACTAGTAAACGACAATGTTGTAGTCAACTGGGAAGCAGCCCCATGGTATTGTGTTCCACAGGCTGGTAGTTCTAGGAATAAGACTGTCCATTCAATCCTAGCCTTTATAGATAAAAGTACTAAGTTAACTTAACCATGACAGAGGGATGGATAAAGTATACAAAATAAAAAATACAATATATAAAAGGCATATATGTCTGTCTATCTATCTGTCGGTCTCCATATTTTCAAGCTATCTCTTCCGAAACTAAAAGTCGCAGAATGGCGCTAAGGGCCTCAAATGATTGGATTTTTTTATGGGCCGTTCTTTTATGGGTCTTTAGCCGGTTAAAATAGTTTTAAAGGGGTCAAAAAAAAAAAAAAAAAAAAAAAGAGTAAAAATTGGAAAAATCGTTATATATTTTGTACAATCATCTTGGTTTATTTTTACATAAGTTCATGTGTATCACTTTGGTAACGTCACCAGCTGTGAATGCTACAGTTTTGATTCTAGCTGTTGGCACCAAAATACTTTTTTTTTTTTTTTTTTTTTTGACTTTTGCAATCCCAACAATAATAATATACACGAGATTGGGACGAATTAAAGTATATTTAAGCGTATTTTACGACCGGGCAACGCCCCCCACCCTTCCGCAAAAAAAAAAAAAAAAAAAAAATATTTCAAACTCAAGTTTAACAAGTCAACCGATAAAATAATCTCCGTCTTTACACACACCAATTTTGGGAGAGTTCAAAGTGGATCTTGGATTTACTTTCAGCAACTGTGTAACTCTTGCTTCACTTATTTTGTCCTTTAGTCCTCACATTCCAAGGTCGCGGTTTCTGACAAAGAGGAAAGAACCGTTTTCTGAGCCAGAATCTATTCCATTTAACACTTATCGTTGGCAAGTTTTTGACCTTTCAAGTAATATTTTTTTTTTAGCTCCTTACATCAAGTGGCTTAATCCCTTGTCTAGCGCGATTTCCATAAAATTAAATAAAAAATAAATATCACATCACTTCTGTGGGGTAGTATATATACAAAATGCAAATTTATTTTTTCAAATTCACAAAACTTCAAATTTTATTTATGCAAATCAATTTTTTTAAGCTGGGAGTTAGAATTTGATTTTCAATTTGGTTATCATTGATACAATAACAATTCTATGCAGACTTTCACTTATTTTTTTCAGAACGTTTGGTTTTACAGGGTTTTTTTTTTCTTGAGTATGGATAATCTCTCTTCTAGAATGAAGAGTTTTTGGCCCTAGATCTAGATCGGGCCCATTAATTAAAAAAAAAAAAAAAAAAATTCATTATAAAGATTACTTTTCGCAATCAGAGAACGTTAGTAAACTAAAAAAAAATAATTATCACTTCATTTTGGATCCATATTGATAAAGAATTTGTGAATTTCTGAATTGAATAGTGGAAATATAAAAAAGGAAAAAAAAAAGGGGCAAAAGTAGGGGTAGAAAATAGTGGAAAACGAAAAGAGAAAAAGAAAGAAAAAGGGGAAACAGGAAAAAAAGACGGGAGAAAAGAAAAAAGAAAAAGGAAAAAAGAAAAAGAAAAAAAAAAGAAAAAAAGAAAAGAAAAAAGAAAAGAAAAAAGAAAAGAAAAAAGAAAAGAAAAAAGAAAAGAAAAAAAGAAAAAAAAGAAAAGATAAGAAAAAAGAGAAAAGAAAAAAAAGAAAAAAAAAGAAAAAAAGAAAAAAGAAAAAGAAAAAAAGAAAGAAAAAAGAAAGAAAAAAAGAAGAGAAAAAAGAAAAAAAAGAAGAAAAAGAACTTTTTTTTACAATTTCTGCTTTAAAAGAATATCATGATAGCCTTTATAAATCCCACTACCACCTGCCTCTAAAAATAAATAAATAATAAATAAAAGAAAGAAAATAAATAAATAAAATAAAAATTAAATAAATTCAGATTCCTAATATTATTTACCTCAATGATTTTGAACTAAAGATTTTTTCAGGGCAGATATCGATTTTCTTTCTGAATCCAAATAAAATTGTGATATTTTTGTGACCTGCTCTACTTTGGCAGAAGCTGAAGAAGAAAATATTACATAGTTTTGGTTTCATTTTACTTCAGTCAGAAATCAAGGGACCCCTTCCTGGGAACTAACAATTGATCTCTACACGAGATGCATAGATATTCAAACATTGCATTAGTTCTCTCTTATTCCTAAAACATGGAGTAAAGAAGTTAGGAAGATTAACCTTCTTCAGGTGTATCTTGTTGAACTTTGTAATCTTTCTCTTGATACACCTGATGGTCTGAGGTTACATCGCCGAAATGTTGTATACATAGCAGCCAACAGCAGCAGAGAACAGTAATTTGAGGAATCCATCCTCATCTCAAAAATTCAGAATTGTATTACATTTTTCTCATTAATTTACACATATCTTTCTGAGAGTCTTACTGGATTACAGGACAAGAATTCATCTAGTCTGGGGGAATACCCAGACTAGTGTTATGACTTCTATGTTTTGGGACAAATAAATAAGTTTACAATCAGACAACTAACAACTACAAAGCAATGAGAAAAATAAAATAAAAATACTTTTATCTATATAAAATATATAAATCTTTTTATCTATTTTATCTTTAAAAGGACAAAAAAAAAAAAAAAAAAAAAACTGAGGATGGAGTTTTGCTCCGAAATATATTTATGTTATAAATTCCAAACAAGTAAAATATTTGTTTATTTTCCTAATAATATGTTGTGGTTTGGCTTTCAAGCGCACTTGATGTGTATTTTATTTTATTCAAATCAATGTTTCTATATTGAACTCACACCCTTGACTATATATATATATATATATATAAAGAGCATAGATATGGATTGTAGAAAGGAGGGGGGTAATGGACCACCAAATCATCATCGCTACTGTTCAGTCTTGAAACACAATGGATATCCTCTGTAAGGGCAGCTGTGTATGTAATTGCGAGGCAAGTGCTGCACAATTCCAACCACACCACACCTGAATCAGCACTGCTTGAGCACAGTGGCAAGGAGAACTCCAAGATGACTAGAAACAATGCAGAGATGTAAACACATATTCCATGAACAAAGCTTCTTACCTAGAACTGCCCGCCTTTGGAACAGTTCCGTTGGCATGCTTCTCGACTAAATACATGGTAGCCTTCAAATCTAATGTAAATAAGTTCCTGTTAGGTAGTCTTCATAAAGAATCAAATTCCACCCAATTTACACCATTAAAGATTACTAAATTACCACCGGACATTCATTAATCCTTATCCTCGAGTGGCTTTCGGACCTTGATAAGTGGTGACCCCCCCCCCAAAAAAAAATAAATAAAAGTGGAAAGCACATACACCTAAAATTCCCAAATGATCACCTATTTTAGTACTGACCAGGCTCAACGTTGCTTAACTTTGGTGATCTAACAACCCACTAGAAAAGTTAAGGGATTGTGACATCTTTCTTTTAAAACCACGTTTTTTTACTGTCCTCGATTTTTCTATTGGCAACTGATTCAATATACTGGAAAGCATAAATACGACTGCTGTTTGACCTAATTTCAAAGACAAAAGATAACATTTACATATGTTAAACGAATATTTTACATTTTTAAATGTCAGGAAAAAAAAAATACCATTTGACACTAAAGGTTGAAGAAAAAAATTGCTCTAAATGTCCTATATTGTTTCCTGTTCATCCTGAAAATAAAGTGCTCATATTTTGTCTGAGGCAATGCTTGGAAAATAAATAAAAAATGAATAAAAAATAAGAAATAAATAAGAAATAAATAATAAATAAACAAACAAAATAAAAAAGAAAAGAAATAAAAATAAAAAATAAATAAAAATAAAAAATAAATAAATTCAAACCATTGGGGTTAATGCTAAATAGGTTTTACCAAGAGACTGAATGTGGTATTTTGGTGATTAAAATTAGTTTTCAGAATAGACCAAGAGGACGACGCCCACTACACTCTATCCCACCACAAATTTGGTCTTGTGCCATGTCTTATTTCATGAAGATTTATTACTTTTTTGTAATTATGCTTTTAAAAAAAAAAAAAATCAGTTTTGAGTGTGTCTTGTGCAGTTCCTGACTTTCCAATAAATATACACAACAGCTCTTTATATAGTAGTTTAAATTTTAAAATAATATAACATTTCTCCACCTCTCCTGACCGCTAGCCCACTCTTATAATAATAAACATATTTAGTCAGGGTTTATTTCTAGAGAAAATTATCCCCATGTCAAGTTGACCTGACAAACCCCTGTACAGAGAGACCTTAGACACTCGAGGATAGTGTCTAGTAGGTATTCAAGTTCTCTCCAGTAGGTGTCCCTGACATGTTAGACTATCCTGATAAATACAGACTGAATTACCTGAGGAAGGTGTCTAGTGGGCATTCAAGTTCTCTATTGGAACATGATGCGATTGTAAATCCACCCATGTAAGTTTTATGGCTTGAAGAATCCAAAAATGGCATAAGATTTGCTCAGAAATTAAGCCTTCTATGTGATATACAAGTATGAGGTACCTTCAATAAGTTTCCAGACTTTTCTGCACAGACTATTTGACTAAGATGGGCATCAAGACGGTTTCTCACTCTCTATAGACTTTGCTCCCTGTGACTTTTGGTTATTCCCTAATCTCAAGGAAAACCTTAGAGGCTGTCGTTATGAGACAATTGAGGAGATGAAAGAAGCTGTGACGAGTGTCATTGACACGCACACACAAGAGGACTTTGCTGGGGTCTTCCATAAGTTGTGGGAATGGTAGAACAAGTGCATTGCAGCCAGAGGAGGTTTCTTTGAAGAGGACTAGAGTTTCATTTTTTTTTTTTTTTTAACAAAGGAGTCACCACTTATCAAGGCCCGGAGGCCACTCGAGGATAAGGGTTAATGGGCATACATAAGTAGTGAAAATTTTGTAAATTAGATTACTTAGCGGGATGGTTCATCAAGAACTTATTTATGTTGGACTTGGAGACAATCAAATTGTAGCCAGCTGGAAAGCAGGTAAACGGAAGAGAGTTCTACAAGTGTGCAGTTCTAAGAAAGAAGCTTTTAGGTTTAGGCACAGATAAAGAGTGTGGGAAATTATTGATAGTGGTTTTGGCTAGACGAGTGTTTTTCCGTGAAAGTTTGACGAGGGAGGGGGGGGGAAACAGATTGAAGCTCAGATAAGCACTTGCTATGAAAATAACGATAAAGCAGAGACAGGCTCGCAACATCTTTTCTGTAGGAAAGAGGTTGCAGGGAAGAGAAAAGGGCATCCCTAACAATAAAAGTGCCGATATGAAAAAAAAAAAAAACTTATTGAAGGCACCTCATAAGCTAATGCTATAAAAATATACAGTGCATAACTATCTATATCTGTAAAGACAAACTATCAAATTGTCGCGTCAAGCTACTAAATTAAAATTCTTCACCGGTAACAAGGTAACATTGCAACCCCCTCCACTGACTGAACTAAATATAGAATTTGCCAATCTTTGCATGATAAGCAGTGATACCTTCATAATCTGAGAAAGGTACACCCTATTAATAAATAGGATAAGCTTACCTAGTTATCTTTGCTAATCATAGCAGGTAATGGGGTCAGTTACAAGAAAATGGCTGGGCCCATAAGTAAGAGAGTGTGTGTGTGTGATTAGCCATAGTTAGATTCCCAGAATTAAAGCTTGATATATATATATATAATATAAATTACAATTAAATTTACCAAAATGATCCAAAATGGTAAAATTAAAGTATATTATAAATATTAAAGAATTAATATTTATAAAGTTATCTCAGCCAGATGTAAAAGCTCGATAAAACAAAATAGGAGATAGAGCTAATACGAGCAAACAGTTAATAAAACATGTTAAAAAACACTTTGAAATGAGTTAAAAACATATTTAATCAGATTAAATATGTTTTTAACTCATTTCAAAGTGTTTTTAACATGTTTTATTAACTGTTTGCTCATATATATATATATATATATATATATATATATATATATATATATATATATTTTTTTTTTTACTCCAGAGCATGTATAAATAAATAGGTCAGATTCTAGTAACAATGTCTTTATACATTTCTGGAATAAATTAAAAACAAAACTCCCATTGCCAGAGCATCTCTGCACGTAGGTTAAATTTGGAAGATAAGTTCCGTTTGATTAACAAAACGAATGTCATGCCTAAACACCTACAAAGCCAACACTAATACACATACCAACCTAAAATTTAATCATAAAAACCTGTTTAACTTTTTATGCAAAATAAGATTTTTACAAATCAACATTATTTTTACATACAGACATTAGTGTTTCATGCTTATGTAATCATCAGTATAAGGAGGGATATTTATTATAAGCCAGAAGGGTTCGAATCCAATCACAAAGTCAACCATGACTTGATTATTATATTGTACCCATATATAATAGTGATGTCAAAACTAAAAAAAAAAAAAAGAAAAAATATGACATGGGTGCAATCAGCTTGCCGTGAAACCAAAACCAATCGTTCTTCAGGCTTATTCATTACCGTCTGATCTAAATTCATACACATACAAAAACTTAAAAATTAACAAGGAAAAGAAAAAAAAGGAAAAGAAAAAAAAGGGAAAAGAAAAAAAAGGGAAAAGAAAAAAAGGGAAAAGAAAAAAAGGGAAAAGAAAAAAAGGGAAAAGAAAAAAGGGAAAAGAAAAAAAGGGAAAAGAAAAAAGGGAAAAGAAAAAAAGGGAAAAGAAAAAAAGGGAAAAGAAAAAAAGGGAAAAGAAAAAAAGGGAAAAGAAAAAAGGGAAAAGAAAAAAGGGAAAAGAAAAAAGGGAAAAGAAAAAAGGGAAAAGAAAAAGGGAAAAGAAAAAGGGAAAAGAAAAAAGGGAAAAGAAAAAAGGGAAAAGAAAAAAGGGAAAAGAAAAAAGGGAAAAGAAAAAAGGGAAAAGAAAAAAAGGGAAAAGAAAAAAAGGGAAAAGAAAAAAAGGGAAAAGAAAAAAAGGGAAAAGAAAAAAAGGGAAAAGAAAAAAAGGGAAAAGAAAAAAAAGGAAAAAGAAACAGGAAAAAGGAACAGGAAAAAGGAACAGGAAAAAGGAACAGGAAAAAGGAAAAGGAAAGGAAAAGAGGAAAAGGAAAAGAAAAGGAAAAGAACAAAGAAAAAAAGAACAAAGAAAAAAAGAACAAAGAAAAAAAGAACAAAGAAAAAAGAACAAAGAAAAAAGAACAAAGAAAAAAGAACAAAGAACAAAGAAAAAAGAACAAAGAAAAAAGAAAAAAGGAAAAAGAAAGGAAAAAGAAAGAAAGAACAAAGAAACAAATATAAAACCGTTTATTTTTTTACATGGGAAACAAACAATGAAATGCTTTATCATTTACGATTTTAATCTTGTACTCTCACAATTGATTTTTCCTTTTCGATAGAATACAGAAAGTTCTCAAATATTTTTTAAACTTTTGTTTTGGCACTTTCTTTCCAAATTCTCAGCAATTTTCTATAAATAACAATACAAATATTTACAAAATCAGTCATTGTAATGCTTTTGTGAAATTTATTTCCAACTACAGCCAAGACAAGTGATTAACGTGAACAGATTCAAACAAGGACGTCTCATTTGTCGAACATTTTGCTACAAGATTACTTCCTTGAAGACTACAATATGGTGATCTTCAAACCTAATGTTAAAGACTCAACAGAAAACGTTCTAAAATTTTATCGATTCCATTATTTTCAATCCTCTCATAATATTAGTCACCATTCAGCTATTAATCTATCCATCTCATTAATCTTTACCCTTGAGGAATATAGACTTAAAAATTAAATCTTTATTTTAGACTAGCGGAGAGGCACCTGGCCTTGTCTGGCAGTAAAATACGCTTAAATATATTTTCAATTATGCAGATTTCATATTTAATATTACAGAGCTAATCCTCTATTGAATATTATATAGTAGCTAATATAAAATTACTGATTTTAAAAGATTTAAAAAAAAACAAAAAAAAAACAAAAAAAAAACAAAAAAAAACAAAACGACTTGGATGCCATCGGCTAGAATCTGAGCTATCTACAGACAGAGATTTAAAAAATAAGTATCTGTAACGCTGCCCACAATAATTGGCTTAGCTTCTCTAACAACACAGATGCAACTGGTAGCATCATCCAGAACTTTTCTATATCCCATTCCTTGACACAGACAGTAACATTCCCGACCAGACCCCCAGATCGCCAGGATCAGCAAGCATCACTTCTGGATCTATTTCTGACAACAGTTCCTGAGGATTGTATAACAAATGCCAATTGCCCACTCGGAAATGCTGATGATGCGGTGATAATGAGACATTACTCTAAGCTCTCGACCCAAAGTTGAAGAGCCATTGCTCAAAACGACAAGATACTACAATAAGGCTGACTGGGATGCCATTAGCGATTACATTAGAGATGCCCCATGGGGAAATATCTTTTCCCTTCTTGCGGAACAGCAAATTGAAAGCACATGTTCACACTGAAGTTCTATAGCAAACCCCACTCTCCCCAATGGTTTACTTCTACTTGTGCAGCTGCCATTGCTCAGAGGCAGCATGTATACCGCAGATTTATCCAGCATAAGCCCAGCACAAACAGAAAAGTTTATAGAAGCTAGAAGTAATCGTAAGAAAGAAATAGCGACAGACCAAAAACCACCAGAAAACGCACCGAAGCACAGAAATTAGGAACTCGTGATTTTTGGAAAATCTACAACATTGTAGTAAATAATGGGCAATCAATAATTCTCCTATTATGCAACGAGCATGAGTGTTTGCACGGCAACCGAGAAAGCTAACATGCTTACCCATCAGTTTGCCTGAAACTACTTTGAACCCAACAAACCACTTCCCCCCTGATTTTCCTTTGCAGACTGCCACTACACTAGAGGATCTGAAAATTACCCTTTCTCAAGTACATGACATTATAGACACCTCAAAAGCATGTGAACCTGATCACATCCCGGCTGTATTAAAAAAAAAAAAAAAAAAAAAAAAAAATGCTCTACTGAGGTTACTCCAGTTCTCTCCAAACTTTACAACAAATGCCTTAACGAATCATGCTTTCCTGACTGCTAGAAAACTGCTTTTGTGGTACCAGTTTACAAGAATTCTGGTGAAAAAGAAAATGACCCATTAAAATATCGCCCCATTCGCCTCCTCCTTTTCTCCAAAATATTTGAGTCTAATTAATCAATCTCTAGTCCACCACCTTACACTTGCTAAACTTCTGTCCGACCATCAATATGAATTTAGGCAAGCCTATTCTACTACAGATATTCTAACTAATCTCTGAACATATATACCATGCACTGGATAAGGCAAGGAAGGAGAGGGCAGTCGCCCTAGATATATCTATATAGTCGTCTCATGAAAATCAGATCCTATAGTATTACTGGACGAATACTTAACATAATTAAATCCTTATTAAAGTTGTCCGGCTAAACAATATGATATAAATGCGGGTGTACCTCAGGGGTCGATCCTTGGACCTTTATTGTTCCTAATATTCATAAATGACCTCCCTGATAAAATACTCTACGAGATGGGTATATTTGCTGATGGAACTAACAGGCATGAAGCGAAAACAAATCAACATGTATCCAGGGTAATGGAGGAAACCCTAGCGTAAAACCTCCAGTCTGTAGTGGGATGGGGGGGGGTAAAAAAAAAATCAATGGTAACATTCAATGCTGCCAGGACTAAACGCATTTCCTTTAATACTTACAAGAAATCTTATCAACCACCAATAGCTATGGCTAACGATACATTAGCTGAAAGTACTTTGTTCAAACTCTTCAGCTTAACATTCACAAGGAACAAGAGATGGAACAGATACATTGAGAGCATTGCCAAGGCTGCTGCAAAGAAGGTGGACTCTCTACCGTGCTAGAAAGTTACTTATGCCTGAAAATATACTGGCTCTCTACAAGGACACTATTTGCCCATGTATGGAGTACTGTTGTCACATTTGGGCTGGTGCATTTGCTACTAGTCTCACTCCTGGACAGGGTTCAAAAGAGTCGCCAACCTGATAGGTCCTGAATTGTCATCTAAGCTTCAACCTCTGTCACATCGACGTAATGTTGCATCCCTTTGCCTGTTTTACAAGTATTTTAATATTGGATGCTCCAATGAAGAACAAGCTCTTTTACCCCCTCGATGTAAATACCCCCCGACAAACTTGACAAGCAGCAAAGTCTCACCTCTACAAGGAGATCCCTAGATGTAAGAAAGCCTTCTACTTCAATAGTGTCTTCCTCAGAACTGCTAGATTTTGAAATTCCCTCCCTGGTTCCTGCTTTCCCAACTGCACTGACATGCAGAAGTTCAAGTGTAATGTGAACAGATAGATATCTTACTGCTCAACTCCCTACATAGTATCCTTTCGACTTATGTCGCTGATAGTAGCCACCTACTTCAAAGTGGCACTGTGCCTTGTTTGGGGTGAAAATGTTATAAAAAAAAAAATAAATAAAAAATAAATAAATAAATAAAAAAAAAAAATAAAAAAATTTAAAAAAAAAAAAAATAAATAAAATAAATAAAAAAAAAATTAAAAAAAAAATAAAAAAAAAAATTAAAAAAAAATAAAAAAAAATTAAAAAAAAATAAATAAAAAAAAAAAAATAAAAAAAATAAAAAAAAAAATAAAAAAAAAATAAATAAAAAAATAAATAAAAAAAAAAAAATAAATAAAAATAAAAATAAACTTCAAACTATGAATAAATTTGCCATGCACAAAAATAATAGACATATGTCAGCAAGTTGAAATGAACATTTTGCATTTCAACTTGCTGACACAGGTCTATATGCGTTATCCATCCAAACAAAGATTTTACTCATTATAAACCATCTTTGGTGTATTACTATTTCCTGTCAATTTCAGTGCTATGTGACAAGTAGTTTAAGAGTTTATCGGTTAAACATTTTCAGACATACTCACGTACATCTATTTTTTTTTTTTGTATAGATAACGACTTTAATTAAAGTTTATCAAGAAAAAGTTGAGTATCATAGTTCAATTGTGCTCTAAGAGAAACATTCATTTCGAGTGCGCCCGTGTCTTGTCAAAAGAACCTACTTGATTGATTTTATATGCCGGACCATTCTGCAGTTATAAAACTTAAAATGCAATTATGGTTTTAAGCTGTGTATGGGTATTAACTTTGGTCAAAACGTGACTGTTCTTTCTTTAATATTTTTCTGATTAGATACTTATCAAAGGCCTTCCAATACAAAACCTATCTAAGAACACTCCCAAACACAAAACACTTGTATGAAATTTTAAAAGTCGGCCCACCTGTTTCGGTGGTAATGAAACAACCAGATTCCAACTTGGCATGATCAGATTAGTAGCCACTTCTCCGCTACCACCTCCCAATTAAAGTAACATCTCCACTATTAAAGTAATAACAGTTATTTATATTAATTCTGTTTATGCATTACCATTAATGCATTTTATCTTTATTTTTAACTTATCATTCTTCATTTTTATGATGGTGACATTCTTGTCCAAAGTAGAAAAGCCAGGTGTGGTGATTCAGAATTTGAGGAGGTTGCAGCAAGAAGCGTTCTTAAAAGTGGAGAGACTGATGAAGGTTAAAGATGGCTTCCATTCACTTACCATACATGAACTGAAAGGAACAACTCAGAAAAGATCAGAGACAAGTGGTTTTTAATAATACCATGAATAACACTTGAAGATGGACGAGTTTGCTGATCTAGTTAGAACCAAACATCTTAAATGGAATAGAAAATGAGATACATACACATACGTGTGTGTGTCGAATCACGACTGGCATTAATTGTGACACCCTGCACTGATGATTCCCAAAAGGATGAAACACTATTATCTGTAGGCATTTAATAATTATTATAGTAAATAATAATGTCAGCCCCTTTAAGAAACTTGTTTCTTATCTCTAAGCACTTTCAGTTGTAATAAAGTCAGTCAACTTAGCTCATATGCGCAGATCGTCATATAATAAGATCACTTTGACTGACGCCAAAAGCATTTAATAAGAATAAATGTTTAATTTCAACTGTATCCATCACGGTTTACGGTAACCTAGTGGTTCGGGTTCTTGCTAATGAAGCCAGATATGACTTCTGTTGCCGGGGTTTGAATCTCTCGACTGGCGTTAATCGTGACACCCTGCACTGATGATTCCCGAAGGATGAAACACTAGTGCTTGTAGGTATATAATTATATATATATATATTATATATATATATATATATATATATATATATATATGCACACACACATTTTATTTGTTTTACAAAAGCATTAATATGTCCAATTACGGACTAAACTTCACATATATTAAAGTCCATTTCTTATTCTTAATGACATCCTGATATTTTTTTTTTTTCATGATCGCCGAATCCCTGAATGCTTTTCATAACGTATTAAGCTTTTGTACAAGCAATATCGTCTAAAGAGGTCTCTAGTTACTAGCAACCGATTGACTAAAACACGCCCATGAACGTGTTGCAATATATTAATACTTATGTAAAACAAATAAGTGTATCTTCCTCTACTTCGGTACTGAGCATTCTTTCAGTAACCTTGTAAAAACTTCATTGGCTGCTTCACCTATGAAAAATATTAACCTAGAATTTATATATATTTATAAAACTCAAATGACCTTGTAACGATGTATGTAATCCACTTTCCAGTTTACGACATCCAGTTTCGCATGCGCGCATGACCTGCACACTGCTGAAATATTAACGTTATTATTTCGAAATTATTATTTAACATGGGAAGAGTGGGGTTTAAAATAACTTAAACGTAATACAGAAATGAACGATGTAAAAAAAAAAAAAAAAAAAAAAAGTAAATATCAAAATTTGAACTTAACTATAAGTATTATGGTATCTGTTCAGTGCACATTTACCTATAAGTATGGCCAACCACTTATAATTCAGTAACTGTAAATTTTTTTTTTTTCAAAAATAATCAATTATAAACAGAGCGACTCATAGAAACCCATCTATATTCTTTTTTCATTTTAATATACTTGCATAGAAATGCTTCCGTTATGTAAAAAAACAAAACAAAAAAACTATTTTCTTTACGTCACAAGTGTCACGCTCATACATGAATTCCATAGCTAAATATAACATACTGACCCAACGGGTCACGGGTAGTCTAGTATATATATAAAATAGAAAATCCACTATTCATAGTAAGCACTGCAGATATCTGAATACAAAATTCAAAATGTAACGGTTTAAAGACCAAACAAGTGCAGGCCCCCTTATTCCACCTCCCAACCAAGATAAAGCGTCTCTTTATTTATTTATTATTTTTTTTTTTTTTTTACATTTGTCTTTGTTATTCCCTTATTTTAAAACCATTTTAATTTTTTTGTCTTCTGTTTCATTTTAATTTTTTTGTCTTCTGTTCAATAATAATTAAAATTAAATTCGATATTTCAATTCATAACAGAATATTCATCAGGAAAATTCAGGGTTTTTTTTTTTTGTTGTTTTTTTAACATATCATGGTGATGATAATGCTTGGCACATCATGTGTTGTTGGTGAAATACATCGTTTAAATATCCGATACGGTGAGATACGCCAGTTGAGTGCACATGTGTTAAACAATAAACCCACGGCTCATAGGAGACGCTGTTGAATACAAAATTCAAATGCAGAATTTCTTCCAATAAAGAAACACATCTATTTATTAACATTAAATTCGATATTTCAATTTATTACATAACCTTCATCAGGAAAATAAGGAACTGTGTGCATGTGCGTGGGTTAGTTGATTGTTTTTGTTTTATAGCATATCAACCCTTTTCAGGTTATTTAATGTGGAATCCAGTGATTTTGAAGAAAATTTTTTTAATAGAATATTTTTTTTTTTCAAGGCGATTTATATTTAACCCATAGTTGGGATCATAACAGGTACTACCACTCCGGGTCAGAGTGGACCTGGGAGCAATGGCAATTAAAGGGTGGCTGTACACTCCCCACAAGCTGGGGTCTCACCATCAGTGATAGTTCAAGGTCATATCCAGGACAGAGAGAGAGGGAGTTTATTCCCCTATAAACTATGAAATGGCTGAGCCGATTTTTATGAAATTTCACAAATATATTTCGTGTCTGGGAGTGTTCTTAAATAGGTTTTGCATTGGAATGCCTCTGAGAAGTATTGAAAATTGTTTATCGAAAAATCTGATGAAACAAAGAAAAGTTACATTATGAACAAAGTTAACATCTTATAAACCCTAATATCTTAAATGCATTTGAGAAGTTTTATCATCGCACAAGTAGAAGGACCCTAGCATATAAAATCAACAGTAGGTTCTTTGATAAGACAGGAGCGTTTTTGAAATTAATGTTTTTGTTTAGGGCACAATTGAACCATGATACTTGACTTTAGAATTCAAGCAATTTTTATACAATATAGAAAACCAAAAAAGGTTCTCTAGAGTGCAGACTACAATGTATTATGGATTAAGTCACTGCAGGAAGGCATACAAAGTTTCCTCCCGGAGCACCACAAAGGGTCCGCAATTAGAGCAGGCAATCAATCGATTTGATTGAAAAATGGTCAATTTCACCGATTTTGATTGCAGTAAAAGTATGGCATGGAACATTTATTGATTCTCATTCAATCCCGGATAACGTCTGGTCTCCCTACTTATTTATAAGTGACCTTGTCTTTTTGTTTGCGGAACGGTCTCTACAAAACTCCACTCCTAATTTTTGGTCTACAGACTGGAAACTATATATATATATAGGGAATTTGTACCTGTGGAAGAAATTCAATTAGTTTTTTAGCCAGTATAAACAACTGCCAAGAGGTCAAAATTGGCAGCAGTAAGTCAACTAAACCCGTTACATATACGCATGCACAGATTAATAGTTTAAAGTTGCTTAATTTTTAACATTTTTCTTATCCATCTGTCGATGGCTCAAATGGTAATGACTAAGGCTCGAGTACTAAATGTTTTGATTTCAATTCTAGCTGATAGCACCAAAGTCATTTTTTTGTTTTAACTTTTGGAATCGTTACTATATATTGGATACAGGATAATAGAGAAATGGTTTTATAATAATAATAAATATAAAATCTGCATGAATTAAAATATCATATTTAAGCATATTTTACGACCGAATCACATGGAGGGACACTACTATATACTGGATACAATATAATATAGAGTATTGGCGCTATAATAATAATAATAATAATAATAGAAAATAAATTAAAATATCATTTAAGCATATATTATAAAAAGGAAACGATGAGTGGCCTGCTAGTATGTGTATATATATATATGTGTATATATATATATATATATATACATACATACATACATACATACATACACACACAATTACATAAATGCAACTGTGTGCATACGAGTTCGTTCTTTATAGACTCTGAAATGGCTGAGCAGATTTTCTTAAAAATTTACAGAACATTATTGTGTAAGGTTGGGAGTGATCTTAGTTAAGGTTTGTCTCAGAATACCCCAGATAATTACTGATAATCGAAACTTATTTTAATTTATCAACGGTAACGCCATTTTTTCCATGTCGTCGCTTAGCAACAATGATAGAATGACAGGCAGTGAAATCAGTTGATAGCGTTTTTTTTTGGGGGGGGGGGATGGCGTGGTCTGTAGGTTCACCCCCCCCCCCTGTTTTTTTTTATATAAATCAAAATATTATATTTAAGCGTATTTTACGACTGGAAAACACCGGGTGGCCTGTTAGTGTGTGTGTATATATATATATATATATATATATATATATATATATATATATATATATATATATATATATATATATATATATAGAGAGAGAGAGAGAGAGAGAGAGAGAGAGAGAGGGAGAGAGAGGGAGGGAGAGAGAGAGAGGGAGAGAGAGAGAGAGGGAGAGAGAGAGGGAGAGAGAGAGAGGGAGAGAGAGAGAGAGGGAGAGAGAGAGAGGGAGAGAGAGAGAGAGGGAGAGAGAGAAAGAGAGAGAGAGAGATAGAGAGATATGGAGAGAGAGAGAGGGAGAGAGAGAGAGAGAGACACACACACACAAAGAGTTGATTCTGCGTTCTGTAGATAGATTAAGCAACATTCATCCATGGAGAATCCGTTTATTTCACATCGCTTAATATGTACTAAATCTGTGCCGAGTACTTTTGCCCGTGAACTACAGTTCAAAAAGGGTGTCAACAGGAATGTTGCTTTCTTGTGAAAAAGCTAACATTACAGTTGTTACTAAAGAAAATGTCTATGTACTGTTCAGTAGCCAAGGTTTGAGTAAATAGCCCTAGGCAAATGTCGGCTTTTTAGCAGCTCACAAAACTAGCAACTTTATTAGATACCCTGGAGAAAGTGGTGGGTGTAAGAGTTAGACACAGACGGGTGCAAGTAAATTAAGTCACAAAAATAAAATGCATCCGCTTCTTTTGTGAGGATATTCTTTTATCAATAGATGATTTTAGGAGTTTTTTTTTTTTTCAAATTCCAGTTATGAGGAAAATACCCCCACTCACCCACAAAATAAGACACACACACAAGAAAAAAAATAAAATAAAAATGACCCAAAAGAAAGCTATCTCCCTCCAAACAGAAGACAAAAAAATGGTTTTAAAATAAGGGAATAACAAAGACGAATAAATGTAAAAAAAAACACGAAAAAAGAGACTCTTTATCTTGGTTGGGAGGTGGAATAAGGGGGTCTCAACAGCCGACTAGTTCTCATAGAGACCAGACAAGGATAGCCGCAGTTAACAGCCATCAAGCCTCATCAGGCGCCGAGATTAAGAGTTGTAATCGCTGGTCAAACTTTGAAACGGAAATAAAGAGCTATCATAGCCGCCAAGACTTTAAAAGGAAAACTAGTGTCTTAATGGGGAAGTCAATAAGACTTTTCGAAGACAGTGCAAGGGGCCGGGAGAGCAGGGATTTAAAAAAAAAAAAAATTCTACAGGATTTTTTTTTTTTTTTAAACGAACGGTACCTTGAAAGCAGTGTAAATTATTTCTCAAATAATTGAATACTTCACTTGAAAAATCTTGAGAACCAAGCACTTAAAAAAAAAAAAAAAAAAAAAAATTCAATTACAGACAAAGATAAAGTTTTCTCAAAAGCAGTTCTTCTCAGAGTGGCTGTCGAGGAAACATTTAAGAGGGTGTGAAGATGAGATAAGAGAAATAGAGTAGGAAAGTTGGGGGGGGGGACTAAAAAAGGAAGATGTTAACTAATGCGAGGGGGGGGGGGAGAAGTACCAACTAGACAATATTTTTGAGGTTTACTACAAATTAATATTAATATTAAAAATGCTTGATTTTATTTATTTATTTTTTTTTTTAAGATGAGGACTGATAATTTGTATATTTGGATTATTTTGACTACTATTCTTATCTAGAGAGTTATTTTCACAACAATTCGGCCAATGTAATATCCGATCTTCTTCAGGTGTATCTTGTTGGGCTTGTGGAATCTTTCGGTAGAACTCTGGGATCACACAGACAACAAGGATCCATGTCGTAATGAAGTACTAAGTAAATTCAGTTTCAAGTGAAACTCTTCTGGGTGTTAAAGGTTTGATACTTAGTTCAGGTGATACTAGAAATACAATTATAAATTACTTAAGACTTACATCTGATCATGGCTGGCAGAATGAGAGCATGCTACCCCCGTGAATTAAATAAAAGGGTTCCGTTCGAAATTCTATGCAAATTCCCCAAAGTTCAGCAAACTACACCTGGAGAAGGTAAGATTACATCGGCTAAAACGTTGTGAAAATAACACTAGTTGAAAACTATCTTATGTGACTAAAGGACAACATTTCTGACACATTCATTCGTTATAATAAAATCCTAGATTTAATCCTAGGAGTGACATCATCACTATCACAATTAGCCTTAGAAGTAGTTCCTATTTTTCCCTCTAATTCATGACTGCTCTCACTGCATAAAATTACACACAGTAGGCTTATATTGCCCCTTCACCCTAATTAACTGTATCATAAACTCAGTCATATAGTTCACTTCCAATTCGCTAGGTGTGTCAGAAATTTCGTGAAAAATAGTGAATAATTCCACCCCATCTTTCCAAGCTTATAACTACTCGAAAAATGTAATTCAAGCCCTAATTTTTCTTTTTTCAATTAAAAGGAGCAAGGTTTCATTAAAAAAAAAAGAAAGAAAAAAAAAGTTTTTTTTTAAAAAGGTTTTAAACTTCAGACTTCACAGGTGAATTTCTAAAAAACACTACTTTTTTTGTTTTAAATTTGAATATATTATTTATTGACCTTTTCCTTCAATTTGTGATATATGAAACTTTGGTGAGTAAATTAATTATTTACTTTTTAATAGACACTTGAAAATGGGGGGGATGAATAAAAAAAAACGTTTGTCTAAAATATTATATTCGGTTTATTGGAAAGAACATAAAATTTCACATTGACCCTGAAAATATCGTAAAAATAGAATCAATAGAAAAATTTTGATAGATTTTTAAAGTTTAAAAATTTTAAAATACTGAACTCATAAAATTGAATTAATTTCATTACTGTTTTTAAAAAAATAAAAAATATTTCTATTACTTTTAAAACAACTTTAATAGTTTATTTTGGAAGTATAATCCATAAAGAAAATAAACAACCAACTTTTAAGAGAGAAATTACGACATTTTTATATTTTATTCGCAGTTTCGTGTTAGGGGTGTCAAAAATTCCTACAAAAATTCTGATACACCTACCAATTCGTTGATTGAGAAAATAATTATTTCTCCCTTCGCAAATTCCACCCTTTCTCATTGGCTGTTAGCTGTAATTCTCTTATTCCAGAATTAAAACCTTCCACAGAAAACAAACTCACATCTATCCATCTAACATTTGTTGGTTATTTTATTTTTTTTTTTTTTAGCGTCTTGCATAAGTGGCTTGTTGTGCGGAAAGACTTCCATAAACTTTTTTTTTTTTTTTAAATTCTGCAAGTGTTTTTTTTTTCAGTCGGTAGAGAAAGCAAAAAAAAAAAAATAGGAGGTAAGAGAAAGGGGGAGGGGAAGAATGAGAGAGGAAGGCGGAGAAGAGTTAGATGCGAAAGAAGGGAGGGGGGGTGATAGATAGTATTAATACAGAGAACTAGAGTGTTACACAATTTTTAACTCTTATTTTATTATCAATGATCCTGGACAATGTCAGGTAACCATGCTAGCAATAACCTTAAAAAGATAATACTAAAAGTAAATAAAGGTTACGTCTTAGGAACATGTTCCGTTTCAGACTAGTTAATTGCATGATTTTATTTATTCAAGGATATTATCATAATATTTGGTTTAACAGCCATTTTACATGCTGGCGTGTGTTGGACAGCTTCTTAAAATGAACTTCCAGATCAACCTATCTCTGGCCAGATCTTTATACCTCTTTCTCTCAAATCCATCCTTATCACTTTCTATGTTTTCCATAATCTTTTCCTGCTAGCTGACCCTGCTTCCTTAACTGCTTTACATGAAACTCCAGTCTCCTTTCAAAGTAATCTCCAACTGCAATGCACTCATTGTACTGTTTCAACAACTTCTGGAAAGCCCCATGGATATCCGCTTGTGTGAGCTCAATGACCCTCCTTACAGCCACTTTCATCTCCTTAATAGTCTCATAACGACATCCTCCAAGGTTTTCCTTGAGCTTAGGGAATAACCAAAAGTCACAGGGAGCAAGGTTTGAACTATAGGGAGGGTGAGGAACTGTCTTGATGCCCATTTTTTCATGTTTTTCTAGAAATTTATTTGTCGGTTTAAAAAAAAAATATAAAACAGGTCCTAATCATCAACCAGTTCCCAAACTCTCTTGTCGATAGACAAATTAAACTATTAGCAACTTAAATTGAACTGCTAATATTCAACAAGAAAATAATCCTCAACCTGTTACCATATTTTACCGCAACTAGTTACATAAAAACTAAAAAACTGATGAAAATTTTTCTCCAAAATATAATTCACAGATACTTATCTGCAAAAAAAAAAAAAAAAAAAAAAAAAAAAAAAATCAAGTTTATCATCTATTATAAAAAACTACGAATGACTTACCTTGGGATAAGGGACCATGCGACTACTCTTCATTCTCCTATTTAACAATAAAAGATGATTTCACCACCTACAATCCAAAAGGCGACTGTCCTCTACATGTATAACAGGTGATCGTGGGGAGTTGTATGTGACATAAAGTTATTTGCCATATCCTTTTTCTCCCTTTTCCAGTTTCTTGCTATCTTAATCTCAAACTGTCACTAAATAAATAATCATAATTGCATCAAAAATAGTTGTTTCCTTCAATGTATTAACCTGCAAAATTTATTGTATATTTTGCAAACCTCTTCCCTCAGATGAGAAGAATTGCATTTTTCGAAACTCCATGGAATAAGGAGTTTCTTGTTTATTTGAACTCCTTGTTAGATAATTAAAATTGTATATACCTTCCTTACAGATTTTTGTTTTTAACGTAAAATATTCCCCAGCAAAAATTCTTTTTCATCTATACAAGAAGAAAAACTATTTTTATGATCGTTAAGCCCAAATATCAGCTGATGTGGTATTGTGAACAAACACAGACGGAATTTGATAAACAACATTATCATTATTCAACAAAATTTTTTTTTTGCGGATTAGTTCAGGCAAATTATTTATCATAATATATAGTAATCAATAGAGGATTGATTCTATAATAATACATACGCAATCTGCATAAATTAAAATATGTTTAACCGTATTATGTAACTGGGCAGCGCCAGGCTGACAGCTAGTACATGTGCTATTTAAGTTTGAGGGATGACCATAAAATAAATATATAGGCAAGCAACTGTGGGTGTCCACTGGTTTGCACGTTGACTTACAAAGGCTATTGGCAAAAGGCCATGCTACATTCGAAGCACTGGCTGCATTCAAATATTTCGCCTCCGCCTTGACTCCTGCCAATGCTAACCTATTGTTGCTTTTATGTGTGGATGCATTTTATCAATTGCAGAGTTTTTAAAAGAGAAAGGGCAAACAGTGTGTTGGCACAAGCGAAGTTCTATTTAATTATCTGTAGCGTGCCTGGTGGGGTGGTGGGAAAAAAAGAAAGAAAAGGTGATTTACAATTTTACCAATCCGACTGCCTTATAAATTTTAGAAGACAAACAAAACTGTATTTTTAAGAAGCCGTCATTCAATCTATCTGTTCTTTATTCTCTTTTAATTTTCTTATCAATTTGTTCAAGCTGGGGATAGAACATCCTACCGGATGCCAAACATTCACCTGTTTACCAGGTTGGGAAACTGGTGCGGTCTATCCTTCTCTCGGGGGTAGATAGGCCTCTACTTAAGTCATGTTAGGCAACCCATCTAGTAATGCGTCATAATAAAAAATACCCTTGATAGCCCTATCGGAGCATCAAGTATTCAGTTATGGACAAGATTTGAATTACACTATAAACTCGTGTAGTGAGTTCAATCTTGGCTGCGGCTGCATATTACATTTTTTTTTTTTTTTTTTTTTTAACACACCTGTAAACTCATATTCCAAAGGAGAGATCTTTTTAAGATTCTTACCGTCTTTTTTAGATGCAATTATTTGAATCTCTCTCTTACATTTGGTTCACCGGGTATATTTGCCAGGTAGTTTTTAAAAAATTCTCATGAGTCCAGCTGCTCCTATAATAACTGGAATGATAGAGATCTTCCTAAGATTCCAGTTTCTTTACATGTCATACATAAAACCTTGGTATTTTGTTATCTTTACCTTTTCAGCTCTGTTTAACCAAGCATCATTAGGGACACAACTTCTACTAAGGTTGCTTCTTTTTCCTTCTTGTCCCATATAACTGTATCAGGTTTTATAGCTCAGTTTTCTAGCTGCAGGAATTGGATAGTCATAGTGGATGGTGTAGGACTTATTTCCGACTGTTCTTTCTGATAAACATGCTTCCCGGATTTGCTGTTGCATTAGATATTCAACATTTTACAGATTGTCCGGAGAAGATTTTTCACACACTCCATTGTGTCGGGTCGTATAGTAACCATCCCCCCAGCAGAACCTTACAGTTTGATGTAAAATGGTTCACACTACTTTTGTGTGGAAGAACCTGCACCTGCTGTCATCGCTTAGACAACTCTAAGTAATGACAACAAATGCAGATTCCATCACATAGAAGAGACAGAGTTTAGTAATAATGTTCTTTATGCTATGATAGAGCAAAAAGTTGGTTGGTTGTTTTTGTTTGACGGCATATCAACCCTTTTCGGGTTATTTAATGCCGAATCCAAAGATTCGGAAGAAAATTTTTTTTTAATAGTATATATTTGTTGTTTTCACGTCGGTTTCTATTTAACCCATAGTTGGGACCCTAACAGGTACTACCACTCCGGGTCAGAGTGGACCTGGGAGCAATGGTAATTAAAGGGTGGCTCCACACTCTCCAAAGCCCACAAGCTGAGGCCTCACCACTGGATATAGTTTAAGGTCATATCCAGGACCAGAGCAAAGGGAATGCTCTTATTCATTCATCCATCCATCCAGCGTGGCCACAGCTGAGATTGAACTTACTACACGAGTTTGTAGTGTAATGCAAATCTTGTCGGTAGCTGAATACTTGATGCTTCGCCAGGGCTATCAAGGGTATTTTTTTTTTTATCGTGATGGGGGTGCCTACCACAGCTTAAGAGTCACATCTACCCTTGAGAGAAGGATAGACCATGTCAGTTTCTCAACCTGGTATTTTTACCACTATTGTGGCAGGTCAAAAGGAACCTGAAAGTATACTAGATCTCTTCTGTTGGGCCATCCACTGAGCTTGGGCTAAATTGTTCTAATCAAGAAAAATTAATTTGCAAAGCAAGGGGAAAAAAATAAATAAATAAAAAAAAAAAGTATGGGTATTACTACTCCCAGCTTGCTGTATCTTTATAAATATAGAAAAAGCTGGATTGTTAAAGGAAGTTTAGAGAAAGTGGCAGTAATCAACACCTTTTTTAGTCGTTAACTTTTTTTCACTATCTATTTGTCAATATGGGAGAGGAAAGAAGTTTATCTTTGACTATTAATAAAATGAGAACAGAGGAGTGAGTCAACCATACATCAAAGAGGATGAAAGTGATAGACAAACGTAAGAGATGGGATGCATGGTGAGCATAATGCAAAGTATGAATAATTAAAGTAATTAAAAATGAAATTTTTTTTTTTTTTTAAACATAACTCGATCGCAATACTAAGGAATATTTGAGCATATATTTCATATGATTAAAATATGTAGAAAAAAAAAGAAAAGAAAAAAGGCTTTAGGAAAACAAGCGTTAACTTACTTGCTAAGTAATGGTTAAAACCATACATGAACATATCCAAACTATTCTTCTCCATCTTTAGCTCTTGCAATATTTAAGACTTATTTATGGAACTTTAGAGAGTGGAATATCAACATTTTCACCCTAGAAAAGACATGATTCCATTTCTGTCTGATGAAAACCGTTTTTTTTTTTTTTTTTCTGTTGCAGACCATCTACTATATAAGAGCAATAGAAGCCTTTTATCACGTCTGAAAGTGACACAATGTTCAATGAGCGAGATTGGAGATGCGCCGCTGCACAACTCATGCTCTCTACCGATCCAAGTTATGACAACAGGTTCATTGCCAGCACCCCCAAAATGCAAATCTGGACGGTTCAATGATTTAAAGCACAGCTCAATGCATCGGACAACCCAGTTATGGTCTTTGGTGTGGTTTCAAGTGAAGGTAACATCATGTCACCTTACATCTTCGAAGTCTGCTTGAAAGTCAACACCAAAGTGTGTGGTGATCCTCTGGCACAATCTGGTGGCTGTTAGCAGACCCTGGGTGCTGTAGCAGGACTTGATGCCGGCCCATATCCAAAGTGACCCAGGCTTGGCTTCAGAAGAAGTTCTACAACTTTGTACTCTTCTCTCACTGGCTCTCCCTCCTCCCTTGACCTGAACCTGCAGAACTACTTCGTTTGGTCGTACGTCTAGAGATCACCAACATGACCTCTTACAAAACCAAAGACAGCCTTGATTGTCGCCATCCGCCAAGCTCCTGCTGGCACTTGTGGAAAAGGCATGTTCCCAGTTTTGAGGTGGTGATTGAGGCTGAAGGCGGCTACATTGAATAAATGTCAACTACTATATAATCAAGTTACATGAATTGATTTTTTTCAATAATATTTTTAAAATTAAGCTGTAGTGGTTGTTTTCTTTAGGACAACACTTATCCCACTCTGTATGAAGGATCATCAAGGCTACCTGACATTACCCAGATCAAAAATGTAATATTTCTATTAAAACTTCTATGTTTCTCTCCCCAAGCTTCTTCCTTCGTCTTCCCATCACTCTTTTTCTTTAGCACATCAAATGGTTGGAAAACAGACCCTTTCCATCCAACAATAAAATATGCGCCAATTTAAGGTTAAAGAATGAATGCTTTTTTTCTTTTACATATTCATTTGGGTGAATACCGAAAAAGAAAATATTTTGTAGATATTGGTGGTTGTTTTTGGTTGGTATGTTTTTGCTTTATGGCATAGCAACTCTTCAGATTATTTAATGAATAAAAAAAAAGATAAGACGACAAAAAAAAAAATCAGTAATCTAGGAAAAAGTTACTTTTGTTTAATGACTTTACAATTTTTGGGTTATTTATGCAGAATACAAGCATTTTGGAAAAAATGCTATGCTTCAAGTTCTTTATATCTTCAACTATTTATTCATAATGTTTGGTTTGATTGTTTTGTAGAAAAAAAATCAACTGTTTTTGTTTTAGATTTTGCAGCATATGATTGAACTTTGGAGAGGGGTAAAAAAAAATAAAAAAAACACACCTGGTGCATTTTTGTTCAGGAAATTAGTATCTTCTGACGGCCTGATCTGGTAGCACCATATGTTCTGACAGGTATTATCACTCTTGGCAAAAGTGGACCGGGGAGCAATGGTAGCTAAAAGGCAACTCCACAGTACTCACAGCCACTAAATGGGGCCTCATCACACAAACTTATACCCAAGACCTGTTTTTTTTTTAGTTTTAAGCAAATATACATATACACCTACATATTATATAATAGATTAGATGAAAAACGTAATATTTTTTTTTATTTTTTATTCCTTTTAATTTTCTTAATTTTTTTTTTTTTGCTTGGTTTATCTTTCTGACTAATGAGAAACTTTCAAATGAAATACTGTATTAAAAAAAAATCCAAATGAATTACCTGTTTTAATACAGAAAAATGAAAAGAATTTTTTTTCTCAACTTTAAATATTTTGCATCCGGGGCATTGGCAATCAAAAAAACACTAACTTTGTGGGTGGTTGTTTTTGCTGTTTGAATTGGAGCTGACCATAACACGTACAAACTGCCCTTTCTATGATGGATTAAAAAAAAAAAAAATGTAAAAATAGTTTAAACAAGTCTCCATTGTTTTTTTTTGTTTTAAATTCTTTCATTTTTATCTTTTATTTTATTCTTTACATTTTTTTTTCTCTCCTTTTTACGTGATTTATCCTAGTGGCAAATTTAACCACAAAAAACTTTGTATGGAAATGCTGTATTAAAAAAAAAAAAAAACCAAAAAAAACAAAAAAAAAAAAAAAACTTTGTATTCGTCTCGATACAGAAACATGTTTGTAGAACCAGTCCTCTTTATCTGTTGATAAAAGACCCGTGACCTTTCTGATTTAGTTGACCTCTACTCTTATTCTGCTTGTCATGTTGCTACCGCTTGTTTTGTATTTAGATCTGTCCCTGTGAGCGATGTGAGAATGGAAGGTGGTAAACCTGCAGGTTTTTCAGTACACTTGTATATTTAGACCGTCTTCCTCTCCTGCTATTTTGCCTACTTTGGAATGTGAACTCGAACTCACCACGCTTGTTTAGTCCATTATGTTAAAATGGAAGCTCAATCTGCACTTCCAGTATTTTTGTTACTTTCTTTAAAGCTTTCAAATAGTTTGAAAAAAAAAAAAAAAAAAAAAGTTAAAAAATTAAAAAATAAAGAGGCGGTTGGGAACGATTGATCTCTTTAAAAGTGATCATGTGTGAGAGAGAGAGAGAGAGAGCGAGAGGGAGAGCAGGAGCAACTCAACCTATATATTCAGTGTATTTTTGAACTACAAACTTGAAATTTAGTATATCGGGTATTCAGAAATATGGAAAATTTTAATTGGTTTTCAACCGGAAAAAAGGGCTGCTAAGGGGGTCAAAATTGATAAATTTTTACTTGGAAGTTTTCATTTTGATCTGTTTGTCAACTGTTTCACAACTGTGCATGCCCAAATCGTCCACATGACAGCTTCCTTACGTTAAGAATAAGTAGGTTTGAAAACACTTTTTAAAGATCATGGCAACATGTCCTAATGATTATTGAACTTGACTCACTTTCATTCGGTTTTGGTTTTAATCTCAGCTGGAGAATTTTTTTTTTTTTTTTTTTACTTACAAGAAGTGAACTGTTAAAAAAAAAAAAAAAAAAAAAAAAAAAAATACTTACCGTTTCTTGGCTTCATTTTTTTTTTTTTTTTTTTTTTAAAAAAGGAATTTAATGTTACGCTTAATACCGGGCAACGCTGGGTACATCTGCTAGTATATCTATAAAGGTGCATTTTTTTTTTTTTTTTTTTTCTCGGTCTACCATGATTTTAAACCTACTTTTTCTAGTTACAAATTATTAAAACAAACTTCTTAATATACTCAGTTATGGATATGCGAGTGATTTCATGAAAGTTAACGAATTTACATATCCATTTGCAAAACGGGCGTTCATTAATTATTCATTGTTTTTATGATTTCTTATTAGAGGATTAGTTTAATTTAACTTTCATGCTTAATTTTATTTATCCAGTTTCTGTATTGTGTACAATTGTGTAGAATTTATGCTGAAAACGTTCACACGGACAGGTAGTATGCAAGTGACCTTGTCTGTGTATGCGTATATTTTTCAATAATGTCCTTATATTTTATTTCATTAAATCGCTTCACAATAGAAATACTGAAAAACAATAAAAGTGAAGGTACTTGATTTTCCTTGTCACTGCTTCCGGTAGAGCTATGCCGGAAATTAGGTAGTACATCAGCTGACTATAACCAAAATTAATAGTTATGTTTATTTAAATAACATGTAATAAACATTTATAAAAAAAAAAATAAATAAAAAATGTTTACTGATATTTTCATGTTTTGACCTATTTTTCATCATTTTCCAGATTAAGTAACACCGTTTACTTTCAAGGAGTTTCAAAACCGCAAATCGTTGGGATGGTAAATACTCTAGATCGTCAAAAAATATGTTGATTGGTTCAAAGAATTATTTTTTCAATTAAAGAACAGTTGTTCAAAATGACGATCTTTGCCTTTTTTTTTTTTTTTGTTTTTCTTATATCGGAATTTTCATGGAAGACAGACTTCAACTTCAAAGCGCAATAACTTGGCTTTACAGCTTTAGAGATTAACTCTGCAACATCAAATTGATGGAATGAAACCCTGAATGTACATTCACCAACAACTACAGTAAAATGTGAAGAACTGTTGGCTTAGCTAAATGTATGGAAAGTAAAGCATTATATATATATATATATATATATATATATATAATGCCTGTCTAGCCGCACTGATGAGCTGTGAAACAGCGAAACAGTACTGTATGTGGATGACTATATATATATATATATATACACACACACACACACTAGCAGGGAGACCCGACGTTTCTCCGAGATTGAATGATCTACAAATATTTCACACTCCTATATTTTTATTGTCATTGAAATCTGAAATCGCCAGGGAAGAAGCTTCACATGCCTTCATGCAGTAACTTAGCCCAAAATGTTATTCTACATTGCACTCTCGAGAACCTACTATTTCTTTTTAAAAAATATTTTATAGAAACTTCTTTCTAGTTAATAAAAATAAATAAATAAATAAATAAAAAAAAAAAAAAAACATGCTATCAATTCACCAACAGTAGAATTTTCATGGCCCATTGTTCTATCATTGTTGCTAAGCGATGACACGGGGAAAAAAAAGGGTTTTACCAATGATAGATAAATTAAAATAACGGTTTCGATTATCGGTAATTATCGGGGGTATTCTGAGACAAAACTGAACTAAGATCACTCCCAGACTTATACACTAAAGTTCTGTAAATGTTAAAGAAAATCTGTTCAGCCGTTTCAAAGTCTATAAGGTACGAACTCACACACGCAAAGTTGCATTTATATAATTGTAAATAGATATAAGTAGTACCAGCTCGATGTTTCTCAAACTTATTCAGTTGCGGCTCCCTACTTCAATCCAAGGAATCTTATGTAAACTCATTGTTTCCCCATACCTTCTCGAATGACCTAAAATATAAACGGTTTTATGCTGTTATATTTTTAAATATTTAATGAGGAACCATTTCGGCTTAAACTATTCAATACAATACATATAATCTGAATATGAAATATATATATATATATATATATATATATATATATATATATATATCATATTCAGATTATATGACTTTAAAAGCAAAATATAGATTATATGACTTTAAAAGCAAAATATAGAACTTTAAA
Source organism: Euprymna scolopes (assembly GCF_053919585.1). Lineage (NCBI taxonomy): Eukaryota > Metazoa > Mollusca > Cephalopoda > Sepiida > Sepiolidae > Euprymna > Euprymna scolopes. The sequence goes on from NC_136509.1 coordinate 82,761,022, forward strand.
AGCACAGACGAAGAGTTGTGCAGTTTTCCAAAAAATTAGTCATATATATATATATATATATATATATATATATATATATATTAAGTAATGTGATTGATAATTTAAAATTTAAAAATCAAATTATAATTAAATTAAAAATCCGTTTCATAAGAAGGAACAACAACAAAATCAATTATCTGTACGATCGTTTTGGAAAACAGTGTTTTTATTGTGGTAGACATCAAGTTACGGAAAATAATTATTACATATAGTTTTTTAATAAACAAGGTGTCCTTGTCAGCAAATTTTGAAGGGTTTTTATTAAATTTAAAAGACACCATAAATAAACCTAACATTAAAAGTAAGGCAGATGTATCTTTTAACGATCGTACAGATAATTGATTTTGCTGTTGTTCCTTCTTATGAAACGGATTTTTGATTTTTAATTTAATTATAATTTGATTTTTAAATTTTAAATTATCAATCACACTACTTAATATTGAATTAGCTCTAGGATATTTACCTATCGAGCTTATTATATATCTAAATTACAACGAGCACTTTTTCTTTCCTGTATTTTAATAAAACTAGTAATTTCACTGTTACATTAAAATACACTCAGCTCTTTAGACTATTGTTCTAATCTCCTTTAAATTATATATATATATATATATATATATATATATATATATATATATATATATATGACTAATTTTTTGGAAAACTGCTCAACTCTTCGCCTGTGCTTTTAAAGTTCTATATAAAAGGGAGTCGTTTCTAAAATCGTTCATATGACCAATGGATACTTTGATAATATCAAGAAAGCAGGACTTCACTAATTATATATAACCCCCCCCCAAAAAAAAAACCCTAATATCTTTACATTTGTTTTAACTCGCTTCAGATCTCTGATGAAGGATATGCTTTCTGAAAAGATAAAAGTCAATAAAAAAAAATATTTGCAGCTTTGGCATGGTTTCAAGGGAATTTTGTCTAATTTCAAGTTTAAATTCCCAAATGATGTTAAATAACTTTCCAATATATATATATATATATATATATATATATATATATATATATATGCGCGCGCGCGCGCACACACACAATTATTTTCCACAGCCGAATCAACACACGCACACATACATAATACCCCGACCATAAACTGGCCCCCTTATATACGATTTGAAACTAACAATACAAATGATTTTGTGATGTTCTGTAGAATTTTTAACTAATTATTCTTATTGTTCTCATATTGAATTTTAACTTTGCTGAGGTTCTTTCCCACAAACATAATCGTGACACCCTGCACTGAGGATTCCATATATATATATATATATATATATATGCACACAAAAAATAAAAATACTTGTCCTTTTACTTCCACCTGGTGAAAATGATAATATGAAAATTTAACGAAGTCTAAGACATCAATTAATAAGTATTTCCCAAATTTCAGTTTCTTTTGTTTTCTTGGGGTTTTTTTTTTTTTTTTTACAGGTTATAGTATGACCATAACCTTACATGGGAGAATTCTAATATATAAAATTTGCACTGAATTTAATAGTCAATGGATATCAATTTAACAAAATTCACTGAAATTCATTTTCTGAAGATCACTCAAGCGTTAAATTTTATATTTTTTCTAGAATCAAAATCATGTAATGATTTTTTAACCATATTGGAATAAGTATTCTAAACAAGGTTTAGTATCATAACTTGATTTCCATCTTTATAAAGTGACACGAAATAGTGCAAATTTATTCTAATTGTAGAGAATTCATTTTACCCACACTGGGACGGGTATTGTACTATTTATATATGAAAAATTTTTGTTTCCTATTAACATTCATACTTGAATTTTTAAATAGTTTTTAAGTTAAGGCCACAAAGGATTTCGTAAAATTAAAATGAAATATTTAGCCCTTCCATCAATTGTTAATCAACAAATGTGAACAAACATCTTTCTACTCATATCCCTTCATAATGCCCCCTCCCCCTAATTGTCCCAGATAGTAGCCCCCTACTTCAAAGTGGCACTTGCCTTGTTTGGAGTGAAGATTAAATAAAAAATAAAAAAAAATGTATTTTATACATAATTCTTGTTTTCCTTTAAGTCATACATTGTAATTTTCGCAATCATTAAAATGTACATTGCTAAAACAAAAACATTGTAAATAAAAATGGCGTTTATTTAGAAATGCGATTATATATGCTCTAAACGGCAGTGACGACGTCAACTCATGACTAAAGAAAAAGAAAAAACAAAAACAAGGTTTCTACATTTTGAAATGAGGATTGATTATTCGTATTTAGATTCTTTGGACTAGCATTCCTATCTTGAATTATTTTCACAACTGTTTTATAAATGTAACCTCTAAACTTTCTTTAGGTGTGTCATGTCAAACTCGGGAATCTTCACAAAATTTCAAACGGAACCCTTTGTTCAAACGACGGGGGTTAGTAGGATTCCATTTTCATTTCATTTTTTTTTTTATTTTTTATTTTGAAGATTGTAATGCCGGGTATGGGGCAGCCAAACCAGCTGCCAACATTGCCCCGCTTTTTTATTGAAACCAACCGAGAGCTCTTTTTAGTATCCTCGCTGTTCCCTTAAGTGCAATTGTCTGAATCTCTTTTGCACTTGGTTCACCAGGAATATTAGTTAGGTAGGACTTCAGGTTGTTCTTCATAAGTCCTGTGGCACCTATGATAACTGGTATGATCGATATCCCCTTTAGGTTCCAGTTTCTTTTCATTTCATCAGTTATGCAGATTCTCAAGTTTGACAAGATACACAAAAAAAGCTTGGAGGCTATATCAACCGGAACATCGTAAAAATAACACTAGAGATGAGAACAGTAATTTGACGAATCCAAACACGAAAAAAAAAAAAAAAAAAAAAAAAAAAAACTAACAAAAAAAAAAATAAAAATAAAAAATAAACTAAAACAGCCAAAACAACAACAAAAAAAAAACCCCAAAAGCCAAAACAGTTAACATTTTGAAATGTACATTTAAAATTTGTATTCTCATCTTAGTTATTTTCACGTTTCGACTGTTGCAACCTCAAACCCTCTTCAGATGCATCTCTCCAAGCTGATTTATATGGAATTTCCAATTGAAAGTGACGGTCTTCTGAAGGTTAAATGATTTAACCCACACTGCCCTACAGAGGATATTAAATAATAGAAAAAAAAAAAAATAAAAATGAAATAAAAACACTCTTTCTCAGTTATGGCTGACTGGATGAGAACAATCTACCAAATTGGATTAAACAAAGGGCTTAGTTCATAATTCTGAATGAATTCCAGAGTTCAAAAATATGCAGAGGAATTGTGGCTAATAAATATCAATAAGTAAACTTTATGAATATTTAAAATACTTTTTATTAGTTACTAGACTTTTCACGGCCCACTGGTTCAGAATACTTAAATTCTATCATCAACAGCTAATCTATGAAATTAGCTTGTTGGATTTTAGAATTTAGACCCAAATAGCAGGTCTCTGATGCATTGGTATTATATTCTGCCTAACCATTAGTTGTTTTTTTTTTTTTTTTTCAGCATGATATTCACTGGATATGACACATGGTGGTGAGAGAAAATATCAGCAATTTCATTCTTTGTGAAAAAAACCCAAATCCCACAAATGGATGCAGTACTATATGACAAGCCTGTCCTCTGGTTTGGTCGTGCCAAGTGCAATGTCGAGTGGATAAACAAAGCCTATGTCATGGAAGTTGATATCTTCAATACTCAGTGTGGGCAAACTCTAAAAATACAAGTGCAAATTACTTCAAAGGCTTTTACACAGTCAGGGCTGATAGAATGAGAATATGAGCTCTCCGTAGATAAGATAAGTTTCTGTTCGAAATTCTGTGCAAATCACAGAGTTAGGCAGTGTGTGAGAGAGAGTGTGTGTGTGTGAGTGAGTGAGTGAGAGAGAGAGAGAGAGAGAGTGTGAGAGAGAGAGTGTGAGAGTGAGAGAGTGAGAGTGAGAGAGAGTGTGAGAGTGAGAGTGAGAGAGAGTGTGAGAGTGAGAGTGAGAGTGAGAGAGAGTGTGAGAGTGAGAGAGAGAGAGAGAGAGAGAGAGAGTGTGAGAGAGAGAGTGTGAGAGAGAGAGTGTGAGAGAGAGAGTGTGAGAGAGAGAGTGTGAGAGAGAGAGTGTGAGAGAGAGAGAGTGAGAGAGAGAGAGAGTGAGAGAGAGAGTGAGAGAGAGAGAGTGAGAGAGAGAGAGAGAGAGTGAGAGAGAGAGAGGGAGAGAGAGAGAGGGAGAGAGAGAGAGTGAGAGAGAGTGTGAGAGTGAGAGAGAGTGTGAGAGTGAGAGAGAGTGTGAGAGTGAGACAGAGTGTGAGAGTGAGAGAGTGAGAGAGTGAGAGAGAGTGTGAGAGAGTGTGAGAGAGCGTGAGAGAGAGTGTGAGAGAGAGTGTGAGAGTGAGTGTGAGAGTGAGAGAGAGTGTGAGAGAGAGTGTGAGAGTGAGAGAGAGTGTGAGAGAGTGTGAGAGTGAGAGAGAGTGTGAGAGTGAGAGAGAGTGTGAGAGTGAGAGTGAGTGTGAGAGTGAGAGTGAGTGTGAGAGTGAGAGTGAGTGTGAGAGTGAGAGAGAGTGTGAGAGTGAGAGTGAGAGAGAGTGTGAGAGTGAGAGTGAGAGAGAGTGTGAGAGTGAGAGTGAGAGAGAGTGTGAGAGTGAGAGTGAGAGAGAGTGTGAGAGTGAGAGAGAGTGTGAGAGTGAGAGTGAGAGAGAGTGTGAGAGAGTGAGAGAGTGAGAGAGAGTGTGAGAGTGAGAGAGAGATAAGAGTTCGGCAAGATACACCTAAAGAAGGTTGGAGATTACACCAACCGAAATATTGTGAAAATAGCAATCGAGATAAAAACAGTAATCCGAAAAAACAAATCATAGAGGCATTATAACGAGGTATCTGAACAGCGAATTCATGAAGATCGCTAAAGCAATAAGTAAAAACATGGTAGAAAAAAAGGAATCAGGGAATAACCAGACAATTCTGATTCAACAACTCTGGCTAAACAGTAAGAGCATTTAACAAATTACCAAAAACATAAAGTAATGTCGACCTTTGACTTTTGACAGAATGCATTGAGCAGCACAATTACGACATCAGAATATTTATAAAAAAAAACAAAAAACATCCAGTCGCAATTGTATGGATGTAAATGTAGGACATAATAACCACTAAACATTTTTGCTGGTCTGTGGTTTTAAAACAATGGCAAATTTAAAAAGAAATATAAGAATAGGTCAAGCTGTAGTTTGCCGTAGATCTAATTGTGCGGTTAGCCCGGGGGCAGGGAGGGTAAGAAAACAAAAATTATAGGAAATGGTTATATCATATCTTTATGTCTGCAAGAACAGCTTTGCCATATGGACATTAAAGTCATTACAAGAGAAATAAGGCTTCATTATTATAAACACGTAAGACGCTCGAGTGGTGCCATCAAGATGGCTCAAGATCTGGAGGTCGCTGGGGTGGGGTGGGGAGGGGTAGAGACAGAGCGAAGTTGTGTTAGAAAGATACGGGCAATGACAGAGTACTGTTGCCACATCTGGGAAGGAGCTGCTAGAAGCAGCTTATCCTGCCTTGACAGAGTTAAAAAAAAAAACTTCGTAGCTTCGTGGGGGGGGGGAGGGCCTTTTCTCTTCCCTGCAACCTCATTCCCACAGAAGAGACGTTGCGAGGCTGTCTCTGATGTATCGTTATTTTCATGGCATGTGCTCGTCTGAGCTTCAATCTATGCCCCCCCACTCAAACTTTCACAAAAAACATTCGTCTAGCCAAGGCCACCATCAATAATTTCCCACACTCTTTATCTGTGCCTAAACCTAAAACAGATTCCATGAACAAAGTTTCTTTCTTAGAACTGTACACCTGTGGAACTCTCGTCCGTTTGTTTGCTTTCCAGCTGACTACAATCTGATCGTATTCAAATCCAATGTAAACAAGTTCTTGATGAACCGTCCCCCTAAGTAATCCAACTTACAAAATTCCCACTACTTATGTTTACTACGCTTTAATCCCATTGACTAATGTATACCATTTATCCTTATCTTCGAGTGGCCTCCAGGCCTTGGTCAGTGATGACTCCTATGTAAAAAAAAAAAAAAAGATTGCTGCAGAGGGATCGTAGAGTTTCTGAAATTTTTTTTAAAAGAACCCATGGCATAGTTGATAAAGTACTTGGTAAAATTCACTTGTAAAGTTACACTCTTCTGAAGGTTGAAGGTTCAATCCTCAGTGTGGATGACACTAAAATTACTTGGGACTTCTACCCAGTCATGGTTAACGGAACAAGAGCATGCTAATCCCATAGATTAAATAAAAGGTTCTGTTCAAAATTCCATGCAGATTATAGTTTGACAAGATACGCCTGAAGGTCTGAGGTTACATAGGTCGAAACGGGAAAATTACATTACAGCTGAGAACAGTTGTCTGAAAAATCCAAATAACATGAATTCATGATAAAGGTTCTTAAGTGTGGAGTGAGATTTGCCGTGCGTACAACTAACCAGCTACCTGAATGGAGGTATATTACTACTAAAGCAAAAGAGGCTATAGTGATAGAGACCAAATTTATGGGGGAGGTATCAGCTGGATAGGTTATTGGAGATTATTATTTTATAAATACAATATTACCGACCACAATGTTTATAGAAAAGTGTGTGTGTGTGTGGGGGGGGGGATTCTGAATTTCTTTCTCTGGCATCGGTCACATTATTCTTGGTATGCTTATCATTGAATGATGCTTAATAAAAAAAAACAAAAAAAAAAACTGTTGAACATCCATTACTAAAACTTGGTGGACAAGTCGAGCATAGACGGAAGTTTATTTTTATCAAATAGGATTGGATCGCAGAAAGAATTGTGAATTTTATCAACGATAACGTATTTATTTTTTCGGTCAGATGTGCCGACTTAGTGAGGAGTTCATTCATTAACCGGAGGCACTCGATGCACCCACTGGTTGGAGGGAGCTTCGAGGTGGCCAACTCAAGGTATGGTTCGCAATGGTCAAGCAGACATGGAATTCATGTCTGGTCCCAGTGGTTTTGGTGTCTGACGCTGGAATCTCAGATGGCTAGATCATGTCGCGGACATTACCGCCAATTGATGAGGGTAGACGGCCTTGATACATGATGCAGGTAACACCATTAAAACCGGCTCAATCCAGCCAGAGTGAATGTGTCTACAAGTACAATAAGTATTTATTTTTTCCCCCCCTTTCTTTTGGCACACATCTCTAACATAGCGCAGATGTAAATACATGCTAAGTGACATCACCGGTGGAGAAAAAAAAGACTATAAATAAAGAGAAAAGGAACGATCATGAGAGATGAGATAATGTTCAAGATCTCGTGAGAAACGTGGGTGATGTCATGGTTGTACCAATGAGGAAATAAATGTTGTTGCTACAAAGAACAAGCGAGTTGGAGTTATTTCCTATTCTTTGTCTTCATCTCCTCTGTGACTGAAACTGCACACAATGAGTGCTGGTCCACATATGTTACATCTGAGCAGTTCCCTGATTTGACCGGTGACAACAGCATATTCTTTTTATTGTTTTGACTTTTGAATATATATCCATTAATATCTTATGTTTTTGTATACACTGATGTGGTTCTCGGTTGATTGACTGTGTCTTACTGTGCTAGTTATGTACTTGAGAGTCAAAAAAATGAAAAGAATATTCTGTTGTCACAGCCCTAGTGATAACCTTCAGTTCCAAAATAACCTGGAGATAATTTTGGCACAGGATAATCAGAGAGATAAACTTTCGATGGCTGAAATGCAATGAGTGTGAAACTCATTCAGGTTCACACCTACTAATAAGATGATAACCAAAGTATACCCTATATATCACTGAACATTGATAAAATAAAGACTGTTGGATATTCATGAACTGAGAATTGATGGACAAGTCAGACACAGACTTTAGTTTATTTGTACCAAACATGGATTGCAGAAAGTATGGTGAATTTTACTAATGCTTTAATCAATCAATTAGAAACCTTATTGCTAATACATGTTTGGTACAAACAAACTAAAGTCTAGGTCCGACTTGTCCAATTCTCAATTCATGAATATCCAACAGTCACACACACACACACACACACACACACACACACACACACACACACACACACACACACACACAGGACAGTTGTTCTAGAAGTAATGACTTATTTTCTAACTCCAAAATAAAATGTTAGTAAGCTATGAAAATAGGAACGGTACTGTTAAAGTGAAGGACATTTTGTGAACCAGAATTTGTTTCCTACATGGTAACTATCATTCTCAATTCACTTTTACCAGCGAGTGAGATCGCAAGAATGAGAAAGCAAGAAAACGAGATACAGAGATAGAGTCAAACAACATGCGATAAGAAAAGAGAGTTATAGACAGACACTTAGAGATATTTGCAATGTACAGCTAATTAGAACAATTACATTTTTTTTTCCTAACATAACCCAATCCCAGAACTAAAGAATATTTTAGCATGTATTTTGCGTGATTAAAATATACAGTCAAAACAAACGCTGCCCAACTCAATAAGTATTTATTGTATTTATTTGCTTCCCCACCAAAGCAAATTAGGCACAAGGCTGTTTTTAATGTGAGGTAAAAACCAGCTCCCCTAAAAGTAGGCAAAAAGGGGGCACTCTGGTTACCAAAAATAATAGTTGTCCCAGTATATATATAGAGGGTTTCCCCTCCATTGACAGGTACAAATTCCCCTCCATTGACTGGTACAAATTATCTTAAGTGCAGCATCTGCAGAACAGATGCTACACTTTGATCCCGACCCAAGTCTTTATAATACAGCTTTCTAACAGGTCAGCGAGAAGAAATGCGGACTACATTAATAAATAAATCCGATGTGTTGTTTTTATTGAGCTTAAAAAGAAAAGAAAAGAAAAAAGACTGCATTTTGTTTCCAACCTCATACAAGATTAATTTACTATAAGGAAGCATAAAATATAAATTAGCAAATCACTAAAGACAATGAAACTATCAACTTAATCTGAAGTGTTAGTATGCAAATAAGATTGTGTTTAAGGCAGACTGAGGTGAACATGTGTAAAGCCTCACCTAATCTTAACATATCCAATTTCCATTAGCAGAAACACGGAGGGTCTCCAAAGAAACGTGCCAGATTATCTTTACATTTACTGTTTCCACTTCACTTCCGGTTCCATTAAGATGTTTATCTTTTTCTAAAATAACATTATTTAGAAAAGCCCTGCTTAACATGGGGAAAATGGGGGTTGCAGTCACCTATTCTGTACTTTCACCGAACAATATAAAAAAAAATAAATTAAAAAAATACAATTAAAAACGAAGGTGCAACTGGAAATCAAGTGGAAACGGTAATTATAAAAAATAATTACGTGCTCATCTGCACACTGGTAACTTATGAACTAGGTAAAGAAGTGGAGAAAACTTTGAATTTCCTAAAATCCGAGATATGATATTTATCAGATCTGCGTAAAAGTTTTTGGTTTCAGACATTTTAAACTTTTTTTTTTTTTTTTTTTTTTTTTTTTTTTTTACACGGTGGTCACCACTTATTCTGCTTTATTTATTATTGAAACATATCACCATCTTTCTATTTATTAAATTCAAATCAAGTGGTGTGCATTGGTTCTTCATCTACCTCTCCCTCGAAGTATTCATGAATTCATTGTTGCTCATTATTTTTTAAGTTGCCCACGTTGTCGTCCCCTACTTCTACACATGATCTTTCCAGTTATTCTTTGCTGGTTGTCGGAGAGTTCTTTGATGATGATCAGGTGCTACATGTCTATCATGGTAATCCTTACTTAGTGAGCTGTTCTGATTCAAAACCCTATTCACGCAGTTTCTCAAACAGTTTGATGTATTGTCATAGCTTTCTTTGAAGTTGTACAGATAAATAGATTTCAGTTTCTTTCTATCCGAGCAGTGCCTATACTAGGCAATTGTCCTAACCATTGTACCTAGAGTTATCTTCTGCTCAACACAACGAAATATTAACCCATGAACAGAATTATTTCTGTTTGCTTCTGTATTGCATTAGTCATACGTTTCCATGACCTCACGTTATCCTGATTATCCTGATCGGCCCGGGGTAGGTGGGGAGGAGGGCTAGGTGGGTTCTCGACCATGCTCAAAAGTCTCCCACAGACTAACGGAGGAAAGAAGGTGTCTTACTTTTTCTTTGGCAGTCGTGCTGTCCCAATACCTTAAAGCATCATTTCATACTTAATTGCAATATTCTCATTCATGTTAATCCAAAAACGACTTTCTTTAGTCAACAGAAACAGAGTCCTCTTCCATCATGATAATGTTGAGATTTATGCAGTATTACTCATTAAAGATCTCCTAGGAGAATTGGTTGAGAAATCGTGCCCCCCCCCTCCATCCACACCATCCTGCCTATTCTTCTGACCTAGCTCCCTCGGATTATCACATCTCGAGGATTACAGAACCATTTAGATAGCTTTAGGTTAATACCATGAGAAGATTGAACTTCAGTTAGATTCATATCTCACATGAAAACCTAAAGAATTTTACAAGCAAGACATTATAAGCTCGTTGACAGATAGAATCAAGTTATACAGAACAAATATCGTTCTTCTTATGAATGAAGATTTTCAAAAACATTTTATCGTTTTTAAGATGAAATTTCAAATTCGTAAAAACTTCAGCACTTACCTCAGAAAATGAATATTCATAAAGTATCTCTAGTTAGAAATTTAATATTTCTGTTGTAAGTGTTCACCTCAATAGTGATGATATATTTGAAACTGTTGAGCAAAGTTGTTAAGTACTCTGATTGTTTCATAGTTATGCCATCGATGTGGCAAATGACAGCTACCCAGAATTTTGCAATTGCTTTTGAATGGTACACCTTATCTTTCAAAAAAGGCCTAAAAGGGGAATATTTGTCCACAAGGATCTGTAGCATAGTGGATAAAGTACTTGTGTTTGATAATTAACATTGTTAAAAGTTAATTAGTCATAATCAAGCTATCTGTCTATCTATCTATCTATTCAATGATATTCTTAAAATAGTTTATATCGGGAGTTATTTATTGTTTATGGAATAAAGTGTAGCAATGGGTTTTAGCTGAGGATGTTTACATAAATTAGCTAGGTTAAATATAAACAAAATAACCTTGGGCAGGCAGACGTGGAAAGGTCACATTAAGGAGATGCGTCTTTTAATCGGTTATGTCACCAGAACTGAGGTCAAGAGGGAACAAACGAGAGTTGGAGTTTAGTCACGCAAGTGAATAGACGTACTAGAAGCCAGGAAGTGAAGCTGAGTAGAACAAACATGTAGACAAGAAATGTAGACTTTTGTGAAGACCATTTGAGACAACTGAAATAAATTTATATTTTAAAAATATAAAGTGTTGTTCTGTGGTTTCACAAAAGAAAGAACAGAGGTCTCAATTAGTTATGGTGTTGGTCATTTCATGTTTCATCACGGAGCTCAGCAATGAAGATAGAACTCTTGAAGAAAGAAAAAAAAAGGTATGAAGCATATATTATTCTTCTCATAAAAAAATGATACCTTATGTAAATATGAACTGTAATATATACCCGTGTGATAACTGATACAACATGACTCGCATCGATATCATATCCTCTGGCTAAACAATATACATACAATTTATACGTTTATACGATGTTATAAGAAAAGTATCTCCCACTATACTAGATATAACTGTTTTAATATCCCACCTCACTATACATATAACACTTGGTAAATTCAGTTACAAGTTATACTTTTTCGGAGATTGAAGGTTCAATCCTTAGTACAAAATACAATTGCAAATTACTTATGACTTCACCAGTCATGGCTGACGGAACAAGAACATGATTTGTAGGGAAGATTGTAGTGTGCATGAATAGCACGGATGTCATTCGCTTAAGAAAAGAAAGAGAAAAAGCCTTAAACTTGAAACCTGACCGACACAATAAAAACGTGTCTTATGCAAATTGAGATGCGGTCGAGTTTGACAATATAAAAGTCAGCATTTCTTCAGTTGGAAACGATTCTTTTTTTGCCGGCTCCATGTCAGTACAGTGTACTTTTCAATCTGGTATCAGTTAAAAAGCTTGGTGCTTATGTATTTTTGGTACCGCATTATTTTTAACTAGTTTTCTCGGGTTAAATTCAAGTTTCACAATATCTTTTAAAAAAAATTTTTTTTTTTATTTTATTAAATTGTTAGGTGGAAGCACAGAATAGTTACAAAACACCCTCCCCATGTTAAGAATGGCTTTCGAAATAACTTTATTTCGGTGCGATATAAAAAAGAAAAAAACAATACATAAGTACCGAAAGCTTGTTTGCGATAACGTCGAAAAGGAAACAAGACAGATTTTTGTTACATGTGCTTCGGTGAAATTGGCGATCTGAAAATCATTCTTTTTTTTTCTTTCTTTAACTCAAACATCCAACGATCAGATGATTTCCATTCCATTCATCAGTTATTCTCTTTAGAGTGATCAGTAATTCTACCGCACTTATGTACCCAATGCTTACAAGTACCACAAGAATAAAAATTGAGTTGCAAAACAGAATTAACAGACCTAATTACAAAAAGCTTTACACTTAATAGCCTCTCCTTCTCTCACTCTATATGTGTATTATACGACCACTATTATGAGACGATCACCGCTTGACACAATCAACCAACTATGACATAATTAATTCTAATGTGATTAGCAGTATGCAACCGAAATCTATTGATTTCCTCAACCTGATGTTTATACAATTATTAACTGCCTGTATTTAGATCATTCGGACTACTGTTCACACCTTGAGTGTTATTTTCGGAGTTTCGGCCAACATCAGACCTTCTTCAGGTGTATCTTGTTGAACTCTGGAATCTGGAACTTGCACGGGATTTCAAATGAAAAGGGTAGCAGGTGCTGTTCCATCAGCTATGACAACACTGTTGGGGTACCATGATTTAAAATACTGCTTTGTTTTTAAGTCCCCCCAAACAATGTTTTATTGTAAAGAACTATTGTGAGTTCAAGAAAGCAAGTTGATTCAGTGATTGCAGGAGATTAAATGACGCAATGATAAAACGATTTGCCAACAAAAGACTAACATTTTTTTTAGAGAGAGAGAGAGAGATTAAGGGGGGGGGGGAGAAACAAACCGAGTTAGGTGTTCATCGTTTCGTCTTTATTGTAAAGTTATACATCCAGAAGTCTTACAAAAAAAAGACAAAACATTGAACACAACTTGGTTTGTTCCTTTTTTTTTTAATCTCTATATGGTCGGAATACTATTTTCATCACACACACACACACACACATATATATATATATATAAATAACAATGCCTGTGTGTATATTTATGTTCCTGTATTCGCTTTAGAAATAAACGTTAATATAAAATAGTAAAATTTATCGGAGGGTGTGGGGATAATGGATGGAATGGCCCTGAATCTATGTGGCCCCACATTTAAGTGACCCATGAGGAATACAACCTTTTAAAACTTCAAATAAATATATCCGATTTTATTGAAATGCCAACCATAAGATACCAGTTCAGTTTTTCAAAATTTCAGATTCTCCTGACTATATTGGGGGGGGGGAGGGGATTGAAGAGGAGGGAGGACAGTAAAAATTAAGAAAGTAATATGGTGTTATTAGCAAATGGAAAAATATATTGTATTGATCCTTATTCAAGCTTCGAGTCTTCCTGTTTATTATATATATCTATATATATATATATATATATATAGCTATATATATATATCTATCTATATATATATCTATCTCTCTCTCTCTATATATATATATATATATATATATATATATATATATATATATATATATATATATACACACACACACACACACACACGTTCAGTTAAAAAAGATGTTACACACTTTAAAAAATATTTTTGTTATCCATCGCGCTGGGCAAAACCAGGTATCCCTGCTAATCTTATAACTAATAAAGGATTGATATTTTTATTATTTAGTTTGTCGTAGCTATTAAGAAGAGCGCGTATTATCATTCTAAAAATAGAATTCCATAACATCTCACGACTACTATCTGATAATGTATATTGACTTGTTAGACTTGAACAGAAGGAGAACGTTTCATTTCTGTCTCTTTTCTGTTCCCTGTGTGTGAACGACTATTGGCCTCTTTTAAAATTTTTTTAAAAATTTATTTATTTATTTGAAAATAGATCACGTGGACCCCCAAAACCTAACCAGATATAAACAGTTTGCTCGAAGCGAGGTTCCAAGTAGAAATGGAGTAGTTAAAAAAATAAAAAAATAAATAATTATCGTGTGAGTTTACGGTTATTTAAAAATAATGCCATTGCTTTTTTTTTCTTTTAATCGTTCGTTCAGTTTTCAAGTACAAACTACACGGTTTAAGATTGGAATTGAACTATCAGCTGTGTCGCGGTGAAACTCAATATCTTTGACTAACTGATAGTACTACCGTAGTTTCTTCGGACAATGGATACCACCCAGGGGAGCGAGAGGGCATGACGATGCAAGCGTTGTGCAATCTCAAACCGCACATTTATACAGTTATTGCTAAGGTCCAGTACTCCAGTACGACCAAAACAATGAAAAAAAAAAGGGGGGGGGGGCTATTCGTATTTCTCTCTCTCTCAGTTTAGTATTTTCCAGATATGAAGCAACCGATGAAGTTTTAACGAAATTAATACAAGAGAACTCTATACCTATGTCGAGTAAGACATAGGTTTTATTTGTTTTACATAAGCATTAATATGTCACTACACATTTATGAGCACGTTTCGGTCAGCCAGCTACAAGTAACTAGAGAACTCTTTAGGCAATATTACTTATACAAAGTGCAATAAATTTTGAAATATATTCTATAAAATATAGTCAATAGCACGAGTACATTCATTCATTTTTATTTTAAAGAATATATTTCAAAATTCATAATGATCTGTTCGTTGGTCTAGGAGATTACCCTGTATGTGTATATATATTATATTTATTAAATAACAGTTGCCCGTTTTTTTGAAGTCCATGTAGTATTTCCGTTAAATTGATATATACAAGTTCCATGGGTTTCTGGTTCAACAGTAAAAGTGGTTGTAAACACAACAAAAACAAACAATGCCTAAAGATGATTTAAGGAATCAAATCGAAAGTGCTCGCAAAGAGTAACAGAAAAATAGAGCAAGAAACTAATGGAACTTAAATACAACAATTTCATCGAAATACATACGCGAACTATTCAAAAATTAAAGAAAGAAAAATATCAAAACAAAATCAGTGTTTTTGAATAACGTTTGCACACGCACGAAACTGGAATCTTAGGGAGATATCGATCATACCAGTTATTACAGGTGCTACAGGGCTTATGAAGAAGAACCTAAAGTCCTAAGTAATATTCCTGGTGAATCAAGTGAAAAAGAGATCCAGACAATTGCACTTAAGGGAACAACGAACATACTAAAAAGAGCTCTTGGTTGGTTTTAATAAAAAGCTGGGCAATGTTGGCAGCTGGTTTGGCTGCCCCATGCCCAATGTTACAATCTTAAAAAAAAAAAAAAAAAAAAAAAAAAAAACGCGTATCAAACAATTGCACTCAAAGGACCGGTTAGAATTTGTAAAAGATCTCTTGGTTGGAGTGACTGAAATAGCGGATGAACGGCTGGTATCCGGTACCCCCCCCCCCTCAAAAAAAAAAAAAAAAAAATTAAAACATGAGAAATGTACACAACACACACACAATGTCACCTAAATACGCACATTAGGATTTGAATTGAAGTATCAGCTGTTTTCAGATGAAAGTCACATCTATGACTAACTGACATTACTAGTACTACCGTACCGAGGAGGCCTGCTTTTAGTCTCCATAGACAATGGATACCACTTGCTGAATACTACAGTAAAGACAGTTGTAACCATACAAAGATTAACTCTGCCTGCTCCGTGATTTGATGAATGAAATCCAAAGTTATCACAAATAGAGAGAAAAGGAGAGAAACACGCGGATACAGCAATTGAATCGAAATACAGGAACTATTTGACAAATTAAAAATAAGAATAAGGTTTTTAATAACATTTGCCTGGATGAAAAAGTTGCCTACATACACAAAATATAACTAATTTATTATTTCACATATAAACACACACACACACACACACACACACACACACACACACACACACACACAGTGATATATTTTGTATATAAATTTTCAGTGTTTATTTCAATAGTGCGTAATAAGAGAGTAGAGTTTAGTATAAACAAGTAAAACATGCATGGTTCCCCGTGAGTGCACAGTGAACAAGGCATTAAAAAAAAAAAAAAAAAAAAAAAAAAAAAAAAAAAGACATTTGCTCCCCACCTCACCCATTTAGCCCCAAATGTTCTCAGGGGACGTCAAATCCTGGTGAAAATGAACAAACGGTACTGTTTTAGGCCTTAACATATGTAAATTTCTGCACCATGCAAAAAGTCCATCATTTGCCTCCCCCCCCCCCATTTAGCCCCAAAAGTCCCCAAGGCCTTAACATATATTGAAATTGGAGTTCAGCATCATGCAAAACTGCTAAATAGACATACACAGAAAATTTTGGACAAATATGGTAAAATAGTCCCCCAAAAAATGGAGTGTTTTTATTAGCCCTAAGGAAGCCCCTGGGGGGCACACCCAAGAGTTATCGCGAAGTATAAGCAAAAATTATATAGAAATCAGTTAGTTACAACTTTCAGAAAGTTTTATAAAAATCCAAGGCATCGTTTTTTTTTGTTTTTTTTTGAAATAAACACAAAAAAAGTTTCAATTTTAGTCATTTTAACCCGAAATCCTCTCCTTTGGGGGGGGGGGACCAGATTTTTCCCGGAAAATCCGTTTTGTTACTTTTCTTACTCATACCATGTTTAATGTTTGTGCAAAATTTCAAAAAAATTACAAGGCGTAGTTATTAAGAAAAGTGTGGATAGATGAACGGACGAATGTACAAGGTTGAATTTACAGGTCCAACCCCTTTTGTCGGCGGCGGGGAGGGGGGGGGGCAAAATATATCTATGCTATACAGAGGCGTCCGTATTCCCCTAGGCTAATTATTTGAAAATTTCCTATGAGGATCAAATATGGATCCCTCAGTGTAGTTAGCTCACTTGATATATATATATATATATATATATATATATATATATATATACACACACACACACACACACACACACAAGCAAATTAATTACATAGCAGTAGTCAAGTAAATACTGAAAATAAATACACATCAGCTTTATTATAACGTGTACATACATGAACAGATTATATTTAACTAATGAATTACCATTTGTCAAGGCTAAAAGTCAGTCGAGGATTAGGGTTAATGAGAAATGATCAGTTGAATGATGGAAAGTATTATGAAAGGATTGAAAATAAATTAACAGATTTTAATAACTTCTGAACCTTTTTGCTAGAAGAAAAGTGTAGTATCTGGTCTGATACTACACTTTTTTTTGTTCTCAATCAATGAAAAAATCTCATTAATCCAAGGCAAATTTAATTTTTAGCCCAATCCAAAGTTTTATTTATTTCTAATTTTCCAGTTTGAAAGGTTCACAAATAGAGGCATTATTTTGTATATTAGTATGAACACTGGTAAAGCAGCTCTCCTCTCCGGGAGGGTGTACACTAGTTAGGCAATATTTTACCTTACGTTAGAATGGCATTTTAGGTAGGTCTCTTGATTTAAATGACAAATCTACCCGCTGAATCGGCAGTTAACCTTTACCTGAGTAACAACTGAATTCCTAACACCTAGCTTAAACAAGATTGCATAGATTTTATGGCAACACCCAAATGGAGGGCGTAATCAATAATTTTAGTTATGAAAAAAAAAAAAAAAAAAAAAAAAAAATTGCTTGAATGAGAATTTTTTTTTCATGAAAAATGTCATCGTGTTCTGTTCATCCAAATTATATTTGTGTGCGATATACATATTTCCATCAAATCTCTGACCTTGATATAGGGGTGACTAAAACCTGCTGCTATTGTTTCGAATAATCTGAAATAACAGCAAGGGGAGACTTGATTCCAGATATTTCTCATATCTTTCCTCTTCTGGAAATAGGATATGATTATGAATATCTCCAGTATCAAATAATCCTTATACACTGAAATTTAATTTTTTTTTTTTTTTTTTTTTAACTCAAAAAGTTAAAGACATACAAAGACGGGAGGGGTACCATTAAAATGAGCGACCTTTCGTGTTCCAGCATTTATTTTTCCACAGTCACCAAAAGTTATCAAAAGCAATGATAATTTTATAAATATTGGCAAACCAGAACAGTACCCTATTCAAAGTTAGCAGCAAACGGTGTTTGGTCAGATCCTTTATCTGATATTAAACTTCATCAGTAATATAACTTCCTGCGAAAGTTTCCATTTCCAAAGTTTGTTTATTAAATTGTTAGGTGAAAGTACATAAAAGTTAACAAAGAACTTTCCTCTTCTGTTGAAAAAACCTTGGAGTCTAGATATAGTTTGTCTAGTTTAAAATTATAATATACATCACAATAGATTGAGAAGTTATTGGGGAATTTGTGATTTTGATTTAAATTATGTATTTTCCAATAAGTTTTTGTTATAGTACCTTCACTGGAGATATCATTTTAAAAAGCGTTTTTCGCTCTATCTAATCGTTTCATTTACAAGCGTTTTAAAACAATTAGGTCTTCTTTTTAGAACGTTGAATACAAGATAGAAAAAAAGCTAATTCGCACAAATTTTTTAATTTCAATTCAAGCTAGGTCGAAAAGCTGCTGAAACAGATCACAATATCAACGAAGCGTTTGGCCCAGAAATCAAGTGGTCAGTCATCAGACGTTAAAAATGATCAATTGAGAGCCTTAGCCGAAGTCAATTCACGCACAACCGTTAGAACTTTCCAACCACTTGAAAGATTGGAAAAACAAAAATCTTGATAAATGCGTGCCTCACGAATTGAACGACAACCAAAAGAAACTTATAAAGTGTCATCTTCCCTTTTACGCAGCAAAAATGATCTGCTTCTTGACAGAGTTGTAACTTGCAATGAAAAGTGGGTTCTTTATGAAACTGGTGATGCTCAGCTCAGTGGTTAGATGCTGACAAAACTCCACAACACTTCCCAAAGCCAGAGTTGCATTATAAGAAGGCCATGCTGATTGTTTGGTGATTTCCGATCGGTCTCATCTATTAGTTTTTTTTGAATGCATGCACAACCATTACGACGGTGAAGTACTGTCAACAAATGGATTAAATGCATCAGAAACTTCGACAACAACACCCAGCATTAGTCAACAGAAAAGGTCCAATTCTCCTCCACGACTATGTCCGACTGCACGTTGTTAAACCGACCCTGCGAAAGTTGAACGAATTGGGCTATGAAACGGTCTCATCTGCCATATTCCCCCAGACCTCTTACCTACAGATTACCACTTTTTCAAGCATCTCGACAACTTTCTATGTGACAAATGCATAAAAAAAACTAAGCTATATCAAAAAAACCTTCATCGCCACCAGAACGCAAAATTTTTACATAAATGGCAGAAATACACTTGTTTTATGTCGATTGTGTGTTGATTCTGATTGTGATTATTTTGATGAATAAATTTGTTTTAGCCTAGATACATTCATCTAAATTTAAGTCATAAACCGCAAGAACTTTCTTGTCAACCTGATATATCTTGTTGAGCCATCCCCTTCAAATAATCAAATTCTACACAATTTCCACCACTAACGATCACTACACTGTTGTCTCACTAATCACCTTACACTCATTAACCCTCATCCTTAAGTGGCCTTCAGGCCTTGATAAGTGGTGACACGCTTAAGAATAAAATTGTAGGGTTTTTCTGATGTTTATATAATTTCACTCTCTCTCTCTATATATATATATATAATTGTGTGTATTTAGGCAGCATTTTTTCATTCAAGCAGACATTGTTAAAAACAACAAATAGCTTCTGTTTAGTAATACCTTGTTATTTTTTATACTATTTTTTTTGTATATACATCGAACGTATGGATGTATGGTCCAAGCATTTTTTCTCGAAGCGTCCATGGTTTGAACTGTTTGTGAAATCGTCTTCATATCAGGAATATGTGTTAATCTCAGTAAAGAATTATAGGAAGATTTAAATAGTCGTTGGGGTGCGAGCGAAGTTCGTTGTGACTCAACAGAAGCTTTCTGTTGCTTTTAAAAATGTCTGTCCGAATATATGTATGTGTGTGTACACATCCAGGCACGCATATACGGCCTGCACTCATTCAAATTTAGAGATCTCAAGGATTCAAGTTTAAAAAAAAAAAAAAAAAAAAAAAAAAATAGTTACACTGAATATGTGAAATGTTTTTTAGCAAGAACTTTATCAATATATATTTAGCCGAGGATACATATTGCACTACAATATTATCGATTATGATTTATAGAATCAACCAGAAACGGTAGAGTTGTTGTCAAACAGTCAATTAATAGAGGCATCAAATGAAACACTTTCATTTTTATTACTTAGTTAAGGTTAAAGTGAATTACCCTCTCTGCCTTCCATGTTAAAAGGTTTTTAATAATTTTTTAAAAAATTTAAGGAATCCACTTATATCTTAGGAAGTTTGTTTTTTTAATTTAATTAAAAAGTGGATTTGTGCTTGCACTTGTTGCAAGTTGGTGCATTTGGCAGAAGATAAAAATTTTTTTTACAATTTTTTTTTTTATAAAATGTGATTAGTTTTTCAAGAAACTCAACATAGTTCAATTAATTTTTCTCTAAATATTTTTTTGCAGTTGTATTTTTTAGTGTTGGTTGCCTGTTTAACCTTTTTAAAACTTTCACATCATAAATGGCTTTGCACATTTCCAGTTTGCTCTGTAAATTGTAATCAAAAAGATTCAAGCCAATGTATCTCCAGCTGTTGAACCTATTTGAGTTAAGATCTGCATATATGTCATCCACATACAGTACTGTTTCGTTGTATCACAACTCATCAGTGTGGCTAGACAAACCTTTCCCCAGCCGTGGATTGAACCTACAACCGTCGCATTGACAGTCGGCAGCTCTCACCATTCGGCTACGAATCAGTGCCGTAAATATTTCTCCTAGAGTGGGTATTAAATCCACACCCTCCCGTCACAAAGTGCTCAAACCATCAGCTTGTTTACAAACAAATAGTGGGCTTCACTTAATCGCTTTAAATATGTGTCGGGTGAAAATATATTTACAAAGTGCTCAACCCAAAGAGGAGGGGCTTTAATTGTCATCCATATATATATATATATATATATACACACACACACATATATACATATACGGACATGATTTAATATACTGTTTTGTTTTTAAATACCCCGAAACAGTGTTTCATGATAAACAACTGACGATCCCTTAAATTAACATTAGGACTACAGTGAATTCGAGAGGGCAAGTTGATGCAGGGATTGCAGGTGATTAAATGACTTAATGATTAAATAGTTTTCCAACGAATGATAAAATATAAAAATTAAATAAGTTTTTTTTTTTATATAGTTTAAAGGTTAAAAAATTTCCAAGACTAAGTAACCCCTTCACCGCTTACTTAAGTAAAAATAAGATACAAATAAGCAACTACTTATATCTCTAAAATAATCTTATATTAAAAGTGATAAAAATCGTGCATTAGGGAATTTTTTTTAGGGAATTTTGGGCCACCATCCTTTTCATTTCCATGGAAAGCAAGTTTTGTGTTGTATGATAGAATAGATCCTTTATAGCAGTTTGATTAGTAAAGGATTGTTTAATTTTTTATTTCTTAATGATTTAAGTATTGATAAGGTGTCTACAAATATTACGAATTTCTTAAAGAGTTTTGGTTGTTGATAATATCTAGAGCCAAGTTTATGGCTGTAATTTCTGCACTATAGATTGAGGAGTTATTTGGTAACCTTTTCTGCTGAATAGTATTTTCTGAAATAGTGCCACATCCCACTTTGTTTTGATTTGTGGAGCCATCCATGTAAATGTGCGTCCAATTTGGGTAAGAATCCAGAATTTTTAGTTTTTCTCTATAGTCTGAAGGGTGAGTATTGGATATATTGTCAGGTCTAGTACGATTTTGGTGGATTTAGTTGTGTGAAATTTTCGTTGTGAATGCTAGTCTGATTTATTCAGTTGCCTGTAAATCATTTTATCGTTTCTTCCATGTAAAGACGATAAAGTTTAATTGCATTTTCATTTTTTTTTTTTTTTTTAATAGATGTGTGCACTTGGGATTGAAAGTGCATTGAGAGGCAGAATTTTGGGGGGTTGATATGTAGTATAGTAGATAATATTGTAAGCCTTATTTTTCATGTCTCAATTTTAGTGGGGGTTCATGGGATTCCGCATAAAACTTTCTATTGAGGAAGTTTTGAATTTAAGTTAAGAAACCAGTTAAGAAATAAGGGAGGGGGAAAGAGAAAAGGAAAAAGGAAAGACGGGAGGTGGGTTGTTTTTTTGTAGAACATAATTTTTGCAAAAGAGAATAGAAAAAAGAAAAAACAAAAAACAGTAATGTTAGGTTGCATTTTGAATCAGGTAGCCAATGTCTTCAGACAGTATGATCTTGTAGCACCAGATCAAGAAGTGTAGGCATGCTGATGGCAGGTGATACAAGAAACACCTACACAAACTTTTATGCACATAAAAGTACTTTAAAGATATTTAAAAATAAATATTTGAATATTTAATAGAAAAAAAAAAATTATTTTATATTATTTTATGTATACATAAAATTTTATGTAAATATTTTTACTGTTTACTTCGACAGTGCTCAATACGCAAATAGAGCTAGATAGTAAGTTTTGAAAATATAGATGGCAATTTTAGCTACACAGAATTTTCTGTGTTTCATCCTCGTGAGGATTCGTCAGGCTATTGCATAGAATTGATGTTGCTCCATGTTTTTATATATCCCCGTGGTTCTGGGTTTGTAAGTCCGCCAATCAGATTCTTAGTTATTCACACACCCATGTCTTTAATGAGGATTTTTTCCTTTGTGATCGTGCTCTTGACATATCTAAGGCCTTTGATAGGGTATGGCATAAAGGTTTACTTCATAAGATCTCTAGCTATGGTATAGCTGGAAATGTCTTCTCAATTATTAAATCATTTCTTTCTGATAGGTTCATAAGAGTAGTAGTTGAGGGGCAAAAATCAGAAGCCCACAGTATTAATGCCGGTGTCCCTCAGGGGTCCATCCTGGACCCAACTCTTTTCCTGATCTACATTAATGATCTTCCAAATCACATCCTTACATCATTTGTAGACATTTATGCTGACGACACTACCATTTATGGTAGCACATCTAAGACAGTGAACGACCAAGTTCTCTCCAATTCTCTCTCCTCTGATCTTGAGCATGTAGTACAATGGGGAAAGGAGTGGCTGGTTACTTTTAATGCATCTAAAACCAAGCTTCTCTCTTTACATCATCAACATTCTGATCCCCATCTGGCATCAATTGAAATGAATGGCTCTCGTCTTCAGGAGGCCTCAAGTTTTGACAAGCTTCTGGGCTTGACCATTACTCCTGATCTTAAATGGAACACGTACATCAAATCTGTTGCCAAGGCCGCTGGAAAAATGGTGGGATCTTTCTATCGATCCAGTAGATATCTCACTGCTGATGCAATTCTCTATTTATATAAGAGCCAGGTACGTCCAAGGATGGAATACTGTTGCCACATCTGGACAGGAGCTGCTAGAAAGGACTTGTCCTGCCTTGATAGAGTTCAAAATAGACTTCGTAGCCTCGTAGGAGATGTCCTTTTCTCTTCCTTGCAACCTCTATCTCACAGAAGAGATGTTGTGAGTTTGTCTCTGATGTATCGTTATTTTCATGGAAAGTGTTCGACCGAGCTTCAATCTATGGTCCCCCCTCGCAAAACTTTCACAAGAAACACTCGTCTAGCTGTAAACACTATCAATAATTCTCCCCACTCTTTATCTGTGCCTAAACCTAAACGTAGATTCCATGAACAAAGCTTTTTTATTAGAACTGCACGCCTGTGGAATTGTCTTCCGTTTTCCTGCTGGCTACAATATGGTTGTCTTCAAGTCTAACGTAAATAAGTTCTTGATGAGCCGTTCCATATAAGTTATCAAATTTACCAAATTTTCATTACTAATGATTATTATATTGTCCAATTTCTACTGTACACTCTTTAACCCTTATCCTTGAGTGGCCTCTTGGCCTTGATAATGAGTTGATACCTATGAAAAAAAAAAAAAAAGAAAAAAGAAAAAGTCCAATGTGAACAAGTTCTAATTGAATCGTCCCCCTAAGTAATCCAAGTTACAAAATTCCCACTGTTTACTACGCTAAAATCACAATGACTAATGTATACCTATTAACCCTTATCCTTGAGTGGCCTCTGGGCCTTGATAAGTGGTGACACCCATGTAAAAAAAAAAAAAGAAAGATGACCTAGTTTTAATTTGGATGTTTATTTACATTTTTTGTTAAACTGTACTTATTCAATAACTAGCGGGACCTGTGGAAATTCCACAATGGACTCATTCATATGTAATATATTGATGTTGGCATTCTGTAGATGTTCAGCATAAATGGAGACACTCCGATATTGTTTTAAGTCTTTTGTTAAAACTCAAAGTATTTATCTTTTAGCAAGTTAGCAAGGATGTTCAGCGTAGCCCGGTCGTAAAGTATGTTTAAATCCTTGCATATTTTATATATGTTATTATCGGGTTAATATTCTATCGATTTTTATATATTATAAAGTTGCAATTTCAAAAATAAAATACATCCATATGACTTGGGTGCATCAGCTTGAATAGAAACCAAAGCCAAACTTTATGAAAAATAAAATATATAACTTGAGTGTCATCAGCTATAACCAAAACCAAAACTTATGAAGAATTCTTGGTAAAATTATTTATTACAAGAAATGGAAGTCCATAACAATTAAATGACGCGGATGTAAGCAGGACACAGAAAATAACACACGCTATCGTATTAATATATAGATTATTATTATAATTATTATCATTTTTTTGTTGTTATTAGTCATTCATTTTTTTTTTCCTGTTATCCAAAAGGTGAAGTTTATTTTGTGTAATAATATATTTGCTAGATCACTCGTGCAGTTTAATAAATTTCAGGATTATTTATGATAGCTAATTTCTCGTTCAAACAATCTACATAGGTTATCTAGGTTTCTAGATGTGCTGGCTTGCTGTACTAATATATATATATATATATATACACACACACACACACACACACACTTCATTAGTTTAAGTATCAGGTACACCAACCCAGACTTTTGATTAGAGTTAGCATTAATGAAGGGTACTTTTTTTACAGTGCATATTTAACTCATTTTCATTCTTAAGTATTCAAAGGGCGCTGATCCCGACTTATTTTTATGCATTCTGAAGAATGCAAGAGAACTTTTGATGCTTGTGGTTGGTTGGTTGTTTTACGGCATATCAACCCTTTTCAGGTTATTTAATGCCGAATCCAGTGATTTTGAAGAAAATTTTTTAATAGAATATATTTGTTTTTTTCAAGCCGGTTTCTATTTAACCCATAGCTGGGACTCTAACAGGTACTACCACTCCGAGTGGACCTGGGAGCAATGCCAATTAAAGGGTGGCTCCACACACTTCAAAGCCCGCAAGCTGGGGCCTCACCATCGGATATAGTTTAAGGTCATATCCAGCACCTGGTGCTTGTGGAGATAGAAACTGTAGTGAAATATGGCAGTTAAAAATAAAAAAGTTTTACTTGTTATTGAAAAAAAATTTATCAGGGCTCTACATTGCGAGTGAAACAGTCGCATCTGCGAGCGATTTTTCAAAGTGGCGACTAGAAATAATGAAACGCTTATCTTTTGGCGATTGTATTTCTTTCACTGACAATCTTCCAAAGCTCACTACCGAGTGAAAAATATCTTTTCAACTTTTTTTTTTTTTTAATAAAACGAACAAAGTTAAATTATTTAAACAATAAAAGTTTAATACAACAATATACTCTTTTTTATTAACGAAGGCTGTTTAAAAAAAAAAAAAACATCTGAAGAAATTAGAATGTTTATACCTTTAAGTATCAACATAAAATTTGTTGTATATTTAGAATTACACTTATTAAAAAAAATACAGAAAAGAAAACTTTATGTACATAATCGTCACAGAACGAAGATATTTAAAAAAAAAAAAATCACATGGGTTTGGCTAGTAACTTTTCTATTTGGCTAGTAAACAAAAATATTTAGTTGTCAAAGGTCAACTGAAGATAAATTTGTCCATAGAGCCCTGTATTAGCATACATGAAAAAATTACAAAAAAACGAAGTAGAATTAAAAAGAAAAAAGTGAATGTATGAGATTTGCAATTTTAAGATGGAGTGATACCATTTGTCTTTATTTCAGAAGAAAAGCTGACCTCTATCCGAGTGCTGCAATGTTTTACAAGTACTTCAATGGAATGTGCTCTGAACTCATAGCACTTGTGCCTCCTAAAAATTCATACCTCCGATTAATCCAACAAAGCAAAATCCCACCCCTTCACTGCTGAGATCCCCAGATGCTGAAAAGCCTACTTTAATATTCTTCCCTTAAATAGCTAGTTCGGAATCACCTCTCTATTTCCTGCTTTCCTGACTGGACTAACCTGCACAGATTTAATGTAATTAAAAAAAAAAAAAAAGAAGAAAAAAAAAAAACATGCTTCCAAATAGTAGCCTTTTATGTCCAAATGGCAATATGCCTTGCTTAGGATTAAAAAAAATATTGATATTTTCCGTAACTTTTGGTATATGCTAATATTTTTCAATACCAAGTATTTCCTAATGTTTGCTGTCATTTTTTTTTTTTTTAAATTTACAACTGCCATATTTGAATATGGCATAATCACACCAACATACTAGTTCTTAGATCACCAAAGTTTAGCAATGTTGAGCCTGGTCAATACCAGATAAGTGACTATTTGGGAATACTAAGCACTGTATTTAGGGGATGTCAACATCTCCCTACAAGACATGCAAAATCCTTAAGTCGTCAGAATAAATATGCGGCTAGGGATTGTTTGTGAATTGAATATTCCCTTAACACTTCCTTCGGAGGAAACTGGTCCTACCCACCTAAAGTGAATATTGCTGACATACTTAATGATCGAAAAAAACTTAAAATTTCTTTTAAAATGTTATCATTTATTTTTAGAATTTCAGCATTTTTAATTATTAAATACAATTCATATAAATATAAGATGCTTGGCCATATTAACTCTTAATGAAAAAAATTACACAAAAACTTCAATATGTACTTGTTAGGTTAAAAAGAAAAAGACCATGCACTAAAATTTACAAATGCATCTTTAAAAATAAAATAGCAACAAAAAAAAAAAAAAAAAACCCTGTGCAAATTTAAAAAGGCATTCTTAATACGGGGAAAGAAGCGTTTAACTCTTTCCTTGTTTGAATGAAAGTTTGAGCTAAGCCCCTTATCCTTAATAAGGCTGAAAGTGTTTATTGGTAGCTTCTAGAGATAAAATTCAATTTTATTTTTTTGAGACCAAAAATACTGGATACATTTGTGTAGTTTTTTATGTTTTTTTTTTTTTTTTTTTTTTTTTTTTTTTTGTTTCATGCTAAAAGGTAAGTCTTGTGGTATTTTCTTTATTTTCTTTTCAAAAGCAATATTATATATAGGGGCCAACCTGGAGAATGACCAATCTTACAAACAAATTGTTAGGCCACACACTATTACAGCACCAACTTAAGTTAGGGTTAAAAAAAAATAATAATTCAGTTCAAAAAACCCCGAACAATGATATTTGAACACATTGCTAGGAGCAAAGAGTAGTATCTGTTTTGATATCAGACTTCGTCTTTTCTATCCTCGGTCAGTGAAGGAAAAATCCTTAAATGAATCAATTTTTGAGTTACTTCCCTTATGTCAAACTTTCCCAAAGAAATATGGCAAGGTTTTTTTTTTATGATAAAAATCGAAAACTTGTTTTTTAAAATAATGTGGCAATATTTAAGTACTTCTGACATAACATTGCTTTTAGTTGACAGTGACACAAAATGTCAGTTGGTTTTGTTTTAATCGATTTTTTTTTTTTATTTCCTAATTTTGTTAATATAGCGTAGTTTCAAAAAAAAAAAAAACTTGGTAGTCACAAACATTTCAAAGTGAGAGACTTTAGGATCTTTGCTGTGCAGTCGACAGTATCAAAGAAATTCTTTATAAACAATCACAGACGGAACATGAACCAGTGCTTATTCAAATTGGCACTTATGGCGGCAATTAAAAGTAAAGAAAATACAAAAAAGTCTGTATGATAAATGTACTTGCCACAGAACAAAAATGTCATATTCCTAAAATTACGTGAATTGATCAAGTAAACTTTTTGGCGATTCAAAAGATTGGGCGACTACGACCAGTGTCAAGTGAAAACCTTGTACTGATCCAAGAATGTTCTGCTTACCAAATTATGGAAATTAGCACGTGAAACTTGTGTACACATTTTTTACGGTTTTTAAATATATTTTACAGAAAAAAAAGAATAAAATATTTTCTATTTTTTTTTTTTTTGTGAATAATAGAATACAAGGTTTTTTTTTTTTATGATTTGAATCCGTTTTAATATTTTAAAAACATTACTTTTAAAATGTTGCAGAGGGCTGAGAGGTATGAAGGTACCAATCAACCATACAACTAATAAATAGAAACAAGACAAGGAAAGCTGAAGGGGGGGGTACTGCAGGAATGAACTGGAAGCTGCAGAAATCAGGTGGAATCACTGGAGGAGTAAATCGGGGTACGCCGGAGGCTGCAGGAGTAGGCTGAGAACACTAGAGGCTGCAAAAACAGTGGCAGGTTGTGAGGGAAAATCCCAGGAGGCAGGAAGCAGTAGAGAGTGGAGTGTGCATTGTGGTGACTGGGAATGCCGACTTGATGCAGGTCAAGTCAGGATGAGAGTACTCTTAGCTCCTGAGCTGAATTGGAGATTTGCTTTGTGTTATGGAAAGCTGTTCATGGTACAGGCTCCATGGCCAGTGACAGTGTCACTAAAAAATGAATGAATAATTAATTTCACACTGTATTTCGTACAGTTAAAAGTATCTTTGGTGTTTATGAACCGTATTTTAATCTTGGATCGAAATAAGTCTTGTTTTTGTTTAGTTTGTGAAAGATGGAGCTTTGTACTT
The DNA here is from genome assembly GCF_053919585.1 of Euprymna scolopes. NCBI lineage: Eukaryota > Metazoa > Mollusca > Cephalopoda > Sepiida > Sepiolidae > Euprymna > Euprymna scolopes. Next base: position 82,790,219 of record NC_136509.1, read on the forward strand.
TTTTATTTTTTGTTGCTATTTTTAACCCACATAGTTTTGACGTATTTCCGGGAGTGTCGGATTTCTGCCGGTGGCGTATTTGCATTTGTTTCATCCTAATTGTAAACAACGGAGTGGTAACATGAGACGACAACAACAATACGTTTTTAAACTCTGCAATGCCAGAGGAACTCCTGCAGGTTATTTCTGTAATATTTTGGCACTAGTTCTTCACATTGCATGCAGGCTTATAGAGCAGTTACAAAAGCAGATTTTGAGCGATGCGAGGAACTAGTGCTAAAAGTTTCAAACGTTATCTGTAATAGTTCCTCTGGCGTTGTAGAGTTTAAAGTTACTTTGGTTATATTTTACATGAAATTCATGTGTATTATAATTGTTAAAATTTGTTTTTTTGTTCAAAAATATTTTAATACACACAAAAAATTTTTTTCTATTTTTATACAAAAATGTAAAAGAAATCCAATGTTTAATAAAGTAATATCTATATATATATATAAAAATGTAATGTTTGGTTCGTTAAAAGCGAATAAAACTATATTTCTACGTGACCAATTTAATTGAAATTTTCAGAAATTCTATTTTTAAAGTCAAGGAATGTTTGCATATTATTAAAATAATTTAACATTGCGAATTATAAAAATATTAAATTAAATAAAACATTTTTTGTAACTGCGAGATTATCGCCATTTTATTTCCGGTAGAAATTAGCCTTTCACTTATTGAGATAAGTATTATTTGTATTAATTTTTATGATACTCATGCAGAGAGTGATCCGTGCTGAAATAATGTTATTTAAAAAGTCATTCTTAACATGGGGAGGGAAGGATGTTTTGTACCTATTCCGTACTTTAACCTTACAATTGAATAAAAAAGAAAAACATATCGTAAAACTTTAATTAAACGTGGAAATATGATTTAAAAAATAGCGCGGATCGCTCTCTGCATTAGCACCATTTTTATTTATTGCGGACTATTATTCTCATCTTTATTAGTTGTTGTTTCACGACTTTTCGGCCAACTATTCCTCTGGCCTTCATGAAAAGAAGTACGTGAGAAATTTTTTCCTTTTATAAATGTTCAGTAACTTTTTCCTTTTATTATTCTTAAAGAGTAAAACTTTTCTTATTCATGAAAAGAGTTAAGCCTACGTAAATAAATAAATCATTATTTCAACATTTGAAAGTGGTGCTCACTTTTTAGTTACAACGTTCTGATAAATCAGTCACCCATTTTGTAACCAATAAAAACGCGGTATTTCAAAACCATAGAAAGTAAAAATAATATGAGCCTCTACCGCATTTGTAAGTCAGAAATATATTTGTTTCTCAAAGAAAAAAAATAGATTGAACATGACTTTTTTTTATTGTTTTTATGAAAATAAAGTTTCGAGTTTTAAAAAAATTTTTTTTTTTTTTTTACTTATTTAGTTAAAAGTCAGTTTGTGGGTGTTTTTTTTTTTTTTTTTTTTTTAAATTGTTTTTATGAAAGGTGAGTTTTTTTGTTTTTTTTAAAAAATTTTTTTTAAAGTATTATAAATTTCACTAACATGCTGGAGAAATGTTTAATAATTTGGTATTTTTTTAGATTAGGTCCACCTCCACAATTTTCCTTTCAATGACGACATTTATAGGTTTCCGAGTATGCTGAACACGCAAATCGCATTGAAATTTTGCGGAAATAAATAGTTGTATTATGCATTGTATTCTTTGGCGGCCATCTTTTTACGTGCACACGCGCCATAAACAAATATACGCATGTAAAAAAGATGGCCGCCAAAGATTACAATGCATAATACAACTTTTTATATCTTGATAACTACTTATTTCTGCAAAATTTCAATGCGATTTTCGTATTCAGCATAGTCGAAAACCATTTCAAGTCGTCATTTAAAAGAAAATTGAGGAGGTGGACCTAATCTAAAAATTTACCAATAATTTTTCATCCCGTACGCCTCCCGATATATTGCTTCGTCAACATGCGACCATTTTATATCTCCCGAAGACACTTCCGTATTTAGAAGAAAAAGAAAAGAGTGACCGATTTACCAGAACGTGGTAACTAAAAAGTGAGTACCCCTTTCAAATGTTGAAATGATTTTTTTTTTTCAATTTTTTTTCCTTATCTGGTTAGTGTTCAATCAATAATAATCCAGTGAAAAAATTTCAAAAAACCTATCAGTATAGAAAACTCCACCACGTAAGTAAATAAATAAAAAATGTTACGTGCACATGCGTTAGCCTTGACTAGGGGCGGTACTAAGGGAACGACCATTAAATAATTCTGCGGGTCGCCATGGAACTCAACGCCCAAGGAGTACCAAAATAGTTTTCATGATCTGAAGAAATTTTTTTTTCGAAAAGTGGGTGATCACTTTTCCATGTAAATTTAACTTAAAATGAGCACCCACTTTCTGGCCACCTGAGGAAGGGGCATTTATTTTCGTGTTTATTGGCTTAAAGGTTTTTTGACAAGGCAGTTTGGTACGCGAATGCATATTTAACAGTTTTCGTTTATGCTCACGCATAGCATAAACAAAGGCTACGTCTGTGAAATGGAAAATAGTCCCAGAGTTTAGGGGTTAATACCATGCAAAAGAAATCAAACAAAAAACTTTTTAGCCAAGAAACACATAGAAAAAAGAAATAGCATCCATTTTTTTTTCTATCGAATTCATTTGCTGTTTTTATTGAAAACTATTTTCCCCCGGATTTTTGATATAATTTTAAATTAAGGGCCGTGCGTCTCACATTCGTAAATAACAAAATTTTTTTTGTGGATTTTGGTGTGCTAAAAACGAATCTGCAAACCGTTTCCGTCGCAAAAAAATAGTTTTTATGATATGAAGAGATCACTTTTCCATGTAAATTTAACTTAAAATGAGCACCCACTTTCTAGCCACCTGAGAGAGGGGGGATTTTTTCCCATGTTTATTGGTTAAACAGCTTTCATTTATGCTCACGCATAGTATAAACGAAGGCTACGGCTGCGAAATGGAAAATAGTCCCAGAGTTCAGGGGTTATTACCATGCAAAAGAAATCAAACAAAACTTTTTAGCCAAGAAACACAGAAAATTGCCTCTCTCTCATGTGGCCAGAAAGTGGGTGCTCATTCTAAGTTAAATTTACATTGAAAAGTGATCATCCATTTTCCGAAAAAGTAATTTCATGAAAACTTTCTTTTTGCTACGGAAACGGTTTGCAGATTCGTTTTTAGCACACCGAAATCTACAATAAAATATTTCGTTATATATGAACGTGAAACGGGCTTTAAAGTAAAATAATACCAGATTTTTTGGAACAGATTTGCCGTTTAGTTGTACAAATATCCTCAAACCAGGTAATCACTAAAAGGGACTTTTAAAAGTCGTCACCTGTATCGAGCAAAAGTTTAAAACCACCGATTATATGCCAGCCTACATAATGGTAACATATATTGAGTGAGTTCCTAACAGTATTTTGTATAGTTTTTTTAGTTTAAACTCATTTTCCCAAAATTTCCCCAAACTTAACGTGTTCGATACAGTCTGCCGCCATTTGTATTTTTCAGATATACCGATAAACATTGAATGTTTTTGAACCGATTATACATTACATAAAAACTCTAAAATCTTATCCAGTTAGGTAGAACATTTACTTTTCTTGCCTTTGATAACATTTATTCATATATATTTATTTTTTGACAACTTCTTTGTATCTGTGTTTAGTAATACAAACCCTTTTCATTTAATGTAACGTTTAGTCGGCTCGAAAAACACTTTATCGGGGTATTTGAAAGCTACAAATGGTGATGGACACTGTTGATTACTTTAAGTTAGAGAAAGTGAGTTAAAACTAAAAAAACTATACAAAATACTGTCAGAAACCCACCGATTATGCCAGCCTATGTCATGGTAACATATTCAGTGAGTTTCAGACACTGTTTTGTATAGTTTTTAGTTTTCAACTTACTTTCCCAAACTTAACGTATTCAGAGTCCACGACCATTTCTGTTTTTTGAGCAGATTAAACATTTAACATTACATAAAAACACTAAACAATTATCCAATTAGGTAGAAACGTAACTTACCTTACCTTTGCTTTCATTTATTTGTTTTTGGACAACTTTTTCGAATCTGTGTATAGTAACACCCCTCCCCCCACCATCAACCAAATATTAATTACTAACTCACATTTTTGTAAAACAACAACAAAATAAAAACATTTAGCGTTTCAACATTTTTGCTACGTTTGGCTTCATCCAAACCATGAATGATTGACAGAAACTCCCGAGGATCCAGATCAAATTCTGCAAAATACCATTTTTTTTTCATTTTTGCCTTTTTCACTTTTTGCAGTGGATTGCTGTACTAATATAAGAAACATGCATTTTCTCTTTTTATTAAATTTTTCCATTACACCAAATTGAGCCACTGCAACGCGTGGCAGGGTACAGCTAGTATTTTTATAATACTAAAAACTAAATCAAACCATTTAAAAAACAAAACAAAACAGTATTACTTATTATTGTAAAATATATTTAAAAATCAGATAAACGTGTACAAAAGTTTTATTTTCGTTCATGCTAATTTGTTTATTTATCGCTTATTCAACTAAAACAGGAAGTCCATTTTTAGGTCAACTTGAAGTTTTTTTTTTTTTTTTTAATTACATTTTCACCCCAAACAAGGCACATTGCCACTTTGGTGTAGGGGGCTACTATCAGGGGCAGCAACTACTAGGGCACAATGTAGGGATTTGGGCAGCAAGATGTCGGTTCACGTTACACTTGAACTTCTGCATGCCAGTTGGGGAAGCAGGGACCTGGAATGGAATTCCAGAGTCTAGCAGTTCTGGGGAAGAAACTACTGGAGTAGAAAGTAGAGTAGAAAGATCTTTTACATCTAGGGATCTCTACTGCATGGAGGTGGGATTTAGCTGCCTGTCGGGTTTGTCGAGGGTGTCTACGTCATGGGGGCACAAGTGTCTGCAGTTTGTCAGAGCATTCACCATTAAAATACTTGCAGAACAAGCAGAGGGATGCAACATTTCGTCGATGGGACAGAGGCTGAAGCTTAGATGCCAGTTAAGGGCCTATCAGATTGGCGACTCTTTTGAACCTTGTCTCGGTTGGTTGGTTGGTTGTTTTTGTTTTATGGCATATCAACCCTTTTCGGGTTATTTAATGCCGAATCCAAAGATTTTGAAGAAAAATTTTTTAATAGAATATATTTGTTGCTTTCAGTTTTTTTTTTTTTATTTAAGAAAATAAAAAATTATCAGAAGTTTAATTTGAAGATTGGCACGCGCCATCTTGTTTGAGAGAGAACGCCACTAACGACCCCTGGCGGAAATATGGGTCAACAAGGGCAGTACATGCAGACCATCGAATATTTTATCAATCAAGTACTTTTTTCTTTTTTGAAGAAAATTAAATTTTACGATTTCTAGAGATAATAAATAAATTGACTTCTTTTAATAAAGAGAATGTGGAAAACATTACTTTTTTTTTTTCTTTGTTCGTCTGAAAACAGACTTTAATAAACGAAGTACTTTTTTTTTTAAGAAAAAACAAATTTTACTATTTTTAAGGATAATAAATAAATTGACTTCTTTTAATAAAGAGAATGTGTCTTTGGGTTTGTATTACTGTACACAGATTCGAAAAAGTTGTCAAAAAACGAATAAATGTCATCAAAGGCAAGATAAGTTACTTTTCTACATAACTGGATAATTATTTTAGTGTTTTTACTCGATGTAACATGTTTATTCAGTTCGAAACACATACGGTATTTACCGATGTATTGGAAAATTTTAAATGGCGCTGGCTTCTCTGTTGAACACGGTATGTTTGGGAAAATGAGTTAAAAATAAAAAAATACAAAATACTGTTAAAAACCCACCGAATATATGTCAGCCTATGTCACGGTAACATATTGAGCGACTAACAGTATTTTGTGTAGTTTTTATTTTTATTTATAACCCCTTTTCCCAAACTTACCGTGTGAAAGAGAGAGTCGGGCGCTATTTTAAATTTTCTTATACATCGGTAAACACTATGTTTTTTAAGCTGAATAAACATGTTACATTAAATAAAAACACTAGTAAATTATCCAGTTAGGTAGAAAAGTAACTTATCTTGCCTTTGATAATATTCATTTGTTATATATTTGTTTTTTTTGACAACTTTTTCGAATCTATGTGTACAGTTATACAAACCCAAAGACACATTCGTAAGCAGTGGTGGTGGGCACTGGTGGGGGATGGAGTTAATATGCGCTAGCGCCGCTTGAGTACCAACTAAAGAGTTACCTTTTAAAAAGTTGATTCTTAGGGAGATCCGGGTTTGTTTTGAACGAATATCACATTTAAAATTACAACCGTCAAGTATTATATATATATATATATATATATATATATATATATATATATATATAAAACAAAAAAATGCACGTGCGCACGAAAACAAACATGGCCACCAGTGAAAACAATGAGAATACATTGGATATTAAAGGCCTTAATATAACAAAATTACGGTAAATGTGACTATCGGAATACTCTGGCCATAGCAGTATCAGAATTTTTTGTGAAAATAGCGAATAATTCCACCCCATCTTTCCAAGCTTATAACTCCTCGAAAAATGCAATTCAAGCCCTAATTTTTTTTTTCAATTAAAGGAGCAAGGACCAAGATTTCATTAAAAAAAAAAAAAAAAAAAAAAAAAAACGTGTTTTTTTTTTTAAAAAGGTTTTAAACTTCGGACTTTACAGGTAAAATTCGACGAGAACACGATGTCCGTTTTTTTTTAAATTTGAATATATTATGTATTGACCTTTTCTCTTCAATTTGTGAGTAAATAATTTAAATAATAAAATTTGTGAGTAAATAATTTAAAAAAAAAAAAAAATCCTCCGCGTCTATCAAACTTAAAGACCGAACCGGAAACGAAATGAAACTTTTTTTTTTATACATAGGCATCACCACTTATCAAGGCCAAGTGACCACTCGAGGATAAGGGTTAAAGAGTGTACAGTAGAAATTGGACAATATAGTAATCGTTAGTAATGGAAATTCGGTAAATTTGTTAATAAGCGGGATGGCTCATCAAGAACTTGTTTACGTTAGACTTGAAGACAACTATATTGTAGTCAGCTGGAAAGCAGGAAAACAGAAGACAATTTCACAAACGTGCAGTTCTAAGAAAGAAACTTTGTTCATGGAATCTGCGTTTAGGTTCAGGCACAGATAAAGAGTGCAGTTATTCATTTTTTTTTTATTTTTTTAGTTCAGGTACGCATTTGCCAAAAAAGAAGTATTCCCCTTGTTATTACCCCTGTTGATTTATTTGGATCGAAAATCAAATGTTTAAAAAAGGTAACGAAATATTATTTTACTAAGAATTAATTACAGAAAAACATCTTTCCTGACAAATGCATACCTGGACTAAAATTTTAAAAAAATAAATAAAAAAATAAGCGCACCGCAGCCAGCACAGCAATCAGCATGGTCCATAGCTAGCATTTATTCCAACATATAAATATTACGTTTATTTCTTCATTTCGTTTTTAAGTTTCCGGTTTGGTCTTTAAGTTTGGACGAGACGATTTTTTTTTAGCGGTGATTTTTGGGCAGAGTATTCCGATAGTCATATTTACTCCAAAATACTTGGCGACAATTTTAAATGTGATTATTCGTTTAAAACAGACCCAAAAATAACCATACAAATCAACTTTTGAAAGGCGAGTGTTTTGTTGGTACATATCGGCCATGAAAATCGCTCCAGACATGAAACCACTTTAAGGAGTACTTCAAAGTCAAAAAAACAAACAAACAAAAAAAAAAACTAGTCAACAATAGGTGTTAGAATATATTCTGAAGTTCAAGCTTAAGTTTTTAATTTAGACGATTCAATACGAATATAAAAAAATTAAAAAAATGATTCGAATTATTTGGCTTGCAGTAATCAAGTAAAAATTTTATGGTATTTATGCATATGTTTCCATGCTGAAATAACATTTTGAAAGCCATTCTTAACCTAGAGAACGGAGGATGTTTTGTAACTATTTTGTACTTCCACCTAACAATTTAATAAAGATATCGTGAATCTTGAAAATACTATTTAAAAATAGCACGGTAACATAAGTGCATAAGCACTGATTTTATTTTTACTCGATATTTGCTTATTTACAATTGCACTTAAAAAAAGAAAATACAGATGTACGTACCCGTCACAGAACGAGAATGCCATGTTCCAAAAAATTAATCAAGTATTTTTTATTTACAAAATCAAATTTTATGATTTATAGTGATTAATAATTTTGGCACTTCTTCATATCAGTGACATTAGCAACAGAGACGAAAGAGAACTGACGTCTAGCGGCCATTATGTGAACCTCAAATATAAACAAGTGTTTAACGCAAAAATATAAAATAAATAACACAAAAATATGAAAAATCAAAACATTTATTGTATAAAAAAATGTATCAAAATATAATTTTAATGTATTAATATAATTTCTTTTCAATGAGTGAACTGAAAATAAAATGAATATAACATGAAACATTTAGATTGTATTTAGAATTGTTTTTTATGGTAAGATTGTATAAAAATGTAGCAAAATGTAATTAAAAAAAACATTTAGAGATCCTATTTACAATGTCTCCCCACGGGACAAAGTTAGACACCAGGGTCGTTTTTTAATGTGGAGAAAAGGAACAAAAATAAAAATTGTCTCAGTCATGAAGGATTCCTCCTCCACTGACAGAGAACAAGAAATTGAAGTGCAGCATCTGAGGAACAGATACTACACTTTGATCTTGACCCAAAAGGCCAAGGGATTTAGAGATTTAAGAATATTTTCTTTTTGTACAGAAAGATTGTATAAAAATGTGGCAAAATATAATTTTAGTTTGCACGCACTTTTAAAAAAGGAAGAGTTATCGACCCCTGTTCTTTGGCTGACAAATGACATGTTGGCGGTTCTGTTCTTGAAACTAAAATACACACATTCGCCTCATGTCACTGACATGCAGAAGTGCCATAATTTTTTTCAGTCATTTATAAATAAAAGGAGACAACTCAATTCGAACTATCGCGATCAAATTGATATAATTCAGTATCAAAATCGCCGAAAATCGTTTAAAATGATGACTACTTGTTGAATGTACGTGATTTTTGAATATAGCTTCTTCGTTCCGTGACGAGTATGTATACTAAAAAAAAAAAAAATTCTGTATTTTTTATTTTTATTTAAATGTAATTCTAAATAAGCACCCCATATTTAATTTCTATTTCAAAATTTATTCCAGCAAATTTCATAATTATAAAAATAATTATAAAAATCTCCCCTGAAAAAATTTTTTACGTTAATTTTTTTTTTTTTAAATTATGGCAGTTTAATGCAGAAGAGGTTGTCTACTGATAGTGGTCCTGGTCCAGTGTCCACGGCCACGAATTCGGAATAGGGGCGGGTGAACGAAAATAATTCAATATCGTCACATTTTTAAACTTAAATCCACCAGAAATGAGTAGATAAATGAAAATTAATTGCTTTTGATTAATTTTCCAACTGTATTTCCTTTCAAATATTCTGAAGAGTAACGTTTACCATGTTTCTTGATAAATAACGTTAGAAACCCACTCTTTAAAGATGAGAGGGCGAGGGCGGGGAGAGGGCGTCTTTTAAACGTATTCTGTACTCTTTCACTCAGGTTTCATTTTGTGTGGTCACCTTTCGTCGGTTGTTGTAACTAGTTCACGGATTTTTACCAAACAACATTGGCAGGCATAGGGGGTCGATTTATATAAGCACCGTAAAAATTCCTCTCACATTTTTACTGTCAAATTGGCTGCCGAATCACAACGTTCTGCTGTATGTCCGTATATAAAGCAAAGTAAGTACATAAACAATATTTAAAAACAAATATGTAAGCCTTCACGCACATTAAACGATTTAAGTATCAAGTTAACGTTTTAATAATATTCAACTCATTATTTAACCGGCATTTTTTTTTTCATTCATTCAAATTAGATAAGAAAGAAAGGAAGAGGTTAACGCCACTTGAACCAGACAAACATCAACAGAAAATAGAATTATGTTTGTTATTTATACATATATAAATACCTCCATGGCTTGTCCAAGCTCCAGGTCAAAAGTTACAACACACGCACAATGAAGCCAATTGGAAAATCGGTCCCATGGCAAGATTGTCGGAGACTTAGGTCCAGAATCGGAGAT
>NC_136509.1:82802933-82837933 GCF_053919585.1 Euprymna scolopes
AAGGGATCTACACAAAAACCGTCTGTTTCATTCCCGATTGAAGTCATAGACTAAATGAATGAAACCCAAACGTTTGTGAAGCTTACTTGCCATGAATACATTTATTGTATATCATACTAGTAAGCTATTTGTGTACTGAATCAAAATAAATACTGAAACATATATATAATTCTTTAGAATTGGTAAACACGGTAAAATGTTAAAACACAATTTATCTTGCTTTTGGTAACAGTTGTTATAATTGATTTTGGCCACATTTTCACCAAGATTTAAAAAAAAAAGGGTACTCGGAGAGTGATCCGTGCTGAAATAATGTTATTTTAAAAGCCATTCTTAACATGGGGAGGGGAGGGTGTTTTGTACCTATTCTGTACTTTAACCTTACAATTGAATTTAAAAAAAAAAAACAACAAAACTTTAATTAAACTTGGAAATACGATTTAAAAAATAGCGTGGATTGGATGGATCACTCTCTGCATTAGTACCAAAAAAGATAGTTTCATATTTTGCGATCGTTAATTAATAAATACTGAACATTTCATTAATATTAGTTGATTTCTAGAATTTTGGCGAATTTTTTTAAGTGAAGGAAGGGGCTAAAATGTTCATACTTTTTGGGGATCGGCCTTTAGTTTTGCACGCATCTAGAGGTATTCATAAAATTAAAAATGCTGACTTATCAGAATCATTCATTTTTCAAATCGGAATATTTGTGCTATGCAAAATAAACTCCTTCAATATACATGCCAAACATAATTTCACGTGCGAAAAAACCCCAAACAAATAAACGCTGTCTCGAAACAGCTGTAAAAAAACCATTTCAATACTCTTTGTTAGGAAATTGGGTACGTCTGATTTTATCAACCCGCAATTTCCACGATGTTTTTCGGGTGTGTATTCCGCTCGAAAAACAAATGTCAACTGTACGCGACCACAAAAAAAAAAAAAAAAAAAAAAATGGCCGCAATGTATTTGTTACGCGGCTATTTTTTTTTTCCTTCTGGTCGCGTACCAGTTGGCATTGCTTGTTTTTTTTCGAAGTGAATAAGCATTATACATAAAGTAAAAATACAAAAGAAACCTACCCAGTTACGTAGAAAAATAACTTATCTTGCCTTTGGTTTGATTTTTTTTCGTGCTAGTGCACTTATTGATCTGCGCTATTTTTTTAAATAGTATTTGCAAGTTTAATTAAAGTTTTATGAGGTTTGTATTACTGTACAGTACACATAAATTCGAAAAAGTTGTCAAAAAAACAAAACAAATATATAACAAATAAATGTTATCAAAGGCAAGATAAGTTACTTTTCTACCTAACTGGATATATTTTTCGTGTTTTTATTCAATGTAACATGTTTATTCAGCTCGAAAACCAGTGTTTACCGATGTATTGGAAAATTCAAAATGGCGCCCGACACTCTCTTTAACACAGTAAGTTCAGGAAAAGAGACAAAATACTGTTAGAAATTCGCTCGTTATATGTTTACAGTGACATAAGTTGACATATTCGGTGTTTTTTAATAGTATTGTGTCTAGTCTATTATTTATAACACCTTTTCCCAAACTTACCATGTTAAAGAGAGTGTTGGGCGCCATTTTGAATTTTCCAATACATCGGTAAACACTGCATGTTTTTCGAGCTGAATAAACATGTTACATTGAATAAAAACACGAAAAATATATCCAGTTTAGTAGAAAAGTAACTTGTCTTCCCTTTGATAACATTTATTTGTTATATATTTGTTTTTTGACAACTTTTTCGAATCTATGTGTACAGTAATACAAACCCCAATGTAACTATAAGTTAATGACAGTTATACCATTAAAAAGAACCTTTTAAATAAACTAGTAATATTTTTTAACATTTTTATTTACAGAACATGCGAGACCAAAATCATGTTTACATTATCGACGCCTTAAAAAATAATGTTCCTATGTAGTGATTATTTCGAAACCGTAAACACACCCGTGTTAAAAAAAAAAAAAAAAAAAAATCTAGCAAAAATGAACTAATGGTCAAATTTTCATGAAATTTTTCGATACGTATTCATTTTTAAATGAACTTATATTTTGAAAGCAGTTTTCGTTAAATATGTGAGGCGGAATTTTTTATGTGTTTACCCCTCGCCCCCCCCCCTCGCCATATTTAATGTTACGAAAACTAAACAAAATAGATTTAGATCCATAAAAATTGCAACATTTTATAACATGATTCAATTAAAGCAACTAGCGGTTTCCGTGAAAAGTATGCACAATTATACAATAAACACAAAATGATGACGTGTCTAATATTGCGTAAAATGTTGGTGATTTTACACAAAATTTTTTAAATCTTTATTGATCATTGATTAGTTAAAACGATTGCGTTCAATTAATAAGTTAATGACCGAACGGCACTGTAATAATTAGATTTAAATCTCTAAAATTCTATTAAATCATTTTCAATCTAGTCCTTTAATATTTAAATTGAGTTACGTTTGAATTTTTGGTGCAAGTCCAGAGTTCAACCCAATTAACAAAATACAGAAAAATCTTTATGAAGTCACATCTGGGCAGGAGCTGTTAGGAAGACCTTGTCCTGCCTTGACAGAGTTCAGAATAGAATTCGTAGCTTGGTGAGGGATGCCCTTTTCTTTTTTCTGCAACCTCTTTCTCACAGAAGAGACGTTGCGAGCCTGTCTCTGTTTTATCGTTATTTTCAATGCTAGTGCTCGTCCGAGCTCCAATCTATGGTCCCCACCCCCGTCAAACATTCACGAGAAATACTCGTTTGGTTGTAAATACTATCAATAATTTCCCCCACTCTTTATCTGTGCCTAAACCTAAACGTAGCTTCCATGAACAAAGCTTCTTTCTAACTGCACAATTGTGTAACTCTCTTCCGTTTACCTGCTTTCCAGCTGACTACAATATGGCCGTATTCAAGTCCAATGTAAACAAGTTCTTGATGAGCCGTTCCCCTTAAGTAAACCAATTTACCAAATTTACACTTCTAACGATTGCTATGATATTGTCCTTTTAACCACTGTATACTCCTTAACCCTTATCCTCGAGTGGCATCTGGGCCTTAATAAGTGATTCCTTTGAAAAAAAAAATGTACCTACTCGTCACGAAACGAAAATGTCATATTCCAAAAATCATCTAAATTGATCAAATATATATATATTTGTAACTATAAAAATATAATTTTATGAAGAAGCGACAAAGGTATATCTGCATCCGTCATATTTAGTAAAGAGAAACAACTCAATTTGAACTATCGAGGTTAAATATGCTACGTCGTAGCATTGCTACGATTTACTATTAAAATCGCTGAAATTTGTAGAAAAAAATGTTCATATATATATATATATAAACTATTTGATCATTTTACGTGATTTTTTTTAATGACATTTCGTCACAGGTCCGTACATCATAAAGATTTTTCAATGCTTGTTAAAATAGTTAACAGATCGATTTTTTTTAATATGTGGTTTTAAGCAAAAGCAACAGTACATTTGTCTTTTCGAATATAATAATATACCCTCAAATTACCCAAATCCATCGAGTACAACTAACTGCTATTGGGTTTTTAGTAAAAAAACAAGTCTCTATCACTATGGTCAAAAACAAAACAATACGTCGGCCATTAAAGTGGCAAAAATGGAGATAGGTATGCCCCTGTATTCGCAATCTTCAATGTGTTCACATCTGGGGGGGGGTGAATGCAATTTCCCCCTATTTTCCGTAAAAAAATTACTTTTAATTATAAATAACTTCCTACTCTATGGATTTTCGTGATTTTTGGATATAGTACTATTTTCGACATGACAATTCACTAAGTACTGTTGTTTTTGCTTGAAAACCAACCACATAATTAAAAATATCGATCTGTCGACTATCTTGACAAGCAGAAGCACTGATTTTTCTGTATTTTTTATTTTATTTTATTTTTTTTAGTTAAATTGACTCTGGATTTGGACTGGATTTTTAAAATACGTTCTTTTCATAGTTATTTGATGCATCTTTCCTTTCTGTATTTAAAGTAGAATAGAAAGGTTTGGGGATTTCTTTTATTTTTCCATTGACAAAATCGCAAATGTTGTTATATTATTGGTTGTGTACGTTTTCCAAAGATTGTCATCCATATATGAATATCCGATTTGTAGTTTTAAAATTAGGTTGCAATTTAAAATCTAACAAACATTCATACATATTTACGTTGTTGTACCGTGCTGAAATAATAACCTCATTATTTCGAAAGCCATTCTTAATATGGGGGTGTTTTATTGTAACTCTTTCGTACTTTAACCTAATCTATATATCTATAAAAGTGAACGTGTCTGTATCTGTCTGTGTACTGTATCTGTGTGTGTACATTTCCCTATGCAATAACTCTCAATTTTAAGTCTACAGATTCGAAATTTGATTTACTGGGTACTGAAATTTGGAAAAATCAATGTGATCGGTTTTGGCGATTAAGGGGTCAAAGTTCAACGATTTGACCTTTGGGAACTCTACCAAACGACAATTTTGGATCTAAACACTTGAAATTTTAGATATAGCTTCTTTGGACATGGATCTAACTTAATAACTTGATTTGAGCCTAAAACAATAAATGTTAAGGGGTCATAATAGGGGTCAAAGTTAAAAAAAAAATTGACCCTTTTTTTTTTTTTTTTTTGCTCAACATACACCTCCAAATACCCGGGCAACGCCGGGCACCCATTCTAGTATTTTAATAAAGAAAAAGATTTTGTAAAAGTTGAATTTAACTTGAAAATACTATTAAAAATAGCGCGGTTGGTAATTTGATTTTTTTTTTTTAAGAGAACTTAGTATTTTTATCTAACTAATTTTAGTATCTAAAAAAAAAGAACCTTGATTGAGAGGGAGAGAATTAAAAAAAACACAAACCATTAACCCTCAACACTAACCCATACTCTAACAGCAAAACAACAGATCCTAATAAAAAAGATGTTTATGCAAGATAAATAAACAGGTTTTTTGTTTAAAAAAAAAAATAGGGTGGGTATTAAAGTTAAGATTATTTGCTCTTTTTGAGTTTTGGTTTCTTACACACAGCAGATGGGACGCCGGTGTTAACTCAGATATGGTTCCTTTTTAATAAGTACTAATCATTAGTACAAGATTTTTACCATAACCGTAATTTTTTTTTTATTATTATAATTATTTCTTTTATAGTTGAAATTTTTTTTTTTTTTTTTTAATCTAATCCTCGAACGAATTCGCCTGTTTGGTAGAAATATTTTATTTTTGGTAAAATGTTATAAAAATAATATACTTTGAAGATTATTAAAATAATAGTAATAAAAAAAAAAAAATCCAGATAATCAACGAATGCTCCCCCTCCCAATCAAATTTTTGATGTTGTTGCTGTACTGCTGTACAAAGAAAGGCGACAGATCAAATAAGGGAGATAAATCGTGATACAAGGGAGATTTTTTTTTTTTTTTTTTGTATTGAATTCTTAGGTGAAAGTACAGAATACAAAACGCCCTTCCATGTTAAGAATAGCTTTCTAAATGTTATTTAAGCGCGGTACAATAAATACACAAGTCAAGTACCAATTTAGTTAAACTAAACAGCAAAAACAGTACTTCAATAAAATTAATTAAAATTTGAATAATTCCTAGTTCTGTTTTCGTAAATTTACATAAAAAATATAAATAAAAAAAAAATAAATTAAATAATGAAACGGTAAATAATAATTGAAAGTAATCTCTAATAGGCTTGATAATAAAAAATAAACACTAGTTATGTCCCCTGTTTCTGCAATCTTGTTTAAAAAAAAAAAATCGACCTGTAGCCTTTATTTGTACAAGCACCAATTATTTATTTATTTATTTTTTTAACAAATGTTTAATAAAGAAAATATTCCCAGAATATTTCATCTTTTTTTCACTTCCTGGAAAAAGATCGTTTCATTTGAGTATTTTGTGTTTGTGGAAAAAAAAAAGTTGCAAAGTAAAAATATTTTTTGTAAACTTTTTTTTGTTAAAATACTTAAAATATATTTTATAAAAAGAAAATTTTGGAGAAGAAAAATTAGTAAAAGTGCGCTGGTTGACCGCCTTTAAGAGGTTGTGTATTTGTTGTCGACGTATTCTGTTTTGGGGTTAATTATTTAGAAACCTATTATTTAACATGGGGATGGTGTTATGTAACTATTCTGTACTTAACAATTTAATCCTAAATTCTTAAAGGCAAGTCTTCCGGTGGTCAACCAGCGCACTTTCGCCAATTATTTATTAAAAATAATTTATTAATAAAATACATGGTACTCCTGCCAGAATACAGGCCATGCTGTTTTTGGATAGGGTTTTCAACTTAAATTTAAGTTTTATAGTATCTTTATGAAATTGTTAGATGAAAGCATAGAATAGTTCAAGTTCCCCGCCTATGTTAAGAAGAATGAGTCCGTAAATAATGTTATTTCATTATGGTTCATAAACTGCAACCAAATATATTCTTACATATTTTATGAAAAATAAAACCATTAAAAAAAAATAAATAAATAATAAACGAACAATTCGTTCGAGTATTTGCTTTCCTTAAAAAAAAAAAAAAAAAAAAAAGACTTGTATTTTTAATTTTAAGAAAACACGGGAAACATAATCATTGCCCAGAAGTAACCATATCTGGATTATCACTGACGATCCGTCTGTGAAATAGAAACCGGAAATCAATGAGGTATTTACTTCCGTCTCACAACATGAAAATGCTGCACTGCACAAGGTTAGGAAAGTAGGGAAGAACAAGCCAGCTCCCCTAAAGGAGGAGCCCTCTAGACTAACAAAAATTGCCTGGGCAGCCCTGTCGGTATTCCTCGTTGACACCTCAGGCAGTAAGAAATAAACTTACTATCCTTGAAGATGGGAAACAAGGCCTAGGAGGGTGGACCTCCTAGGACTACACAGGACATTGCAGCCTTTACCTCTGTCAACAGGGAAAAAGTCATTGAAAATAAAAATATGGCCTATACTCTGACTTTGGAAAGCTTCACGGGCTAAGATTTTGACATTAACAACAAAAAAAAAGTTATTAAATTAAGGTTGATTCATATTTCACTTGTGTAAATTCTTTAACGCGAAATAAGTTTTAGTATTTATATTACTTGTATTAATCGCACTATTGTTCTCATCTTAAGTATTATGTGGGCAACATTTCCGTAGGTTGAACAATGCACAAATAACACTCAAGATGAGAGCAATAGTCCGATCAATACAAGTAATCTCAGCCCTCATCTAAAAAAAAAAAAATTCAGAATTTTTAAGTTTTGGCATTATTATCGTTTTTTTTTTTTTTTTTCTTTTTATTGTCTCTTTTTTAAAATATTTTTTTTTTTTTTTTTAGCTTAAACAAAACAAACAAAAAAGTTATAGTAAGTTAATTGTGTGAAACGCGGAAATGAAAATAATATTGGAAAATATCTAGTTGCAACTTTTATAAACAAGTGAAAAGGCTAAGCTGGGAAGAACGTGCATTGAAGTTCACAACCTTATAACTAAATAAATTTATAAAGGTGAGAAACGGATAACGCACGAGCGCACACACGCATACGCACGCTGATGAGTCACGGAGAGGGGGGCATTAGATTGGGGAAGGGGAGCATGTTATTTCTTGTCTTGGCTAGTCTTACCTCTGAGGGGAATACTTCATTGGTTGTATCTTTTTCTATATTAATATAAAACTGTCAGACATCATGTCTCCCTCTCTCTCTAATAAATAGATACATAATGAATTATTTATTTTTATGCATTTACTACTAGCAGGACCTGTGTCTCTGCATTGCCCTGCTCAAGAAACTAATATAAACTAATTTTCTTTTTACCTTTCGAACCCAAACAAGGCATATTGACACTTGAAACATAAGGGGCTGCTACTATTTGGGATCGTGTCTAACAGGAAACCATGGGGAGTTGATCAGCGAGATGTTCGTTCACATTACATTTAAACTTCAGCAGGTTAGTACAATCATAAGCAGGAAAGAGGGAGAGGATTCCAAAGTTTAGCAGTTCGAGGGTAGAATCCATGAGAGTAGAAGGCTGTGAGAATTTTATTCCCACATAGTTTAGAACTTTGGCAGAGGGCGAAATTTAAAATACAACAAATTAAAAAGTGCACTTACCTGTTGGTTTAGTTACAGGCTGTTTTCTTTTCTTGCAAAATATGTTGCGAATCTTGCAGCTCTATGTTAGTCTGGTAGTTGACTTCTTGAAGTGTTAGTTGAAAAAATCTTTTATGAAGATTAGTGATTGTCCTTTGCACAAACTTTTTTTTTTTTTTTTTTTAATTCAAAGATCAATTAATAATTCAGATGCATCCAATAAGGTTGTAATTAACCAAAAATCAATCTTTGCTGACTGAAAAGACAATATTATATCTATGTATAAGAAATACCTAACTTACAAATTTAAATTGTTTCAAAGATATCGTGACAATTTTGACGCCAAAAGCCCTTAAATTAATGAAGAAAAATAACGGGAGTCTGGCATCTTCAAAGTTTTTACCGGAACTTATTTTCAGTTGTAATAAGGCCGCAACTTGCACAAGCTAATATTTGTATTCAACCAATAAGAATGTGTTTTAAAACAATGTATTGAACTAATCAACCAATGAGGAGACACGATTCAATTTGTGTAATTTCTCACATCGTATATAGTTACCTCACCTCAAGTGAAGTGGTGGAATTTTGCTGCTTGTCGAGTTAGTTGAGGGTATGTCAAGGCCATGGAGAATTGTTGGAAGCCTAAGGGTTGTGCGTCGAGGGGGCACAAGTACTATGAGTTTATCAGAGCACATTCCATTAAAGTATTTGTAAAAAAAAAAAAGTGCAGGGATGTGACCTTGTGGTGATAGGACAGTGGTTGAAGCTTGGCCGATAGTGTGTTGACACTTTTTATTATTTATTTATTTTAACCCAGTTGTTGCAGCAATACTCCATGCTTTATTCTTTGCACAAGTGATTTGACAAATCACTTGGATGCTCTCTGGTGTGAGCAATTTTCTAACACGATAGAGAGAGCTATCTTCTTTGCGGCAGCCTTGGCAATATCTTCAATGTATCCGTACCAATTGATGTTG
Source organism: Euprymna scolopes (assembly GCF_053919585.1). NCBI lineage: Eukaryota > Metazoa > Mollusca > Cephalopoda > Sepiida > Sepiolidae > Euprymna > Euprymna scolopes. The sequence continues at coordinate 82,812,022 of NC_136509.1, forward strand.
CCTGTGAATGTCAGGCTGTTGAGTTTGAAAGCTGTTTTAAAGAGAGAATCAAAAGATGTAAATATGACTATATTTTTAATTTTTTTTTCTCTGAACGTGAGTAAATGAAACTAGTAAAAAATAAATATTTTTACTGGTTGTGAGCAAAATTAATAATTCTTACTGTTTCTATATTTTGAATCTATTGGTAAACCAGAGTCGATTGTTTTTGCCAGTAGTAGTTTTACGAAAGTGCACCTGTCACAATTTGTTTATCTAAAATTATTTTTTCTATTTTATTCACTGCTAGCAGTTCAGCCCAGCTTTGCTCAGGCCGTATGTTCTGTTCATAACTTTATGTGCATATATATATATATATATATATATATATATATTAAAAAGTTTGACTCCTGCCCAGGTAACCTACATCTAAAATTTCAAGTGTTTAGACCCAAAATTGGTGGAGGAGTTTGGTAGAGTTTGCAACGGTCAACTCTTTCAACTTTGACCTATTGGCAGCCAAAAACTGATTAAAAAGCTTGCTGCATCTCTGAATACCCTTATGTAAAATTTAAACTGTTTAGACCCAAAATTGGCTGAATTGTTTGCTAGAGACCACAAAAGTCAAATCTTTTGAACCATGACCTATTGGCAGCCAAATTTTCAGCCAAAAACCGATTAAAAAGCCATGTCTGAATATTTTGTGTAAAATTTCAAATATTTAGATAAAAAATTGACTGGGTAATTTGGTAGAAACCGCAGAGGTCAATTTTTTTTAAAACTTTGACCCCTTAACATTTATTCTTTTGGGCTCAAAACAAATTAAAATTTGATCCATGTCCAAGTAACCTACATCTAAAATTTCAAGTGTTTACCACCAAAATTGGTGGAGGAGTTTGGTAGAGTTTTCAAAGGTCAAATCGTTGAACTTTGACCCCTTGACAGCCAAATTTTCTGGCCAAAAACTGATTAAAAAATTTTCCCAAATCTCAATATCCCTTATATTAAATCTCGAGTCTGTAGACTGAAAATTGACAGTAGTTTGGTAGGGAAATACACACACACACACACACACACACACACACACACAATTTCACTTTTATAGATATATAGATTGAATTTTATTGTCTCTATTTGCTTATTCACAAAGGGAGATATATTAGACATCATTCCAGTAATCATAGCAGAAACCAAACTCAATAGCTGCTTAAGATCAGGGATTGATGACCAATGCATTCAAGAAATGACAGGTCTCAGTAATGATAACAAATGCAGATTCTGCCACACAGAATTGAAAAGTGTGAGCCATCTGGTATCAAGTTGCAAGATTCTTTAAGGGGATGGCTACTACACAGCGGAACATGATGGAGCATGTACGTACTTCCACTGGACCATCTGTAAAAAATTAAACATCCAGTGTAGCAGCAAGTCCTGGGAACATCAACCTGAAAGAACAGTTGGAAATGACTTGTATACCATACATTACGACCATGTAATCCCTACAGCCACCTACCTTGAAAATGCTGCTGTCAAACCTTACATAGTTATATGGAATAAGTCGGAGAGAGTTGCAATCTTGGTTGAAGGGAGTGTCCCTAATGGAAGTCTGAACAGAGCTGAAAGAGAGAAACAGACCAAATATCAAGGTCTCATGTATGATATGAAAAGAAACTAGAAACTTAGGGATATATCAATCATACCAGTTATTATAGGTGCTACAGGGCTTATGAAGAAGAACCTGAAGTCCTACTTAACTAATATTCCTGGTGAACCAAGTGCAAAAGAGATTCAGACAATTGCACTTAAGGGAACAACCAGCATACTAAAAAGAGCTCTCGGCTTGTTTCAATAAAAAGCAGGGCAATGTTGGCAACTGATTTGGCTGCCCCATACCCAGCGTTACAATCTTCAAAGGAAGAAAACTAAAATGAGAACGAATTTAAAAAAAATATCTGGCAAATAAACCCAGTGCACCAAGTGTAAGAGGGATACAATCAATTGCATTTAAAAGGACCTAGAATTTTAAAAAGATCTCTCAGTTGGAATGTATGAGATAGTGGGTGAATGTCTGGCATTTGTTAGGATGTTCCATCCCCAGCTAGAACAAAATAAGATAATTGCAAAAATAAAAAAGACAGAAGGTCAGTTCTTAATGTAAAGGAGAATCCAATTCTTTGTCAAAATGTCCCCTCTGCACTCTCACGAATTGGAACGTCTCGTGTGACACACAATAAACTGATAACATTTACAAAAGGAGGAGATAATGCCCGAAGGCATGGCCTCCTGAGGTTTAACAAATGCTACGTGTTGATCTAATGACTGTAGTGATTTTACTGCTTTTTATTATATAATATATATATATATATATATATATATATATATGTATATAGAGAGAGAGAGAGAGAGAAAGAGAATTCCAATATTTTTCTTGATTCTGATGCAATTACTGATTCTGGTTCTTTTATAATAACTAAATATAGGGTTGTTTTCTTTGGGAGTGGGGAGTCAGATTACCAAAAAAATCCCACGTAATATTAACATTGCACAAACGTAAAAATCCGCTAGTCGTTTAAAATCGATAAATATTTATCATTTCATTATTAATATAAGTCATGGAAAATTAAGTTGTGAACAATAACAAACAAATAAAAGCAAAAAAAAAAACAAAAAACCCTTCAGTTTTTGGCACCAGAAAATAGATACAAAATTTTCAGATTTTGATACCGAGTCCGACACCTCATTTTTTTTTTTTTTCTGATTAATCGTCCCAACACTGATGTTCATTCATAGTTTGCGAAGATGACCATGATTATGCAATTGTTCTGTGAGTTCGAAGATGGCTTGTTAGATCAATTCGAGCTCTGAGGTATTTCCCGCCTGTTGAACACCTGTGGGATAATTCTGTATCGGAGTTGCTGACTGCTCTGTCTTTCTAATGTCACATTTTCTCTTGCGTTCTTCATTGCGTGCGGATTCAGCAATTGTAGCCCCTTTGTGTGTTGCAGCACGCTAAGAACATCCGTCTTGGGTTAGTTTTTCCCAGGAGTTAGAATAGAAACCTAACTATTTGAGGGGGACCTTCAGATTGTCCTTGAACCGTTTCCGCTGTTCTCCAGTGGGTCTTTTCCTTTAGGACAGTTCACTGTAAAGGAGCTGTTTTGAGAGCCTTGAATTAGGCATGCGACATATATGACCTGCCCAACTAACCTGGCACAGCTGTAACATAGTGTGTATTGATGGAAGGTTTAACCGGGCTAAAACCTGTGTCTGGTAGTCCTAACACACACACGCACACACATATTAAAGAAAATTCAGTTCCTAAAAGTTAATTCTAAATAGGATTTTTTTTTTTTTTTTTATTTAATAGAAATTGTCTCAGACAAGGCATGAAGCCACTTGATGTGTAAGGATTAAAAAAAAACAAAAAACAAGTAAAGATAAAAATCTAGTCAAAAATATATATTAGATGGATAGATTCTGATCCAGAAAACTGCAATTCTTTCCCCTTTGTCAGAGACATCGCTCATGGAATATGAGGTCTTGAGGACAAAATGAAGGAAGAAAGAGTTCCAATGCTTCTGGAAATAAATGAAAGGCCCACTTTTTACTCTCCTTACAGAAGTTTTCAGTCTGTGTTCTTTACTTATGAAAGAAAAGGAATTCTGATCTATTCTAGCTGTTCTGATAATTTGTTTTTAGTAACATAAGATTCACCGTTCATTTTTGTTGTGTAAAACAGACAATTATTCAATGAAAAGAAAAAATAAAATAGTGTGTACATTTACTATGGACAAAGTGCCTGCAATAAGTTTCCAGACGTTTTTCGTATGCGCACTTTTATTGATAGTACACACATAAAACTTTGATCCCCTTCGAAGTAATCTTCTCCGGCTGCAATGCACTTGTTGTACTGTTCCAACTTCTGGAAGACCCCCATGGAAGTCCTCTTGTGTGAGCGTGTCAATAACTCTCGTCACAGCCTCTTTCATCTCAATTGTCTCATAATGACAGCCTCTAAGGTTTTCCTTGAGCTTGGGGAATAACCAAAGGTCACTGGGAGTAAAATATGGACTGGGAGGAAGAGAAACTATCTTGATGCCAATCTTGGTCAAATAGTCTGTGACAAGGATGGAGTTGTGGACTGGTGCATTGTCCTGGTGGAAATGCTACTGACTTGATTTGAAGAGTGCTGACCTCTTCCGATGGAATCTCTTCTTCCCTTAAAGCTTCAACATAGTATTCATTGTTGACTGTCTGTCCAGTGGGAACCCAGTGCATGTAAAGGGGATCATTATAAGTTTCTTAGTGGATTTGCTCTGTCTGGCCTTTTTGAGTCTGGGAAAGCCAGTATGCTTACACTAGGAATTCTGTCTCTTGGTCTCTGGGTCATAGCAGTAGATCCAGCTTTCATCGCAAGTCACCAGAGCAGTAAGAACGGCGGGATCTGAATTGATCAGTTTGACCCTGCTATCATGACAAGATCTTTCTTGTTGATCTTCTCTGAACACCCTTAGGACAAACTTTGTGCAAATTTTCCATATGTTCAGTTCCTCGTGAATAATTATGGGCACAGTTCCTACACTGGCATCAAACTGTGCACTTATTGTCTCTATAGACACTAGACTGTCCTTATCGATGAAATTCTTTATTTGGCCAATCAACTCTGGTGTTCTAACTTAAGTCCTCCCACACTTCATCATCCCTCACAGACTGACTGCCTTCCTTGAATCTCTTATGCGACTCAAAAACTGATGCTGGATTCATGCAAGATGATCCAAAAGCCGTCTGAAGCATTCCATCTGTTTGTGTGGCATTTCTCCAAGTTTAAAACAAAATTTTATTGCATATTGTTCTTCTAAAGTGTTCTTGCGTCCAGATTGCATTTTTGAAATTTACCAGCTGTGACAATCGGGCTTTAGTAGTGTGTTTTCTTATCTTTGCTGTAGCTGTTCATTTGAACTTAAAATAAAAATTTAGTCAGTCGTCTTATAAGATGTATAGCAATAACATACTGAATTTTCAAGCGTCTATGACAATTTAAAATGCCTGTACAAAAAAGTCTGGAAACTTATTGAAAGCACCTTATATTTCTTAATTACATAAAATAAACCTTTTAAACTTCTAGTTTATTAATTTCTTAACTTCCTTTTAAATATGTTCATAATGTCTTCCTTTCTAATATCTGGTACGCATTCACTTTAGTTGGGTTGAGCCAGCTTCCTCCAAAGAAGAAATTATCAAGAGAATTCTTAAGTGGTCCCAGTTGTATGCTTTCTTAATTTCCTGATTAAGAAAACGTTCTCTTTAGTGGTGTTACCTTCTTCACTGCCCCCCCCCCTTTCCCGCCTGCCTATTCCTCTCTCTGGACACGTACACGAACGATTCTTTTTTTATATAGATTCCTTGAAGAAAGAGTTAACATAGGGAAAGTAGCTTCTTGCTAACCTAATTACTTAGCTTTATTACCAAATCCATAAAAAGTATGCACTCCCCTCCCGTACGAGTTTATTTTTTTTTCTAAATTTTAGGTATTCATCCAGAGCAACGTCTATCAAGAATATATCAACTTTGTGGCTGTTTGTTTTGTAGTTTTTGACTTTTAGCTGAACATGCACATGCACACACACACCTGTCCTTTTATATAATACTAGTCCTCACACGAAAGAGCAGGACACAAAATGTTTTAAATAATAATAATAGAATAACAATAACAAAGACTTTCGCTGGCGAGGACTACTATTGACCGTAACCAGTTACACAATCCTTTTGGAATTTTCATTTTTATTTTTCTCGTTATATACTGAATATTTGTTAATGAAACCTATATGAAATATGTTCATTATTAAATTTTAAAGATTTTCTATTCTGGAAGAAGTTTAAAAAAATTTAATCTAAAAAAGTTATTTTAAAGTTTTTGTTGAAAAAAATTCAGATTTTCTCATTATTCAGACCTGTATTACAAAGAGGGGGGGTTGCAAAAAATTAGCTGTGTTGTGAGGAGAAATACATGCAAAACCTCATTCATTTTTTAAATCCAAATTAATAAATTAAATAAAATATAATCTTAAAAAGATAAGATACAAGTTAGAAAAGCATTTCATCCAAGGCATGAAAATTGTGAAACAAAATGTTGCACTTTAAAAACATCTTTCATTTAGCAAATAATGATATAGATATAAAATTTTCAATGATTTGTTTTTAAAAAGTGCAACAGAATGTACATTACATAATAAAATAAATCCAAGGTAATTTTTTGATGCAATTTAAATTAAATTTTTATACCTTACTTTGTTAAATTTATAAAAGTGCACTTTGAAGATAAATGAATTTCAAATTGAATCTTGTACCTTTATTTTTAAAGTCTATTGTAAAAACATTTTGTTTAACAAATGCCTTGGATGAAATGCTTTTCTAACTTGTATAACCAAGCCCTACTCTACAAAACAGAAGAAATGGCTTTTTTTTTTTTAATTTTTATTGATACCGTTTCAAGTTGTAACATGTTCAATTAGAACAATTCATTCCTTATATGTCAAGCCATATTGAGTTACAAAAAAAAAATGATACTAAAATCATTTAGTAAGCAGAAACTATTATTTGTATTATTCACAAGACAATTCTCTTTGTTGCTATTTTCACAACAATCTAGCTAATGTAACCTCCACTACTCCTATTGATAACATAAAAGATTGTTTGAAATTCCATGCCAATCACCTTTCACTGTTGAACTCATACTTATTGCCTATAAAGATCCATAAAAAATGAGATAAAACTCATCATCATCATGCAGTCCATCCGCCTTGACAATGACTAGTCGGGGCCTCAGTGCTTTATCCTTCGGTACAGAACTTTCCACCTTGGCTCCTAACTTGCTTGTGCAGTTTAGGTGTAGTATCTGAGACAAAACTTGTGCAGTTTAGGTGTAGTATCTGAGACAAAACTTGTGCAGTTTAGGTGTAGTATCTGAGACAAAACTTGTGCAGTTTAGGTGTAGTATCTGAGACAAAACTTGTGCAGTTTAGGTGTAGTATCTGAGACAAAACTTGTGCAGTTTAGGTGTAGTATCTGAGACAAAACTTGTGCAGTTTAGGTGTAGTATCTGAGACAAAACTTGTGCAGTTTAGGTGTAGTATCTGAGACAAAACTTGTGCAGTTTAGGTGTAGTATCTGAGACAAAACTTGTGCAGTTTAGGTGTAGTATCTGAGACAAAACTTGTGCAGTTTAGGTGTAGTATCTGAGACAAAACTTGTGCAGTTTAGGTGTAGTATCTGAGACAAAACTTGTGCAGTTTAGGCGTAGTATCTGAGACAAAACTTGTGCAGTTTAGGCGTAGTATCTGAGACAAAACTTGTGCAGTTTAGGCGTAGTATCTGAGACAAAACTTGTGCAGTTTAGGCGTAGTATCTGAGACAAAACTTGTGCAGTTTAGGCGTAGTATCTGAGATAAAACTACTACCAAATAGAAAATATGTAGGATCTGCTAAACAAATCTTACATCACAAATGTTCAAGGGTCCTTCCAAAAGTAAAACCTTTTCTTTTTTTACTCCAAAAGTTGAACAACGAAGATGGGAGTAGTACCATTAAAATAAGCGACCTTTTTTTTTTTTTTGCTCCAGAAACCCCTCTTATGGTAGTGTGTTCCACAGATGGAGAGTTCCTGTAAAGAAAAACTGTTCATAGAAGTTCTGATTGATGTTAGACTCATGGAGGAGGAAAGAAAATTTATTTGCAGTTGTGGTAGTATGACGAGTTATAGCTGTGAAAGTTTTACAAGAAGGAACCAAGAATTAGAGTTCAGTTGAGTGTTTTCCAGTGGAAACAATGAAGTAAAGAAAGAGACTCTAGAGAAGAGATCATCCTCAATTAGATGGTAAAGTTGATTTTGAACATTGTGGAGACGAGAAAAGAATTTGTACTTGGACAATCTAACTCAAAACTAATTTCGTTTGAAATAAATTGACCCCAAATTAAGTTTGGAGATAATCTGCTTCTTTTCAGTTTAGCTAATTCGTGGAAGTGTTCAAAGCAGTAGCAGATTGTCTTTTGTGTGAAGCTTAATCTGCAAGCCGGATTAAGTAGGCAATATAATCTTTCACCTAACATTCAAACATTATTATGAATGGTTAAATTGGCATGTTAACTTTTCGATGAAATATATATTCATATTTTTGATCTAAGCGACTTATTTTTTTATCTTTCTCTCACTATCTCTCATTTATATATATATATATATATATATATATATAAAATTCTGTAAACTTTAAGCGAGTATAAATATTAAGACTAATATTTATAGGGCAAGCCTAATGAGATGAAAAAGCTCAATATTTGAGAAAGAACGTTGATATAAAAGTTTAAATTAAATTTAACTTTTCAACTTGTATTCCTTGTAAAATAATAAATTGTAATTTATTAAGTTAATTGAATTTCTCTCTCTTTATCTATCTCTCTCATATATATATATATATATATATAAGATGGAGGCTTGAGAATCTTCCAATGTGGTGTTTGAGGTGTTTTTTTTTTTTTTTTTTTTTTTTTTGAGTGGGGGGGGGGGGGTCTTTTAAATCTTTAAGATTTTTGTTTTTTTGACTTGTGGTTCTTGCCTTATTTTTTATTTATTTTTTTTATAATCTTCCTTTTTGTTTTGTAAACTGTTTTTAGTCAAATAAACCAAATATATTTTTTGTTACTTGTTGCAAAACCTGCATCAGACGCTAAAGAAAAAAGATAGGCATTTTCCAGAAAAAAAACAAAAAAAACTCGTTTATTTTACAATCCAGAGATTCAAAAAAGTGTTTAAAATAGAATTATATAAGTAAATGTTGCCAAAGGCAAACTAAGTTACTCTTCTACCTAATTAGATAAGTTTTACTGTTTTTATTTACTATATATACTTGTGTATAAGTCGATGTGCATTTTAAGACCAAAAATTGTCATTTTAGGTATAACCTGTGTATATGTCGACTGTAGATTCTAGACAAGTTAAATGGTATGTCTCATGGCTTTTATTTTTGTACAGATAATTTCCTGTCTGGCGTTTTTTTTTTGTTTTTTTTATAAGACATATTCTAAATTGTTTCTCGACATCCACGAGCGATAATACGTGCATTTACATAAGTATAGTCTATTCAATTTTCATATATAGAACCAACTCGCTACACACTTAAATGCAATGAACGCCAACGTTTCTAATCAAACATTCTGATCAATGATATGCTGTAGATTCCAGGTGAAGTTATACTGTTTTTAGACATAATTTATATCATTTATGGTAATAACATAGACGCATAAATAGGTGTCATTGTTAAATAGTTAATATTGTTAATAGGATTTTTAATAGTGAACTTAGGAAAGAACATATCAGAAACACTACATTTCCTAACTTACTAAAAAAAAAAAAAAAAAAAGTTATATTATCACCAAATACATCCTATCGAATTTAGGCCTATAGCCACATCTAGAGAGTGAACATTGCGAGAGCTATTCCAATTATTATTTAGCCTCCTATTGAAAAAAAACGCCCATGTGCTTACATGCTGGCAAACCCACTGCAGTGAGGTTTGGAAGGAGTGCAATTAATTACTAGGATTACCGGTATATACGGAGTCCACATACAAAATGGCGTTTTCTATGTTATGATCAAACACAGTCGCTCTTTTAACATTTCCAAAAGCATTACCTATGTATAAGTTGACCTCCCAAAAAATCTTAAAATCGTCTCTTAGAAATTCAACTTATACACATGTATATACAGTAATGTAAAATGTTTATTCAGTTCCAAAAAACAAGTAGTGTCGAGTGTTAAATGAGCACAAGGACAAAAATTGCTGCATGGTATGTCTTATCTTTGAAGTCTCGACAATGAGTTAAAAATTATAAAAATAGTGATAAAAACCCACTGAATAAATGTTACCATGATATTTATTGGGTGGGTTTCTACCACTACTTTGTTTGAATTATAAATGATCCTGTTCGAGATGTCAGTACAACATTATATTTGTCTCTCGCAATGGTCTTGCTGGACAAGATGAAACTAATAGGCTCGATCTGATTTCTATAGCACAGATACATTTACGGACTCAGTTTATTTATGTATTCCTGTTTTTGTAATTCTTTTTAGAACATTGTTGATGAAACTGAATAAAATTGATTTAATTTGGAGCAAAGGAGTTGATCTTTTTAACCAAAACTTAGTGACCCCTTTCTTTTTATGCAACAAGGCCAATAAGACAGCTATCTAAGCAATAACGCCTACTAAAGATGGCAGTCCAACATCTTCTCCGCGACTCTCCAAAAGTGTCCCTAAAGCTATTTACATTATTCAGATATTTGAAGTATGGAGAGTTGCAACCTTATCAGAAGGTTATTTGCAAAGGCCACTGCACTCCAAGTGCTTTGCATGGGTTGCGGTATCAAAACGAGAAATAATTAGTCCTTACTGGCCTGAAGATGAGAATCAACGGTCAGTCATAGTAAATAATAAGTGCTATCTAGTGGTCATGAAAGTACGGCACAATCACATTGACACACCGGTTCTCACCAGATCACTGAAGTTAAGCAACATTGAGCCTGGCCAGTACCAGATGGGTGACCACTTGGGAAGGCTAGGCGCTGTATGTACCTTCTGGGAAGGTTGGGTGTGGGGCCAGCACCCTCACCCTGTAAAAAGAACTCCTCGCTACAAAAGCATCTACAAAGGTTGTAGATGGCCTATACCCCTCCAGGGGGCTCAAGGGCTATGGATGGATGAATGGAGTAGTCAGGAATAAAGTTTTGGACTGATAGAAATATTGTGAGAGATGGACAGTGATTTCAACAAGGGAACAGTTAGGGTTTATTATTGATAATTTCACGTTGTATCCGGGTGTGCTTCTTTTATTTATTTTTTGTTATTACTGTTATTTCATCCCCAAACAAGACACAATGCCATAAGGGGTTCCTATTTGGGACCAGATTTGTAGGGATACTATGTAGGGAGTTGGGCAGCGAGATGTCTATTCACATTACAATGTCAGTACAGTCAGCGAAGCAGAGACCTAGGAGGAATTCCAAAGTCTAGCAGTTTGAAGGAACAAGCTATTTGACTAGAAAGCCTTATAGCATTTAGGGATCTATACAGTGTAGGGGTGGGATTTTGCTGTTTGTCGGAGGTATTTTCGTAGAAGGGGTATGAGAGCTTGAGCGAAGTGCTTTCAGGCAGTGTATCATTTGTCATTGTAATCTGTGGTTGAAAAGGTTTCTTGAAATTATAAGGAAATAAACTTTCACAGAAAACACTCATCTCATTGAAATCACTATCAATAATGTTCCCACTCTTTATCTGTGCTTAAACCTAAACATAGATTCCATGAACAAAGCTTCTTTCTTAGAACTACACGCCTGTAGAACTCTCTTCCGTTTGCCAGTTTTCCAGCTGACTACAATTTGGTAGTCTTCAAATCCAACGTAAACAAATTTTTTGACGAACCGTCCTCTTAAGTAATCCAATTTACCAATATTTTCACTACTAACGATTACTATTGATTGACTACTATACACTCAATAACCGTTATCCTGGGGTGGCCGCTGGGCCTTGATAAGTGGTGATTCCTATGTAAAAAAGTAAAAAAAACAATAAATAAGCTTAATCTTTGTAGCATTGAGCGTTAATTATTCAGTTATGGCCTCATTCCATTACAGACTTGAGGTCTTCCTCTAAAGTTTTAGCCATTTCCTTAGATATGTCGTTCGTTCGTTTTTCCCCACAAGTTTGTTATAGATCATTGAACGGTGTAAAACAAAGACAGTTGAATTGGAAGTTAGCAAACAAATCAGGTAGAGACTGAAGTTAAATTGAAAATTAATATTCTGAATAGAATAGTTTTATGCCACCTTTTATGCCACCTTAAAATCAAGAAATAATAATAATAGTAAATCGTATGCTAGTTTTAATCAAAATCGATTAGATGATTTTTGATCCTGGAAAATGTCTCAAATTTAAGGTTTATGTTTAAAGGGTCTTAAAAAATTTAAATTCATGGAACCTTGCTTGATTGGTGTCTAATGATCAAGTTCAATGCAAATCTGAAATATTTAAATTCTCAAATTGGTTGTACCTATATTATATTTTCTAAAAACACCTTTAAAATACTGCAGGAGAAGTTGAAATTTGGAATATTTATTAATGTCTAATATTTTTGTTAATATTTCACAAAAAATCAGAACTATCACCCACTTTCTGTCAAAAACTAAATATAGCCCACATTACACATCCTTGCACCTAACAGCAGTGTCCCAAAATTCATAATTGGTTAATTTGTTTAGGAGTGAATCTTATACATAGAAATATATAAACATATATATTAAGGCAATCGTGAAGGGAAGACATATTCCTTCGGAATTCATTTTATATAAAAAAAAAAAAAAAGACCGAGGAGAAAAGGAAAATGGATAGCGACTAAAAAAATAAAAGTAGGGAAATAGAGGAGAAAAAAAAAATGTTTCGCCCTCACTCATCAAAATTGGAATCAAGGGATTTATTTTTTAGTAATTTGTTTTCCTTAATGATAAAATCTAAAAAGGAGACGGGAGCAACAGCAATCGTATGGGGATGAATTTTAGAGGCTGGTGATCTGACAAGAACTGGTATGTCAACACAATTATGCTATATTTATTTATTTATATATAATACCTTGTAAACGCGAATAAATAATCTCTTAACCTATGCTAAAACTTGACATTTACTTTTGCAGAAAAAATTGTTTATTTTAGCAAATATTTAAAATTCTAAAAGCTGTTTTTATTTTGTTTATGATCATAGAATTAAATAAACATAAGCCGTTTTGATATTGATATTGTTAGGATAGGTGGGAAAAAAACTATCGCATTTATTCATTTACTAGTAAAATACGCTTGAGATTGGAGCAAGTATATTTTTGCTAACCTAGGGAGATTATATGGTGAATGAGCATATATTGCACTGGAGAAGAAGGAGGAGGAGGAGGAGGTTATTACTCTAAGTGAAAACTAAAATATTTTCATTTGTACTTTCTTTGGGGGAGGGGGGGGTTCAATCAACTATTTTGAATTATAAATAAAAATTTTTTTTGAAAGCTCTAATTATTTTTTATTGTTCTAAAGTCGCCAAGATTCATAAAATGTTCTTGTCGAAATTTATTTTCTTTTGTGAAATGAAAATTCTTTTTCATATTCTTTTTTTTTTCTATTTCAAAAAATTTAGATACAAGTTTGATGAAAGCAAAATTCTATTTGTTTGTACATTTTAAAACTTATATAGAAGAAATAAAAATGTTTGTAAAGAGGCCAGCTCCTAATATGTTCACTTTAGTCGAGTGATTTGTCTTGCTGATTTTTCTCCTAGATAATAGTAGTAATCTCGGCCAAATTGAGTGACTTTTGAAATAAATTTTCAAATGTTACATTACAATGACAAATGAAATTGTAGCTAAGTATGTAATTATATTGTCAATAACATGGTACAACTATAACAAATAAAACAGGAGCAAAATTTAATTTCTCAGCTTAAATGTTATTTGTGTCAAACTTTGAAAATCTGACAATATAAAAACTGTTCATCCATCGTTGTCGATTGATGATGCTGTGACTTGCGCATGAATTTCTTTTGTGGCAAGAGTTACACAATCTCTAACCCGTACCTCTCCTGAGTCGGCAGTTTTCTTTGAGTGGCAAGTAGAAATTCAGGACGACTCGAAACAATGCTGAGATAAGCAAAGAGCACATACATCACCTGCTATTCTCAAATGGTCACTTATCTGATACTGGCCAGACTCATTGTTGCTTAACTTTGGTGATTATGCCAACAATTTAACATTATGCTAGAATAGCTGTACTGACTCTGCATTGCCCTGAATTCATTATGTTCAAATTTCTTTAATCACACCTTATGCTAAGTATTTATGCTAAAAGTGAACTTGGTTTTAATTTGATATGAATAAAACAAGATGTAAGTATGAAAAAAAAAAAAAAAAAAAGTTAGCAAAGATAACTCTTACTCAATGAATGAATTATTCCTCTTAGCTAAGTTTTCTTTTCAGGTGTTTATTTGAGAATTTCTCCATGATGGCAAACTGCTGAAAAAGAGAAACTAATTTATAGAAATAAATTGTAGCGAAGTATATTTTATCGCCAATAACATGTTACAGCAATAACCAAATGAAAAATTAGCAAGTCCAAGTATGATTTCTCATCTTAAATGCCATTTACTAACCAGGAAAGTGTTATGACTGCTAACCAAGGGAAGAATCTATCAGGCATGTATATTCATTTTGATGATGTATGGGAGTGAAACTTGGTCTATGAGAGTTAAGGACATGCATTGCATGGAGAGAAACGATATTAAGATGGATGTGTAATGTGAGTCTTAAAAACAGACTTAGTACTGACAACTTCAGCGGGAGATTACATCTCAGCAGTATAGGGAGATATGTAAATGACAGGAGATTTTGATGGTATGGTCATGTTAAAAGAATAGATGAGTTTCTGAGTTAGATGAGGAACAGTTGAAGTAGTAGGTTCAGTTCACAGAAAGGTCAAGGACAACATGAAAGTGATAAAACTGGACTGTAGAGAAAGAGGAATCAATTAAAGACCTGGGCAGAGAGAGAGGTTAGTTTGTTTTTTTGCCAGTAGCAGTTTTGAGTTTCATCACAAACGAAAGTGCACCTGTCACAATTTGTTTATCTAAAATTATTTTTTCTATTTCATTCAATATTGAATTTTATTGTCTCTATTTGTTTCTTCACAAAGGGGGATATATTAGACATCATTTCAGTAATTATAGGAACAACCAAACTTATGAGAAAGAATTTAAATATATATATATATATATATATATATATGGCAAGAAAAGACCCACAGAAGGACGGTGGAAACGATTCAAGGACAATCTGGAGGTCTCCCCCAAATAGTTAGAACCCAAGACAGACGTTCGTGACGTGCTACAACACACAAAGGGGCTACAATTGCTGAATCTTCACACAATGAAGAACGCAAGAGAAAATGTGACATTAGAAAAGACAGAAGTGATAAAACTGGGCTGTAGAGAAAGAGCAATTGAAGACCTGGGCAGAGATAGATTAGTTTGGAAGTCAATTTCTTAAATCTTTCAAACGTGTAATAACACGTAAAACAGATTAATACCGAACAAGAAAAATGCACGAAAATACAAGATGAGGCTCTATCTTCATCAGCAGTGTATATGGCAAACAAACACTCAGTTAGTATTGTGAGATGCTGCTGGGACGCTCGGGACTACTTGTTATGATGCTTCACCCCCCCCCCCAACTGTGCCTGAACCCAGATTCATTAATCTGATGAAGGCTTTGCTGGGTACAATGCTGCTGTACAGGCAACGGTTATTGGTATAAATATTTTAATTATGATGAGCCCCCAAGTTTTGAAATCTGATTCGTATAATTTTATAAGATGAGTTTTGAAAACATCTACATCTTTTAATTTGAAAGGAATCTGAGAAGGGCGTTTTCTTCTTTGAGAATTTAGCAAATTCTTTATCTGGAATGGTTGAGATTATATATATATATATATATATAATCTTTTTTTTCTACATGAATGTATTGTATTGTGATGTCTCTGTTTCTGTGATGTGTTCTTCACGTGTTATCCTTAGGGAATAAATAATAGCTTACTTTTGTAAATCCTTCTAAAGGGATTCTGATATCTTGGAATACGACTCCCTCACGCAGTCATTATAGTAATAGAAGTAGATACCCTTATTACCATTAATAAAAATGATTTCTATCAGAGGGTCTGGATCGACCTAGGTGATATGATGTGGATTATTTCTCCTCCCTGATGAATTCGAAAATCATTCATTTAAAGTAGGAAATGAACCTTGTAACTCCTGCTTCCCTTATTTTGTCATTGGTCCTCAGATTCCATGAACGATGTTTCTGACAAAGGGGGAAGAATTGCTGTTTTCTGGGTTTGAATCTATCCATCTAACAGTTATCGTTTAGTTTTTGATCTTGAAGTAACTTTTTTTTTTTTTTTTTTTTTTTTTTGGTCCTCCGACAAAAAGGATGGTGGACCTGTAAATTCACCCTTGTCCATTCGTGTTCCGCACTGTTCTCAATAACTATGCCTTAGAATTTTTTGAAATTTTGCACAAACATTAAACCTGATGAGTACAAATGTAACAGAACGGAATTTCCGGTGCTTTTCGGGTTAAAATGGCTAAAATTCACGCTTTCGTGCTTCTTTAAAAAAAAAAAAGAAAAAAAAAAAGGTGCCTTGAATTGTTATAAAACTTTCTGAAAAGTTGTAACTAACTGATTTCTATATGATTTTGTTTGTCTATTCTTCGCGATAACTCTTGGATGTGCCCCAGGAGCTCTTTTACGGCTAATAAAAATACTTCATTTTTGATACTATTTTACCATATTTCTCCAAATTTTTGGGACTTATCATATTTGTCCAAAAGTTTCTATATGTCTAGCAGTTTTGCATGGTGCTGAACTCGAATTTCAATATGTTAAGGCCTTGGACTTTTGGGGCTAATTGGTGGGGGGAGGGCAAATACATGGTGCAGAACTCAAATTTATATATGTTAAGGCCTAAAACTGCAGTTTGTTCATTTTCACCGAAAATGAGTGGAAGTGGGGGAGCAAATGCTGAACTAAGGCATTGTTTTTATGCCTTGTTCACCCTGCACTAGCAGGGGACCATGCATGCTTCACTTTTTTTTTTTTTTTTTTTTTTTTTTTTTTTAGCAGCTCCTTACAACATTTAGCTTCATGACTTGTCTGGATCGATTTCCTTAAAAAAACACACAAAAAAATAATTATCTTTTGCCCTCTGAGTAAATAGGTGTGTTCATTTTCTTACAGTTTCTATTTCTTCTCTCTCTCTTTCCCTATCTCTCTCTCTGTATATATTCTTCCCTACCCTCCCTCTATCCCTATCTCTTTCTCTCTCTCTCTCTCTCTCACTTGCTTTTTACATTTCTTTTTATGCCGGAGGAAAGAAATATATATTTCACGGCAATGCCGATGAAAAAACAACAAACCTTTATTTCCGCGCTTGCTCTGTACATTTGTTCCAGTAATTGATTGTATTTTCTTTTTTTCAAATTTAGTTTTTTTGTTTTTTGTTTTTTTAAATGTACTTTATTTATATACACTTTAATTAAACCTGTGCAATCTATTACAGTCGTCGCTGATTTAAAAATAAATGTTTCAGCAATATCATCTATTGGATTTTACTTGTTATTTGAATTCAATGTTTTTTTTTAACATGTGAAATATTTACATTTTAAAACTGTTTAAATATTTTTATAGTTAACTATATTTTACCTTTCTTTTTTTACTCTCCTTATAACAAAAATATGTAAAAATACATAAACTTCTTTTTGTCAATTTTTAAAATTTTTTAATCGCATATCTTTTCAAATAACTGTTTATTTAAGTTAATGTATTATATATTTTGTCAAACTATTTAGATATTTTAAACATATATTTATTTACAGAAACATGAAAAAAAAAATATGGATGTGTCACATTTTTTTACAGTTTTAACAGTTTTAAAAAGGTGAATGTGCAACAGAAAATAATTAAGATTTCACATTTGTAAAAAAACAAAAAAAAACCCATTAAATCCAAACAACATAATAAGTACGAATCACCAAAACATTTCTTTTTAAATTGCCGACGATTGTAATAGATTGTGCAGATTTAAATAAAGGATATTTAAATGAAGTACATTTAAAAAAAAAAAAAAAAAAAAAAATTATAGTTAAAACTACAAAACGTAAATATATTTGAAAAAATATATTAATAAAAAAATCTTTATATTTTGCCCAAATATATAAGTAAGTAGTTTTAAAGATAATCGGAAGTATTGTATCCATTTTGTGCTTCCGTACCTCAATTGACAGGCTTGTCGGCGTGTTTGAAAGTTAGGGTCTAATTTTATGCACAATTACAGAGTTGAAAAATTTTTTTTTTTTTTTTTTTTTTTTTTACACCGATTACCTACAGTACAGTTTTAATGTAAATTTCATTACATAGGGAAACAATTATTTGTTATATACTTGTGTTTTCACCAATTTCGAATTCTGTGGAGTATTTTATTTAATTTTCTTTTCCTGACTGCTTCTCGAGACTGTGCACGTGTTACCTTTTTTCTGGGTGGGGGATAAATTTGTACATTAGATCCACCTCCACAATTTTCTAGGTTTTCAACTATGCTGACTAAGAAAATCTCATTTAAATTTTCGGAAACAAGTATTCATATGGATATACAGACCTGTATTATGCACTGTAAGCCATTGGCTGCCATGTTTGTATGCATGATGCGTGATTAACAAATCTACTTCTCTCCTACTGACACCGCACTCTACCCCCCAATTTATTTATTTTTTTCTTTAGCGTTTGTGGGTGGGTATGCTGAAAACGATTATCACGGTTAAATTGGGAGGGGGGGGGCGGTATATCCCCCCCCCCATCAAAAAAAGGGAGTTGTCTACTCAGAAAGCCGTTCTTTACATGGGGATGTTGCGGGTGTCTATTCCGAACGCCATTCTTAAGATGCGAAGGTTGGTGGTGCCTATTTTGAAAGCCGTTCTTAACATGAGGAGTTTGGGATGTCTATTCCAAACGCCGTTCTCAACATCACAATACTCAAAGAAGTGAAGTGAAAAAAGTCATAATTGTTTTGTTTTACACGTTAAAAAATGACATAAAACTGGAATTTAATTTAATACCATTGGTAGAAGAGTTTAAAAAAAGAGGAAGACTTGAACAACAAACAGAAACAACTAGGACTGCTACCACTGATTTCGGTCAGTCTAATCAGTTCATTTACAGTGAGAATCCCTAACTTCTAAAACTTCTGTTTTTACTTTCTATTATTATTCTAATTAACCATTTTTCGTAATTTTATTAATTCATACTGATTTAAGCATTCCCTTAATTGCTTTTTTTAAAATTCAAACAGTACCTGCATATTATTGCCCCAAACCATCACTAATCACCAGTAAAAACCATATTATTTCGTTTCGGCCATAGCCGCCAGTGTTCGCAATTGTTCAGGGACGGCATTGACCACCAACAGCAACCATAGTTTACTTTTTTGTGAGGTGGGAGGAGGCTTCCACCGGGCAATGCCAATTAATGGGTCTTGCTAGTTGTTTCAATAATTTGACTTGTTTTATTTAAAAAACATTTTTCACTGCGCTTTGGAAAATTTACGGTGAAAAAAAAAAAAAAAAAACACAATTGCCAAAAGATAAGCATTTTATTATTTCTAGTTGTCAGTTGGAAAAATCACTTGCAAATGCGACTGTTTCACTCACAATGTAAAGCCCTGGTTAGTGTAAAATATCATTGGTTCAAACATTTACTGCTGCTTTGTAAGGCTCAAAATATTGGCCATCAACAAAGTTTTCTTTTTTTAACTGGAGATGGGTCATTCTATGGATACGAGGCATTCATCCACTATTTCAGAGACTTCAACTGAGATCTTTTTAATATTCTAACCATCCCTTGTGTGGCATGAAAAGAAACTGGAATCTTAAGATCTCCAGCATTCTAGTGGTCATAGAAACTACCAAGCTCATAAAAAAAAAAAATCCCAAAACTACCTGGCAAAATATAACTAGTGACCCAAGTGCAAAGCGATCCAAGCAGTTGTGCTTAAAAGGCAGTTAGAATCTTAAAAATACCTCTAGGTTGGACTCTGATATAGCAGGTGAAAAGAAAATTAAAAAAATAGAAGTGAATATTTTCTCTTTTTGAGGGAGTCACATCTTATACCTGAATTCCACCCGTGTTAATGAGTGTACATTGGTCACAAAGACAACAGCATAATAACTGTTAGTGGTGGGAAATTGGGTAGAATTTGAATATTTAAAACGTCTTAGCAAGAACTTGTTTACATTGAACTTGAAGACGACCATGTACTTAGTTATCATCAAATTGGGTTATGTGCATAGGCTGAAGGGTTTTGTCGTATATTTGAGAGCAAGATTTTGCATGATATTGGACTAGGGGTCATTTATTTTGTGTTCACATAGGGTTATCAAATATTGGTCGAATAAAAAATCTCGGACTGAGATAACTTGTGTAGGAGAAGGAAAACTAAAATTACACGAATCTGAGAACATAGCAACTTCCCTTATTTTGTTCTTTTAGTCCTCGTATTCAATAAGCAGTGTTTCTAACAACGGGGAAGAATTACTGTTTGGGTCAGAATCTATTCATCTCACGTTTATTGTTGAATCTTTTTTGGACCTTGAAGTATTTTTTTTTTTTTTTTTAAACTCCTTACATTAAGTGGTTTAATATTTTGTCTGGAGTGATTTATTTATATATATATATATATGAATTATTTTGTGTGATCACACTTTTTTTTTTATACTAAAGCACTTTATCATAAAATGTTGAAATAGAAGTAGAAAGCCCTGATAAGATAACTTGTGCAGAAGAAGGGAAACTCTAAAATTAACCAATCCGAAAACATAACAACTTGAGTGAGGGGTTATACTCGTATTTGGAAGCCATTAAATATGGAGTTAGGTTTTAATGTAGGGAAGACTATTTACTTGAAAGGCAGACCTTAAGAATTTCCTAGGAATTTCGATGTGAAGAAAAGTTGTCATCTAAAGTCACTGAAGATAAGAAAAAGCAAATCTAAAGAATAAGATGGAGATTTGATATTTTTATCTGCGACCGTTCAACGTTTTCCCTGATTATCCCCAGTGTTTATAGGAAAGGCATTCTGAGAATATTTTTTTTTTTTTTTTTTTTTCTTTTTTACGATCCAAAGTATTTTCATCATATCACACAAACTATACTTACTAACCTTGTTGATCTTTATGATGTATGTATCTGTCGTGGAATGGAAATGTCATATTCCAAAAATCACAAATTGATAAAAAAAAATTTTTTTTTTTTTTACGATTTTTAGTGATTAATAGTATAATTATGTGATTTTTGGAATATGACTTTTTTTTCTTTTTTTTTTTTTTTGCATGGTAGTCACCACTTATCAAGGCTGGAAGCCACTTATGGATAAAGGTTATTGCGTGTACAATAATCAATGGGATAGTATCATAGTAATCGTTAGTATTGGAGATTTGATAAAGTGTCTTACTTAAGGGGGCGGTTCATCAGGAATTTGTTTGTTGAACATTTTAATTTTGTGATGGGTATGTACATCAAATATTTTTCTGTATTTTTTATTTATTTAATTAGGTTGAATTTTGGACTTGCACTGGTTTTTGAAATGTCTCAAATCTTTTCTGAACAGTTAACATTGTGTTTCGGGTGTAACAGATTTTCTTTCATTATGATTAGTTTGCATTTATTAGGATTTTCCATTTGTTTGAGGTTTGCATTTTAAGTTATATAATACTGTGAAATTAGGTGTTGAACCAATAGCACATGAGAAATTAAAAACAAGTTGATAAAACTGGAGGGTGGGCTAAAATGGAATGACCTAGTTGATTCTTCAACATCACCCCTTATTAGTCATATGCTAACTTTAATGATTTCAATCGATGCAGACAACTCGTGTGTGTGTGTGTGGGGGGGGATCACTATGTGAGATTGACTCAAGAGTGGTACTTAGGATGTCATAAGCACAAACAGTACATATATATATATATATATATATATATATATACACACACACTTGCTGTTAAAAATACTTCCTCATTTCAGCCAATATAAATAACAGATTTCTACAAAAAAGGTTCCCAGCAATATTTAATAACTGGTTTCCCCAATGAAGTGGACATGTTTTTTTCCATCGCTCAAAATAAATAAATCAACATCCAATGCACTATCCCATTTGATTGCAAAAATAGTAACACAAAAGAAATGGAATGTGAAAAGTTGTATCTATCATTAAAAGCAAACAAATGAAGTTTTCAGGCATAGCGTTCTGGTGTGATGGTGATCGACGTTATTTCTGGAGACTTGTAGCAACCATTGGTGGCAGTTATAGCTACCGTATTGGACACTCACTTTCTGTAACCTTACTTTGTACTTTTGGGACAGCATTATCACTGTAGCTATACCTCCAGGCTGTTTTATTAAGCCATTGGCATTTCACTGGATTGACCTGATTTTGATTACACCTGTGTAACCTTTTGCCAAAAATGACCTTTCGAGCATCATACTTTAACTTAATAAACTTCTTCAAGGGTTTTGGAGATAGACGCCTTCTCTCATAACTAAATATATTTTTGAAATAATGAAAAATAAAATAATTTGGCAACATCTTGTTGTTGTCGCAGTCTAAAAAAAAAAATGTGACCCTGCAATCACTGGAAATTTTCTCTGTTCTCTCACCATCTCAAAAATGGTTGCAATGTGTTGATTCCTTTTTGACACATACGTTTTCCTCATTCTGCCATCAACATAATTTGGCTGTGTTTGTTAGCCTCTTGCCATCATGCAGATGCAAATTGCATATCAATCAACAACTTGGCATCTTGAAACGTAACGTTACATTCTTTTTAAAAAAAATGAAGTAAACAAACAAAAACAGATAGAAACTGAGACATGTGCATACGAGTATTATGTTTTTTCTAAACAGTTCACATCTGTGAGTAAAAAAAAACAAAAATAAAACAAATACTCCAGCTGAGATAGAAACCAAAATCTAAAGACGGTGAGTTAAGTGAGCTGGATACGGTCTTTAAAAAGTGTTTTCAAACCTACTTATTAACATAAGGAAACTGTCATGTGAACGATTTGCGCATGTGCAATCATGAAACAGATGACAAACAGATAAAAATCTGACGATACCCCTCTCTAGTAAAAATATATCAATTTTGACCCCTTAGCAACCCATTTTTCGGAGATGTTGTCACAATACCTTCGGCACGATTCTGTAACTACATTAACCAGATTATTTAGATAAACATGTTTCTTAATTTTTTTTATTTGGATTATTATAAATACTGTTTCATCATGAGCGTTATTTCTCACAACGTTTTAACCAATGTAATCTCCAACTTTCTCGACATTATTCGGTAATTCGTGACGTTTCTAAATTTTTTGAGATGAGGCTTGGTTATTCGTATTATTTAGATTTCTTGGACTACTATTCTCATCTTGAGTGTCATTTTCACAATGTTTTGGTCGATGTAATCTCCAAACTCAGAATGGTTTATGTTGAACTTGGGAATTTGAACAAAACACTTTATTTACTTTACAGGGATAGCATGCTCTTGTTCCGTCAGCCAGTACTGAATAAAGGTCCTAAGTAATTCTCAATTGTGTTTTTCAGTCGCCCAGAGAATTGAACCTTCAACCTTCAGGAGAATATCACTTTTACAATTGATTTTTCCAAGTACTCTAACCATTGCGCCACAGGTCCTTGCAGACAATTATCTTGTATGAATTTTGTGAGCCTTAAACTTATTTTTATTTCAAGTTGTAAATATCACTATTTATTACTAATTATTATTAGTATATATTACTGTGTGTGTGTATCTATAATATAAAGCTAAACATGTGTGTCTGGTCACGAATAGGCTCCTATATGGTTGACTATTTAAAAAAACTGATCACATATAATGATAGATGTATCGAGACACAGGAATGGGTATGTTTGATCTGGCAGAACGGTGGTTCATTAAAATTGTGGGGATCTGCATACGCGCCTGGTCCACAAAGTATGGAAATAAAAAAAAATTTAAAAATGAAAAAAAAAAAAAAACGTTTACAAGTGTTTTTGATATAGATGTACATAATACTTTGATAAGTATGTTTTAACTTTAATAGGGATGGTATAATAAAATTGTGGGGTCTGCGTTCGCGCATGGCCTCCATAGAATGGAAATAGGCACAAACTTTAATAAAGACTTTTCATATCTATCTGCGTAAGTATATTTGATAATTATGTTTCAGTTTGAAGAAAAATGGTATAATAAAATTATGGGGTGTTCGTTCATGCCTGACTTCCATAGAATGGAAATATGTCACAAAGTTTAACAAGGTTTTTTAATATAGATCCACGAAATATTGTAATAAGTGTTTGAGTATGAACAGGTATGGTATAATAAATTATGGGGTTTATCTATTTTATTTTTACTTTCATCATATTTTGCTTTGGTTTTGATATCCCTAAATTCGAAGCTATCTCTTTACAACCCTTTCTTTTCATAACCTATCATACTTTCATAAATCAGAGTCCATTTTCTGTAAGCTGTTTTTGAACCCAGTCAATGACGAGTACTTTTGCTAGTATATATATATATGTGTGTGTGTAGTTGTCATACTCGGAAGTCTTTCTGTCAAACTTGGTAATCCACACAGAATTTTGAACGGAGCCCTTTATTTAATTCTCGAGGGTAGCATGCTCTGATTCTGCCAGCCATGATGAAGCAGACGTCTTAAATAATTCTTAGACTTTGTAGTTGTATTCTTAGTATCACCTGTACTGATAATCGAACTTTTCCCACCTAGAATAGTTAAAAACATTGAGAATAACATTCAAGATGAAGACAGTAGTCTGAATAATCTAAATCAATGGTTCTCAACTGAGATCCATGTGGACCCCCATGGTACATGTAACGTTAATATCGGTTCAGTCTTCCTCCAAGATAAACTCTTAATATATGTTCTTTGGTTTTCTTTACATTACTGAAAAATAAAATAAGCTATAAGGGTTCACTGAAATACATTAAAAAGAAAAGACAGTCATGATTAAAATAAAAATAAAAAAAGGTTATGAACCATTGATCTAAATAATACCGTATGCTAGAACGTTTTCAATTCTATGCAGTTATGTAGAATGTAGAAACTATGCATAAATAGAATTCAGCATAATATGAATTATGAAACTAATCATCTAATAAGAAACAATAAAAATAAGTAATTAATACTCATTTTTAAAAAGAATATGCAAATTGGTTCACTTTCATGTAGTCGCTCACATGTTCATGACTGAGTATATTAAAGTTCGTTTTTAAATTTTCTGAATAGAAAAAGTAGGATCTGGCCTTCAGGTTAAGATCCAAGTGTAGTATCTGCTCTGATGCTACACTCAAATTAATTTGTCCTTGGTCAGTGGAGGAGTAATCCTTCTATATTAGGGCAATTTTTATTTTTCCCTACTTCCAGAGTGCCCATTTTTGGGGAGCTGGTTATCCCCCATATTAAAAAACGACCTTGTGTCACATTTTATTTTTGTGGGGAAGCAATTAAATACCAATACAAAGTATGTTTCTATTCGAATGAAAGTGATAGTTGTGTTCGTGCTGGATGTTCATAGAATGGAAATATAAGCACAGTAGTAATATAAGATTCTAGAGATCTAATGGATCGATTAAATTACCAACCAAGAAGTCGGGTAGCACTGACCAATAGGTAGTATCGTCAGAATCTGCAAACGACGTTTAGGCTGGCTCGGACATACCTTAAGATTGGCCCCAGATAGAATCGCCAACCAAGTGCTCCAATATGCTCCTGATGGAAAAAGAGGAGGAAGACTGAAAATTAACTGGAAGCAAACTATCGCGAGATTTGATTGCAATGGGAAGAAACTGGAGGATGCTATGGATCCGCCTTTAGATTGAAAACAACGGAATACTTTGACTGCCTCATGCATCGCTTGACGTGAGTGTTCCTATGTAAATAAGATGCATTGTGTGTAGAATTTCCACGTGTCCTGCTCGTGTTGACAAATGTACATCTTAAAATAGTTTTTACAAATAAGCCTGTAGATAAAACTGATTTACAACTGCATGGATTTTCGCTGACACGTTTATGGTTTTTGTCCTAGTGCTTATCCACTTCAACATATCCTCGTCCTAAACGTAATGTGAAAATGAAATGCTCGCCTTATGTTGTTACCTGTTGTCAGTAAAAACAGACGAGTGTTGTAATCTCTGTCAAGATTCTTTTACTAAACTTTCTCCATGTAGCTATTGTTAAAA
>NC_136509.1:82842933-82982933 GCF_053919585.1 Euprymna scolopes
AAATATTTTTTTTAATTGTAGCAAAGAACCTTAGTCGGTTGCAAATAACATGGTACAGCAATAACAAATGAAAACTGGCCGGTGAGAATCTGCTTACATGCTATTTCGATCCATCGTTTAAAATCTAACAGATGACTTTGTTTGATTCTTTTATTTCTTTTTAATGCGTACTTATTCAATTATGCAGGTGAATCGATTTTAAATGGCATTTATTTTGACACAAAGTATTTTTTATAACAAGCATAAGACATTACAGATTTTTTTTTTTTTTTTTTAAACATACGATTACTCTTTGTATAAATTTTATGTTTACAATTTCCCATTATTTGGGTTGTTTATTGTATTACTGTTTTTAACTTGGATGTTATTCTCACCACGGTTTAGCTGATATAACTTGTCAATCCTGGGGGGTAGGAATGTTATTGTAGATCATGGGGCGGAGGGGGGGGGTAGGAATGTTGCTATCGATCCTTGGGGGGGGGTAGGAATGTTGCTGTCGATCCTGGGGGGGGGGAATGTTGCTGTCGATCCTGGAGTGGGTGTAGGAATGTTGCTGTCGATCCTCGGGGGGGTGTAGGAATGTTGCTGTCGATCCTCGGGGGGGGGGGGTTGCTGTCGATCCTCGGAGGGGGGGGGGAATGTTGCTGTCTGATGTAACCTCCCAACTTTCTTTAGATAGATTCAACAACATATTTCTGTCAGACTCCTGGTATCTACACGGAAATTTGCTGAGGCGACAAAAGCATGCTGCCACTATGTATTAAATAAAGGGTTCCATTTGAAATTCTGCGCCAATTTGAGTTTTCAAGAACGATCATAAATTTGTCTGAAAGATCCCAGAGTTTGAAAATCTATACCTGAAGATGGTTATAGTTGATCAGTCGAAACATTATGAAAATAACAGGTAAGATGAGAGCAGTAGTTTAAATAATCAAAATAATACAGACTTTTTGACAAAATAGCCTAGTTTCTCCGATTGCTGAAGACTGTCATGTAAAACTGATGGTTAACGAACTTGTTATGCCATGTGCCCGTGTGGATAATTCTAGTATGAATTTTGAGAACCTTAAACCTCATCTTGCAGCGGTCAAAGGTTCAATCCTCACTACAAGCAGTTAGTAAGAATTTGTATATTTGGGTTATTTGAACTACTGTTCTTATCTTGCATGTTTATGTCACAATATTTCGGACGATGTAATCTCCAACCTAGGTGTGACTTGTCAAACTGTGGAATCTGTACTGAATTTTGAATGAAACCCTTTATGTAATTCACAGGGTAGCTTGTTCTCGTTCAGTCAGCCATGATTAAAAGTCTTAAGTAATTTGTGATTGTATTCTTAGCATCATCGTGATAACATTGAAGATGCAAACAATAATCTTTATATCACGTGAATGAGATATGTTCGTTTGAAATAACTGAGTGGCCTTTGCATTTTGATTAATGATCTGGTCAGTCGCCTAACTGAACGAGTGTTCGTGGCTGCAACTGGTATATCGTTAGCGTAAGGCTCTACCAGTCAGTATTCATGGCTTAACTAGCCAATCATATTGGTGTAAGGAGGAACCTGGATGTACTCGTATTCATTGCATCAAGTTTGAATAATAAAAATTATCTTTTTCTAAAAATTCTGAAGCAATAACGAAGAAGTGTTATTCAATCAGGTCGTTGTTGATAGAATGGGAACAATCTACGTCCGTAAATTAAATATTGAAACTGTTTGAAACTATAGCAAAATCCCCAAAGTGCAATAGAAGGTTCCTTAATTCGCAAAGATGCATCTGAAAAAAGGCAGAGGTTACGTAATGTAAATATAACTAATCAGAAGTCAGAATAATCTAAAAAAAAAAAAAAAGTACGACTTATTAATCCTAAACCGAAAAATACATTAACACTTATGTTAAAGAGAGCATAATGTTTTATAAGTTCTTAACAGATGGTTTTTTTTTTTTTTCAGATGCCATTAACAATTGGTTGTGTTTTATAGTTTAAAAGAATTGAATCAGATTTAAGATGAGAAGAGGCATAACAAATTTTCCTTGTGTTGATGTACTTGCAACCTCCCCTAACCACCCTCTCTCTCCCGCTTTCCATCTCTCCCTCTCTCTCCCGCTTTCCATCTCTCCCACTCTCTCCCGCTTTCCATCTCTCCCTCTCTCTCCCGCTTTCCATCTCTCCCTCTCTCTCCCGCTTTCCATCTCTCCCTCTCTCTCCCGCTTTCCATCTCTCCCTCTCTCTCCCGCTTTCCATCTCTCCCTCTCTCTCCCGCTTTCCATCTCTCCCTCTCTCTCCCGCTTTCCATCTCTCCCTCTCTCTCCCGCTTTCCATCTCTCCCTCTCTCTCCCGCTTTCCATCTCTCCCTCTCTCTCCCGCTTTCCATCTCTCCCTCTCTCTCCCGCTTTCCATCTCTCCCTCTCTCTCCCGCTTTCCATCTCTCCCTCTCTCTCCCGCTTTCCATCTCTCCCTCTCTCTCCCGCTTTCCATCTCTCCCTCTCTCTCCCGCTTTCCCCCTCTACCCCCCTCTCTCTCTCCCGCTTTCCCCCTCTACCCCCCTCTCTCTCTCCCGCTTTCCCCCTCTACCCCCCCTCTCCCGCTTTCCCCCTCTACCCCCCCTCTCCCGCTTTCCCCCTCTACCCCCCCTCTCCCGCTTTCCCCCCCCCTCTCCCGCTTTCCCCCTCTCCCCCCCCCCTCCCGCTTTCCCCCTCTACCCCCCCTCTCTCTCTCTCCCGCTTTCCCCCTCTACCCCCCCTCTCTCTCTCTCCCGCTTTCCCCCTCTACCCCCCCTCTCTCTCTCTCCCGCTTTCCCCCTCTACCCCCCTCTCTCTCTCTCCCGCTTTCCCCCTCTACCCCCCCTCTCTCTCTCTCCCGCTTTCCCCTCTACCCCCCTCTCTCCCGCTTTCCCCCTCTACCCCCCTCTCTCCCGCTTTCCCCCTCTACCCCCCCCTCTCTCTCTCCCGCTTTCCCCCTCTACCCCCCCTCTCTCTCCCCCGCTTTCCCCCTCTACCCCCCTCTCTCTCTCCCGCTTTCCCCCTCTACCCCTCTCTCTCTCTACCCCTCTCTCTCTCTCTCTCTCTCTCTCTCTGTCTTTCTCTCTCTTCTGCCTTCCCCCTCTCTCCCACTTTTCCTCTCTTTCATCTTCTCGTTCGTTCGTAAAAGAAAACTCTCCTAAAGCAAATTTTCTTTGATCATGAATCAACTCAAATGTTCTATGATCAATGTTCGATTTTGAATTGAATTAAAAGATTATCTTTGAGCTTAATTAACTTTCTTCTTCAATTCCCTTTGGTTGTGTGAAAAGAATACAAAACATATTCAATCTAAATCTGTTGTAAGATTATTATGCCTCATTCATGTAGAATTTCATCCTTCCTTCATTTGTCTTATTTACTTTTAAATGCATACTCATTATTAACTGTGAATTAGTTTTAGTTATCACTGACTTTATTATAAGATTTGCTCCATACATATCTTATACCATTTTTGAATATTCAGTAGTTATTTTATTCAAATTAGAATTTATTTAATTGTACCTATTTACTATGCCTCCCCACAGGACAGAGTTAGACACCAGGGTCGTTTTTTAACGTGGAGAAAAGGTACAAAAATAAAAATTGTCTCAGTCGTGAAGGATTTCTCCTCCACCGAAAGAGAACAAGAAATGGAAGTGCAGCATCTGAAGAACAGATACTACACTTTGATCTTGACCAAAAGGCAAAATTCAATTTATTTAATTGTAGCCGTTAACTTTGTTAGCTTTGACAGATGTACATTTTAATCAAGAATAATCTGTGTCTGACTGAAGCACGGGTGTGAGGCCTGAGCCGCCTCTGCCACTGGCGTGAGGTTTATGCCATAAAAATAATAAAGATTAGAATAGTAATCGAAATAATCCAAATTATCAATTCTCTTCTCAAAAATTCCCAAACAGATGATTTTATTAACATGTTTTTTTTTAAATAACTACTAGCTCATTAATTCTAGTAAATAAAATATAGTCACATGAAAGCAACAATTCTTTTGTTAAGGTTATGTTTTAAATTCTATTCTTAAGAAAGTTCAAATAGTTCAGTACACACAATCTCAAGATTTCAGTTTCAATTTCCAATCATAGCATCTACTTTATTGGGAATTAATTATTTAGTATTAATATCGTTCTCCAGTTCTAAAAGAAATTAAGATTTTTAATATTTCAAAATAAGACAAATTCTGCAATGCATTAGTTATGTTAAAGAAAAATTATAATGGACACAGACAAAACCTATTTATATAACTAATAAGAACTAGAAGAGAAAATTAATATGTCTACAATATTATATAACTAACCCACATGACACATGCTAGAGTTTAAAGCAGATGTTAAACTGAAAATGGTGATTGTACGTGTTATGTTCCTGACTTAGATGAGATGTACCTGATGTGACAGTTGATGATTATATTGTGGAGAAACATGAAAATGACAGCAAAGACGAGGACAGCATGTTTCTGAATTTTTTAGATGAGGATTGATAATTCGTTTTTTTTATTATTCAAGCTTCTGGGCTTGACCTTTACTCCTGACCTGAAATGGAACACGTATATCAAATCCATTACCAAGTCGCTAGAAAAATGGTGGGATTCTTCTACCGCTCTAGTAGATATCTCACTCCTAATGCAATTCTCTTCCTATATAAAAGCCAGGTATGGCCAACGATGGAGTACTGTTGCCACATTAAATCCTTCTTAAGTAATAGAAAAATCAAAGTTGTCCTCGACGGTCGTACATCCAAACAATACGACATAAATGCGGGAGTACCTCAGGCGTCTATCCTTGGACCTCTATTATTCCTGATATTCATAAACGACCTCCCTGATAAAATTGTTTCGGAGATGGGTATATTTGCTGATGACACCACTCTCTATAACAGATATGAGGGGAAAACAAATGAATACATATCCAAGGAAATGGCAGAAACACTAGAGGATGACTTCCAATCCGTAGTGGAATGGGGACAAAAATGGTTGGTCACATTCAATGCTGCTAAGACTAAGCTTGTTTCCTTCAATAACTACAAGAAACCTTCTCTACCACCAATAGCAATGGCCAAGAACACATTACCTGAAAGTACTTCTTTTAAACTCCTCGGCCTAACGTTTACAGGGAATATGAACTGGAATAGATACATTGAGAGCATTGCCAAGGCTGCTGCAAGGAAGGTTGGCTCCCTCTACCGTGCTAGAAAACTACTTATGCCTGACAGTATCCTATACCTCTATAAGGCAACCATTCGCCCATGTATGGAGTACTGTTGTCACATCTGGGCTGGTGCATCTGCTTCTTGTCTCTCGCTCCTGGACAGGGTTCAAAAGAGAGTCGCCAACCTGATAGGTCCTGAACTGTCATCTAGGCTTCAGCCTTTGTCCCATCGACGAGATGTTGCATCCCTCTGCCTGTTCTACAAATACTTCAATGGTGAATGCTCTGATGAACTGCAAACACTTGTACCTCCCCGACGTAACTACCCCCGACAAACCCGACAAGCTACTAAGTCTCATCCCTTTACAGTAGAGATCCCTAGGTGCAAGAAAGCCTTTTACTCCAATAGTTTCTTCCCCAGAACTGCGGGTCTTTGGAACTCCCTTCCGGGATTCTGTTTTCCCAACTGCAACGATTTTCATGGCAGGTGCTCGTCTGAACTCCAATCCCTGTTCCCCCCTCGCCAATCTTTCACGAAAAACACCCGTCTAGCTGAATCCACTGTGAAAAATTTCCCCCACTCTATATCTGTGCCTAAATCAAAACGCGGATTTCATGAACAAAGCTTCTTTCTTAGAACTGCACGCCTGTGGAACTCTGTTTCGTCTGCCTGCTTCCCTCCGGACTACAACTTGGATGTCTTCAAGTCTAATGTTAACAAATTCCTAATGAACCGCCCCCCTAATTAAACACTTCATCAAATCTCCTCACTAACGTAATGTACTTGCAATAACCCTTATCCCTGAGTGGCTTCCGGGCCTTGATAAGTGGTGATCACTGTGTAAAAAAACAAAAAAAAAAACAAAACAATATGCAGAAGTTCAAGTGTAATATCAACAAACATCTTTCTACTCATCTCCCTTCATAATGACCCCGCTAATTAAGTCCCTGATAGTAGCCCCCTGCTTCAAAGTGGCACTGTGCCTTGTTTGGGGTGAAAATTGAATAAAAAAAAAAAAAAAAAAAAAAAAAAAATCTGGGCAGGAGCTGCTAGAAGCATCTTATCCTGCCTTGGCAGAGTTCAAACCAAAATTGTAGCATTCAAAGCTGGTGACGCGACCACTGTACACGCACATATAAGCCGATTAAAAATAAACTAAGATGAATGTACAAAATGTTTAACAATTTTTTTTTTTTCAATTTTGATTCATTTTGAACCCCGTAAAAACAATTTTAACCGGCTAAGACCTATAAAAGAATGGCTTGTAAAAAATCCAATCATTTGAGGTCCCTAGCACCACTGCGACTTTTGGTTTTGAAGGAAATAGTTTGAAAATATGGAGACAGACTGACCAACATCTAGCTATTTATATATTAGATTTTTTTGGCAAGAAAGTGTCGTCTTCTTTCCATATACAGTGCTTGGATTTCCGAATGGTAATCTGTCTGGTACTTACCAAGCTCAGCGTTGCTTAACTTTGGTAATCTAATGAGGATTGCTACCTCAAGGTGGTTATGTTGTATGAATCTGAATTAGTATGCAATCTCCCGAGAGATGGTGCCACTTTAAAAGTACTGGTCCTTATCACTGACTAGGTTGGTATCTGGTTAGGGTGTCCAGTGTATAAAATTTCTGCCTGGTTACGAAAATGTTTTCTAAAGAAACCTTACTAAAAACAAGTTCGGAAGTTGATTTCTATAAGCTGTCCAACACATGCCAGCACTTGAAATAGATGTTACACCAAATATGATGATAAAAATTATATATGATTTAAATATCACATTATTTTCATTTTATATTCTAATACAGGGTTTGCACGGGCTTGAAAAGTCCTTGGCTTTTGACTTTTGCCTTGAAAAGGCCTTATTTCTATTATTACCTTGAAAATATGGAAAATTTCTTGAAAATTGTATTCTTTATGTCCAATAAAAATTTGTTGAAACATTTAAAATAAGATGAGAATAAAAAAGTCCTCCTCTGAAACAAGGATGATAGCCATTAGTCGCATGTAATGAATGAATGCGTGATTTAGGATTGACATGAAATTCTTAAAGATAAACTAAAATGACCAAAAAATGGGCTGAAATAACTTAAATAAATAAAAAGTAAATGACTTAGAATGACTTTTTAATGAACTTAAGGATGAATTGAATGACCTTAAGAATGACTTGAATGCTTAAAAAATAACTGGAATCCTTCAAAAACAACCTGAATGATCTGGAGAATGACTTCAATGGCTTTGAGACTGACTGGTTGTAAAAGGGTGCTCATTTTACATAAAATTAATAAAGAAAAGTGATCCCCCCACTTTATATCACAAAGTTACAACCATAAGTACAACATGTAGTAAGAACAGATACTACACTTTGATCTTGGCCAAGAAAAGCTGTATTTATTTGCTCCTCCACTGAGCAAATTAGGCACAAGGTCGATTTTTAATGTGAGGAGTAAAGGAGAAATGGGGACCAACTCCCCAGAGAGTAGGGGAGCTGGATCGTGACAATTAGTACGAAACGTTGCCCCTACATTGACCAAGGTCTTATATGTGAGGTTACCCCCACATATGGTCTTTGCTTGCACTATCTGCCGGAATAGATACTGCACTTTGATTTTGGCCAAAAGGCCAAGAAAAGCTTAAAAAGCTAAGAACAGCATCTATTAACAACAGACCTTTGATCTTAACCAAAAAGGCCAAACACAAAAGTGTTACGGACAGACCGACATACTGACCAACGGAGTGGCTAAAAACTGAACTGGTTAAGTTCAAAGAAATTCTTCAAACTAAACAAAAACTGAAAATGATTCAAAATCACTGAATGACAAAGTGTAGTAGTGAACTTAAGCTGTAAATATTTGACCACTTTTGTTGCGCGTTAGAGAATTTCATGTAAATAACTGTGTGACCTTTTAAAACTACTTCAGGAGGTGAAATGAAATTGATATTTCTTGTTGTCACTGAAGATTTTTGGTTTATTATATCATTGTTTATATATGAAAATATGTTTTGAAAACTTGAATTTTGCCTGGAGAGTGGCCTTGAAAACCTTTTAAAATGTCCTTGAAAATGGACATTGAAAATCTGTCCGAACCCTGTAATATTATCAATGATATTTAAATAAATATTTCGGCATTAATTACTTATCTTCATCTTTACAACACAAATTTGCAAAACACTTTGACAAAATATACCTCCATCAAATGCCAACCAATAAGACTGACATTAAACTAAATATGATGCTAATAATTTAAAATTAGTTGCTGCAAACTATGTAAAACTTGGAAATCTGCCCTTTGTGTTGCTATCGTATCATCATACCTATAACCAACTTTCTCCATGCGGACATAGTTGATATGCCTAAAATGTTTTCAGATCAACATATTTTATTGTTGCTTATCTATAGCGACTATTACCATAGTATTAAATTCACAATCTGTCCTCAATCATATCTTGAGCCAGCTTATTCCTATGAAAGTACATTTCTGAACATCGCAGCTCACTTCCACCAATCCTGAGCAAAGTCACACAATGTATATATATGCCATAATCAAAGACAAACTAGTTGTCAACTGCTCACTAAAAAAATGCATACACAAACACACAGACAACTGTTTATTAATTGTAAATATGGTTTTGATTCTTAAACGCTGGGGATTTATTAGTTAGTTTAAGATCCATAGAGTGAATGAGGTATTTTGGTAAATGTTGCCAGTCAAGAGTAAGACTCCAAAGTCTACATTTATTACTTTTTAATCACTTTAGTCACAAAGACCTTGAACCCTTCCCCTCCCCAATTTCTTGTAGGGCCTTGTGCCTAATTTTGTTGTTTAAGAATCGTTTGTTTTTTACTTAATTTTATTTTCAAAATTTTTTAAAAAAAGCAATAAAATATATAAACAAGATCAAAGTGTAGTATCTGTTCCGACAGATGCTGCAAAGCTATGACTAGCACAGACCAGCTATGACTAGCAAAGACCATATGTGGGGGTAACCCCACATATCTGACCTTGGTCACTGAAGGGGCAACCCTTCATACCAACAGTTTCTAATCCAGCTCCCACTTCCCTCCTCTCGGGAGCTGGATCCCCCTTTCCCTCCCTCCTCCCTCTCTCTCCACATTAAAAAACGGCCTTGTGCCTAATTTGCTCAGTGGGGAAGCAAATAAACACATCAAAGTGTAGTATCTGTTCTTCAGATGCTGCACTTCCATTTCTTGTTCTCTTTCGGTGGAGGATCAGTCCTTCACAGCTGAGACAATTTTTTATTTTAGCACCTTTTCTCCACATCAAAAAACGACCCTGGTGTCTGACTCTGTCCCGTGGGGAGGCATAGTAAATAGGTACTCACCAGCATGTTTGCACCACCAAGCAGGTTGAGAACCAGTGTTGGGAAGAAGGACCTTGTAGATGAGCTCTCCATGTTTGAACCATCTTAGTGATGGAAAAGATTAGAGAGAAAGAGTCTTGAGATTTAGTTGTTGATAGAGAGCTTGACTAGATTGAATTGAACATTGATTTGTATGTCACTTGGTTTTAGTTTTCATTTTAAGAGTGTGCAGGGGTTGTAAAAAAGGGAGGGGATATTTATGCCAATACTGGGAGCGATGTAATAGTTAAAATAATAATAATAAAAAAAAAATTTTTTTTTTTTTAAAATGCAAAAAAAGAGTTTAAATTTTTGGTTACACTAGTAGACTATATTCTCACGGGCTGTTTATCAATTACAGTTGAACTTCAAATGAATGAAATCTTAATGTTAAATAGATTAGAGGCATTTTGAAGCCATAATTATAAATGAATGCTTTTAAATCTGGTTAAGTAGAGTTGGTTTTGAGAAGAAAAAAAAAATCGCAATCATTTTTCAAGCTTGGATTCTTCAAATCAGAATTCTCATCTTGGTGGTTATTTTCATAATCTTTCTGCTAGTGTAACCTCCCACCTTCTTCAGACTCTGAGAAATCTGTGTAGAATTTCATAAAGTGGCTTCACATTTTGTCTAGAGTGATTTTTGTAAAATAAATAAAAAAAAAAATAAATAAATGGTTACACTGATAAACTATATTCCTAATGAACCGCCCCCTTAAGTAAACACTTCATCAAATCTCCACACTAACGTAATGTACTTGCAATAACCCTTATCCCTGAGTGACTTCCGGGCCTTGATAAGTGGTGATCATTGTGTAAAAAAAAAAAAAAAGAAAAACAACAATGTTTATCCATTACAAATGTCTACTTGCTATAATGTAACAGTTGCGTCTACAGATTATTTCATGGTTCTTGCCTCACCACAATGCTTAAATAACACCCTGTGCTATGACTGAGCAGACCAAATCTGCAACACTATACATTCACATTAGACCCTTTGCATAATCATACCGGTGTTTGCTCAGAGATGTACCGACGATCTCCTGCCCTCATATTTATGCACTCCTAAACATGCTACCTCAGAATTGTGTAAATGAACATTTATCACCGTCACATTTTCAGAGTTCTGTGTTGGCTAACTATCGTGATTTTCCCAAGTTTTATGCATTCCCTAATTAGCTTAGTAGCCGCTGACGGTTTTATGATCATGGAATAATAATAATAATAAAAATAAAAGGTTAATAAGCATCTCCTATATTTTCAATAATTATCTTTTGTTCTCGTTAACTCTTTATATCAAGTGGCTTCATACCTTGTTGGAAGCGATTTCCATTAAAAAAAAAAGAAAATGGTTGCACTGATAGCTTATATATTCCAACAGACTTTTTACCAGTTACAAATGCAGTTCAAACACAAAATAAAATTTTATTAATGTTAAATAGATTATAGGCATTTGAAAACCATAATTATAAATGAATTGGTTTTTAATCAGTTGTTGTATGGAATTCACTGTAGGCGGGTTGAACCAACTTCCTCCAAAGAAGGAAGTACCAAGTAATGTTTGGTGCATTTTTGGTCAGAAAACCAGTATCTTCAAGCAGCTTGATTTGGTAGCATCCGATATCTTAATAGGTATTACCACTCTGGGCCAAAGTGAACCTGAGAGCAATGGTAACTAAGAGGCAACTCTACATTACCTACGGCCCTCAAATGTGGCCTCATTACTGGACCGATAAATGGAAGTGGAATGTTATAACTAGGGCTATGACAACAGAATATTCTTTTTATTGTCTTGACTCTCGAGTATATATCCGACACAGTTAATCAATTGAGAACCACATCACTCAATATAAAAACATAAGATATCAATGGATACACACTCGAGAGTCAAAGCAATGAAAAGAATATGCTGTTGTCCAAGCCCTAGTTATAACAAATTTAAGGAAGACCCAGGATTACAAAAAAATTTTTTTTTTTAAATATCACTTGTCCACCAAGTTTTAATCCTGAATCTATAACACTCTGTGTTATTGTGATTCGCTATGTAAAAAAATGTGAACATCTGCACTGCAAGCACATTTGGGTACAACTGGTTTTTAGTGGTAATTCCTTTGTTCAGTTTAGAAATATTCCGAGGATGGGCTTCATAAAAATTACCTTTTGAGACAAGTTCACAAAAATCTGGTTAGGGTTAAGATCATACAGACAGAGCCACTGATAGAAATGCTTGGACGCGTCTGAAACAAGTTAAAAAAAAAACAAACAATAAAGCACAAAAAAAACAAAAAAGTGTTGATCATTATAAAAGTTTATATTATTTGCATTATTATTTCATTTTAGCTGCTATTTTAACATTTCAGTCGATGTACCTTCCAACCTTCGTCCGGTTGTCCATCTTTTTGAACTTTGGTAAACTTTAAACTCGGTAACATGTGGAATTTGGAACTGAATCTTCTATAGAGGTAGATTGCTCTTATTCCTTTAGCCATGACTGAGTAAAAGTGTTAATGTTAATTATTATTGCCTGTAGTAAGGGTTAGAACTTTAAGCATCAGAAAAACGTCACTTACAACTAATGGCTAATCCATGTCCACTAATAATGCAATGGTCAGTGGATCATTTTCAAGGGACAGTTTACTGGAGGTTGAAGTCTCTATCCTTATTACAGGTGATAAATAACTAAGAATAACATAGGAATTTACATTTTTATACGGGCGACAGAACAAGAACAATCTACTCTCATGGATTAGATAAAAGGTTCAGTTCAAAGTTCTGAAGTTTGAAAAGAGGCACCTGGAGGTCATAGGTTACATTGGCTGGAATGTGAAAATAACTAAGAGGAGAATAGTAGTTCAATTCATTACAAATTATCAATCCTCATCTCTCAAAATAAATTCAAGATTAAGTGTGTGAGACTGACTGACAGCACCTCTGAAAGCAATGCGAGGACGCATAAACAATTTGCAATCTTGGATGTTTTTATCTAATCTTTTGGCAAAGAATTGCTTTCTCATGCCTCTTTGGCATTCTGATGAGTCATTCTATATTCTGAATTATAATAATGTTTATTATAATTTATCTTTTTATTGATTTGTATTTCTTCATTGTAAGATATTGTTTGCTTTCATCAATTTGTACTAATTCTTGGATGATAGGATTGAAGATCACACAGGACTGATTGCTATTACATGCATGTATCTGTCCATCCACCCTGCAAATCCAGGTGGACAATTCTACTAGGAATTCTTAGAATTTTTTCTTTTTTTTTTCTTTTTCGTACTTTGTTCCTAACTAAAAGGTTAAGAAAGTCCTGTGTGCATGTTAGTTAAGCTGAGAACTCACTAATCTTTCAAAGTACGAAAAAGAAAAGAAAAAGAAAAAGTGTAGTATCTGTTCTGATACTACACTTCATCTTTTCTGTCTTAGGTCAGTGAAGGAGAAATCCCCCCCCCCCTCCCAACCTGTTGGTAATTGGGTTTATTTCACATTAAAAAAACTGACCTTGTGTCTAACTCTTAATTTGTAAAGAAACAAGTAAATTTAAAAAAAGCATTATTTGTTTAATAATTTTTATTTATATGTTAAATAAAAATAAATATATTTATTTTTTGTTTTTTTAATGTATTCATTTTTAACTTTATTAAAAAAATTTTTTTGTTCAAATGTGCTTAAGAGTTCGTAATAAATTTTTTTTTTGGGGGGGTCTGAAATCATTTACATTTTGGAAACCCTTTTCTTTACATGCTGACTTGCAAAGGATTGGAGATCAGTGGCGTAGCAAGGTGGAGGGGATGGGTGCAGTCTGCCCCATGCGGCGCGTGCCAGGAGCGGCATTTTGAGGGGGTAAAAATCGAAAATAAAAAAAAAATTGAAATTGTAAAAAGCTAACAAAAAATCTGAAATTTTATACCAAAATGAGTTTTTAAGGTCATAATGTTTTGCTTTTTTTGTTTGTTTTATTTGTGTGATACTGTTTTTAAACGGATTTTAGATCCTTGATTGTAATTCCATGAAAATAAATATTTTGAGGATTTTCTGGAATTTTGAAGGTTACCAGATTATCAACAACCAGGGGTGTGTTGGGGGGGGGTGAAACAAATCTTACGAGTGCCCTGGGTGGCAAAAATAGTTGCCACGCTACTGTTGGTGACCGACCATGACAGATTAAGAGAATTAGGGTCGCTTACTTATTTTTCTGTGACTGGTAGAATGATGCAAAGTGAATCTCGCTGCAACTACATTTCTTGTGCGAGCTTCTAATTTAAAGAAAAGATATAATCCGCCAGTTTTCTGTTGGCTTCTTATGCTCTATGCTGATTGGGTTAGTGGAAAAGCACTTTGGTTGTGGTGTATGCATGTTCAAGTCCTGTGTGAAACATTGTTTCAGCATTTGTGTTTGCTGTTGTTGAGTTAATTAAATTTCTGCACCAAGCCCACAAAGATCTTAGTTCATGTGGTCTGCATGAAGTCCTTTTTGTTGGGGGTAGCTATTCATTGTATTCGCAAGATCGGATGTTTTAATCATGATATTCAAAGAGCAGCACAGTCTAGTTGGTATACAAAGTCTGAAAGTTTAACCCAGAACCCACAATGCTGCTTACTTCAGTCGAATTTTTCTCTCGGTCTTTGGTTTAAAATTCAAGAAAGAATCATTGACAAAATGACAGAATAATCTTGTAAACACAGAATGCTATCCTATTCAACGAAATAATTCTTTTATCAAAATTAAAAAAAAAAAAAATTTTTTAAACCTATCTCGTTTCTGAATTTTTTTAAATGAGGATTGGGTTATTCATATCATTTGGACTCTTCGGATTACTGTTCTCATCTTGAGTTGTTTACATCAACTGAAACGGTGTGAAAATGACACTCAAGATGAGAATAGTAGTCTGAAGAATCCAAATAATACATGCTGCTATCTCTATATAAAGTTGTCGATCATAGTCAAAGGCGACCCAAATGCTCCCTTTTCATTGACTACTACACCAAGATATAAAAAAAGAACGCCACTCTTTTTCCCAGTATTAATTATTATTCCACTTAGCTTTGCTTGATTATAATGCTATAGGTTTAGCAAGGTATATAAAGCACCATTTTTAAATTCTTCTTCCCACTCTCTCGGCCCATTAACGAACACTCTCATCATTATAAGAAATGGGTCGTTCTGGAGAAAAAAAATAGCTTTGTTCATGGAGTTTTCCTTTAGTTTTAGGTACAGATAGAGAGTAAGGGGAATTGTTGATAATCGTTGTAGCTAGGCGAGTGTTTGCCATGGATGTTTTACAAAGGAGGGGGTGCATAGTGAATCTCAGTCGAACACCTGCCATGGAAATAACGATAGAGCAAAGATATGCTCTCAACGTCTCTTCTGTGAGAAAAAGGTAGCAGAGAGAAGAAAATGTATCTATTTTTTTTTTATGTAAACATTTCACTACAAAAGGTTAAAGTAGAACGTAATTTGACATAGAAACTTAATCTAATATGTAAAAGGTAAAATGTGTGTGTTTGTATGTCTCGCAAAAACTTTTGACAGACGCATCGGAACATGACAAAATTGGTATCGTTTTAAAGTTCGGTCTCTCGGACGGCAAACATTGAAAAATTGGTCAAAGACATTAATTCCTTCACTCTCAACTCGGCCATTTTACACAAGAAGGGGGGTCGCTTTTTTCAGCGACATATTTGCAAGTCATTGTCTCCTTTTGATTGACTACCTTTAATTTCAACGCTCGCGACTTCCGGGTTTCGCGATGGACGTATCAGCTAAGACGTTAGGTTTTGTTTTTCACCTTCTTTTCCTCCTTAGCGTTTTATGGGTTCGAGCCTACCTAATACCAATTTTATTTATTCATTTATTTATTTATTCATTTTTTTTTTTTTTTTTTTTTTTTAACACTTCTCTCCACCCGGGCTGCTGTTGTTGTTGTTTTGATTCTCCCACCCCCACCAACCCACCCACCTCTCCACACCTGGTCGCCTCTGCTAATACGCTTTTTTTTTTTTTTTTTTCTGGGGAGCCTACTGTTGTTTTGATCCCCCCCCCCCATCTCTCTACACCCGAGTAACGCCGGGTACCTCTGCTAGTTTATAATAAAGAAAATGTTGGCATTCTCTAATTCTGAACAAAAAGAAAAGTTAAAAACAAAAATAATTGATGTTCCAGTTTCATTACCTGTTCATATGTTGGCAATCTGTTGCAATAATTTACAAACTTTATTCACGAGCTAATTTCATTAGAATATATATATACTTAATATTGCCTGCAAATAATGTTTTTTTTATTATCATGTAATAAAGATATTGTGACATCTGGACTCCAGACTGTGAAATCGTGAAAAAAAAAGTTACTTTATATTTTTATGCTATCAGAATTTGATAGCGTTGTGATCTACAAATCATATTTTGGCAAATTTTAGAACTCTAAAATAAAACAAAGAAAAACTGAAATATCTTAACCCGTCCATGCATAATCTTTAAGATTGGATCTGAAAAGTCAATAGCTTAAGATGGGGATCTCCAAAGTTTTGAATTTGGGGTGTATATTGCTGACTTTTTAGAGATGCATGGGCCAAAATGAAAAAAATAAATAAATAAAATAACCTGGATATGTTTTTATACTATTTTGCTTATTAGTTTTTCTTTTTTAATGAAACCGGTTCTCCCTGATTCTTTTGACCATTTTCTGAACAAAAAGAAAAATATATATATATATATATATATATATATATATGGGAATTAAGCTACACAGACTATTCCGCGTTTTATCCATGCTGAATATTCTGTGTAGCTTAATTGCCATATATATTTTATAACTTACTACCTACCTAGCTCTACCTATGTAATGAACACTGTTGAAGTAAATACTTAAAGTTTACGCATAAATTGATACTTTTCGTATATTAATTTGTGATTAAATGAAGTAGTCATATATATATATATATATATATATATATATACTTAAAGACCGAAACATGCTCATGACTGTGTAGCAATAAGTTACTGCTTATGTGAAGGCAAGTTGAAAGTGTGTGTGTATATGTATATATATATATATATATATATATATATATATATATATATATATATGAGCAAATAGTTAATAAAACATGTTAAAAAAACACTTTGAAAAAGAGTTAAAAACATTTAATTTGAAAAGGAAACACTAAATAAGGTTTCCTTCCTCTTATCTATTTGCCTGTCTGGTACCTAAGGTACTTAAGCTTTTATGCATTTTTATTCTCATAAAATTTATATGCTAATTGACATATCGCAGAATAGATCTTATAATCTTATTAAATCTACGTATATATATATAATTAAGGGTTTTTTTCTTTTTTTTTTTCTTTTTTTTTTATTGAGGGTGGACCTGTAAATTCGCTCTTGTCCATGCGTCTTTTCGTCTGTCCGTGCTTTTCTCAATAACTACGCCTTGGAATTTAAAAAAAAATTTTTGCACAAACATTAAACATGATATGAGTATAAAAGTAACAGAAAAGATTTTCCAGGAAAACTCTGGTTGCCCCCCTCCTAGGAGTGCCTTTCGAGTTAAAATGACTAAAAATAACACGTTTGTGCTTATTAAAAAAAAATTGATGCCTTGGATTTTTATAAAACTTTTTGAAAAGTTTTAACTGATTTCTATATAATTTTGTTTGTCTATACTTTGCGATAACTCTTGGGTGTGCCCCAGGGACTCTTTTCAGGCTAATAAAAACACTCCATTTTTTAGGACTATTTTACCATATTTGTCCAAAATTTTCCTGTGTGTCTATTTAGCACTTTTGCATGGTGCAGAACTCAAATTTACATATGTTAAGGCCTAAAACTGCAGTTTGTTCATTTTCAACAGGATTTGATGTCCCCTGAGGACTTTTGGGGCTAAATGGGGGGGGGGCAGTGCTGAACTTAGTCATTTTTTCTGCCTCGTTCACTATGCACTCACGGGGGACCATGCATGCTTCACTTGTTCATTCTAATATAATTAAATTCTGTTTTCTAATTGTAGACTTTTTAGAAGTCGGCTTATGCAAGTGCTAAGTCTGATGGTTAAATTTAGTTTTTTTTTTTTTTTTTTACACAAAGCTTCTGTAGAATATATATATATATATATATAGTAATTTATAAAATATATATGGCGATTAAGCAGAAGCCTGACGAATCCTATAGTTGGATGAAACGCAGAATATTCAGTGTAGCTTAATCGCCATATATATTTTATAAATTACTAACTAGCTCTACCTACGTGTTGAGCACTTTTGAAGTAAATACTTTAAGTTTACGCATAAATCTATACTTTCGTATATTAAATTTATGTGAATAAATGAAGTAGTTATATATATATATTACTCCAATGTTAATATGGCATAATCACGTTGACTTAGGTAATCTAAGTTAAGCATTAAAAAATATATCAATCATTGAGTATATGATATACTTTGTTATTACTGTACAGCACCAGTGTGAAAATTTGACAAAGTGGTTTTTATTTTTTCCCTAAATCAGATCTTCAAAAGATATATGTATATTAAAATATTTATTGTATTAACTACGATGCAAGTAAAATGAGAAAGTTATGGTATATAAGTTTTTTGCTAGATTTTCAGAAGTCAGATAGTTTACTTTATAGATAATTTGACAATTGTGGAACCAGAGGGTTAAAATTAAAAATAAATTTAAAAAAAATGACAATTTTTATCTTTTTGCAAATTTCTAACTAGTTTTTGTTGAAAATTCAGCAATGGTTTGGATTAATAGTTATTTATATTATATTATTTTTTTTACTAGTAGAGCTACCCGGCATGGTCTCGGGGGGGGAAGAAAAAAAGAGGTTAAAAAGTTTGTACAATATCTTTATATCAAAACTTCCATCTCTCGCAATCTGTCTCCCTATATTTATCTTTTCTCTTTCCTCATTTTTTCACATCCCTCTCTCATGTCTGCCCAGTCCATTCCTCTCTATGGAAAATGGATTCACCTTTCCTTTATTTGTAATCAGAAAGGTCGAGCTTCAAAGTGATACTGATCTCGTGAAAATCCATCACCTCTATCAAAAGTTTTTGTGAGACATAC
This sequence comes from Euprymna scolopes, assembly GCF_053919585.1. Lineage (NCBI taxonomy): Eukaryota > Metazoa > Mollusca > Cephalopoda > Sepiida > Sepiolidae > Euprymna > Euprymna scolopes. The sequence continues at coordinate 82,861,537 of NC_136509.1, forward strand.
ATACATTTAAACAGACAGGTGAGATTTATATTATAGACTAGCAGGGGTGCCTGGCATTGCCCAGGTGTTTTTTGTCGGTGTAAAAAAAAAAAGTTTTAGGAAGCAGGTAGGCTCGAATCCTAAGCCTCGAAGTGAAGGTGGAAAAAAGTGAAAAAAACGCAACATCTTACCGCTTGGCCACGACTGGAGAGGAACTGAAAAGCGTTTTAATTTAATAATTAAAAAGTTAAGTGACAAGTGCGTAAGTATAATGAGATCAAATATCACGTGATAGGGGGAAACTCAACTTTGGCTGCAAGTCAGTTTCCTCAAAGATGTCGGGGAAAACCAGCTCCCCATAAAAGGGGAGTGTCCAAATGAATAGCAATTGTCTGATATAAGGGGTTTCCCCAGCATCGATCAGAGCCGAGTGCCAAGGAGACTCCCTTGTAAACGGATTCAGTTCCCCTTATATACGGAAAAGCTAAACAAACATGTGAAGAATGAAATACTGCAAAAATAGCATGTAAAAGTCATTCAAATAAAAGATAGACACAACCTCCCTTCGTAAATCGTAGATATTATAATCTAGGGAGCATATAAAAAGTTTTAAGAATGAGTCCCCCCCCCCCAATATGCCTTTACCGGACATGCACAAAAAATGCAAAAATGCACACACAGACTAACACACATTTTGCCTTTTATATAACATTGGAACTGGCTGAACCCTTCCTTACTCCATTTCCTGGAAAAACCTGGCCCAGTTGATCCACAAAAAAAAAAAAAATTAAAAAAAAAATTCTTTTTGATTTTAAATATTATTCACCCAAGGTAACATCATGCAATAATATACAAACTTTGTGGGTGTTTATTTTGTAATTATTGACTTTTAATTGGGCATACACATACACTGACAATTTGAATCCCTGGAGAGAACTTGAATGCCTACTAGACATTGTCCTCGAATGTCTAAGGTCTCTCTGTATAGGGATTTGTCAGAACAACCTGGCATGAGGATATCCTGCCCAAATGTTTAATATAACATAATATTCACAGCACAAATAAGATCTCCTTAGATTGGTTGATCCACACTAGCTTTTACAAGGAATGATGCATCTTCTCCAAGTGATATTACCTCGAGTAGCAACACAAAGCTGGATAACCTAACCAGACTGTATGAATTCTTGTCCTGAAATCCAGTAAGACCAACAAAGGACCAAAAAGAAAGATATGTTATAGCATATTAAAATGGTCAATTAGGGAGAGGAAAATTATGTTCTTAACTTTAGTGTTAGATAAAGGATTTTAATAAAAGATCCGAACATGTATGGATTTCATCTCAAGACCAAGCGTTAGTCCTAGGTAGGGGGCCCCCTTGATTTCTGAGAACTTTGAATGAAGGAAAATGAACCAAAGAGAGAAACAGCTGTCCTTTATATTATAATAGATTTTATTTTCATTATTCGAGTTAACCACATCATTTCTTTCTTTTTTTTTTTTTTTTTTAAATTTCTTCTAATTTCCATCTGTTGATATTTCGTTTATTTGATGAAATATCTGAGATTTTAGTTTCACTTTGACTTCTGAAACCTGAAATGGCCCCTCTCCCTCTGTCACTAAATAAAACATTTAATTCCTTCAGTCTGTTGCTTTTGTCTGGATATTTTGCATGTTCCATTTTTTGAACTTTTCCCTTCAAAAAACTTTTTACCATTCACAAAGGTCTGCTTTACCAGCATTGAAAAAAATGTCTGGCTTGCCGGCTGTGCTCATATTGGCTGAGTGTATATGTACTTGGCAGCCTTCTAACAAAGAGAGACTGCTTGGCTGGTGAGCAGACCTCTTTTTAGATTTAGGTATAGTTTGGTTCAGTCTTACGATGTGAACGCTCCTAGGCATTGCCCTCCTTTTTCCTCAGGTAAAGTTATTGTCAGTCGCCTGAGGCATGCCGATGACTCCTTTTTTATACCCAACTTGAATGCTTTTTCAGGGGGAACTGGTTTTCCCATGGATGTGAGTTCTTTGATTTTCAGCAGAATTGCACTTTATATTTAATCCAGAAAAAGCAGATTTCCAAATAAATTGCTATAGCCTCTCATGTACATGAGTTCTTACTTTTTTTGATCCCCTGATAAAGGAGGGATTGGACCTAGTAATTCACTCCCGTTTGTTCGTTTGCACTTTTCTCAATAACTATGCCTTGGATTTAAAAAAAAATTTGCACAAACATTAGTTATGGTGAAAGTAAATTTTTGTATGAATAGATTTTCTGGGATAACTCTGGTTGCCTCCGCTAAGAGGCATTATAGGGATAAAATTGTTCCCAAATCGTTCACTGGTGAAGGGGGACCCCACATGCTCGGCTTTTTTTATTTGGTTGAAATTCATTAAAAAAAAAAAAAATGCTGATTATTCCATTTTATGACAGTTCTCTCTGAAAACTGATTTTATTAATTTTATCATTAAGGCTAAGACCAAGTAAATTCATGATAAGAGTTGGAGTAGATGACTTGTATTTCATCCAAGAATAACTTGCTATTTCTTTTCCCTATTTACACACTAAATGTCTTTTAATTTTGACTTCATTGAAACCAATTGGAGTTATTTATGAAAAAAAAATTTTTTTTTTTGCGTTCTCTCTCTCTTCTCCACGTGCACACGGTTTGATAGTATTTTTTTTTTTTTTTTTTTTAATAACGTTCTAGTTTGAAATGTTTTTAATTTCATCAATTGAAACATTATCTATATATCTATAAAGCTGAGTTTTTGTATCCCTCTGGCATTAATATTAAAAGCACACTTTTTTCTATTCAGAAATTATTAAAATCAACTTAATATACTCGATTATGGATATGCGAGCAACTACATGAAGGTTATCTAATTTACATAATCCTTTGCAAAACAAACGTTAATTATGTATTTTATGGTTGCTTATTAGATGATTGGTTCTATTTGACTACTATGCTGAATTCTATTTATACATAGTTGCTACATTCTGCGTAATTGCGTAGAATTCAAGATGAAAATGTTCTAGCACACAAAAATGTAACCTTGTTGATGTGTGTGTGTGCAAAATCTCTATCAAACTCTTCACTGAATATTTGATCTATAGAATTGAAATTTGATATATAGGTTATTTGAACCTGTAATACACTTTAATTTTTAGCCGCAAAAACTGCTAAGAGATCAAAATTAAAAACAAAACAGTTGACCTTGGCAGGGTAAGTTAAATAAAACATTGCACCTGCTTGCACATGCACAAAATTAAACATTCATAGCTCAAAGTCGCTTAACTTTTACCCTTTCAAATGCTGGCAGCTCAGACTTTAACAACGCTGGAGAGATAAAAAAAACAAAAAAAACAACTAAACCTGGAAGGTTGAACAATCTGATTTCGATTCTAGCAAATTGTACTCAGGTCATACTTATAACTTTTGAAATCATTATATATTTTATAATAATCAATAGAGGATTGGCTCTCTAATATAAGAAATCTGCATGAATTAAAATATAAAATTTATTCATATTTTACAACCAAGCAACGCTCGATGGCCTGCAAGTTTTATCTATAATATAAATCTCACCTGTCTGTTTAGATGTATGTATGTATGTATGTTTGTATGCCTGCCTAAAACTTTCGACAGACACAACGGATTTTCACGAAATCGGTATCGTTTTAAAGCTCGACCCTTCGGACGACAAATATCGAAAAATTGGCTAAAAACATGTATTCTCTAATTCTCAACTGGGCACTTTTCTACAAGGCGGGATCGCTTTTTTTCGACAATATTTTCGAAGGTCATCCCCTTGTTTCGATTGACTAGTTTTAACTTTAATCTTTGCTACTTCCGGTTTGGCAATGGATGCAACAGCAAAGACGTCATGTTTATTTTTTTTTTTCCATGATTTTTTTCCTCCTTCGTGATACGGGTTCAAGCCTGCCTGCTTACTACCACTTTTTTTTTTTTTCCTCAACACACACCTCCAAACACCTGAGCTATTCTAATATATAAAAGACAAAATGTGTGTGTGTTTGTCTCACAAGATCGGTATCGGTTTAAAGCTCGACCCTTCAGACAATAAATATCGAAAAATTGGCCAAAAACATTAATTTCTTCATCCTAAACTGAGCAGTTTTCTACAAGTAGGGGATTGTTCTTTTTTTTTTTTTTTTTTGCAAGTCATCATATTGGTTGGATTGACTTCACTTAATTTTAACGTTCCGAACTTCCAGTCGGATAATGGAGACATCGGCAAAGACGTCATTTTTTTGTTTTTCTTTGCGTTATGGGTTCAAGCCTACCTGCCTACTACCACTTTTTTTTTTCCTCTCTCCACCCAAACTGCCTACTGTTATTTCGCCTCCCCTCCCCGCTACTGCCATTTTTTTACCCCCCCCCCGGTCCCTTACTCGACCCAGGCAATGCCAGGGAACCCCTCTACTATACCACTCAAAAAAAACCCCCCAAAAAAACACTTTTTAATTAGCCTTAGTATATTATCTCTTGAGACTCGGGCAACGCCTGGGTACTCCTGTTAGTCTTAAATAATTCACAATTGTATTTGTATCACCTGCACTCAGGATTGAACCTTCCAAAGAGTATCGTTTACAAATGAATTTACCTAGTACTTCATCTGTTATATCACGAAACCTACTTGTGATGAGTTCAACCCAGTGTACTGAGCCCATATGTTGTACCGAGCAAACAGTTCACTGCTGGTGCTTTCATAATAGTACTTGGGTTAAAAAAAAAAAAAAAAAAATGGTAATAACTTTAGATGAAAGCGCGTATCTTATTAGATAAATATCCGAGCGATTTCTTCAAAGGTAAAAAATATGAGAACAAGATAAATATGTGTATAAAAAATGATGTCATAATAACCTCGATAATTTTGTTCATTTGAACTACTGTTCTTATCTTGAGCGTTATTCATGTAACATTTTGACCGAGGTAACCTTCAACTTTCTTCAGATGCATGTTGACGAACTTGTGACTCTGCACTGAATTTTAAATGGACCCCCTGGTCGAAGAGGGACATATTCTTGTTCTGTCAAACATGAGTGGGTAGAAGACTCAAATAGATCACAATTGTATTCTTAGTATCGCCCCGCACTGAGAATTGAAACTTCAACCTACAGAAGAGTGTCATTTACCAGTGAATTGACCTAGTACTTTATCCATTACGCTGCAGGTTCATCCAAAAATATGAACTGGATAAGTCCAATATTCAGACCATATTTTGTACTGAGCACTTCCATAATACGTTTGTACTTGGATGAAAAAAATTTTTTTGCAGATGAATGCGTGTATCTAATTAGACAAGTATGCAAGAGATTTCTTCAAAGGAAAAGAAAAGAGAACATGATAAATAAGTTGTAGAATTCCTTGGCAATTGAACCATGCCTGTCAGGATTGAACTTATGAATATTTGGCCAGGTATATAAAGTGAGTTCAAAGATATCAGAAAGGAAATTCGAAACATTCCTGAACTGACGGACGTGTTGGGACATGTAAACTTTGTTATTGAAACAAAACAATTGACCGATTTTTTTATTTATTTTATATATATATATATATATATATATATATATATACTTGAAATTCCTAGCTCACTCATACACTCAAATTTCATATATTGACCAAGAAGAATATCTATCCTGAGAAGGTAAAATTAATTCCTCAAACGGCAGTTTTTTTTATTTTTTTATGGAGATCGCTACAGACAAAGCATGAATCCACTTGATATAATTTTTTTCCTTTTCTTAGAAACATCGTTAATGGAAAGTGAGAAGTAAAGGACAAAATATGCAAATTGAGAGTTATGGGGCTGCCAAAAGTAAAGCTAAGATCCACTTTCTATTCTCGTTGTGACCTATTCACATAAAAAAATAACACCTCACAAAATACAAGCATTCCAAGTTGCCACAAACATTGGTTCTGAACAGTAGCTATTTTGTTTGGCCACAGGATGTAAGGTTCATAATGTAAACATAGTGAAACAATATGGCTACTTGGTTCAGAATTGATACCCACAACAACTCAAAATATTCATATTTTACGTTGAACATTAAATGTCTGTAACATAAATAGTTCACGAATATTAAGTAAAACAACTACTCCAACTGCACTTTCTTCAAAATAATTTATGTTGCCACTGGAAATGTTTACTCTATGGGACTAGTAGGTTCAGCATCTCCTCCATCTCTTTTAACAAAAGTCCATCAATAAACGTGAAAGTATCCTATACCTCTATAAGGCCACCATTCGCCCATGTATTGAGTATTGTTGTCCCATTTGGGCTGGTGCATTTGCTACTAGTCTCTCGCTCGTGGACAAGGTTCAAAAGAGAGTCGCCAACCTGATAGGGTCTAAACTGTCATCAAAGCTTCAACCTCTGTCCCATCTATGAAATGTTGCATCCCTCTGCTTGTTCTACAAGTATTTTAATGGTGAATTCACCGATGAACTACAAGCCTTTGTACCCCTTCGATGTAAATACCACTGACAAACCCAACAAGCAGCAAAGTCCCACCCCTACACAGAGATCCCTAGATGTAAAAAAATCTTTCTACTCTAATAGTTTCTTCTCCAGAACTGCTAGACTTTGGAACTCCCTTCCGGGTTCCTGCTTTCCCAATTGTACTGATATGCAGAAGATCAAGTGTAATGTGAACAAACATCTTGCTGCTTAACTCCCTAGATATTACCCCTGCAACTTATGTCCCTAAGAGTATCCTCCTACATCAAAGTGGCACTGTGTCTTGTTTGGGGTGAAAATTTAATTTAAAAAAAAAAATAAAGATCTCTTTAATATGCTCATAACTTTATTTTTGTAAATATTTGTTGGGAAAAGTTTGGCTCATTCAGTTACGCAAGAAAATTGTCTACCAGGGCTCTACAGACAAACTTATCTTTAGTCGACAAGTAAATATTTTCGTTCACTAGCCAAACCCACATGATTTTTAGAATATGACATCTTCGTTCTGTGACGAGTATGTACATCATAAATATTTTTCTGTTTTTTTTTCTTAAATGAGTGTAATTTTAAATATACAACAAATTTTATATTGATACTTGAAGGTATAAACATTCTAATTTTTTCAGATATTTTTTTAAACAGCCTTCGTTGAAAAAGAAAAGTTCTATTAAACTTATTTTGTTTAAATAATTTAACTTTGTTCGTTTCATATGAAAAAAAAAAGGTGAAAAGATATTTTTCATTCAGTAGTGAGCTTTGGAAGATTGTCAGTGAAAGAAATACAATCGCCAAAAGATAAGCGTTTCATTATTTCTAGTCGCCACTTTGAAAAATCACTCGCAAATGCGACTGTTTCACTCGCAATGTAGAGCACTTTCTACCAATAATTACTATCAATAATATTGCTTTTATTCTCCTAAAACAAGGCACATTGTCGCTAAGACATAAGGTACTACTATGAATTAGGAAGAATTCTAAGTGGGGAGTTGTGCAGCGAGATGATTGTTTATATACGTTTCTGTATGTTGGTACAGTCAGAAAAGGGGAGCAATGAGGGAATTCTAAAGGTTAACAGTTTAAGGAAGGAAGCTATAAGAGTGGAAAGCCCTACGGCATCTAAGAATCTTCATAGTGAAGGGAACCGATCATGTTGTCTCCCCATCAACCTAACACTCAACCCTTATCATAGAGTGGCCTCTGAGCCTTGATAAGTTTTAAAGTTTAAAAAAAAAAAAGTATTCAGCTGATTGTCGGATGTATTTACATTGCTGAAGCACCGGAGCAGCAAGTTCATCAAAACACTATTGAAGTGCACAAAAAATGCAACATTGTGGCGATGTGACAGAGGCTGAAGTTTGGTAGGCAGTGTGAGACCTATTAGATTAGAGACTCTGTTTTTTTTTTTTTGTTTTGTTTTTTTTGGGGGTTTTTTTTTTTTACATAGGAGTCACCACTTATCTAGGCTCAGAGGCCACTCGAGGATAAGAGTTAAAAAGTGTGCAGTAATCAATGGGAAAACATCATAGGAATCGTTAGATGTTTTTTTTTTTTTTTTTTTTTTTTTTTTTTTTTTCATGGAATCCAGATTTAGGGGTAGGCACGGATAAAGAGATGAGGAAATTATGAATAGTGTTTTCAGCTAGACGAGTGTTTCTCGTGAAAGTTTAGCAAGGGGGGGGGCGATAGATTGAAGTTCAGATGAGCACTTGCCATGAAAATAAAGCAGAGATAGGCTCACATCTCTTTTCTGTTTCTTTTTTTTTTTTTTTTTTTTTCTTTTTTTTTTTTTTTTAACTCTGTCAAGGCAGGATAAGACTTTCTAGCAGCTCCTACCCAGATGTGGCAACAATACTCCATCCTTGGACATACTTGGCTCTTATATAGGTAGAGAATTGCATCAGCAGTGAGATATCTACTGAATCGATAGAAGGATCCCACCATTTTTCCAGCTTTTTTAAGAGACTAGTGATTGGTTCATCGCCCAGATGTGACAACAGTAGTCTTTGTAGAAATATAGTATACTGGCAAAAGAAAGAAATTTTTTAGCAGTGTTGGAGTCTACTTTCTGTGCGGCAATCTCGCTAATGCATCCTAAGTGGGTTTTTTTTTTCAATTCATGTTACCTGTGAATGTTAGTGTCTGTCTCTCAAAGTGTGCTTTTTTAAAAAAATTTTTTAACCAAATCTGGGTCGTGCTGAGTCAGAATTTTAAGTTGCTGATGTTTTTAGCCAGAGATAGAAATGCAGATTTCTCTTATATAATAGATCTAGTGAAATCGCCCTCGACCATTGAATAATTGGCATAATTAAAGAGTTTTCTCTTTTGGTGACTGCGATGTTGGGAGATTTTAAACCATGCAGTTAGTTAGCAAATCAAACCGATTCATATTCAGGGCTTAACTATCAATTGATATTCTCTTGAAATCTTTCAAGGTTTTAACTTTAACGAAAAAGATTTTTGCCATTTGTTTTTCTCCATATTTGAAATTTGAACTTGATTCATCTTTCCACTTCAGCTGCTTTTCCGCTTCTAATATTCAAAGAAAAAAAAAAGAAGAAAAATTCAGATTTATATTGCTTTTGATTTCTCAGTCTCAGCTCTTGGCGAATTTTTTTTTTTTTTTTTTTTTCTGCTCCAGTTGTTAAATATAAAATAAAAACATTTTCTTCATTTCATTAAGCTTCCTAAACAAAACATACATTATTAAATTTATTTTGTCAGTTATATAAGATAGTCATCTGTGTTTAAAAAAAAAAAAAAAAATTCATTTTAATATTTACGTTTAATATTTACTTTCAATCAATATTTTAGTTTTGATTAGTCAAAGTTTTCACCCTCACACTCAGAAGTGCTCTCATTGTCACTCATAACACCAGTAAGATATTTAATAAGACTGGTGAGATCAGGAAAGAGACGTTATGAGGAGGGAGGAAGCAAAGAGAGATGAGTGATGGGAAGAGAGGAAAATGGAAGAATTAAAGTCAAAACAATAGTGGCTGTCTATTCTAGTTTATATAATTAATAGCTTCACTATTGCCTGGTTGTAGTTCAATTGTCTAACATGTCATATTTATAAGGGTTGGTGTATAATTATTTTTTACAGTGGACTTTAGTAAGGCAAGAGAAATACATTAACAACAAAGAGAGAAGTAGGGGACTTGTTCAGTCTATAGTATAAATCTCATCTGTCTGTTTATATGTATGTATGTATGCATGCCTAAAACTTTTGACAGAGGGGACGGATTTTCACGAGTTTGGTATCGTTTTGAAGGTCGACCTTTCGGATGACAAATATTGAAAAATTGGCTAAAAACATTACTTCACCCTCAACTAGGCACTTTTCTACAAGGAGTGGTCACTTTTTTTTCGCCGATATTTTTTTGAAGTCATCCCCTCTTTTTGATTAACTAGCCTTAATTTAAACCTTTGTCACTTCCGGTTTGGTGGTGGACACAACAGCAAAGACGTCACTTTTTTTTTCACGCTCTTTTCCTCCTTTGCGGTACACGTTCGAGCCTGCCTGCTAGCACTTTTTTTTTTTTGCTCAGCACACATCTCCAAACACCCGGGCACCCAGGCTAGTTTATTATAAATAACATCTAATTAGAACAGTTAAAGCAAAATATTTTGTCAGACATAACTCGATCCTAAAACCAAGGTATATTTTAGCATTTATTTATTAAATTATATATTAACTTGCATTTAGTATATTAATAGAAATTAAGAAACGGTGATGTGGGCGGGACTACATTGCTTAACGGAATATTGTGTTGTGAAAATGACACTCAAGATGAGAATAGCAGTGCGAAAAATCCAAATAATATCAATAATCAATCCTCATCTAAAAAAATTCAGAACCCTGATAGAATTTCGGTTGGTAATTTTGTATGTCTTTTCTAGTAAAAAAAAAAACAAAGTAAAGGTATTTGAGCTGACACTTAAAAGCTTTGAAAATGTTACAAAAAAGGAAAATAATCGTGTGAAACAGGAGATAATAACTTTATATTTAGCTTGAGATGTTCTTTAAGAGTCATTTGACACTCTACTTATGCTGATGACTGAACGGCATGGATATTGATTTTTTTTTTTTCTTTTTTTTTTTTCTGGGGTAGTCATGTTTAACGAACAGAAGCAGAAAATCAAAGATGTTCCAGTTTGTCAGTCTCTATAAATGAGTTGATTGGTTGGTTGGGTGGTTGGTTGGTATTTGACTAAATTTCTTAGATTTTTTCATACAGTAAAAAGCGATTGGCTGTTTTCCAGCTGGCTACAATTTGGCTGCCTTCAAGTCCAATGTAAACAAATTCTTGATGAACCGTCCATCCCCTTTAATAATCCAATTTGCCAAATTTCCACTACTAACGATTACTACGAAATTATCCCATTAACTACTGTACACTCCATAACCCTTATCCTCGAGTGACCTCCGGGTCTTGATAAGTGGTGATCCTATGTAAAAAAAAAAAAAAGAAAGAAAAAAAAAAAGTCTAGTACGCATCTGGGGTGTCCTAAAACTAACCATCTATTTTAAAATATAAATTAGCATCACAATTAGAACGTTAATTTTGGGACCCTCCTTAAATTTGGTCTAAACGGCATAATCGTGTTGACACGCCAGTTCTCGTCAGATAACCAAAGTTAAGCAACATTGAACTTGGTTAGTACCAGATGGGTAACCATTTGGGAATTCTAGGCGCTGTATGTGCTCTCTGCTTATCTCGGCATTTGTTTCCAGTCATCCTATGCATACACTTCACTTGGCACTGGTGTTTAACGATGTTGACAGGAAAGGTGTGGTTGAAGATTACTCATCTCCTACCACAAAAATTTCACGCGCAAGCACCCCTACGTAGGTATCCATAGTCTGTCAAAGAAGGAAGGAGCCTTTATATGAGTAAAAAGTTTTATTTATATAAATATAGCATGGCTACACATTTGGAAACCTGTTGAAGTTGTACACATAATTAGCTTGACTTCTTTAAGCAAACAAAAGAAGGTGGCTTGTTCTTTAGTCGCAATGGTAACAAACTAATTTTTACTATAAGTAAATAGTTCTGTTTAGTATTGAGCACTATTCTATATATTTTTATACTGCGAATACAAAACTTATCTGGATTAGTTTCTCATATATGATTAAACTTTTAGTTAACCATGTCATAAATTGCTTAAATCAGGAAAAAGTGAGTTTGCAAGCCTATTATTTCTGTTCAACTACATCTGCCCTTTCTATCTTCTCCGGCTATGAGTGTACAAGTATTACAACTAGTGGTGATATTCCCTTTTACTTGTAATGTCCTATTCCAATATTTTTATTCATTTTTCATTCCATTATTTTCTATTAATGAGAGAGTAACAGAAGAGTGATAGATACCGTACAAAATAAGTAGGAAGGTCAAATAATATGGTGAGTGAGGATGAGTTATAGATAGAATCTTAGTAAAAGGTGAATCACTTGGAGAGTTAATGGCAAATTGCAGCTAATTAAAATAACAAAACAAGTTTTTTTTTTTTTTTTCAAACACAATCCCAAAACTGAGGAATATTTTAGCATGTAGTTTGTGATTAGAATATATAAGAAAAGTCTGAGGGGAAACAAATGCTGATTAACCCAGCTTTAGATATTTATATGTATATCGGGGTGTGTGTATATAATATAATATATATACTAGTAAGGAGATCCGATGTTGCCCGGGATTGAATGATGATCTCACACTCCCATATTTTATTGTCATCGGACTCAGTGAAAGCAACCATTTTTCAATAAAATTGATTGTCTGCTCTAGTTGAGAATACAAATTCGTGGAGTATATAGTTTGAGAAGTGTCTTCTCTCTCACACACACACACACACACATTCTCACTTTTATAGATATATATACTCGCACGCTCATACAAATAAAGATGTATAGACGTATATATATATATATATATATATATATATATATATATGTATGAATTACATGTACCGCATAATCATGTTTATACACTGGTTCCCACTAGATCAATAAAGTTAAGTAACGTTGAACCTGGTTAGTATTAAATGGATGACCATTCAGGACTTCCAGGTGCTGTATGTGCTCTCTGTTTATCTCTGCATTGTTTCCAGTCGTCCTGGACTTCTCCTTGCCACTAGAATCAAACAGTGCCAATTAAGAGGTGTGGTTGGAGATTGTGTAACCCTTGTTTCACAATTACACATGCAGCTGCCCCTACAGGGGGATATCTTTTGTCTTTCCACACTGAACGGAAGCATCCATGTATATATACATATATTGTTTTTATTTATTTTACTTATATAATAATTACCCATGGATACGTGTTTTGCTGTATCTACCGTTTATGAGTGCGGTTGGGGGTTCAAACCCTGCACTGATGAGTCATAGATATAGCAGGACACATATCCATGGATAACTATTTTATAAGTAAAATGAACAACTTTACATTATGTAATAGCAGTACACACTGCAACATCTAACGTTTGTATATTCATCAATTTAATTTAATATTTAAAATAATTGTAAAGAATCTGCTGTGATCACATCTAATATTTAAAAGGCAAAGTGTGTGTGTGTGTGTATGTGTTTGTATGTCTCTCAAAAACTTTTGACAGACGCATCGGAAGGTGACAAAATCAGTATCGTTTTAAAGCTCGCTCTCTCAGACGACAAATATTGAAAAAAATTGTCCAAAAAACATTAATTCCTTCACCCTCAACTGGGCCGTTTTTCACAAGGAGGGAGGTTGGTTTTTTCATTGACCTTTTTATAAGTCATCGTCTCCTTTCGATTGACTACCCTTAATTCCAACGCTTGCGACTTCTGATTTCGTGATGAACGCATCAGTTAAGACAGGTTATTTATTTATTTATTTTTTTCATCTTTTCCTTCTTCGCGTTTTGAGCTACCTGCCTACTACCATTTTTTTTTATTTTATTTTTTTATTTTATTTTTTTTTTTTAAACACCTCTCTCCACCGAAACTGCTTACTGTTGTTTTGACCCCCCACCCCCACCAGGTCCATTACTACACCACACACCCGGGCAACGCCGGATACCTCCGCTAGTTTATAATAAATTTAGAATCCTAATTTTAATATATGTAACTTTACTTCGCATGGAGTCTGACTCTTTTCGTTTTAAATGACACAGAAATAATGAATGAGATTTAACTAGATGATTGGAATCGATGAACAATTCCAATATTTCTCTTTGCATAATAATCATATCCAATTGCATTCGATACCTTGAAGCACACGCTGATATCTTAGGCTCATGCCAACAAAGATATAATTTTAATCTTAATAGAAACACGGTTATTATCCTTATTGTACCTATTTACAATGCCTCCCCACGAGACAGAGTTAGACACCAGGATCGTTTTTTAACGTGGAGAAAAGGTACAAAAATAAAAAATTACCTCAGTCGTGAAGGACTGCTCCTTCACCGAAAGAGAACAAGAAATGGAAGTGCAGCATCTGAAGAACAGATACTACACTTTGATCTTGGCCAAAAGGCATCCTTATTGTACCTATTTACAATGCCTCCCCACGGGACAGAGTTAGACACCAGGGTCGTTTTTTAACGTGGAGAAAAGGTACAAAAATAAAAATTGCCTCAGTCGTGAAGGATTTCTCCTCCACCGAAAGAGAACAAGAAATAGAAGTGCAGCATCTGAAGAACAGATACTACACTTTGATCTTGTCCCGAGGGCCAAGGAAAAAACAAAAACGGTAATCACAATACAGAATTATCATTTTTGAGGATGATCAACTTTGCAATGTTTTGTCTACAGAAATGTGTAATCACTATTATTACTGACATTATTTGAATGGAAATACAATTTAGAAACTATCTGGTGCTCGTTTACGCTGATCATCTCTTGGGCCAACGCATTTCAGGTGAAAACATTATTACGTACGAAATTAGTACAAATTCCAAAAATTAAGAAAAATGATATTGTAGATGTATTTTTAACAACAAAAAAAAAAAAAGTCATACACAATTATGTTCTGTTGAAAAAATGGCAGACCCTTAATTTAAGTTAAGGGAGATAAGTCAGTTTGTCGCACTGAATTGCTCTTCCACAATTCAAACATACGATAAAACTCGCTAATTCGGTAAATTGTATTTTTACTTGTAATTATTTTTCTACTGGATAATTTTTCGTAATTTTTGGATTCATACTAATTTCGCCATGACATGTTTTCACCTGAAATGCGATTAAAAGATCATCAATATAAAGAAGCATGAATTATTTTTTTTTTTTTTTTTGTGTGTAAATCTCTTCAAACAAGGCATAAAGCCACTTGATGTAAGAGCTAAAAAAAACCCCAAAAAGACTACTTCAAGGTCCAAAGCTAGCCGACAGTATATGTTAGAGCTAACAAAACGTTTCAGTAAACTTCGCAATCCAGATACATTTTCTCCACATCTAAGTTCTCATCCGTCTCTTATTGTATTACACTTCTTGCACACAAACTGGTTATTTGGTAATTGTGATATCTAATCTTAAGAACAAATGTTCTTATTTTATTTGTGTTTTTGTCTTATTCTCAAAGAAATTAAGTCCCCTTTGTCGACGTCTGCTATTAACCTAATTTGTTGCAATCTAAAAATGTAGGCATATTTGATATTTAGTGCGAAGACAAACATTTATGACTGTCCCCCCCCTTTTTTTTATAACCAGGTTTAAAGCATTCCTGGTTTTGAATCAACAGAAGATAGTTATTTAAGAGACTGTCATTTTTTTTTTTTTAATCTAAGTCAATGAACAATGTATCATGAAATGTAAATACAAGTACCGCTTCAACACTTAAGTTCTTTCTTGGACGCAAAATAAAATTAATATCATTTTGAATTCTATGTTAACATTCTTAATACGAGTGTACACCTTTAAGTCAAAAGTGACACACACACACCAAAAAAAAAAAAAAAATTGTTTTGCCAGTGTTTGCATAATATTCATACATTTTAATGTAGTTTGCTTGAAGCATTGTTTAGTGTGTATATAAAAGAAATTTAGAGAAAGCAATATATTGCAGGTGTGTAACGGATAGACACGAACTAAAGTAAATTAAGACATAACTGGAATGAGCTATGCAGATTCACTTTTTATTGATACTAATATATCTATACACCTATGAATTTTTTTTTTTTTTTTTTGTATTCAGATTAACCCCCCCCTTTTTTTTCTATTTATTTAAAAAGAATATACGACTGTCTTATATATGGGCTGTAGAATTGCATTCATCTGCAAAAGATCTAGCTAATTTGTATATTCTTCTAAACATTAAGTTTAATTAATTCCCTATTATTTATTTATTTATTTTTTTTTTTTTCGGTTTTCTTATGGGATGATCTTTAGTTTACTATTACGTGTAATTATATTCATGTAGATATTCTACCGGATTTATACTTGCGTAATTGCATTAAAAGGTTATAGTGAACACGAACCTCTTTTGCCTACCAAATTCCTCTGTCAGTTTTTGGTCTAGACATGAAACTGAATATATAGAGTATTCGGACTCATGCAAAACTTTATATTTGGGGTTTTAGTCAGGGGGAAATCCGTGCAAGTGTGTGAAAATACTAAAAAAAAAAAAAAATTGCCAGGTGAAGGTCGAATGACGGCATTACAAATATGTATGCGAAGCGTAATAGCTATTGGTTTATGTTTTTAATTTTTAGCCTTGCAGCAAACAGGTCTTCATAGCTCAAGCATTAACGTGAAACGCAAAAGTAAATCGTAAGCTAAACGTTTTGGTTTCGATTCTCGGTGGTGGGGCAGTGAGGCACGAGTCTTTTTTTTTTTTTTTTTTTTTTTTTAACTTTTTAAATCCTTACTATACGTTGTCCAATATGAAATGATAATAAATGTGAAATCTGCATTAATCAAAATATATTTAAGCATATTTTACGATTAGGCAATGCCGGGCGGCCTGCTAGTAGGCATGTATATATATATATATATATATATATATATATATATATATATATATATATATATATATATATATATATATATATATCCCCCCGAAACAGTGTTTCATGGTAAACAACTGATGATCCCTTGAAAAAAAAAAAAAAAAATTGATATTATAGTAAATTCGAGAGAGTTGGATGCAGTGATTGCAGGTGATTAAATGACTTACTGCTGACTGGATGGTTTTTTTAACAAATGATAAAAAGTAATTTTTTGTATAGTTTCAAATGTTAAAAACTTCAAAGACTATATATATATATATATAACATTGTGCTTGTGTTGTTGTGTTCAACTTTAGTTCAACAGGCATATGGGAGCTGTGTTTCCACTGTTATGTATTAACTTGTGTCTATTACACCTCTGCATTGTATTGACTTCTATAAATTACCTTTATTTTAATACACACACACACACACAGTGAGGGGGAGCGGCCGGCATTGCCTGGTCATTAAAAAAAAAAAAAAAAAAATGGTACTAGGGTGATAGTAAAATTTTTTCAGCAAAAAAAAAAAAAAAAAAAAGAAATTGCTGCGTACTAGGTGCGAGCTCGCGTTACTTAAGTTCGCAAGGGACCATGATGACACATGTGGTTTTATGCTGCCGCAAATTTAGCTTTTGAAAACGAAACAACAACCGTTCGTGCATGCGCAATTAAGAAACAGTATCAAAAGCAAGTTTTTTTTGTTTTTTTTTATACTTGACCTCTACCCCCAACAAAGCAACATTTCTACATGAAATATTTGATTTTTTTTTCTCTCCACTTTTTTCATATTATCTGTCCGAGACCTCGTCTTTCTAATAATACCACGTTTGTGCCGCTCCGTCCGATATGGATAAGTTTTTAGTGAATACATACATTTACATTAACAGACGTTTCCTCTTTATTAGATTAGAAGAAAATATATAATTAGATATTTATACACTTAAAACCCTTGGAAAATTCTCTAAAAGAAACTGAAATTTTGAGAATATTTAGTTTTGATACTTTTTGTTAAAATTTAGAAAAAAATCTGAAGTCTTTGCATTTTCATGACGGGTTTCCACCTCGTGTTTTTACCATCTATAAAATTAAATATAACCCACATTACGAATTCTTGCACTTTGCAGTTCCAAATTCATAATGGTCGGTTAATTAGTTTAGGAGTGAATCTTGTGCATTCAAATTTGTAAACGCATACACGTACCTAACTTTATATATAAATATATAATCAATCATCTTCAGTCGTATTATTTTGCTCAAGTAAACTTCAATCTATGCGTGACTTGTTCACAAAGTTTCACGTATGAATGTTCAACAGATGTGCTTAAAAGGAATGATTAGAATTTTGAAAAGATTTTTAGGTTATAGTCTCCGAAATAGTAAATGACTTGCCTCCGATGGGATACGCCATCTCCAGCAAAAAAAAAAAAAAAAGAGATTAGAAAAATGAAACGTGCATTCTTGTACGCATTTATGTCTTCCTATTTCATTTTTTTTTTTTCTAAAATCGCATTTGTTCTCATCTCGGGCTTTTTTTTTCTTCTTTTTTTCTTTTCTTTTCTTTTCTTTTTTTCTTTTCTTTTTTTCTTTTTTCTTTTCTTTTTTTTCTTTTTTTCTTTTCTTTTTTTTTCTTTTTTTTTCTTTTCTTTTCTTTTTTTTTCTTTTTTTTTCTTTTTCTTTCTTTTCTTTTCTTTTTTTTTCTTTTTCTTTTTTCTTTTCTTTTTTCTTTTTTCTTTTCTTTTTTCTTTTTTCTTTTCTTTTTTCTTTTTTCTTTTCTTTTTTCTTTTCTTTTCTTTTTTTTCTTTTCTTTTTTTTCTTTTCTTTTTTTTCTTTTTTTTTTTTCTTTTCTTTTTTTTCTTTTCTTTTTTTTCTTTTCTTTTTTTTCTTTTCTTTTTTTTCTTTTTTTTCTTTTCTTTTCTTTTTTTTTCTTTTGTTTTTATCAAGGCCATATTCAAGTTTCATGAAGGAGTTTCTCCATTTTACAGGTTTTATTTTTTCATTGTAAACATTTTTATCTATTTATTTATTCAATCGTTTTGTGTTTTTAATTGTAGAAGACAACGAGTTTTTCCAAAAACATCAGTTGATTCATACTCTCGGTTCCTACAAGACATTCTTCTCAGCAAAATCTATTATAATGATAGCGACAATCTCATTGAATGTTAAAGATTTTTATTTTATTTTTTTATAAATTTTAATTTTTTATAAATTTTAATTGTTTGTTTAAACCATTTTCTGCTTTTTTTTTTTTTTTTTTTTTTTTTTTTTCTAAAGAAGAGTGCTCACTTCCTCTCGGATTCTTTAAACAAAAATATATTTTTTAAAATTTGAATTTGGCATGAAAGAATAGCATAAACTTATTTACTTTTTAAGTAAATTAAAAATAATGATAATCTGTTTTCTACACTCAAACATGTGTAGCAATTTTTATTTTATTATATAAGTTTTTTTTTCAACCACCTGCCTGGGGGTGGGGTTATTTAGCACTTTTCTTGCTGTGGCTTATATATACTAGTAGGCCGCCCGGCGTTGCCCAGTTGTGAGATACGTTTAAATATATTTTAATTCATACAGATTACACATTTATTATTACAGAGGCAATTCTCTATTGATTATTATATTAAACCTAATATATAGTAGTTACTTCAAAACTAATTATATATATATATATATATAATGAACTTGGGTGCCATCAGCTAGACTCGAAACTAAAGCATACAACTTTCTATCCCCATTCCTTAGCCTTCGAGTCATGCTCATACGTGTGTGTGTGTATATATATATTCCAATACAATTACCAATTTTGAGTTCGATTCTTTATAAACCTCTAAATATTAAACTTTAAAGTTATTTTTCTTAATTAAACATAAAAACACGTGTTAAATGTGCATATTTTTTCTCAAACGTAAAAATACACTTGTTGGGATGATCCATAGATTTTAGTTTTAGTGGAAATTTAAAATCAATAAATATTCATTTTATTATCACTATCAGCAGCGAAAAATTGTTTTAAACAAAATCAAGTAATAAAAAAAAAAAGAAGATAAATCTGTTTAGGCATCAGAAAGGGACACAAATTATTCTGATACCCTCAGAAATTCTGATTTTTCCGATTCTGATTAATCGTCTCAACGCACGCACACACACACACACACACACATATATATATATATATATATATATATATATATATATATATATATATATATATATACAGACACACACACATTCACTTTTCATTAGTTTTTTAAAAGATGGAATCGTCCGATCGTCGATGACAAAATTCAAGCAAGCACGGCCAGACAGTTCAGGTTTATAATTATATAGATGTATATTTAAAATGGTAATATAAATATTAGCATTAATATTTATAGTTAAATCCTATTCTGAAAAAAAAAAAAAAAAAAAATGCTCAATATTTGAGATAGAGCATTAGTATATTAGGGGAATTATGCCAATTTACATTTACAAAATTTATTGTTCAAAAACAAAGGAATGCAAGATACAAATAATTACTTTATTTTTGAAACTTCATGGAATAAAGAAATACGTTGTATCTTGTATTCCTTGTTTTCGAACAATAAATTTTGTAAATGTTAATTTGCATAATTTACCTCCACATATATCATTTTTAAACGCTATCATCATAGGTTGGTATTTATTTGCTCCCCCACCGAGCAAATTAGGCACAAGGCCGATTTTTAATGTGAGGAGTAAAGAGGAAATGGAGACCAACTCCCCGGGGAGAAGGGGAGCTGGATAGTGACAATTGGTATGAAAGGTTGCCCCTACATTGACCAAGGTCTTATATGTGAGGTTGCCCCCACATATGGTCTTTGCTTGCAGTATCTGCCGGAACAGATACTACACTTTGATCTTGGCGGCCAAAAGGCCAAGGTTTGTTGGCTATTATAACTACAAAGCGATCGACATTTTCTGTGCTTGTTTATTCTTGTGAACTCCTTGCTCAGTAGGAATAACTGTTTCAGTTTTAAATAACTTTTTAAAAATAGATCATAAAAGCAGATGCAGAAGAATCGTTTGTCCTATCTGTTTTCAACAGAAAATGTTAGGATGTTTTTTTTTTTGTTTTGTTTTTCCTTTTTCTTTTCTTAATTTGCTCTATTTCTTTCTCCGGTGAGAGATCAGGTGAAAGTGACTGACATCCTCAAATGAAAATAATGTGATAATTCTGATAGAATCCAAACACTGTATGTGTTGACTGTAGTCTTAAAATTAGTGATGGGACGATTCCAATATTTTCAATTACCGATTCCGCACTAAATTCCAGTTTAGTCTTGGCAGCCTTGAATGTGATCATTCATTTTTGTCCCCATTCTGCTACATATCGGAGGTCATCCTCTAGCGTTTTTGCCATTTTTTTTTAGTTATGTGTTCATTTGTTTACCTGTCATGTCTGTTATAGAGTGTGGTGTCATCAGCATATATACTCATCTCAGAGGTAGTTTTGTCGGGGAGGTCATTAATAAATATTAGGAACAATAGAGGTCCAAGGATCGACCCCTGAGGCACTCCCGCATTTATATAATATTGTTTAGATGTTCGACCGTCGAGGACAACCTGGATTTTTCTCTTATCTAAGAAGGATTTAATTGTTAAGTATTCTACCAGTGATACCGTATGATTTAATTTTCCTGAGGAGACCCTCATGCCATACCCTGTCAAAAGCCTTAGATATATCTAGAGCTACCGCTCTGCCCTCCCCACTTTGTCCAGTGAATGGTATTCGTTTATTTTATCAATATCAATGGAAGATTTTGCTTTAAACAAAATCAAATAAAAAAAAAATGCAATTAATAGAATCGTTTTGGCATCGGAAAATCTGTACAAATTTTTCCGATACCGATTTCGATATCCTTAAATATTCCGATTTTTCAGATTCTGATTAATCGTCCCAACACTACTCAAAATACTGTTAAGTTAATAGGTTATTGTACTTATTTCACAAGAAAATGTTAGCAATCTTCATTTGGCCCATCTTAGGAGTTCTGGAGATTAATATATAAGGTTAAAAAGAAAAAAAAAATCTAATACAAAATTATAATTTATTTCAAGACCCACTGCGGTTCTAAATAAATTATGAAATTGAACTAAATTTGTGCGGGATTGTTTCTTTTCCGTGTGGCAAAGAAGAATGTTTTTTTTAAAAAAGAAATTGGTACTTGTACAGTTTAATCAAGACATTAAAAAATGAAAATATTGAAAAAAAGTTTAAATTGTACGTATCCGTTATGGAATGAAGTCCTCCCCCCAAAAATTTCACTTAATTTCATCAAGTCGTTTCTTTTTTACAGTGAAAAACTATTTGTTATGATACCGAGCAAAAGGTTCGATTTTTAGGAAGAAAAGCTAGTATTAAAGATGGGGAGGGAGTGTCGGCGCTTTAACTGGAGTTAATGGCATGTTTAAAACATTCCATAATGGCTGACTTCAACGCGCTCTCATAAAAACGTGTTTTTTTTGCTGTAAAAAAAAAAAAAAAAAACCCAAAAAAAAACTACTCGATCAAATTAAGTGAAATTTTTTTCCGGAGATCTTCAGTCCAAAACAGATACGTACAATGTTTTTTTTTTATATTTTCATTTTTTTAATGTCTTGATTAAACTGTACAAGTACCACAAAATCTATAGATGTTGTAATATATACAAAGTGGAACGATAAAAGTGTTGCCTTTAAGGAAACAACACTGCAGCTTTATTTCAAAACTTCTATTGAAAAAAATCAATTCGGATAATTTGATTATGTAGCAGTGCTGACATCTGTTCAATGTAGCCACCTTCAGCCTCAATCACTGTCTCGATACGGATCTGGAACTAGGAGCATACCTTTTCCACAAGTGCCAGCAGGAGCTAGGTGAATACTTGGCGAATACAAAATAGTCCAGGTTGGGGGAGGAGGCGGGGCTAGCGAGAGAAAAGTACGAACTTGTAGCACTCCTTCTGAAGCCAAACCTGGGTCTCTTTGGACTTGTGGTCTCGCGCAGAATCCTGCTGCCATACCCAGGGTCTGCCAGCGACCACCTGATTGCACAAGGAGATCACCACACTCTTCAGCACATCCAGGTGCACTTTGGTGTTGACTTTCAAGCCAACTTCGAAGATGTTAGGTAGAATGATGTGACCCCCACTTGAAACCACACCAAAGACCATAATCGTTGCTGGAACCTTTGTTTTCATCACCCTGGGAACATTTGTTATTCGTGGCAATCCAATGATGCATTTTCAGCATGCTGGCAATGGTTCTGTTGTCATAACTGGGATTGGTAGAGAGCAGGAGTTGTACAATGCCACATCTCCAATTGCGCTCATTGAAAATTGTGTCGCTTTCAGGCATGATAGAAGGCTCCTATCACTCTTGGGATTTGTAGACAACTAACCAACTAGTAGATTGTCTATAATAAAAAAGAAAACTGGTTTTGATCAAACGGAAACAGAAGCATATCTTTTCTAGGGCAACAATTTTATTATTCCACCGTGTACTGATAAATAGTAAAACTACACATCTAAAATCTAAATATGTTTAAGGCTTCTTAAAATTCATAATTGTCCACAATGACCAATGGCATAACAGATACAAGTAAGTATTAAATGATAAATTAGTTACAAATTACTTTTGCCTTGTCATGGCTGACGGAATGGGAGCAAGCTCTCCCTGTAAATTAAATAAGGGCTCTATTAAAAATTCTGTATAGATTTTGGAGTTTAATAAGATGCACAAAGAAGTTATGAGGTTACATCATTTAAAATCTTGTAAGAATAACACCCGAAATCTGAACAGTAGTCTGGATAAATTAAATAATACAAATCTACGATATTATATTTCTCTTGATCTGTGTATCTGTCTGTTCCACCACTTTCTGAAACTATTGAGTCGATCTGGCTGAAATTATGATGAGGTTCAACGAACTCTGTATTATGGTATCCATTTGATGAACAGTTAGGGATTAATAGGGATTAGTATTTAATGCAAAAATAAGCACATATTCAACCATCAGTTTGGCATAAAGAGCTCATTCTAAGTCAACGGGCTGTAACTTTTGCCCGTTTTTAACAGGCTAAAAAGTCTAGTTTATAAATAAGCTAGACTATATATAATACACTGATCCAACAGGTTAGGAGTTGTTTAATTATTCACCAATGTTCAGATTAAAAAAATAAAAATTATGACACTCCGGCCCTGATACCTATCCTTCAAAATTTTCTATATATAAATAAAAATTCTGCCCTCTTTCAAACAAGAGTTTTGTTTTAATTGCATATTAGTGTGCCTTTTATGCATAACCTAGACCAAGAGCTGCCAGATAAACATCTTGACACTTATAATGGCCCTTCAGATTTCTGGTCCATCACGTCTTCCCTTGACCACTTCAAACAAAACTCCCACTCTCCACCCTCAGTTCTTAAGTGAATTTGGTTGTATAAACCAAATTAAAAATTCTATACATTAAAACCTGTAACTGCTAACGTTTATATATCAGGGACGTGGGTTCCTCCATATTTGTAAGTTTTTGTTTTTTTTGTAAGACAAGGCCAAATCACTGGAGCTTTGTTAATTTTTTCTCATTAGGATTGATTTTCTTTCTTTCTTCCTCTTTGTTTTATCCTTTTTTTTTCCTCCTCTTCCTTTCTCTTTTATCTTGCCTTGCTTGGCCTCCATCCCTCCTCTCTGAAAATGTTAATTTTGCCATACTTTAAACGATTCATGGATAGGAAATGTGAAAGACCTTTGTTTTATCAACGAATGGCTTTGTCTTTTTTATAACAAATCAATACTTTCAATTTGAAAAAATGGTATATTTTAGAGAACGCTCTTCACTTTTTTTTCTTATTATATAAACTAGCGAGGTACCTGATGTTGCCTGGGTGTTTGGAGGTGTGTGTGTAAGGGGGAGGGGTAAAGTAAAGAATAAGCGGAGTAATAACCTTGTTTAAATATTAAAAAAAGAAAACTTAAACTTCTTAAAATAATCGGAAAAGCCAAAACAAAAAAAAAAAAAACAGTGAACAAACGTAAAACTTTAAGAAAGAAATCGGAAAAACAAAAAGCAAAAATAAGGGAGAAAAAATGAACGTGTTTGGAAAAACAAAAACAAACAAACACAGCGAAAAGCGAAAATAAAATGGCATAAATGACCCTTTGATTCGGTTAAGTCTATGGTGTGTTTCACCCAGTAGAAAGCATAAAACGAAAAGGAACGTTAAAATTCCATTCCAGTTTTTTTAAGCAACTATGAAGTAAAGAAAATCCAAACCGGTGTTCCTTGGTAAATGTCCCTTGTGAACGATCCGGAAACAGTGTAAGTGGTGACGGGGGAAGGAGGAATTAGAGAGAAAAGATTTTACTATTTCCATTGATTTTAACCGATTGTGGCAGTTAACTCCTAGCAGAAAAAATATAAGAATCTACGATTATCGAGGAAGCGGAGAGGTAATATGCCTATGACACACCTCAAATATTGTGCTGCAGTTTGTGCATATTACATTCACATAAAATGTCTTGATTTTTAATCCTATTAAGGTCAAAATCATAGGGAAAAAATAAGTTCATTTTATATATATATAGGGATAAGACAAATCTAAATCACTTGGGCTTTACATCCTTATTTTTTCCTATTTGGCTCAATTTTATTTCTTTCGCTTTCTTCCTCTCGCTTTATCTTGTTCTTTTGCCTGTCTTTTCTCTTTCAGTCGCATTTTGTATTGCCTTGTTTCACCTCTATTCCTCCCCTATCTGTCTCTGAAAATGGTAATTATTTTGCCGTACTTCAAACGATTCATTGATAGAGAAGGTAGAAGACTTTTGTTGCATCAATGAATGTCTTCTTTAAAATATCGGTCAATACTAAAAGATAATGTAGCTATCACCCCCCCCCCCAGCTACTAATAAAGTTTACACATTTATTTTTAAGATGATTATAGGTCTTGTTTGTTGGGAAATTGGTGGATGGCTATGATATCGGAGTTTGAAAATTTCATCTTGATTTCAATTTCTTATTTTTATTTTTTTGCATTTTTATTTTATTTATTTTACCATTGGCTACTTGCATCCATGATATATTATTTGTCAACCTTTCCTCTTCATATATTTTGATATACATTGATCCATTCATATCTCTAATTTGGTGAGCTTCATCATATGCTAGAGAACAAAACTGTACCCAAGGTTCGATTGCTTTTTCATTCCATGTAGGTTCTATTGAAATACTTGCAAAGGCATCAGGGGCTGGATAAGTATACGACTTCTCCGCTCACTGGAGCTATTGCACCTTCTCGTTATCAAGAATGATCTTTTGTGTAAAAAATACTTTTGTTCAAGAATGATTCACTTTGGCTATGCCCATACCTATTAACAGACTCTCTACATGAAGAATAGTTCTTTTTGCTGTAAATTGACTATCATTCGTTATATTTTGAGCATCACCTAATGATGGGATGCATGGTGATTTGTCAGTGATGCCATGAATAGGCCATCTTCATGCATACATGCATACACTCCCCCCACCCCACCCACAATTTTTTTTGCTCCGTCCTCAGGGACGGATTACAGCTCTTGCTGACTTTAGGCTAATACATCATAATCACGTTGATGCACCGGTTTTTGTTAAATCACCGAAGTTAAGCAACGTTGAGATGGGTGACCATTTAGGAATACCAAGCGCTGTACGTGGAGAGCTGCAAAAACCTAACGTCATCATATCCCCTAATCGGGTTATACATGTAATTGGAGATCGCTTGTGAATTTAATATACCTCTGACATTTCCTCCTTTGCAGGAAGTTTGTTCAACCCGCTTAGGGTGAATTCTGCTGCTATACATACAGGCTAATTAAATTATGAAGACTCTCCCTAAAATAGAACCAACTTTTATCAATCTTTGTGGGGTTGGAAGGTATAAGGGCTGACTGATTTCTAAGATTCCAAAAATTCCGACTGTCTGTTGATTCTTTGATTTAAAAAAAAAAAAAAAAAAAAAAAAAAAAAATACAAGTTCGACTCTGATTCATTCAAGATCTACAAGCTCGCCTTTAATTCGCTTGGATTTGTCGAAATAATTTTTTTTTTTTCATTGTGATATGTTTTAGCAGCATTAACATGGTTTGTACCTATTTACAATGCCTCCCCACGGGACAGTTAGACACCAGGGTCGTTTTTTAACGTGGAGAAAAGGTACAAAAATAAAATATTGTCTCGGCCGTGAAGAACTGCTCCTCCACCGAAAGAGAGCAAGAAATGGAAGTGCAGCACTGCAGCATCTGAAGAACAGATACTACACTTTGATCTTCATATATAATTTATTACGTGAAAATGAAAATTACTATCAAAATAATTCAATGTAAAATTAAAATAAATTAAAAGCAAAATTCAAATTTACAAAACAAATTTAGGCACAAGGCCCTTTAAGATCTGGGTGGGGGAGTGTTGCAGGGTCTTTGTTACTACAGTGAAAATGGAGTCTTTGGCGACTTTACTCTTGACTGGCAACATTTACCACAATACCTCATTCACTCTGTGGACTCTAAACTAACTAATGAAAACCTCATCGTTTATGCAAAAAAGAATATATTTACAATTACTTTGTGTGTGTGTGTGTGTTGGCCAAAAGGCCATTATTAACATGATTTGTAGTAAATTTGTTATAAATTCTTTAAAGTACACTATTTTGTAACGCATTATTGCGTGACTTTTTAGCCAAGATCACAGTGTAGTATCTGTTCTGATACTGCATCTCACATTTTCTGTCCTCGGTCACGGTTTAATTTTTTGTTCCTATCCAGAGAGCCCCTTTTTGGGAGCTGAATTTTCCCCATATTTAGAACCGACCCTGTGTCGAACTCTACCCTCGTGGAGAAGCAAGTAAATAGGTACTTTACGTTACCTATAGGATTGAGTACACGCTTTTTACTACAATCAGCCAAATGTGATAACTTAGGTGTGCGTAAAGCACGAAGAGGGCTTAATTATATTTGTAAGATTATATAATATTTATTGTAGGCCGGAGATTATATCTGTCGAACCTCCATGAGAATAATAGTCCGAATAATAGAAATTATTAATATTTATCCAAAAAGGTGTGTGTGTGGGGGGGGGGGTGCTGTGAGCTTTTTTTCCCAAACAAGGCAGAGCACCAGCACCACTTTGATGTTGGGGTCTACTATCTGGGACATAATTTTCAGGGATACTTAGGGATTTGAGCAGCAAAATGTTTGTTTACATTACACTTGAACTTCTGCATATCAGTACAGTCCAAGAAGCAGGAACCCGGAAGGGAATTCCAAAGTTTAGCAGTCCTAGGGGAGAAACTACTGGAGTAGACGGCTTTCTTTCATTCTGTGTAGACTGTAGAGGTGGGATTTTGCTGTTTGCCTGGTTTGTCGGGATATTTACGTCGAGGAGGGACAAGGGCTTGTAGTTCGTCGGAGCACCTACCATTAAAACACTTATGAAACAGGCAGAGGGATGCAACATTTAAATTTTTTTTTGAAGATTTTAAACTATTACCAGGGTCTTGTTTCTGTAGTGTGGGGAAGAAAGGAGGGGTCACAACATAATCATTTTTTCCCCCTAAATTTTTAAAGTATTGCTCATGTTGTTCCCACATTAGAATTTGATAATGCCGTAGGAATTTAAAAATACGACCTTCACTTTTTTTTTTTTTTTTTTTTTTTTTTTTTTTTTTTTTGTGAATTTATTTTAGATCGTTTTTTGTTATTGTTTTTTTTTAAATTTTATTTCTTTAATTTTATTAATCTATTTTTTTATTTATTTATTATTATTTTTTTTTTAATGAATATGGTTCCCTGTGATTGTTATTTGTAGTATTGGTATGCAATGGAATCGGGATGTGATTAAAGTTTTGGTGTCGGGGATGGGGGAACCACAACTGTCATCCGTTTCTTCCATATTGCCTTCGCTACCTAAGACAGTAGTGGCAGTTGTTAGTGTGCACCAAGCCGTAATGTGCATGTATTTATAATACTTTTTTTTTTAAACCCCACCCCCTTTCCTTCTTTCTACTCTACTCCCCACCAACAATTCCAGTCTCCTTCCTATTCCCGTAATTCTTGAAGAAAAGCTAAAGTGTATACATCCACCCACGTGTTATATTCGCCTCTTAGAATCCGTTCAGCTCCAAGTAACTGACGTTAATAAATTGGGTTGTTGTTGATGTTGATAACGATGATGCTGATAATGATGATGCTGTTCTTGCTGATGGTTATGTAAGTGATGTCTATAACAGTGCAGCAGCAGGCTTTTTTTTTTCTGCAAGTTTAGTATGGTGGCTGGGCGAGATCGGTGATTTTTATATAGTCTCTCGGCTGTTTGTACTTTTTCCTATCTTCCTTTTCTTAGCGAGATGTGAACAGCTCTTCTTCTAAAAACATGGCTGTGTTGATGATGCACAAAGGCAACGACTGATTTCACTTTTTTTTTTTTTCGTACTGTTAATATTAGTCACCAAAGTGGATAACTTTTCTTGGCTGTGACGAACAACATCGGTAGACCCGAAGTAGGCCTTTATGGAAATATGTCAGAAAGGTTGGTTGATTGTTTTCCTGCGTTTTTAAAAAAACAAAACAAAACATCTTATATATAAAGTTATATATGTGTATATCTTTATACATATGTAACAGAAATTACTCCTAAACAAATTAATCGATCTTTATGAATTTTGAAACACAGCTGCTAGGTATAAGTCCAAATGTAAGCTATATTTGACTAGGGACAAAGTGTAGTGTCTGTTCTGATGCTACACTTGGTCTGTTTTGTCCTCGATCAGTGAAAAGAGGTCCTTCTAGACTGAGGCAATGCTTCAGTACAGGGTGTCCCTTTTTGGGAGCTGGAGTATCCCATTTAAAAACCTTGTGTTTAGCCTTGTCCTTATGGGGAGGCGAGTAAATATGAGTACAAACATTAAGATATTTAACGATTTTTTGTTGAAGTTTTGACAATAAGTTTTAAACATTAATTAATTATTCCTCAGATTTCAGTTTCTTTTTGGGGGATATTTCGAATGGTTTTTATGAACACAATTTGAAAATTCAAATATCAAATTAGCATTGAATTTGGTCCATCGTCATTAGATATCAATCGAGCAAAATTCTCTGGATTTCAATTTTTTTAAAATCCCTTTTAATTTCAATTTGAAACGTTTTCTACAATAAAAATTTGATCAAAATTAGTATAAGTATTCTTAACAGAACACTCCGTTTAGTATCACATGTTGATTTTAATCCTTGTAAGAGGGCATAAAAGTGGTGAACGGTATTCTTTATATACACTAACATATATAAAGACATCTATAAAAAGACGCATACACACACCTATATAAAGGCGCATACACACACCTATATATAGACGCATACACACACCTATATATAGACGCATACACACACCTATATATAGACGCATACACACACCTATATATAGACGCATACACACGCCTATATAAAGGCGCATACACACGCCTATATAAAGGCGCATTCACACACGCCTATATAAAGGCGCATACACACACACACCCATATAAACACATACACGTGTGTGTGTTAAAATAATAGAGAATCCTCTGTTCAATATTAATGCGTGTGTTACAGAAATTATGTCAACAAAATATGCAAGTTTCACGAAGGGTTTAATTTTTTAAGAGCTACAGCTACACCATTGAAATTTTCGTTCACTTGAAATATTTATCGGTTAGAGCTGTAAAATAACTGAAATATATTAAAATAGCAAAAAAACGAAATTCATTTAAAAAAAAAAAAAAAAAAGAATGTCTGTAAGAGAATGCATTTAAAAAAAAAAGTTAAAATATTTACATAGTCCTTTTTTATTAGTATTAAAAAAATTCAATTTATTTTGATTCGTTTCTGTTAAAATTTTTAGTATTTTTTACGATCTTCCCCAGCGTAGTTAAACACCCCAACCACCCCATTGTTAAGAACGGCTTTCGGAATATCCCCCAACCTCCTTATGTTAAAAACGGCTTTCGAGGTTGGGGGGGGGGTGTTTATTCCGAAAGCCATTCTTAACATGGGGAGGTTGGGGTGTGTATAATACGCCGGGGCACTTTTTTTTTTTATTTATTTTTTTTTTTTTTTATTAAGAAAACACCACCGCACTAAAGTTGTTTTAATTTTTTTTTTATTCGATCTCATATTGCAAATGTTAGCTTTTCTTTCAAAGCAAAAATTGTAAACATAACATGACTAATTGAAAAAACCATATTTAAAAACACATATTTGAAATAAACAATATTTGAAAACAATATTGAAAAACACTATTTGAAATAAACAATATTTATCAACACGGGCAAGGCAACTCTGGGTTAATAATACCGCTAATGTGTGTGTGTGTGTGTGTGTAAACACACGCATACACACACGCGTGTGAAGATCAAAACCTCGATACTGCCGGTTTTAAATCCGAACATACAGTACATATAGTTGGTCGCCTATATTCGGTCCTCTTCAGCTTCTGTTTATATCTGTCTACTTGGAAAATGACCTTTTCCAGGGTGACAAATATAAACAGAGGCTAAAGTGTGTTTAACAAAGGCGATTATTTGTTTGGATTTGAAACCGACGGTACCAACGTTGTCTGATCTTTTGTAACACGTATATAAAAATATATATTACGCTTTTATTTTTATTTTTTCTTAATCAAGCATTCTGCTGGGATTCTCTCCCACTAACCTTATATTTGTGTGTGTGTGTGTGTGTGTGTGTGTGTGTGTATATATAAATACACACACATTTGTAAACAATTCTAATACCACAAATATATTTATATAACATTCATATTTTATTGGTTGTATGCTACATCTTATGTGTTTTGTTGAATAGTGTAGCTTACTACCAATAAAATATGAATGTTAAATAAATATACTTGTGGTATTAGAATTGTTTACAAATCATATATGACCTGTCGAGACGTTCAACCGATTGTGAAGAACGGAGCACATAATCCCGTGACGTCAGACTTGTGTTAACTATACAAAGTTTGGAACAGCAGAACGGACTTGATGTTTTTTTTTTTTTTTTTTTAACCTTTGTTTATATCATCTTTAAACTGCAATTAATAATTAATCTTTGTTAGAATTTTGTTAGGTTTTAAGGTTTACACAGTTTAATGATTAATAATATTATATAAAGCTGAACGTCTGTGTGTGTGTCTGGTCACCAATAGGCTCCTATATGGTTGACTATTATAGAAAACTGATTACATATAATGATAGAAGATGTATCGAGACACAGGAATGGGTATGTTTGATCTGGCATAATGATGATTCATTAAAATTGCGGGGTCTGCGTACGCGCCTGGTCCACAAAATATAGAAAAAAAAAAAAAAACGTTTACAAGTGTTTTTGATATAGATGTACATATTAATACTGTGACAAGTATGTTTTAACTTAAATAGGGATGGTATAATAAAATTGTGGGGTCTGCGTTCGCACCTGGCCTCCATAGAATGGAAATAGGCACAAACTTTGATAAAGACTTTTCATATCTATCTGCGTAAGTATACTTTGATAATTATGTTTCAGTTTGAAGAAATATGGTATAATAGAATTATGGGGTGTTCGTTCGCACTTGACCTCCATAGAATGTAAATATGTCACAAAGTTTAACAAGGTTTTTTTAATATAGATCCACAAAATATTGTGATAAGTGTTTGAGTATGAACAGGTATGGTATAATTATGGGGTTTATCTATTTTATTTTTACTTTCATCATATTTTGCTTTGGTTTTGATATCCCCAAATTCGAAGCTATCTCTTTACAACCCTTCCTTTTCATAACCTATCATACTTTCATAAATCAGAGTTCATTTTCTGTAGGCTGTTTTTGAACCCAGTCAACGACAGATACTTTTGCTAGTTAAATATAAAATACGGTTTTACAAAATATGTACGACTGTTCATTTGATTAATTACGTGTTTCCATAGTTTGTTTGGTAAAAAGAGACAAACTAGAGATCGTAGTGATCTACAAAAAGTTTATTTTTTGGGGCAATAATATTTTTTAAGTGTTTAATTTGGCAATAAAATAGCTGTCAAGGGTCATGTTTATATTATAGCTTAATATTAAAAAAAAAAAAAAAAAAAGATTTAAGCATCATTAATTAAAAAAATCTATGTTGTAACAGAACATTTGGAAATAATGGAATTTTAATCGTTTTAATCTTTTAAAAAATTAATTTTTAGGGAGTTTTTTTTTTTTCTTGACAATTCAACTGATTTAGTTTATATTAATTAGAAAAAATGCTATTAAAACAATAACAATAAATTTATATCAATTTTTTAATTGCAACTTCACGGTAAGTTTTTGTTCAATACGCGGATTTAAACTTTTTAAAAATAAATATTTGTTACTCATTTGAACTTTTTTTATGTTTCATAATAAATAGAAATTTCGATCAATTTAAATATATTTTGTTAAAATTTCGAAAAAAATAAATAGGGATAGGGGAACACGCACTAAAAAAAATATTTCCCCTCATATATTTTACGGAAACTGCATTTTACATATAATTTCATTCTAAAATGGATAAGTATCGAAAATTTCATGAAAATTTGACCATTAATTGATTTTTGCTAGATTTATGAAACGGATATGTTTTCACGTTCGGAATGCTTACTGCATGGGAACGTTATTTTAAAGCGTCGATTATGTAAACACGATTTTCGTCTTTCATTTTCATTATTTTCGTATGCTGAAAATTTTTTAAAAACGTTATTACTAGTTTCTTTTTCTTTTTTTTTATTTTAAATGGTACAAAAATTATATTGATAATATTAACTTATAATAAAGTTACATTGTGTTGTATATGGGGGGGGGGTGAATCCTTGTCTAGCGTTGGAGGTACTTCATGTCCTGTCCATTTTTATTAAGCTTAAATAAATTTGGCAATTTTCTAAAAAAAAAAACAAAAAACAAAAAAACACCTTTTTACACAGCAATCACCGCTTATCAAGGCCCGGAGGCCACTCGAGGATAAGGGTTAATGGGTATACATTAGTCAATGTGATTATAGTGTAATAAACATAAGTAGTGGGAATTTTGTAAATTGGATTACTTAGGGGGACGGTTCATCAAGAACTTGTTTACGTTGGACTTGAAGACAATCAGATTGTAGTCAGCTGGAAAGCAAGCAAACGGAAGAGTTCCATAGGCGTGCAGTTCTAAGAAAGAAGCTTTGTTCGTGGAATCTACATTTAGGTCTAGGCACAGATAAAGAGTGTAGGGAATTATTGATAGTGGTTTTGGCCAGACGAGTGTTTTTCGTGAAAGTTTGACAAGGGGGAACCATAGATTAAAGCTCAGATTGAATACATGCGTTAAAAGTAATATATATTTTACTGTCAAAAGGTGTATGTGTATGTATATATATATATATATATATATATATATATATATATATATATATATATTGTAACCCGGATATAAGACTTCTCCAGCCCTTAAAGCGCTCTTATATCCGGGTTTCACTGTGCATTACCACAGGCTCTAATCTGGGGCCAGAGTAAATCTTTCTTATATCCGCTTTTCTTATATTCGGGTTACATTACACTCTGTTGCAAATTTTTTTTGTTTGTTTATTTTTTCTCCTGCTGCTGATGTATAAGTATCGCTGCTTGTTTCTCCTGTTCCCGTTCTTATATTTGTTATTGTTTTTCAACGAATCCTAAATTATGGATCGGAATTTTTCATCTGAATATTGATAATTACCATTTGGACTATTATTAACGTACAATATGAGAACAAGGCTGATAGCCATTAGTCGCGTGCTCTCATGTAATGAATGAATACGTGAATGGAGGATTGACATGAAATTCTTAAAGATAAACTAAAATGACCGAAAAATGGGCTGAAATGATTTAAATAAATAAAAAGTAAATGACTTAGAATGACTTTAATGAACTTTAGGATGAATTGAATGACTTGAATGCTTAAAAAATAACTGGAATCCTTCAAAAACAACTTGAATGATCTGGAGAATGACTTGAATGGCTTTGAGACTGACTGGTTGTAAAGTGGGTGCTCATTTTACATAAAATTAATAAAGAAAAGTGACCCCCCCACTTTATATCACAAAGTTACAAACATAAGTACAGCATGTAGTAAGAACAGATACTACACTTTGATCTTGGCATCTATTAACAACAGACCTTTGATCTTAATCAAAAAGGCCAAGCACAAAAGTGTTACTGACGGAGTGACTTATAGAGTCGCTTGTACGCGACTAATAATGGTCCAAATGATACTGATACCAAATTATAGACTTCTCTCAAAAAAAAAAAAAAGAATATTGCTCTTTTTTTTTTTTTTTTTTTTTTTTTACAACAGAACCTTTTTCCCAGCTGAGGATATTAAACTTAGCAATTTAACGACTCTTTGAAACGGTCTTTCTTCAATATACTCGCACATATGTTGGTAACTTATGTCTACATAATTAGTATCGCAGGTATACGGCTTATATGATGTTAAGACATGTTCTTGTGAGTCATCGACGTTAATCAACACTTAAGCTTGGCTAGTACTTGATGGGTGACCATTTCGGAATGGCAGGTCCTCTAAAATCTTTTTTCAGAGTCTGACGACAGATGGTGCAACGCATCGGCTACAGTTGCAATTTAAACAAATCTAAATGAAAAAAATATTAACTGCGGACTTCGGTTTGGTAGGATGAAGGAAATGAATGCGTCTGTTGTTGTGTTGTTGACCGCTGAAGATGGTGTGAATATTTGTTGTAAATTAATGTGATAGCTTTCTGAAAATATTTTTCCAGATTTTATTTTATGTTTGAGAAGTGCAAACTTAATTTTGGATAGAGAACTCTCTTGATATAAATATCCCTTATCTTTGAGTGGCTTTTAGGCCGTGATAAGTGGTGACTTCCTTAGTAAAAAAAAAAAAGATACATGTATATGTTTATAAATATGTACACATATCTATCTATATATATTCCGTGTTTCATCTACTCTAGGACTCTTCAGGCTAGCATAAGCCTGAAGAGTCCTAGAGTGGATGAAACGCGGAATATTCAGTGTAGCTTAATCGCCATATATATTCTATAACTTACTAACTAGCTCTACCTACGTATTGAGCACTTTTGAAGTAAATACTTAGTTTACGCATAAATTTATACTTTCGTATATTAATTTTATGTGAGTAAATGAAGTAGTTATATACACACACACGGCATGATCTCATTGGCACACCAGTTTTTGTCAGATCACCAAAGTTAAGCAATGTTGTGCCTGGTCAGTACTAAAATGGGTGACCATTTGGGAGTTTCAGGTGCTGTATGTGCTCTTTGCTTATCCCGGCATTGTTTCCAGTCGTTTAGGAACGTTTAAGAAATCTAGGTATGTTTATACGCATTTTGAAAGCTTTTTTTATTCATGGAAAAAGAAAGATACTATCTTTTTTTTTATTTATTTATTTTGTTTTTGTTTTTTTTGCTTGTTAGGAACTTGGAAAAATAACAACCACATACTAAGTGAAAGGCAGAGACAAGCAGATCAAAAAAATGTTTATTATAAACATTTTTTTAAGAGAACATTCTGTGCCAACGTCAAATAAAAATTCGAAGCAGGCACACTCTTCAGTATGTTAGAATGTAAACAAATACTTTAAAGTCCATGCACGCGCGCGTGTATGTATGTGTATATATATATATATATATATATCAAGAGAGAGCAGGTTGATGCAGTGATTGCAGGTGATTAAATGACTTGCTGACTAAATAGTTTTCCAATAAATGATAAAAAATATAAAAATTAAATAAGTTTTTTTTATATAGTTTTAAAGGTTTAAAAAATAACTTACAATATATATATATATATATATATATATATATATATATATATATATATAAATACATATATATAAATACTTATATATAAATAACTTATATATAAATAACTTACTTATATATAAATAACTTAATATAAATATATAAATAACTTACTTAATATAAATATATAAATAACTTACTTATATATAAATAACTTAAATATATAAATAACTTACAATATATATATATATATATATATATATATATATATATATATATATATAAATAAATCAGTCGATCATGAATTTATGTGTGTGTATGATAGTTGAATAGATTGGTTTCCTAGATGTAAATTCAATGAAACCTGTGTGGTAATTAAAGAATGCTTAATGGAGGACAGAGATGGTATATAATCGGTTTATCATACAAACATTACTGGTTACATATGTGCATACATGTTTCAGTGGAATCCTAATTCAAGGAAACCACCTAATCAGCCCCCCCCCCAAAAAAAAAGAGCAAAATTTTTTTGGGTCTGATAAGGTGGTCTCCTTGAATTAGGATTCCACTGAAACCTGTATGTACATATGTAACCAGTAATGTTTGTATGATAAACTGTATATGTGTGTGTGTATGTTTTCGTTTTTTTTGTTTTTTTTTTCAATTATATTTCTCTTCTTACATATACTGATCCTTTTTGTTTAGAAGCTCAATGTCTGTTAAATATAACAATAGAGCACATTTAAAAGAATGACAATATAGTTACATTCCAAAATCTAAATAGTTATTTTTCATGCAAAACATCCCCTCCAGCAAGTGTTTCATGTTTACGCAATCACCACTGCAGGAGATGGTGATCAATGCTAGTCGATGGATTCGAACCCCCATGACAAAGTTACCTTTGTCTCCATTAGCAAGAAACATACTCCAGGGCTACAGTTGATCACCACAAAATTAAGGGACATTTTAATGTTAACGAAGCTTAACCTTTCATACAGACGATCTTAGACTGATCAAGTAAAAGGAAGTCCCGATCTCTCACAGAAGGCTAGCTGACTGACTTTTTTCATTTCCCCAGACAGTGCTCAACTATAATATCTATGTATATATAAAAGCGAAAATGTATGTATGTATGTACGCTTTTCCTCGATGTCCACAAAAGGCTTCTTTCAGAGAAGCGCCTGCTCGCTTCACAACTTAAAACTTTTTATATCATCTATAAATTGTAATATCTCACACTTAACCATGGAGCTCGCCTGTCTATTTAATTTTATTGACTTTCAAACGTTAATTATTCCACATTGCATCGGCATGTGTTACATTTGGTTTTCGGTTGGCCGAAAACCAGTGGTCTCTAGAGAGCTAAGTAACGTTTGGTCAATGTCGACTTCGTCATATCAGACGGTAGCTTTCATTTCGAGACGAGACGCTCCCCCTAATAAACAGGGAGTGGGTTTTTAAAAACAAACAAATCGATTTATTGACCTCATTAAAAACTGTCCCGCACAAAATGCTAACTGCTGAATACCTATCGCCGTCACGTCAATCAAAAACGCGCACCTGTTTTTTTTTTGTTTTTTTTTTCACACTTTACTATTTTCCAACTGCGCGTTGTCAAGGCTTCGGTTTTTTTTTCACGGGCACCTGTTTTTCTTCGGGTTTTTTTCACACACACCTACAAACACCCGTGCAACGCCGGGTACCCCTCACTAGTATAAATATAAAAGCGAAAATGTATGTATGTATGTATGTGTGTTCGCTTTTTCTGTGTGTCCACAAAAGGCTTCTTTCAGAGAAGCGGTTGCTCGCTTCACAACTTTTTAAAACTTTTTATATCACATATAAATCATAATATCTCACAGTTAACAATGAAGTTCGCCTGTCTATTTAATTTGCTCGATTTCGGGAAGATAAATATTCAATATTTGTCGCTCGCCGCATGTGGGTTAGTCTTTTTCCTATAACATCTTGGGGAGGGGAAAAAAGCGTTCAGCAGTAAATGAATACTATCCCGCAGTCAAACTTGACCTCATTAACTTATTAAAACGAGCACCTGCTAAATCCAAGTAATTAAATAAATTCAAACGTGTTTCCGTTAGCATCTCGCGGTGGGGCAATGGTTAACGTCGCACGTTTTTTTTTTTTTTTTTTTCTTCTTTCTCTCCATACTTTAATTTACAACTTTGCCTCAACAGTTCGGGTTCGATCCTCATACTTAATTTTTTTTTTTTTAACCCTCCCCCCCCCCACACACACGCACACCTCCAAACACCCGGGGCAACGCCGGGTACCCCTCGCTAGTAGTAAGAGCATACAAGTTTGGTTGAAGAGTAGTTGTCATTTTTTAATTTTCTTGATAATGTTCTCAACACTGCGAGCAAGCGTGTTGGTTTCAGGTGGTAGTTGGTATTTTTCCAATTTTGGTATGATTTTGTTCTAGCTAGGGATGGGGCGTCCTACCGGATGCCAGATGTTCACCTGCTATCTCATGCATTCCAACTGATAGAATCTTTTCAAGATTTTAACTGCCCCGTTAAGTGCAATTGTTTGTAACTCTCTTGCACTTGGTTCACTCGGTATATTTGGCAGAAACATTTTGAAATTTTTTTCAAGAGTCCTGTTTCTATAATTAGTGGAATTGACAGGAATCTTCCTGATTTTAGTTGGTGTAATATAAGACTCTGAGTGTACCACCTGAAACCAGAAGCTTGCTGTGTCGAGATCATTACTAAGAAAATAAAACAAAATAGAAAACTGTACTATTTCAACCAAACCTGCATAAATAATTTGTCTCCCCCCTTTCTCTCATATATATATATATATATATATAATGTGTGCGTGTGTATAAATTAAGTTATGAAAATATATATGGCTTAATTGCTATATATATATATATATATATATATATATATATATTTCCATAACTTACTACCTAGCTATACTCATGGATTCAGCACTAGGTGTGTCAGAAACTTGGTGAAAAATATTGAATAATTCGACCCCGTCTTTTCAAGCTTATAACTACTCGAAAAATGTAGTTCAAACCCTAATTTATTTTTTCAATTAAAGGTTTCATTTAAAAAAAAAAAAATACAAACGTGTTTTTTTTTTTTTTAAAAAAGGTTTTTAACTTCGGACTTTACCGGTAAATTTCCAAAAAAACTGTTCTTTTTTTTTTTTTTTTTTTTTTTTTTTAAATTAGAATATATTATTTATTGATCTTTTATCTTCAATTTGTGATATATAAAACTTTGGCTCATAAATTATTTACTTTTTAATAGACATTTCAAAATAGGAGGGGGGGCGTGAATTAAAAAAAAAAAACGTTTGTCTAAAATATTATATTCGGTTTATTGGAAAGAGCATAAAATTTCACATTGACCCTGAAAATATCGTAAAAATAGAATCAATAAAAAAAATTTTGATAGATTTTAAAATTTAAAAATTGAAAAATACTAAACTCGTAAAATTCACTTAATTTCATTACTGTTAAAAAAAATAAATACTATTTCTATTACTTTTATTAGTTTATTTCGGAAGTATAAACCATAAAGAAAATAAACAACCCACTTTTAAAAGAGAAATTACGAGTTTTTTATATTTTATTCGCAGTTTCGTGTTAGGAGTGTCAAAAATTCCTACAAAAATTCTGATACACCTAATTGAGCACTGAAGTAAATACAAATTGATACACACACACTATATATATATATATATATATATATATATATATATATATATATATATATATATTGATAAACATTTTTTGTTGCAAACAGTTCCTCCTTGCTGTGTTTAGATAATAGTGTTCAATAAAACTTGTTTTTACCTTGACAATTCGGTCTGATGAGACTTAGTCAAAATTAGGGTATAACCGATCGAAACATGTTTGAACATATGTAAACAAAATGTTTTCCTATTTGATTTATCATTTATCCTAGTGTGCTTTTTAACACTTTCATCCACCTAGACTTTTCAATGCTCAAGTAATTAATATCCCTATATATATATATATATATATATATATATATATATATATAATCCCAAATAGTAACCTGTTATGTCCAAGTGGTAATATGCCGTAAATAAAAAGTATACTAAAATAAAAAATCCTTATGCATATTTTTTTTTTTTTTTTTTTTTATTTATTTATTTTATTTTTTTTTTTTTAGATGAGAATTTCTCATTTTGTTCGTAATTTTTACGTTGCAGTTGATAGAACATCCGATCTTCTTCAGGTGAATCTATTTTTTCGATTTGGGAATTTTTGGACTCTAACCCATGAAGAATTTCGGACTAAACTTTTTTTTTTTTTTTTTTTGTGTGCGTTCCTGTTCCCTGTGAACATTAAGCCGAATACTTTGAAGGAAGAGTTTTCCAGTAGTCTATCATTAGCTATGCCTATCAGTGGTTGAGAAGGTTTCTTGTAATTATTAAAGGTGATACGCTTAGTCTTGGCAGCATTGACTGTTCCTATTTACAGTGCCTCCCTACGGGACAGTTAGACAACTGGGTCGTTTATTAACGTGTAGAAAAAGAACAAAAATAAAAATCCTCTCAGTCGTGAAGGATTTCTCCTCCACTGACAGACCAAGAAATTGAAGTGCAGCATCTTCAGAACAGCTACTACACTTTGATCTTGTCCCATTCCACTACAGACTGGAGATCTTCGTCTAAGGCTTCAGCTTGTTCCTTATATATGTGTTAATTTCTTTTCTTTTTGTATGTTATAGAGCGTGGTGTCATCAGCAAATTGTTCTAGTTTCGTCAGCCATGACCATGTAGAAGAATTAACTGATTATAATACACCTAAAAAAATATAATTAGGTTTAAAATTCCGAAAATTCATAAAAAATTGTCCACATGTACTTGTGGCATGACGGATTTGATTAAAAATACTTCTTTAGTTACTGTTTTCAGTCCTTCCACCAGAAGATAATACCTAATAGTGATAAAATTAACATTTTTATCCAGTCATGAATGAGAAAAAGCTGCCATCGTGGATTAAATGTAATGTGAACAAATATCTTGTCGTCCAACTCTCCATTCATGTTGTTCAATAAATCCGGCCTTTTATGTTTCAGTGGTAATGTCTTGTTTGGGGCGAATAGAAGTGGAAAAAAAAAAAAAAAAAAAAAAAAATTAACAAAACAAACAAAAACAGAAATAAAGACTTCAGTTCAAAAAGGTTGGAGGTTACATCGGCCGAAACGTAAAAATAACAAGGTGAAAATAGTAAATTGAATAATACATATTCCTTGATTCTGCACAATAAAGTCTTTAATTTTTTTGTAAATCACTGCTTCCAACATTTGACATATAAACCATTAAGTAGCTATTAAAGCAGTTATTATATTTAGCGAAGTCGAGCCGCTTCCTCTCATTAAAAGTTTCTCAGGGATTAAAAGTCAAATAAATTCTAGTTTTCTCGGTTTGTTGAGAGCTAAACGTTTCACTGTCGGTAAAATTAATTTGAAAATATTGTTTCGTAAAGTAATTTTAAGAAGTTTAAACAGTAAATAATAGTTTGTTTTACAATCCACAAAAATTAGAAAAAGTTGTCAAAAAACAAATATATAACAAATGTTACCTAAGGCAAGATAAGTTGTTCTACCTAGCTGGATAAAAAATAAAACAAAATATTTTTAGAAACCCACTCAATAAATGTCATGCTAACATATATTGGATGGGTTTCTAACAACATTTTGTATAATTTTTAACTCCTTAATGAGACTTCACAAATAAGATACCACACGGCCATTTTTTTCTTGTGCTTGTGTAACGCTCGACACTGCTTGTTTTTGCAAACCGAATAATCATTTAAAACTAAATAAAAGCACTAAGAACTTATCTAGCTAGGTAGAAGAGTAATCTTGCCGTTGGTAACATTTATTTGTTGTATATTGGTTTCTTGAGAACTTTTTTAAAATCTCTGTGGATTATAAAATAAACACAAATAATGTTATATTATTTTTAAAAATTTATTATTCTGAAACTTTCAATGATTTCTATTTTTTTTTTTTTTTTTTTTTTTTAAAGACATTTTTTTAAACTGCTTTTCGAATCCAAACAAGGCACAGTGTCACTTGGATATAAAAGGGCTACTATTTGGGATAAAATTTACAGGGATACTTATGTAAGTAGGGAGCAACATGTCTGTTCACATTACACTTGAGCTTCTGCATATCAGTACAGTCAGGTAAGCAGCCTCCAAAGTCTAGTAGTTTGACGAAAAACCTATTTGAGTAGAAGATTTTGCGGCATGTAGGGATCTCTAAAATGTAGGGGTGGGATTTTGATGCTTGCCGCATTAGTCGTTAGTATATGTGGAAGGGGTACAACGGTTTGGAGTTCGTCAGAGCATTTTTCATTAAAATACTTATAAAATAGGCACAGGGATGCAACGTTTCATTGACGGAACAGAAGTTGGAGTTTGGTTGACAAGTTGGGCCCTATTAGGTTGGCAACTCTTTTTTTTTTTTTTTTTTTTTAAACCCTGTCTAGAAGTGAGAATAGTAGCAAATGCATTAGTTCAAATGTAGCAACAATACTCTATTCATGGGTGAATGGTGGCCTTGTAGGGGTACAGGATACTCTCAGGCATAAGTAACTTTCTAGCATGGTAGAGAGAGCCCACCTTCTTCATAGCAGCTTTGGTAATGCTCTCAATGTATTTGTTCACACTCATGTTTCCC
The DNA here is from genome assembly GCF_053919585.1 of Euprymna scolopes. Taxonomy (NCBI): domain Eukaryota; kingdom Metazoa; phylum Mollusca; class Cephalopoda; order Sepiida; family Sepiolidae; genus Euprymna; species Euprymna scolopes. Next base: position 82,904,470 of record NC_136509.1, read on the forward strand.
GTGAACGTTAAAGTGAAGAGGTTGAACGAAGAGCTTTCAGGTAGTTTATCATTAATCATGCCTATCAGTAATTGAGAAAGTTTCTTGTAATTATTAAAGGAAAAAAAATTTAATCTTGCCAGCATTGAATGTTACCATCCATTTATATCCCCATTCCAATACAAACTGGAGGTCTTCATCTAAGGTTTCAGCCTTTTCCTTAGATACGTATTCATTTGTATTTTTTAAATTTTTTTCCTGTTATAGAGTGTGGTGTCATCAGCAAATATATCCATCTCAAAGACAATTTTATCAGAGAGGTCATTTATGAATATGAGAAATACTAAAGGTCCAAGGATCGACATCTGAGGCAACCTGCATTTATATGGTTGTTTTGACGTACGATCAACCTGGATTTTTATTCGTATAAAATGTGAGGGGATTCTGACTTTACTTAATGCTCATCAACAAGTTGTTGTATTCACAAGTGGGTGACCCCTTACGGGCAATACCTACAGCCGGAGGATATTTTTCCATAGAGATTATACCACTCCTGTAATGACCTGTTCCATGTTGATTGCTGTATAAGGCTGGTTCTGTGCTGTTCTAGGAGGTTTACTCTCCCAGGCTTTGCCTTCCCTCTTCTAGAAGGGGTTTGTTTATTGCTAATTTGCCTGGGAGCACCTCTGCCGGGGAATGCCTATGGGGTTGCACAGGCACCTTTGGCAGGGTCAAAGTGCTCCTCCTCTGAAACACTGAATTTTCGATTCCACTTTCAGACCCTAGTGTCGCATTTTATCGTGTTGGGAGAGAAATAAATGCAACCAACAGAAGGAAAGGCAAATTTTTGGGGTGGGGTGGTGAATATAATCAAAAGTCAATTAAATAATTCGTTTTAATAATAAAAACAATTAGAAGATTAAATTCCAAATGTAAGTTTAATAAGTCAACACACTTTTTTTTTTTTTTTTAAACATTTACTTGTTTATAAATCAAACTTTTCAACGTCTTCGTCAAGATAGACACAATTTCCCCCCCCCCCCATTTTTTTTCTTCCCTCATGGCATGATGCCACTAAGAAGAAAAAAATGCGTGCAGTGTTATTCAACAGTGATTTTTTTTTTTTTTTTTTTTAATGTCTTAGCCAGGAGAAAGTCGCGATTTGTTTTAGTTTCTTTAAATGTATCATGAATTGTCTGAATTAATAAACAAGTCAGAAAGTTGCAATCTTATTTATTATGTTTTTAATTTCTTAACACGTTTCAACGGTCTTCATCACTGAATGGCAGTTTCATTAACCCTTGTCCTTGAATGGCTTTCATGCCTTAATAATTGATTCATTAGTATGAAAAAGATTTGTAACACATATGCGCACACACACACACACACGCACACGCACACGCACACACACACGCACACACACACACACACACACACACACACACACACACACACACACACACACATATGTTGGTAAAGTTATGCTGTTTAGATTTTTTTTTTATTTCTTTTGAAATATTTTACCGAAACGGTCAAAGTCCCTATTCATTTACCTTCCCACGAGGGCAGAGTTAGACACAGGGTCGGTTTTTAATGTGGGGAGAATCCAGCCCCCCCCCCCAAAAAAAAAGCACTCTGGATTTGGATAAAAATAAAAATTGCCCCAATTTGGAAAGATTTCTTCATTGACCGAGGGGAGAAAAGGTGGAATGAAGTATCAGACTAGATACTTAAAAAAAAAAAAAAAATAGTTCTTAGGTGATTTTGATAATAAGTCTTTATACACTGCAGCATGCTTATCACAACTAGTGTTCTGCTATTTAATGCATCTTTTAAATTGCTTATTTTTAAGGTTCTTATTTAGAATGACATTTTAAAAAATAATACAGAAAAATCTTTGATGCATATACTCTTCACGGAACAAAGATGTCATATTCCAGAGAAGTCTTTGATTATTGAATTAATTTGGAATTATTTTGGAGATGAGTTATTTGTATCGTTTTATTGTAATTAGTTGTTATCCTCATCTTTTAGTTATTGTTTCCATGACATTTCGGCCAATTATTCCTCTGGCCTTCATCAAGTTAACCGCGACGGGATAGGAATGTCGAATCCTCCAACTACATTCACAGCAATTGCTGCCTTCAATAGCTGTTGTCATCTCACCACGGTTTGGGTGGGATTGAAACCGCTACCTCCAGATAATGCTCACCTGGAATTGTAGCTATTCTGCATCTCTATCCACTGCGCCACGGGCCCCAAAGGGCGATCAAGGTTGTATTTTTTAGTCTTATAAATCCATTTTTGATATTTTTTGTTTTTCCAACTGTCAGGTTCATACCGATTGTTATATTATTGAATTGATTTTGAATTCTTTCGGAGATGAGTAAATTGTATTGTAATTATTTGGACGATTATCCTCATATTTTAGTTGTTGAAAACAACAACTAGTTAACCTGACGAAGGCCAGAGGAATAATTGGCCAAAATGTTTTGAAAACTAGAATATGAGGATAGTAGTCCAAATAATTACAATAAAATTATAAAAATCTTTGCTATACATACTCTTCACGAAATGAAGATGTCATATTCCAAAAATCACGTGAATAATCAATTTTTTTTTTTTTTTTAACTAAGAAAATCAAATTTTACGACTAATTGAGTTGGTGTTTTCGTCGGCCATGATGAAATAAGGGGGAGACAACTCAATTCGGAGTATCTAGATCAAAATCAGCCTGGTGATTTAGTATTAAAAATCATAATACTTGATCAAATATGCTGTCTTAAACAGGTTTTGCATCGGAATGTCTCTTGTAAGTGTCAAAAATCATTAATCGAAAAATCAGATTAAAGAAGGAACAGTCCAATTTTAAACAAAATTAACTATATATAAAAAAGGCAAAACAACCGTGCGCATTTTTTTTTGTATATTCAAGAAAGGCTTGGGGGGGTGTTCTCGAGAAGGTTACTATTCTGGAGAACTTTTTATATACTCCCTAGATTATAATATGTACGATTTGCGAATGGATGTTGTCTCTACATTTATTTTGATTGACTTTTATAAAATCCCCTCTATTCCGTCCTTTCGTGTGTTTGTTCATCTTTTTTGTATGGATAAAGTGAAACTCATCGAAGCAAAGCCGTCAGCGACCTTTCGTGCTCGGACGTCTTGAAAACGATTAACTTTGATCAATGTGGGGAAAACCCCTTCATATCAAACAATTGCTCTTCATTTGGAGAGCTCCCCCCTTCTTTGGGGAGTTGGTTTTCCCCAACATCATGGGGAAAACAAATAAAATGGCAGAAAGCGTAAAGCTTAACTGGCCTTCAGCCAACTTTCGTTTCTGCACCTGCGTGATTCTTAACTTGTGCAAGTCAACTTTTTGATTGACATCGCTTAATTTAAACGCTTTTCACTTCCTGTGGTGTTAAAGCGTAGCGGTAAGATGTCAGGATTTCTTTCACTTTCTTTTCCGCCTTCGCATCACTGGTTCGTCACGGGTTCAAGCCTGCCTGCCTATTGACACTTTTTTTTTTTCTTTTTGTGCTCAATGCACACCTCCAAACACCCGGGCAATGCTGGGTACTCCTGCTAGTCATCTTGTGAAAGCTAATGTCACAATTGTATTTGAGAAGTTTTATCATTGCACAAGCAGAAGGGCACAGAATATAAAATCAACAGTAAGTTCTTTGATAAGACAGGGGCACAATCGAAACATGATACTTGACTTTTGAATTTCAAACTCTAATTCAATTCATCTATGTATATAAAAGGCAAAACGGATGCGAGCATTTGTATGAAAGGCTTTTTAGATTGGGGTTTAGCTGTCAGTTAAATTTCGTAAGAAGTTTTCCTATATTTCTGAGATCATAATATCTGAGATCTGCAAATGGACACCGCCCCCCCCACCTTCTTTTTATCGAAAAAAAATTGCCGCCGTCTTGAGTGTTTGTTTGTCTTGCGAAACTTTGAACGCAAATGACAGAAAGCGGGAAGCTTACCTGGCCCACGGCCAGATTTAAAAGCAACTTTCATTTCTGTGCATGCGTGGCGACTCCTATGATTCGTAAGTTAATTACCAACTTGTTGAATTCATTATCTTCTTTGGTCTAATGGTTAGGGATGAAGACTAATTATCTTGCGTTTTCGAGTTCGATCCCACTTCTCTTTCTTTTTCCCCCCCCCCCCGTTCTTGTGCCAATATCCTCCACCTGGGCAAAAATTAATTACCAACTCATTGAATTCACTATCCTCTTTGGCTTAATGGTTAGCGTGGAAAACTAATTACCCACCTCTCTATCTTTTGTTATTATTATTTTAACCATGTGGAAGCCATTCTTAACATCGCTCCATCCTTGTGCCAATATCCCGGGCAACGCTGTGTACTCCCCGCTAGTTTTATATAAAAATAATTTTATAAAATCAACTGTTGGATGGCATATGAAGCTTCCTCGGTGCACTGTCTAGGGTTTCCAACTAGTGATTTGATTGAAGGATGGGCAATTTCCCTGGTTTCGATGACAATAAAAGTATCGTGTGGAACATTCATTGATCTTCGTTCAGTCCCGGGCAACGTCGGGTTTTCCTGCTAGTTTACAAATAAAAATAATATATCCCAAATTAAAGGTATTCAGGAGATAAAACATGAATTAAAGCGAGGTCGACCTCTTTCTTTCTTTGACAGGTTAACTCTAAACCCTTAATTCAAGTTGATTTCAAATGTCTTCACCCCCTCTCCCATTCCTTATAGTTGTGTAATGTAATCATACTGACCCCTTCATCCGTCTTTCTGTTCTTTTTTCTTTTTCGTTGCTACTTTACCTCTCTCTACTCCTCTCATTTATCCTGTTAAGTCTTGATATTCTCTTTCCTCCTATTGTCTTCTATTTTGAATCTAAAATATCACTTAATGTCACCCCTCTCACTTAAATTTAGCGTTTTAATATTTTATTTTTATAAACAAAAAAAAATATATATTTCACTTTCATTCAAGAACCAGATGCCTTCGGTGGCAAATAAATTTTACTGTTGCCTGATGAGTGACTTTTGCTTTCTTGCAAACCAATTGTTCGAAACATTAGCATGTAGCAACTATGTAATATTTGTCTCCTTCTATCTATCTATATATATATATATATATATATATATATATATATATATATATATATATATATAAGGAGCAAATAATTTAAAATATTGCAGACACATAAATATTTCAGACAATAATCTCCATTAAAAAAAATGTTGTGTATGTAGTGCTGCCCTACTTTCCTACCCCCCCTCTCTCCCCTCATTACTTTTATTATCATAAGGATTAACTTTCCTCTAAACAACTATGATTGATAACGTTAGTTAGACATGCGTAGGAAGGGCTGCTCCCTGCATGCCAACAGGTATGTGCAGTACAGGGATATAGCCTACTTGCCTGAACAAGGTAACCATCGGGACCTTCTCAGGTAACCCCCTTGCCTGTCAAATGGTGGTGTTACTTCTGTCTCTTGTGAGCTGAAATAGAAATCACAACTTTGTTGGAATCTGTTGCAGCGGTAAACAATCCAATGTAGAATTACCGTTTAGAAATATTCACACATGCATTATTCAGCATGGTGGTTTGTGCAACAAGTTTGCCGATTAGGATATATAAGGATTCGCCCTAAATGCACGACGAGTAAGCCTTCTAATATTCCAAATCACAACTTAGAAAAAAAAAGGAGGGGGGCATGGAATTTGAGTAGGTTGATCTAATAATGTTTCTCGAGCGCTTTTTCTTTTTATGTTCACTCCCTCTCTCGAAATGTTCACATTATTTTAAGGTTTCACACTCTTTTCCTCATTTCGTTTGTTGCCATTTTCATTGTTTCGGCTGCTATATTCTTTGGCTTTCTTCACGTGCCTGGTGGAAATCCCCCCCCCCCAAAAAAAAAGGAGCTCTTTGCATTGGATCAAAAATAAAAATCACCACTGTCCTCACTGACCAAGGACAGAAAAGACTGCCAGTCTTTTCTGTAGCATCAGAACAGACACTACACTTTGTTCCTTGCTAAGTTTTATCTCTTTGTCTGCCTCAGTTTTTCTTGCACAATTCCTATTGGCTATATATATATATATATATATATATATATATACACACACACACATATATACACACGTATATATACACACACAACAAAGTGCAGTATATATGTAGTCACTGTTAAGTAAGGATAAAAGACACTTGTAAGATATAACGAGATCGACAGTGAAATAATCAATACTATGAAATGATATTTTGATTAGGTATGAAGACTTTATAAGTTTTATTGATATTAGATTTGAATATGGCCATACTTTGGCTCTCGGGGAAGCAATCCTGTGGTAACATATTCCACCAGTGGCAAAAAAAATTTTTTCTCAAATTTTATACCCTGAACCACCAGCCTTAACCCAAATGTTTTGAGTCAGTTGTTGCTATTTTCATATCTGAACACTCCCCTTTGTGGGAGCTGGTTTTTCTCACCTGCTGTACTGCATCTTGCTGCTGTAAGAACAAAACATTTTTTTTTGTGTCTGTGCAAACAAATCTAATGTAGATTGTATCATCAGACTTTGGGCTTTACAGCCAATGTATAAGTGTAAGAACAATTTATGAAACTGGTAGGTTATGAAAACTCTTCAACAAGAACTTGTTCTTTTTTAAAGTCCAAAAGAAATGGTAGTAGGCAGGCAGACTCGAACACATACCGTGAAGGAAGAAAAAGTGAACCCCCCCCCCAAAAAAAAAAACATGACGTCTTTACTGTTGCATCCATCGTCTAACCGGAAGTGGTGAAGGTTTAAATTAAGGCTAGTCAATTGAAAAGAGGGAATGACTTTTGAAAATATCAGCAAAAAAAGCGACCCCTCCCTGTAGAAAAGTGCCTAGTTGAGGGTGAAGGAATTAATGTTTTCAGACAATTTTTTGATATTTGTCATCTGCAGGGTTGAGCTTCGAAACGATACCAATCTCGTGAAAATCCATCACCTCTGTTGAAAGTTTTAGGCAGATATACATACATACATTAAACAGATAGGTGAGATTTATATTATAGATTATATTTTCTCTTCTTTTCTATAAATAAAATATTTATGTATTGTTTATAGAAATGATAGAAAATTAATCTCCAGATAAAAATGTACCTTGGCTTGATGATCTGACTGTTGTCCCAGGTTTGCATTTATAAAGGTATTAATACCTGGAGGATTTGGATTATTGACTAAATGATCTGAATTGTATACTTTTTCCCTTTTGTAATTTTCCTCTTACATTATCCAATTGTCACATAGAACAATTTGTTTGGTTGAAGAAATCAGGAATTGAATTTTAAGATCACTGTTGGACAATTATCTTCTTCTTACTAATGTAAAATATAAATCTCACCTGTCTGTTTAAATGTATGTATGTATGTATGTTTGTATGTCTGCCTAAAACTTTTGACAGAGGCGACGGATTTTCACGAGATCGGTATCATTTTTGAAGCTAGACCCTGCGGACGACAAATATCGAAAAGTTAGCTAAAAACATGTATTCCTTCACCCTCAACAGGGCACTTTTCTACAAGGAGGGGTTGGTTTTTTTTTTTTTTTTTTTTTTTTTTTTTTCTTCAGTATTTTCGAAAGTCATCCCCTCTTTTTGATTAACTAGCCTTAATTTAGACATTCATCACTTCCGGTTTGGCGATGGGCGCAACAGCACAGACATCACCTTTTTTTTCTTTTTTCTTTTTGCACATTCTTTTCCTCCTTCGCACAAAGGGTTCAAGCCTTCCTGCCTGCCTACTACTACTTTTTTTTTTTTTTTTTTTTTTTTTTTTTTTTTTTTTTTTTTTTTGGCTCAACACACACCTCCAAACACCCGGGTAACGCCAGGCATCCAGGCTAGTCTGATTATAAAAGTTAAACAAACTTTTGGTTAGGAGAAAAGTGTAGTATCAGTTCGGATACCCAATTCATCTGTTTTGGTCTCAGTTAGTGAAAGGGAATTCTTTCTATTCTAAGTTTATATTTTTGTTCTAAAGTTTCCCTCCGCAGGGAGGTGGGTTTCCTCCACATTAAAACGCATACCTCCAAACACCCGGGCAATGCAATATAAAACTACTATCATTTACCTTTTTACCTTCTTTCCCTTTTTTAATTTATACTTTTACATTATCCAATTGTCACATAGAACAATTTGTTTATTTGGTTGAAGAAATCAGAAATCGAATTTTAAGATTACTGTTTGACAATTTTTCTTCTCATTAATCATTTATTATATAAAGGATGTGTATGTATGTGTGTGTGTGTGTTTGTATGTCCAGCTAAAAGTACAAAACTCGCTACCCTGTATTTTGACTTAATTCGAAAATTCATAAACTGTAAAATATATCAAGACTTTCTTATTGCCTAACTTCAAATGTCAATGTTAATATCAGCCATTCCTCTATGACTTACTATTTAATATATTAATTTAAAAAACTTTTCATTCATAAACATGAGACAAAATGAAAAGTTTAAACTACATTTATCATCCCAATGAATGCATTGACGATGATACGTATGACTTTTAGAAGGCGAACCATTAAAAGATACATCTGCCTTACTTAAAATAAGTTAGGTTTATTTTTGGGTTCTTTAAAAAAAAAAAAAAAACACCCAATATTTTTGCTGATGAGGAGACTTTGTTTTAAAAAACTATATGATTAAATTATTGTCCAAGACCCATTTTCTATCATAATAAAAACATTGTTTCTGAAACGATTGTACAATTTATTGATTTTTTTTGTTCTTCCGTATGAAACCGATTTTTAATTATAAATTATCAATCATCTTACTCAAAACACACGCACATATATATATATATATATATATATATATATATATATATATATATATATATATACACATGTGTGCGATTCAGATAGTTTTACTGTATCACATCTCTTCAGTGTGGCTAGACAAGTACCATCCCAAGCCTAGGATCAAACCAACACCCATAGATTTGATAGTAGCTCTGCTCAATAAGCAACAGAATCGATGCCACTGGCAATGATATTTAACAAAGCTTTATACAAACATTGACTGCCACTCTCACAGTGCTCAATTAAAAAAAAAAAAAATTTTTTAAATTTATTTTTAAAGAGCTTTGCATTCATGCTAAAGCAGTAGTGGGCGATAACATTATCAAGAATGCTCAACCAGAGAAGTGGGGAGCTTTTATAGTCCTCCACCATCCCTGTATCACAGCTCTTCAATGTTGTTTCCGCTTTGGTTATGCTTAATAACAAGAATTGATGCATGTTTTGAAAAAAAAAAAAAAAAAAAAAAAAATTGCATTTCGATTCGTTTGTTTAAAATAATTTCTACATTTTTTATTTTTTTATTTTTTTTTAACTTGAAATATTTTAAAATTTATATTCATGTATTTTTTTCTTCAGGTTGAAGGGGAGGACTATTGAGCAGCAATGTCAGCTGTGGCCATTTTCTCATGTAGACCAAATTCACACCCATTCCTCGAGCGGCACATATCTCTCCATGAACCAGTCAAAGTAGGCAGATCTGTAGCTAAGGCTCGCCCATCACCCACCAATGGCACATTTGACTGCAAAGTTCTGTCAAGGAACCATGCTATGCTTTGGTATTCTAATGGAAAGGTAAGCACTTATACCGTTTTTTGTTATTGTTTTTATTTTATTTATTTAAAATTTTTTTTTTTTTTTTTCATTTTTTTTTTTTTTTTTTTTTACAAAAAAAAAAAAAAATCAATTTAAAACAAAAATGTGGCTTAACCTCTGTGGAGAGTTTTGTGTTTGAGAGTGTATGGGGGGGGTATGTGTATACATATAATATATATATATATAATATAATTATCCACTGACATGTGTCTCATAATCTCGACTCATCAGAGTGGCTGAATCTGATGAGTCAGAGACGGCAAAACACGTGTCAGTGGATAATTATATACAAAAAAAAAACAATACATATGCCGCTCCCCATTTTGGGGTACCAAATTGGTCAAAGGGAAAATTATTCTTAAAAACTCGAATATTTCTTGTCATTAAAATAATCATTTCCAATCAAAACTCTGTGTTTTATCCCCACCAACTTTTTCGAAAATGCTCCACACATAGATACATGTGAACAAAAACGTAAAAAAAAAACATGTGGCCATAGCTAAAAAAAACTTGCCCTGATTGAGCAAAACCAATATGCTTTTTGAATTCAGCACATCAGATTCATCCTGAATCAGCTGAAAGGGGAAGACGACAAATTTGTTGATCAGTGTCATTCTTTTATATCTTCATTTTTATTAAATCAAAACTAGATTGGCTTTTACTGAACATAACAAAGATGTGTTTATAGAGCAGAGAAACATTTACAAAAGGAATTTGGACGTAATGGTCTCGAGCAACGGCGGGTCTGTATAGCTGGTTTTCTTTTATATAGTCTGTTTTTCAGCTGACTACAACTAGGTTGTCTTCAAGTCCAACATAAACAAATTCTTGATGAACCGCCCCCTTAAGTAATCCAATCTACCAAATTTCCATTACTAACTATTACTACGATATTATCCCATTGATTACTGTACACTCAATAACCTTTATCCTTGAGTGGCCTCCGGGGCTTGATAAGTGGTGACTCCTATGTAAAAAAGTATATATCTATGTATATAAAAGGCAAAATGTGTGCACACATTTTATGTATGTCTGGCAAAGGCTTTTTTCACCGGGCTTCTCGGGTGGGGTGGGGGGGTTATTATTTCTTAAAACTTTTTATATACCGTTTGAATGATAATATCAAGGATTTGCGAACACGCGTCATGTCTAGATTTATTTACATCGACTTTTATAAAAATCCTGATATTTTGCTGTGTCGCCTATTTGTTCGGCTTTTTAGTCTAAAGTGAAACTAAATTGAAATTGTAAGTGTTCTCTGCTTTTGTTCCGGAATGTCCAGAAAGCAATCAGCTTTTGATCAATGCGGTAGAAACCATCATATCAGACAATTGCTTTCATTTAGACACACCCATTTTCTATGGGAGCTGGTTTTCGACCCAACATCTTGGAGAAGCAAAACCAAAACAAACTTGACTGGGGGATTGATGTTTGACCTAATTCTCTTTTTAGTTTAATCATCACGCTTTTTTTTCACTTTCGCCTCAAGGATTTGGGTTCGAACATACCTCTCTCACCCGAACTATTTTATTTATTTTTTTTTCAAATACCCGGGCACCGCTGGACTGTATTTATTGCATCACGTTCGTTTTTTTTTTTTTTTTTATTGTTCCCCCCCCCCCCCCGATTTTTTTTAGAAGTTTAAAAAAATTTTTTTTTTTTTTTTAAATAATATTTAAACAGGGTTATTACTTCGCTTTGTTCTACTTTTACAACCTCCCTCCCCACCACACACACCTAAACACCCGGGCAACGCCGGGTACCCCCGCTAGTATATATATAAAGGGCAGTTATCTGTGTATATGTCCAACTAAAAATAAAACAAACCAGAAAAGAAAATTACAAAACAAACACTGACAAAGTTGATACATTTTTGATTAGTATTGCCCTGCATGAACAGTATATATAAAATTCAGAAAAAAAAAAAATTCTTTGATCCTGAACTAACAGATTTCATCAGGGGAGGTCTGTTTTTAAATCATGTTATGTACTAAAGAGAAGTGATTATTTTTATTTTTTTTAATCAAAGTTAATTCTCTTATGCTGACTCATTCTCTGAAGAATCAATATAAAGTAAAGTTGTGTGTGCATGTGTGTGCGTATCCAAAGAGAGGATAGGGAAGGGAGAAAGAAAAAAAACCTAGAAAGATAGAAGTTTTAATAGAGATATGTTATACTTCTACCCTGGGTAACCCTGCTAGTCTATAAATATAAGTTATAGAGCACAGAAATATTTACCAAAGAGGTTTGAATGTAATGGATCCCGGGCAACGCTGGGTCTGTACAGCTGATTGTCTATAAATACAATATGGTCCCTGCACAAGAAAAGATTTGTACTTTGGAAATGGATCTAATTTTGTATTTCTTAATCGGCTTCTTTTTCTCTTGCTTGCTGGTCAACCTTTTGGAATCGGATGATTTCTGAAGCCTATTGTTCTCTTTTATCTTAAGAAATTTCTCTGCTTCCATTCAACTCGTTCTTCCAAAGAATTCTTTTCATTCCAATGTTTGCTTAATTACCAGCACCAATATATCCTCCATGTTGCTAAGAAGACTCGTTCTTGAAGCGTAAGTTGATTCTATTTATGTATTTAGGATTGTTATCGCATATAATATCCACTAACGCATTCCATGTGGACAGTACTTGTTTTGAACCGAATTGAAAATTTGAAACACTTGTTATTATATGAAGTTGTGATCTAAGTGCTCCAAATTTAGCTAAGGTCAACAAATCTACATAAAACACAGATGTATGTATGTGTCTGTGTTAAAATATTTAATCAATAGAATATTGGCTCTTCTATATATATAAATATGAAATCTGCATAAATTAAAATATATTGTATTTTACAACTGTGCAACTGCTAATCTATCTATCTATCTATCTATATATATATATATCTTCTATCTATATATATAAAAGCGAAAATGTGTTTATGTTTGTTTGTGTGTGTGCTAAAAACTTTCGACAGACACAACAAAAATTCACAAACTTGGTCTCATATGAAAGCCCCACCTTCCGGACGAAAAATATTGAAAAATTGGCCCAAAGTGACCATCAGAAGTGCGTCAACTGATCGATTTTCTGCAGGAGGGGCCCCCCAAAAAAGTGACATTTTAATGTTAAACATTACATATTTTTAAATCGATTTATAACTGCCCAAAAAATACGGCTGCCAAACTCTTCTACATAAAATATACACGCGGCCGTTTATTTTGGGTCAACTTGTATTTAAAACCCGCTGAGTCATGTCACGTGAATATGAAATCTGCATAAATTAAAATATATTGTATTTTACAACTGTGCAACTGCTAATCTATATATATATATATATATATGTATATATATATATATATGTATGTATATATATATATATATCTTCTATAGATATAAAAGGCAAAATGTGTGTAACCATTTCGTGTATGTCTTGCAAAGGCTTCTTTCGCACACGCTCCCGGGGTCGTTACGATCGCTTACAACTGTTTATATAGCCTCTAGATAATAATATCTATGATTTGGGAACCCGGGTCGCCTCAATATTTATTTACGTCGACTTTTATGAGACTTGCGCTATTTCGCTCTGTTGACTGTTTGTCCTGCTTTTTAGTATAAATAAAGTGAAACTAAACGGTCCCCTCGTGACGACGACTAGTTCTACACATGCGTCAGATAATGTCATGACCTGATTTACTTTAAATAGTTGAAAAACTGACTAAATTTCATGTAGGTCGCGTTAGGTCAGTTAGTTAGCGCGTTGGTTCATTATCTAAACGTTTTGGGTTCGAATCGTGGTGTGAGATGTCTTTTTTTTTTTTTTTTCCCGATTTTTTAAATTTAAATATTGAACCAGTGTTATTTAAGCCATTTTTTTTTTGTTCTTTTTGGTTTTAACGTTCGTTTTTCTGTTTTCTTTTTTGTTTTTTCGATTTTTACATTTAACATCGTTCGTTTGCCCTACATTAGTTTTTTTTTTTTTTTTTTTTTCGATGTTTTGATTACCTTTTTAAAAAATTATTCATTCGACAGGGGTAGCTTTGTCTTTATCAGCATAGAAATCTTAAGAAATTTGTCATTGTATTCTTAGTCTTACCCATACTCAGACTTGTCTTCAACCTCCAGAAATCGTAGAACTGATTATAACTTTGTACTTTTATCCATTGCACTATGAATCCTTCTATACTCTTCCTTATTTTTCTAGAAAAGGCAACAAGATTCCATTTCCATTTTTTTGTTGCAGGCCATCTACTAGTTGGCCACTTGTGTACAAATCTCAAGAGCATTAGGAGCCTTCTATCATGCCTGAAAGTGAGTGTTCAACGAGTGAGATCGGAGATGTGCCGCTGTACAACTCCTGCTCTCTACTGATCTAAGTTATGACAACAGGACCATTGCCAGCACCCTCAAAATGCAAATCCAGATAACAGGAAAGTGCCCAGGATGATGAAAACAGTTTCCGGCCACAGTTATAGTTTTTATTGTGGCTTCAAGAAAGAGCCACATCATGCCACCTCACATCCTCAAAGTCAGCTTGAAAGTCAACACCAAAGTGGACCTGGATGTGCTGAAGAGTGTGGTGATCCCCTGGTGCAATCAAGTGGCTGCTGGCAGACCCTGGGTGTGGTAGAAGAACTCTGTGCTGACCCACAAGTTCAGAGACCGAGGCTTGGCTTTAGAAGTGCCACGACTTTGTACCTTTTTCTCTCCAACCCCCTCTTTCCTGACCTGAACCTACCGAACTACCTTATTTGGTCATATATTGAGAACATTACCAACATAATCTCCCACAACACCAGGTCATGGATATGACCTAAAACTCTATCCGATGGTGCGGCCCCACCTTGCGGGCTTTGGAGAGTGTGGAGCCACCCTTTAATTGCCATTGCTCCCAGGTCCACTCTGACCCGGAATGGTAGGACCTATTAGGGTCCCAACTATGGGTTAAATAGAATCTGACGTTAAAAAAAATAATATACTTCATTAAAAATCGTTCCTGAAAATAACTAGATTCGGCATTAAATAACCTGAAAAAGGTTGATATGCCGTAAAACAAAAACAACCAACCAACAACCGACCCACAACACCAAAGTCAGCTTGATCGCTGCCATTGGCTGGTGATTGTGAAAAAGACATGCTCCCAGTTCCGAATCCGTATCGATGTAGTGATTGATGCTGGCTACATTAAATAGATGTCAGCTCTACTACATAATCAAGTTACCTGAACTGATTTTGTTTCAATAAAAGTTTTAAAATAAAGCTGTAGTGTTTTTTTTTTTTTTTTTTTTTTTTTTTGTTTTTTTTTTTTTTAGGGTGACAACTTTATCGTTCCACCTTGTATTTCTACTTGGGTTTGGCTGGTTAAAATCTAACGTGCAATGTTTGTGTTTGAAGACATTTCTCAGTGATTTTATCATTACTGTTTTCTGTAGTATCAAAAGGAGTACCTTTATTATTATTATTTGCAATTCCGTATCTTGACAATCCTACTCTCCAGCATGATATCTCATAGAGTTAGATTCTATGCATTCCTGCAAATATATGCTGCAGTATGATCGGTGTGATTTACTTTTTAAATGAGCTATTTTAGAACCATTACCGAAATTTAGATGTAATTACGTTTTTCTTAATTAGTTTGCCAACATTTTCAAACCTCATGCGAGATGGGATTGGTCTTCTGTCAATATTGACTTTCCACTCATTTGTCGTTTATAAAAACTTGAATTCTTAACGTCTCTACCAGTTTTCCTGCCTTGTGAATAAAATGTTTGTTTTAATAAGTCGTATTTCGAAGATGATTAAACATAAGCAATCTTTTTTTCTCATTTTCATCTTCAGTAAACATTTTTTTTTATATTTTAATTATAATTATTATTTAATAATAGTTTTTGCCCATTTCTTTTCTTTCTGGCTTTTCTTTTTCCATTTTTTTCTTTTTCCATTTTTTTCTTTTTCCATTTTTTTCTTTTTTTCCATTTTTTTCTTTTTTTCCATTTTTTTTCTTTTTTTCCATTTTTTTCTTTTTTTCCATTTTTTTCCTTTCTGCTTTTTCCTTTCTGCTTTTTCACTTTTTTTCTTTTTTTTGTATTGGGTCTTTTCTTTTTTTGTATCTTTCGGGTTATTTTTTTTTGTTTGTTTTTCTGAGATTTTCGTGGGGGGGGGGGGTGGTTCGTTTTTGGTTTTCATGAGTTTTTTTTTGGGGGGGGGGGTTCTCGGGTTTTTCGGTTTTTTCTATTTTTTTTTCCCCATTTCGTTTTGTATTTTCTGCTTTTTTTTTATTTTGGTAATTTTGTGTTTCTGTTTTTTTTTTTTTCTTTCCCTTTTCTCGCTTTTTTCTTTTCTAATTTAAGCATCTTTTATAAATTTATAATTTAGGTCATGTAATATCAGCTTTTATTGATATCATCTGTTATAATCAATATTTACATATGTGCATTTAACTGCTCAACTATTGATTCTTTATATCTTCCTAAGTGCAAGGATTTCCCTTTTGATTTGCACATCTTTTGAACTTTATTTCTTTTTTCACATCTCAATGGCAATTGTAAAAAATAAAATATATGTTTATTTGTGTATCTATATATTAATATGCACAATCGTTATCATTTACAATATAACTGTCTTTGTATGTGAATTTCAGTAACGGTAAACATGGGAAGGTTGAAACATGCGGGTGAGGGCTGCATATAAATGAGGGAGGGAAGAAATAATAAACAAGTGTTTTGAAATATCTTAATATTATACGCTTTCACTGTGAACAATAATTTTACGCCCCCCCCCAAAAAAAGTTCAGTTTATTTACTAAACAGGTGTACAGTTGTTTCTGCTAAAACTGATATTTTTATATATAGTTAGTTTATTATTATGTTACTACAAGAACTCATCAGCGCTAAGAATATACATAAAAAAACAAACACCAAAAAGTCAGATCCAGTATGATACATTCATAATTTAGATGATTTTGCTTCTGTACTACCTAGCATCGTATGCTATGTGCCACCTACTTAATCCAGATTCATCAGTACAAATAGTTTGAGTTTTACAGTACAATTATTTTAATAAATGCACTAACCTTAGATGTTCATATTTTTGGTGTATTTTTTTCTTTACCTGTCCGTAACATTGTTTTGACTCCCTATTGCTCAGCCATGTGGTATTATTAAAATTACAAGTTCCTCACACACACACACACACATATATATATATATATATATATATAAGATCAGACCAATATTAGTGCCATCAGTTTCAAAGGAGACTAATATTTGGTCACGTATGCCGGTCTCTCTTCATCCTTTTTATTATTTTTCAGAGACTGAAGAGAGACTGGCATAGGCGATCAAAGACTGGTCCCTTTTGTTTTGGATTTGAAACCAATAGTATTGATGTTTTTCTGATTTTCTGTGACACTAACATAAATATTATACTCTTATTTTGATATCTTCTTTATAATCAAGCACTTAGCTGTGGCTCTCTTCCACATACTGTGTGTGTGTATATATATATATATATATATATTTATTAAGTAATGTGATTTATAATTTAAAATTTAAAAATCAAATTTTAATTAAATTAAAAATCCGTTTCATAAGAAGGAACAACAACAAAATCAATTATCTGTACGATCGTTATGAAACGGATTTTTAATTTAATTAAAATTTGATTTTTAAATTTTAAATTATAAATCACATTACTTAATATTGAATTAGCTCTAGGACATTTAACTATCGAGCTTATTATATATCTAAATTACAACGAGCACTTTCTATTTCCTGTAACTAGTAATTTCACTGTTACATTAATGTTACATTAAAATACACTCAGCTCTTTAGACTATTGTTCTAATCTCCTTTAAATTATATATATATATATATATATATATATATATATATATGGCATAATTGCGTTGATGCGCTGGTTCTCGTCAGATCACGAAAGTTAAGCAACAGTGAGCCTGATTAGTACCAGATGCATGACCATTTGGGAAGGCTAGGCACTGTGCCAGTGATGTAGAAATTTCCAGGTTGGTATCTGGAGGCACATTAAATTCACTGTGAGCGATACACCCCCAGTCTTTATTGACATGCATCTGTGTGTTCAACTCTTCTACAGCCTACACTACTGGACCGATCTTGACCAAATCCGGCATGATGATGGTCCCCCCCCCCCACCTAGGGATGATGCACACTATTTTCCAAGGTAACGGTCAAAGCCTATGTTTATATACTCTCCTACGGTCCACACCACTGGACTGATCATGACCACACCTGATGTGATCGTAGTTTCCGACCTAGGAATGGTGCACATCATTTTTCAAGGTCAAAGATTAAGGTCAAATTTGGTGTGGCTCTTCAGAAACTCTCCTACCTGAGGATAGTGCACACCAAGTACAGGTTCGCCACCATCCCACGGCCGTTACCATAACACCGGCCAACTTTGTGAATTTGAATCAAATACCCGCCTCCACTCTATCCTCTCAACCAATCTTCATAGTTCATAGTTGGATTTCAGTCACTTCAAGAAGTAGTGAAAATTTTTTTTAAACACCTTAAGCAATAGTTGCTTTTACACCATCCACTTACTGCAAGGATGCTAATAAAACTGGTACCTGAGCATATAACAAAGTTCTGCACAAAGCATGGGTATCTTTGCTAGTTTGTTAATATTAGACTTAAAGACAACCGTGTTGTAGTCGGTAGAGAAGCAGTCCAACAATATTGTTCTACAGATGGAAGTTTTTGGAAATAAAGTATCCTTATAGAAGTTTTGTTGTGTTTTAGGTACACATAGGAAACATGCCATAATGCATAGGCGAGTTCTTGCTATGAATGTTTTGCATGGACTGATTATGAGTAAACCACTTGTTCCTGCACTGGGCAACATTGCCGCCGACTCCAATGCTGTGTGCCCGAGATTTCATATCGTTCATCTCTTCTGTCCGTGTCGTCATCTATCATATTGGTGGCCACTGAGAGGTGTGTGCACGGGTTTGCAAAAAAAAAAAAAAAAAAAAAAAATCAAACAAAATATAAACTCTGATACTGCACTGTGTTTGTATGTGTGACACGATTGACCCTCTGAAAGCTAACGTCTGCATCTTAATAGTCTGAGACCATGTTCATATAAGTTGCCATCAAATTCTTTCGATCTTCTCTGAGCCACAACTAGCGTTCAACTGTCTAACTTGAAATTCTCCTGAACCGAACTCCATGTGTTGCAAACCACATTGCCGCTTCTAAAACTAACTAAAATATATTGACCAATCTTGTTTTCCCATTCACCACAACACCATGATTAACAATCCTATTTCAACTTTTGTGTGTGTTGGTGAACAACTAGCTATGACTTTTTTCTGCCATAAACATTCTTTTTTTTTTATATTATTTTTTCCTTGTGTTTAAAAAAAAAAAAAAATTGTTTTTATTATTCATCTTATATACATGAATTGGAATATTGACAAGGAGTAAATCCTGCATCAGACTAGATATACATATGTAGATGGATGATAACTCAGATGTGGAGAAAGTCTATCTGGATGACAAAGCTATTGTTTAGAAGTTTTGTAATGGTGATACAATTGCAATTCAAGGTGGAACAGGTGCTTGTATGATTGCAAGGGTTTAGAATAGATGGAGCAAGTTGAAGGAACTTCTGTTATTAGTAACCAGCAGAGAGGTCCCACTGTATCAGGCATGTCTTAAAAATTATTGATAACGCTTTTTTTTTTCTTTTCTTTTTTTTTTTTTTTTTTTTTTTTAAAGAAATCATTGAAAACACTTTATAAAATCTTTTAAAACTATTTTGGGAATATTATGCAAGTGAAACCTGATCGAATTAGAGTTGAGGACATGCATTGCATGGAGAGAAATGGGAATGGTTTGATGGCTGTGTAATCTTAGTCTTAATGACAGACTCAGTTCTGACGACTTTGGAGGAAGATTACATCTGGACAGTTACAAGAAAGTGTGTGCAAAACAGGACACTGATGGTATGGTCACATTGAAAGAATAAATAAGAGTTTTAGGGTTGGTAGATATAGAATGGTTGAGGTAGCATTTTCAGTTCAGAGGAAACCAAAGAATACATTGGAGGAAGTGATGAAAATAAACTTGAGAAAGAGGAATAAATAAATACCTGGTCAGAGATTGGTTAGTTTGATAGTTAATTCCTAGAAGCCGTCCAACACATGCGAGTATGTAGAATGGACGTTAAACCGATAATGGTCTTTTTTTTTTTTTTTTTTTTTTTCTATTGTATTAGCGAGGGGTACCCGGCGTTACCCGGGTGTTTGGAGGTGTGTGTGTGTGGGGGGGGGGGTTAAAAAAAAAAAAAAAAAAAGTAATGAGGATCGAACCCGAACCGTTGAGGCAAAGTTGTAAATTAAAATGTGAAAAAAAACGTGCGACGTTAACCATTACCCCACCGCGAGATGCTAACGGAAACACATTTTAATTTATTTAATTACTTGGATTTGGCAGGTGCCCGTTTTAATGAGTTAATGAGGTCAAGTTTGACTGCAGGATAGTATTTACTGCTGAACACTCCCCCCCCCCAAGATGTTATAGGAAAAAGACTAACCCAAATGCGGTGAGCGACAAATGTTGAATATTTATCTTCCTGAAATCGAGCAAATTAAATAGACAGGCGAGCTTCGTTGTTAACTGTGAGATATTACGATTTATGTGATATAAAAAGTTTTAAAAAGCTGTGAAGCGAGCGACCGCTTCTCTGAAAGAAGCCTTTTGTAGACATACAGAAAAAGCGAACATACACACATACATACATACATTTTCGCTTTTATATTTATAGATGACGCATAAAAGCTGTTCTTTATTTAATTTTATGTGTTTCTTTATCTGTTATATTCAAATAAATAGTAAATACTTTTTAATAGTTCAATGTTTTATGTCTGGATTTGAGTGCCTTATCCAGCACAAATGGTTTATATCCCGGATGTTTGAAAAATATGATTTTGGGTTTATGTACTATGTGTAAATAATGAAGGAAGTTTCGATAGATATAGATTTACAAGTTATACATAGATGTAAGGTCTATGCTTTTTCTCAGAATTACTTTTTTTTTTATTAGAAAAGGCGGAATTATGCTTTTTCTTTAAATTCAGAAAAAGTGTTTTTTTTTTTTTGTTTTTTTAAAAAAATTTTTAAGCAATGACTGACAAATCGCTAGAGCACACTAACACAGTAGATAGGCAGTCCAACGGTATTGCTCTACAATGCTATTACTATTTTGCAAAAAAAAAAAAAAGTATCTTAATGGAAGTTTTGTTGTGTTTTATGTACACACAAGAAACTAGGAAACGTGTCATAATGCATAGGCGAGTTCTTTCTGTGAATGTTTTACAAAGAATCTACCCTCATTGTGATAGCATTGCCGATGACTTCAATGCTGTGTGCCATGGAGTTCTTCTTTGAAATTAATTTTTTTTCTTTTTACTTAGCTTGATTAAGAAGAGACAAATTAGAAGGGACCCCCCCCACACACACACATCAGAAATGAGTAGGAAGGGACAATGGTTTCGGCTTTTTTTTTCCTTTGCCATTAGTTACTGCAGACTAAAGACAGGTATTTGAATACCTAATTTGTGTGTAATTGTTTTTTAAACAATTTATAATAATTTTTAATGTTTGGTGTTATTCATTTGTACTGTTCCTATACTATTTTCCCTATATATATGCAATAGTATTGTTGATATTAACAGTAATTAGGGATTTAATTAAAAAAAAAATGATACAGAAAAGATATTTTTTTTTTGTTTGCTTTCTTTCAAAGACTGATTTCTGCTGAATTGCTAGAGATTTGTCTATTTTTTTTTTTTTGTCATTTAGTCTAATATAGACAAAGAGGTTATAGTCAGCTAACATACTTCCTAACTTTTGCCGTGGCTGTTACCAGAGGTGATGACAAGACAAATCAGTTCCTTCACTTTTTTTTTTTTCTCACACCTATATCTTCCCTGTGCGTGTACTCTTAAGTTTTGTTTTTATTACATTTTTGTTATCGAAAGTGCAAATAAAGACTAATTGTGTTATTTTTATCTGTATGATTTTTTAAAATTTCATTGTATTTTTTTTCAATATCATTTTCTTATATTTTATCGCTTCACAATAGAAATACCGAAGAACAAAGTGAAGGAACTGATTTGTCTTGTTACAGCAGCCACGCAGGAAGTTAGGTAGAACGTGAGCTGACTATAACCTTAATATCAACACAACCCAGATATACAGACGATGGGAGAGGATGTGAATAAGAAAAATGAATGAAATAGGGTTGTCTTATATGAAAAGCTGTCACGAGTCACTCTGGTTACTTTTTTATTTAAAAAAAATTTTTTTTTTTATTCTTGTGACCTCATTCAGCTGATTATTATACACTAGCGAGGGGTACCCGGCGTTGCCCCGGGTGTTTGGGGGGGGGGTTTAAAAAAAAAAAAAAGTAAGTATGAGGATCGAACCCGAACTCTTGAGGCAAAGTTGTAAATTAAAGTGTGAAAAAAAAAAAAAAGAAAAAAAAGTGCGATGTTAACCATTGCCCCACCGCGAGATGCTAACGGAAACACATTTAAATTTATTTAATTAGTTGGATTTAGCAGGTGCCCGTTTTAATGAGTTAATGAGGTCAAGTTTGACTGCGGGATAGATGGGAAAAAGACTAAACCACATGCGGCATATTGAATATTTATCTTCCCGAAATCGAGCAAATTAAATAGACAGGCGAGCTTCGTTGTTAACTGTGAGATATTACGATTTATATGTGATATAAAAAGTTTTAAAAAGTTGTGAAGCGAGCGACCGCTTCTCTGAAAGAAGCCTTTTGTAGACACACAGAAAAAGCGAACACACATACATACATACATTTTCGCTTTTATATTTATAGATTATTATGATCATGTTGACACACCAGTTCTCATAAGGTCACCAAAGTTAAGCAATGTTGAACCTGATCAGTATTAGATGGGTAACTACTTGGGAATACCAGGCACTACATGTAGGAAAATATTGACAATTGCTTTACAATAGAAATACTGGAGAACATAAAGTGAAGGAACTGAATTGTCTGGAAATTAGGAAGTATGTAAGTTAACTATAACCGACAAAGAAGGTGGGAATTTAAATATGGACATGTTGGGATGGAGCTAAAATATCTGAGCTATGAGGCTCAGAAAATGAGCATTATGATTAGAGAGGGACTCCTTTGATAGTCGAGGTAAGGGACCTGGTCAGCATTCTGTGAATGTTGGCCTTTATTTCATTGACAAAACAAACAGAAAAATATATCTATATATTTTATATTTTGAAGTAACTACTATATATTGGATACAATATAATAATCAATAGAGAATTGGCTCTATAATAATGAATACGAAATCTGCATGAATTAAAAAAGATTTAAGTGTATTTTATGACCAGGCAACCTCTAGTGTATATGTGTGTGTGTGTATATATAATATATATATATATATATATATATATATATATATATAATGCGCATGTGCTTGTTATTGATAGATGATAGAGTTCAGTAATTATTTTGCCGTCGCTGGGATATATTTCTGATATCATTTCACCTTGACATATCTAATTGATAAACATCTAGGAGAAAGAAACAATACATTCAACATTCATTTTGTGTTGAAAATTATACTATTTTTATTTTATCTGCATAATTGCTTGTAGAAGATCATTTTCTCTCCTCCATGACTTTTTTCCTATCCACTTTAATGACACCAAATACATATCAAATTATACTTTAGTTCTGGGATTGAATTATGTTTGAAAAAAAGTGTTCTAACAGTTTTAATCATTCATATTATTTGGATTCTTCAGACTACTATTCTCGTCTTGAGTGTTATTTTCGCAATGTTCTGTAACCTCCAACTTTGTTGAACTCTGGGAATCTGCACAGAATTTAGAACGGAACCTTTATGTAATCCATGGGAGCAACATGTTCTCATTCCATCAGCCTTCATGGCCTAGTAAGTCATAGTTGTATTTTGAGTGTTGCCTGTACTAAGTATTAAACTTTTAACCTTCAAGAAAATATAAATTACAACTAAATTTTACCAAGTACTTTATCTGCTGTGCTATGGGTACTTACAGATACTTTAAGTAGAGATTTTAGGAGCCATAAACCTATTTTTGTTTCTAGATGTACAATCTTATTACTGTATATCATTATTTATTACTAATCATCTCTATTAAGGAACTGTATATATTTCTTTTGCTTCCCCCTCTCACTCCTTTGATTCAACTGCTCTAATATTTTTTAATGTCTCTGTAAGCATTTAGAGAAAAAAAATCACTTTCTTTTCGGTTAATTGACATAGTGTTTTTATGCATATTGTAAACATTTATTTAAATTAGAGAGCAAAGTAATACATTGCTTTGTTTGTCTATTAAGTCTCTTTATTTCTATATTATTAATGATCTGGTGTTAACTGGCAGTATGGTAGTAGATAAATTATAGTGAGGGGAAAGATGTTGCAACCATCTGTTTGTAAGCATGCTGTAGGAGGTTGTGATGGTATTGAGCAGAAAAGATGTGCATAGGAAATTTCTATGTCTATAATTGTCGAATTTAGAGAAGAAAAAATAAACTCATTTTATTATATGTACAGATAGGTATAGAAGTAAAACAACCTGTTATTTATTATTAATAAAGAGACTTATTATTTTTAGTTATGTAAGAATTTCTTAATAGATCTGTCATAGTTTATGTAATTAAAATTGAATAAATTGTGATAGTGGCTGAACATATCACAGGCTATGACCTCCTTTAAATCTTGAGACAATTGGTACCCTTTATAAGGGAAGCTGCCCATGTAATTTTAAAGCAATGGTAACACGATTCCAACCACACCTCTCCTGAATTGACATTGCTTGATTCCAGTGACAATGGGAAGGCCATGCCTGGAAAAAAGGTAGAGATAAACACAGTGCACATACAGCACCTGGTATTCCTATATATTCTTTTTATCACTGAAAATTTGATTACGAACAAATAAATCTTTATTTTCAAAGAAAAAAAAAAAAAATTCCTGTGTTGAAAAAAAAAATGACAAGTTTTATTCAAATTTAAACAGCACTTAAATATAGGAAAAAATCTGCCTACTTCATATGTTTTTTTTTTTTTTTAATTTTTTTTTACACATTTACTGATAAAACAATGTACCATTTGTAGCATAACTTTGTAAAGTTCAATCTCATACAATTCTAACGATTACTATGATATTGTCCTTTTGACCCCTGTACACTAACCCTCATCCTTGAGTGACCTCTGGGTCTTGATAAGTGGGGATTCCTTTGTAAAACAAAAAAAATCCTCGCATACGTTTTTTTTTGTCGACAGAAACAGCTGTTCACTTCTCTGAAGTAGTTGGTGATATCAAGATTAAAGTGGTCGTTGTGGTGATGCAGCAGTCATACAGATGTTGGTCTTTTCTTACATTTTTGTAAGGACATCCAGATGTTCTACATCTTTTTTTTTTTCAAACTAACAAAAGGT
Source organism: Euprymna scolopes (assembly GCF_053919585.1). Taxonomy (NCBI): domain Eukaryota; kingdom Metazoa; phylum Mollusca; class Cephalopoda; order Sepiida; family Sepiolidae; genus Euprymna; species Euprymna scolopes. The sequence goes on from NC_136509.1 coordinate 82,929,634, forward strand.
GGAAGGTCACTCTAAACCTGTGTCGCATTGCTTCAGTGCCTGGTTCATAGAAGCAGGAAGACATACTTCCTTCCAGGTTTTTATATCTTTTTACTCTCCAGTTATTAGCCTTGCATAATCACGTTGACAAACCAGTTCCCGCTGGATCACCGAAGTTGAACAATGTTGAATCTGGTCAGTACCAAATGGGTGACTATTTGGGACTTCTAGGTGCGGTATGTGCTCTCTGCTTATCTTGGCATTGTTTCTAGTTGTTCTGGACTTCTCCTTGCCACTGGGCTCAAACAATGCCATTTCAGGAGAGGTGTGGTTGGGTATTGTGCAATCTCTGCCTCACAATTACATGTGCAGCTGCTCCTACAGTGGGTATCCTTTGTCTTTCGAGACTGAATGTAGGCATGTATTAGCCAAAAGTTCAACGTTAAAATTCCTTAACCTAACGTTTGCAGGCCACCTTACTTGGAACAAATACGTAGAAGATACTGTCAAGGCTGCTGCAAAGAAAGTGGGCTTCCTTTATCATGCTTGAAAACTTCTCGCACTTGCCTGTATCTTATATAACTACAAAGCCAACATCCACCCATGAGCTTGTGTACTATTCATTAGTTTGTCTGTTTTAGGATTAAAAAAAAAAAAAAATGACTAAACTGTCTAACTTCCTATGGCAGTTTCTACTTTCTTTTCTTTAAGTCTACACTTACGTGGAAATTTCCGATTTTAAGCTTATTTTTATGTCTTCATCTAAATGTTTCTACAGAATGACGGTTTGAGTAATTAAATAATTATATTACAATTAATCGATACTTCAGAGGTCATTTTTTAAAAAAAATTTGACCCCTATTATGACCCCTTAACATTTATTGATTTGAGCTCAAATCAAACTATAAAGTTAGATCCATGTCAAAGTAACCCATATCTAAAATTTCAAGTGTTTAGACCCAAAATTGGTGGAGGAGTTTGGTAGAGTTCTCAAATGTCAAATCGTTGAACTTTGATCCCTTAACAGCCAAATCTCTGGCCGAAAACCGATTAAAACAGACATTTTTACTTTTATAGATATATAGATTGATCTACGGCCGAAACAATATTAAATTAAAAAAAAAAAAAAAAAAAAAAAAAAGAAAACCAAAAAGTATCACATCAGATGTTAATTGTATGTTGTAGACTTCATGATGGGAGTTAATCGGAATGTGCCAATTTGTAATGATAACCAATTTAAGACGTTTTTTTTTTTTTTTTTTTTTTTTTTTTTTTTTAATGAATATGTTAAATCCATTTAGATTTCTAAATGGATTTTTATGACTGTTTGCATTGATTTATGACTGAAACTGATGTTGTTGTTAACATGAAAATATCGAAAAACAATTATCTGATAAGAGTTGTTTTTAATTCATGTATCAAATAGTTTTTGTCTTTACCCTCCACCCCCACCAAGTTGCTGAGCCGAACTTAGGCTTTATCAAACTCTGATTAGGGATGCCCAAGAGTAAATAGTTCTCTATAAGATCTTTGGGTGGTCTGACATTTTTTTTTTTTTTTTTTAAATATTGCACACCTTCACTCTAATCCTTTTGAAATTATCTCTCCTGGCTCAAGGGCAACCTGAGTCCAATGGCGGACACTCAACTGCCGGAGAATGAGAATGAGATGGTTAAAAGCTGCTATGGCTAGATCATCATCTGGTATGAATTGGCTGGCATTGGTTTCCCAGATATTTTTCCAGTCAAAAGAAGTCAGAAGAGATGTTGCGAGTTTGTCACTGCTTTATCGTTATTTTCATGGCAAGTGCTCGGCTGAGCCCCATTCTATGGTCCCCCCTCGCTAAACTTTCACAAGAAACACTATCACTAATTTCCCACACTCTTTATCTGTGCCTAAACCTAAATGTAGATTCCATGAGCAAAGCTTCTTTCTTAGAACTGCACGCCTATGGAATTGTCTTCCGTTTTTCTGCTTTCCAGCTGACTACAATATGGTTGTCTTCAAGTCTAACGTAAACAAGTGTTTGATGAGCCGTTCCATATAAGTTAACAAATTTACCGAATCTCCATTACTAACGGTTACTATATTGTCTAATTTCTACTGTACACTCTGTAACCCTTTTCCTTGAGTGGCCTCCTGGCCTTGATAAGTGGTGATGCTTATGTAAAAAAAAAAAATTCTTTCTAGGAAGACATTGGGTGCTTATGGGAGGGACCACGTGAAGGTTGCCAACATCCCAAGTGAAAGTGATTTTTGTGGAACACTGGAACATCCAACTTAGCCACCGCCTCTTCCCTAGATGTCATTATAAAACTGACTCTACCATTTATGAACATGGAAAGGGGGACCAAACGAAATGCAGTACTGCCTTTTCTAGCTTCGACTTCTCAACGAACAAAGCTTGAAAGATCTCACAGCATTCAATAACACAAAGGAATGAATAAAAAAAAATTGGAAAACTAGCGCAAAAATATAAAAAAAAGATTTTTTCTAAATGTGAAAACTAGTGCAAAAAAAATGTTTGGTCATGAAATTGCTTCTTGATTTCAGTCTATCTCTTGGTTATCCATGGCCAGATCTCGGGAGATGTCTTCTGTTGGTGTCCTGTTTGTGTTTTTGGATTCTAACATCAGCATCTCTTCGGATGAAGAGAGATGCCATACCAACCAATCTATTAATTAGCCTGATTTCGATCTGAATATGTATTGCCAAATGATGAATGGGTGAAGATTGTAAGGAATCCCCATCTTTGATTCTGTTCAGAAAAAAATGACACCCATAGAATTGTTGAATTGTTTTAAAAAAAAAAAAAAAAGAAAAAAAAAAGTTGAAAAATCAAGACATAAAAAAATGAAAATATTGAAAAGTTTAAATTGTGTGTATCCGTTATGGAATAAAGTTCTCCGAAAAAAAACAAAAAACTTTCACTTAATTTCATCAAGTAGTTTTTTACAGTGAAAAAAAACAAAACAATTTGTTATGATACCGAGCAAAAGGTTCGATGTTTAGGAAAAAAAAGCTAGTATTAAAGATGGGGAGGGAGTGTCGGCACTTGATATTGAGTTATCTTCTCGTGGCTTGTTCAAAAAATTCAAAGATGGCCACCTTCAATGCACTGTCATAAAACATGTTTTTCTGCTGTAAAAAAAAAACAAAAAAAATACTCAATCAAATTAAGTGAAATTTTTTTTTAGATCTTAGGTTATATTGTACTTATCCATTTGGATACGTACAATATAACCTTTTTTTCAATATTTTCATTTTTTAATGTCTTGATTAAACTGTACAAGTGCCAAAAAATTCAATCCTTTCTGCAATCCAACTATATTTGGTACAGATTAACTTCAGTCTATGCCTGACTTGTCCACCGACTTTCACTTGTAAATATCCAACAGTCTTTGTTTTTCTTTTTCCCATTCAATTATTGACACTTTAGATATGATATGCAAACTTGTCAATAGCTTTGACTTCTTTGGTATTAACTATTACAAGAAATGGAAGGTCATAACAATTAAATAAGTCACTCAAAAGAAAAAAAGATGTAAATGTGACACACAAAATAATGCACACGCTGCCATATTAATATATAGATGACCCTCTTCAATTCAAGAATAGATATTATCTTTGAAATAACCTGACAGACAAAAATCTTAGGGTTACAGTCTGGTGAATGTGAAGCCCATTCAGGTACCATTTACTATTGATGAGACTGTCACTAAAGTGTCCCTGCATAAGTGATAAAGAAGTGTAATACATTCATGACTAAAACTAGGACAAGTTTATTTGGCTGGCACAAATGTCGGTGGGCAGCTGAAGACCTGTGCTACAACAATTAAGGACGACCTGGCGGTACTATCGACCCAACAAGTAGTTTGTCACTGGTGCTGAAATCAGGAATTATTGGCCATTTCCTGCGACCTGGCCCAGGATTGTTGAAACTGAACTTTTAAATAGTTCAAGATGCAGTTCGTACTCAGGAGGAATCTGACTCAATCTAACCAGGATGATAGCCGCAACAAGTAAAGTGTAAGTACCAAATTGGATTGCAGGAAGGATTGCGAATTTTATTTATCTATATATATAAAAAGCAAAGTGTGTGTGTGTGTGTGTGTGTGTGTGTGCATTGTTACACATGAGTGCGATAAAAGGTTGGGATTTAAGTCACAAATAAAGTAGGGATATGATAAGAAATTTCCGAGAGGAATGAAAATGGTTTATCTTTGTAAACACGTTACCAAAAGGGGAGGGGTACAAAGGAATTTACGGGAAAACAAGATCCCAGTATCTTTATCGCACATGTGACACAGACAAAATAAATGAATGAGACATGGGAACCGAATATGACAAAAACGTGAGAAGGAACTAAACAAAAACACCAGTGATGATATTTTCGAAATAAAATTTTATTATAAAACAATGAACTATGGTAGGGGAGGAATAATGTAATTAAGTGAAAATAAAAAAAGAACAAATTATAAAGATGGGGAGGGGGTATCTTTGTCTACTATTCGAAGATGCCAACGAGAAATATATCAAAACAAAAAATGTATCAGTCCAAACGAAACAATGGCAATATGAACTCGTTGACTTAAATATATGAGAGAGAGGTAACTCACGTTTTTTTTTTTTTTTTTTTCTTTAACTTTAGTTCACAGCACGTGGTGTTCCTTTATCATACCCATCCAATGTTTTGGGGTTATTCTCGGAATATCACGTCTCCTGTGTTTGTGACATTAACACCTGGTATTCCGACAACGCCAGCTTCTTCTCCCAAGCATTATTTCTTTTCTCTCGCTGTCGATATGGAGTTCCTCCCAGGCGTTATCTTCTTTCGCTGTTGATGAGGGGCTGGGTTGATACCTCCTATCTCGACGGCATCGCTGCCTCTGTCGCTGAGGTGATAAGGTGAGAATTTTGCACATCCGTTTGGCACTACGGCCAGCGGCGACTACTGTACCAAAAAGGCCTCTTCTCTTTTTATTTCTTTGTCTTTCTTTCTCTCTCTCTCTCCTCAGTATCTTTCTTAGCCCCTTTTTTTCGTTTATTCTTCGTTGCCTAGCAACCCCCATGGGTCGATGGGTTTCTGGTCAAATGACCTGGTCATCTCGCTAGCTTGCGTGTCAAAAGGCTTTTCTCACCTCTCTCTCCTAATCCCACTGTTTTTTTTCTCTGTTTGAAACTATGTTCATTTGCTTTTGGTAAAATAATAAAATAACAAAAAAAACGATACACTACTTGTTGGCCCAAAATTAAATTTTCCAATTTTCAATCAATCACGTAATCCATTTATGGGTTACGTCACAGTGTGTACACTTTTTATGTATGTCCGCAAAAGGCTTTTTTCCGGGGGCTGCTCGCTTGGCTTCCTCATTCTTAAAACTTTTATATAATGTCTAAATCATAATATCTACGAGTTAATAACAGGGGTCGCATGTCTATTTAATTTGCCTGACTTTGAAAAGCTAAATATTCCACATTTTTTGATCGCCGCATGTTGCTTTCATTTTTCGGTATAAAAAAAGCGAAACTAGATTCGAACAGCCACCTCCCCGGCCCACAGCCGGTTCTCTCCAGAAAGCGATGTAAACATTTGGTCATGTCGGCTTTTCACCGTCATATCAGACAGTTGCTTTCATTTCGAGACACTCCCCTAATAAACAGGGGAGCTGCTTTTCCTTCCCCAAAGTTTGGTAAAAACTGTCCCGCACAAAATCTTAACTGCTGAACAGCCATTGCTTATGTCATGTTTCAAGGTCAAACATCACACGACTTAACTTCCTCGCACCTGTCAATTTCACTTTATAAACGTTAACTTAACACGCTTATCAATTCCTCTCCCTTTGTTGATGAGATGGTTAGGAGTCTGGCTTTTTTCCCCTTTCGTTTCCACCTTCGCGTCAAAGTTTCGGGGTTCAAGCCTACCTTCCTACTAAAACTTTTTTTTTTTCTTTTACACCTCCAAACACCCGGACAGCCCCCCCCCCCCTCCAATAACACACCTCCAAACACCCGGGCCACGCCGGGTCGCTAAAAGGCAACATGGGCGTGCATGTTTGTATATGTCCATAAAAGACTTTTTGCGTCAGGGTTCTTGCGTCGGTTAGATTACGGAAGAAGTTTTCTAATGCTTCCTAGATTGTAATATTTTGAATTTGAAAACGGACATCATCATTTTTTTTTTTTTTTTTTTATCGAGTTTTAAAAAATTCCCTTGTTTTGAGTGTTTGTCTTTTTCGTATAAATAAAGTAAAACTAATCGAATGAAAATGGCTCTCACCTGCCCTTCCAGCCGCGTAGTATCTGTTCTGTAATTTATCCTTGTTGGTCAATTTAGAGGAAAAAACCCTTCATACTGAGATAATTACTATTTATTTAGATACTGCCGGAGTGCTTCTTGTTTTGAGGGAGCTGCTTTTTCTCCCACATTTAAAACGACCTCCATGGGAGGTTTAAAAGCAACACTATTTCTGCAAATCATCTTTTTGATTGACTTTGTTAGATTTGAACGCTTCACACTTTCGGTCGCATCGTGGAGTAGGGGTAACACATCAGGGTTTCCTTCACTTTCTTTTCTGCCCTCGCATCATGGGTTCAAGACTGCCTGCCTACTACGACTTTATTTTTTTTTTTTTTTTTACACCTACAAACACCCGGGCAACGCCAGACACTCAGGCTAGTGATTCCATAAGTGGCATTTTGGGTATGTAGGGAGGTGTAGGTCACCTTGTATTTAATATATTTGAATCTGTATATTAATAATGTATATCTTTATTTCTGCAATTATATAAAAGGAACTTTTTATGTGTGTGAGTTCGTTTTCTAAAACGACTGGGCTGATTTTTTTTTTTTTTTTCGCATGAAGGTTGTTAATGGGTTTGGGAGTGTTCTTATGTAGGTTTTGTGTCGGAATGCATCTAATAAGTATTAAAAATTGATAATCGAAAAAATCTGATTAAAGTCCGATTTTGATCCAAGTTTACTCTTTTATACAGTTTAACACCACAAATGCATCTGAGAAGTTTTATCATTGTACAAGCAGAAGAATATGGCATATAAAATCAACAGTAGGTTCTTTCATAAGAAAGGGGTACGTTCAAAATGAATGTTTCTATTTAGAATACAATTGAACCATGATACTTTACTTTTGCATTTTAAACTTTATTACAAGCAATTATATAAAAATAATTTTATAAAAACAGTATGTTCTCTACAGTGCAATGTAGACTGCACTCTATTATGAACTAAGTTATTAGTAGAAGGCATGTGAAGTTTCCTCCCGGTGCGACAATCAATTGACTTGATTGAAAAATGAGTAATTTAACCGATTACAATGGCAATAAAAGCATGGTGTGGAACATTTGTTGATCCTCATTCAATCCTGGATAGCGTCGGGTCTCCTTGCTCCATCCATCTATCTATCTATCTATCTATAGCCTTCAGCCTCTCAAGGGGCATAGCCCAGTTCTTTTTTTGGTGTAAGGGTGCTAGCCCCACACCTAACCTTCCCAGAAAGTATATACAGCACCTAGCCTTCCCAAATGATCACCCATCTGGTACTGACCAGGCTCAACATTGCTTAACTTTGGTGATACGGTGATATGAGTCTCCGTTCTAGTTATGTATAATTGATTTATTTATTTATTTTTTTTTTTTTTAATAGAAAAGTTGAAAAGGAGATTCCTAAAGAAGCCAAACAAACATAATTTTAGGGAAGTAATTTTGCTAAAGCGAAATCATTTTGTGAAAAACTTGTATCTTCGGACAGTTTTAGACACGCCTATTTGACGTTTACTTATGGCGATAGTTATTAAGAAACGCCTTGCTTACAAAGCGTCTATTGTGTGGATGCCAAACAATAACGTTACTCATCAGATTTAGTCTTGCTAATATTAGAATATACAAAAATGTTTCGCTTCTCGTTTAAAATACACTTTCTGTCAGATTCTGAGAAGTTGGTATGTTAATAAAGACTTGCTAGACTGACTCCTTCATTTTTTTTTTTTTTTTTTTTATCAGATCACACTAGGGTGAATAAATGAATGTATTTTATTCAAGGGGTTGTAAACAAAATCAAAAGATTGTGAGCTGTAAGATAAGGAGTAATCATTGGTTCTCGTATGATCACCCTTGAGCTTGGATATGACATAGGAATATCAAACACCATATGTGGGAGGACAACAGCATCTTCCTGCAAAGACTAACGTCGACAAAATCATCTACACCTAATTGGGGTACATACTGAGCTGTTTTGTGAAGTCTCTAGAAACTGCATTCTTGAGAGAAGCCAATTCGACCTGCCTAGTTTAAATGCTACATTAAAAAGAGGAATAGGATCTTTAAGATGCCATGTGCTAATTTTTGAAAGCTGAATATAATTTTCAAATTGGAAAGACCCTCAGACAGTAGTGATAGGACGATTCCAATATTTTTCCCAATTCTGATACAGTTACCAATTCTGATTTCAATTATTTAAAGTTATTTTCCTCAATTACGATAAAAACACATGTTAATGTGTAGATATTTTCTAAAACGTAAAAAATAGCCCTGTGGGGGGGGGGGGTCTATAAATTTTAGTTTTACTAGTAGCTTAAAAATCAATAAATATTAATAAAGACTTGCTAGGCCTTTTTTTTTTTTTTTTTTTTTTTTTTCCGTTACTAGGGTGCATAAATGAATGTATTTTATTCAAGGGATTATTAATGAAATCAAAAGATTGTGCAAGATAAGGAGTAATCACTGGTTCTCATATGATCACCCTTGAGCTTGAAGACCACATGGGAACGTAACAAAGCATGTATGCAAATACATACGAAATGCAAAATGACGTCATTTTAAGGAAAAAGGCTATAAAAAAAGGAGAGAGAGAGAATGTTAAAGATGATGATAATGTGAGATGTGTAACAACCATAACAAAGTCACGCATGGCGGAAATGAGGAAATGTTTTTGCACAAAAAAGTGAGTTGCAGTTATTACTTGACTTGTCTCCTTTGCGCGTAGGCTGCTAGAACGTGTGGTTCTGTGTGTAAATGTAGGTAACATTACAGGAATACCAAGCACTGTATGTGGGAGGACAGCAGCATCTTACAAAGATTAACGTTGTGAAAATCATCTCCACCTAATTTGGATATATACAGTGGGCTGGTCCAGTTTACGAATTTAATATTTATATTCTCTATAAACTGCACCCTTAAAGGAGAAAGCTGGCTTGACTTGCCCAGTGTGAATGCTACATCAGAAGGACGAAAAGGAGCTTTAATCGGAAAGATCTTCAAGACAGCTCAGCCAGAAGGGAGGTGGTTTCCTTTGTCGTCAAAGCTGACAGTGTAAGTCAGTGTTAAGGTGACTTGTTCCCTGGAGTGTGGTTTTGGTCCTCTGCAGTTTTAGGTCCACCCTCCCAGGTTTTATCTTCTTCCTTTGAGAATGTGTTAGTTTATTGCTAATTGCATGAGGTACACTTACTGGGGAATGCTGACAAGGAGACCCAGACATTTTTTTTTTTTTTTTTTTTTTAAAGGTTTTAATGCTCTTTTAGATACCACTTTCTTGGCCTTGTGTCACATCATCCCACAATGGGAGCGAGATAATATAAAACTTTTTTTTTGTTAAGTGGATATTGGGTCAATATGTTTTGCAGATTAATGTTGGAAAGATGTATGTAAGTAATAAATTCTGAAATATTCATTTCAATATCACAATACTATAAGAATATAAAACAAGAACAGTGTGATGAAGATGATGATGATGATGGCGTATATAATTTTTGTTGTACAAAACAAGTTATCGAATACAGTATTTATCATATTTGGTTTAGAAATTACAAAAATAACACATACTATAGTTAACATACACACATACAAATGTGCACGCATGTATGCACACATACACATGTATACACACACAGTGCACATGTACGTGCATATACACACAGAAAGATATGCTCATGCATTTGCACACAAATACACTCATATACACTAGCACGCAGATACGCTCGCGTACACTCGCACGCAGATACGCTCGCGTACACTAGCACGCAGATACGCTCGCGTACACTAGCACGCAGATACGCTCGCGTACACTAGCACGCAGATACGCTCGCGTACACTAGCACGCAGATACGCTCGCGTACACTAGCACGCAGATACGCTCGCGTACACTAGCACGCAGATACGCTCGCGTACACTAGCACGCAGATACGCTCGCGTACACTAGCACGCAGATACGCTCGCGTACACTCGCACACACCATGTACTGTCATATACTTTGAATACTTGTAGCCCTTGTTCTTTTAGACGATTTAAATTTAAGCTAGTTAAAGGAGTTTTAGTACTTATGTACGACAAATTAAGGCATGACAAAAGCACTACTACTCCTGCTGATTCTCTATTCGTGCAAATTAGGCAACGTCATTCGAGCAAACTTTCATGGCGGACAACTAGGCACGACCTCTGGTTGCTGCTGATTGTATATTCAAGCAACCTATTTACTAAAAATATACTCTGGATTACATATAATTTTGATGGCTGAATATTGTGACTACATCCGTTTTGTTGTTTACGTACTGAAATTGTTTGAATGTAGAATCAGCTGCAACCAGAGGCCGTGCCTAGTTTTTCGTCATCAGAGGTTGCTTGAATGATGTGTCTAAGTCGAATGAATAGAGAATCATCAGGAGCAGTTGTGACTTTGTTGCTGTCTTAATTTGTTGTACATAGATAGTAAAGCTGGCCAGTTAAAGGTTGTTTGACCTTTGTCTTTCTATAGGTCTTGTTCACTTTCACATGGGAGTAGTGATACAAAGCGATAACCTGATCCAGTTTTATTTACTATTATATAGCGCTTTCCCTTTTCTTCATTGACAAGCTAGTTTAAATTTAAATCTGACAAAGAGATTAACTACCAACAGCTGACAGTTTGTTTTTTTTGATAACCAATTCAAATAGCATTAAAACATCAGGTCAGGTAGATTATGACCCACACAACCAATGTTCTTCTCTACTGACTATCACAACCCTTAACTCTTTTCTTGACAGATAGTATTCTCTACATTTTTGTTTATATATTTATTACTAGTAGTGCTACCTAGCGTTGCCCGGGGCAAAAGTGTCACATATTTAATACTTCTACCCCTCTCTATCTATCTTCCTAACTTTCTCTTTCCACCTCACTCCGCTTTACTCCTCCTTCTTCCCAATCCCCTCTCTCTCCTGCCCAGCCCATTCCTCTCTAGCTGGACACACACACACATACACACATAACTCTCCTTTATCTAATAAATTCCTTCTTTACTTCGACAGCTTTATTTTTTTAATTTTTCTTTGATTTCATGAAACATGCATTTTAATTCACAAAAGGTTTATATATATATATATATATATATATATAATGGTTGTATCAATTGGTTTCCTAGAAATCGAATGAAACTCGCATGATTACTAAAGAGTGCTCAATGCCGGACAGAGCTGGTATATAGTCTGTTTATTAGACAGACATTATTGGTTACATATGTGCATACATGTTCCAATGGAATCCCAATTCAAGGATAACTCATCAGAAGAAAAAAGAATCTATTCTTTTTTTTTTGGTCTGATCAGGTATTATCCTTGAATTGAGATTCCACTGAAACATGTATGCAGATATGTAACCAATAATGTTTATATAATAAACAGACTATATGTAATTTCAAATTTATGCTTACCAGTAATATATTTTTACTGATTTTTATACTCTGATGAAATGAGTTTATCTTTGAAAATCCATAGATTAAAGATTAAGCATTTTTTATTCTTTATTTTAATTGTAGTACACACACATATGCCACACACATACCCGGAGAAAATTCTCCTTTATACAACAGATTCCTTGTGAATCGATCGGCATTTTATTTGCAAATTAGCACATAACACCAAAAAGCTGAAAAATACAAAGTCCTCAATGGTGTATACTTTTTCGTGATTGTAGCAAGTGAAAAAACGGAACCTACTGATATGTATTTAGGTCTCGTATAGTAGACAATTATCGAAAGATGATTGATTGAACATGTCAACACAATGAAAATGAATAAATATCATACGAAACACCACTTGCTAAAGCCTTTCACACTGTAAAAAATTGTGGAATCAGCTATCAACCACGGCACCAACCGTTTCATTTTTCAGCCTTTTTTCTCAGTTGAAACATTGATTGCATGATTTATACGCAACATTGAAAAGATAATGACCGATTGCTGGAACGAACGCAGACGAAGCATATCTCTTTAGTCATCATCCAAGGCAATGCGATGTCCATTATGAAGTTGTCCTGCAATGATAACAAAGACTTCAACATTTATTTGTACCATTTTTTTTTCTTCGAAATATTGGATACTTTTTTCATAAATAAATATAGTCAGGTGCAACAAGATATGTTTTTCCAAATAATATTTTATTTTTATTTTAAAATACAAATTGGCCAAAAATGTTGCGTCCGAGCAGGGCGTGGTAGAGATGGATCATACAGTGGGGTCTGCTACATCTACGTTTGTAGGCATTAAGAAAGTCTTTGCGTGGATGTAGACTTAGGCTTAGGAACTACTGTGTATTGCAATGCATGATGCAGTCAAAGTATACCACCATTTTCGATTTGAAGCGTCTCTTTCTGTTGCAATGAAATATCTTTCAATAGTCTATTTCCATTTCATTTTTGGTTTTTCTCTTTTTCTATCAGGGTTTCATTGGAGCATTTGGTTGGCAAATTTTATCCTGGGCCAATCTTAGACTATGTTCAAGCTAGTGTAGACGTTTTGTTTTTGTTTTTTGTTTTTTTTACTCATGTTCACCCCTTACAAAGCATAACACCACTTGGACATAAGGGGCTACTATTTGGGGCCATGACTAGGAAAGATTAAGATGTTGGTTTGCATTACATTTAAACTTCTGCATGTCAGTACAGTCACGGAAGCAGGTAGGAAAATCCAAAGTCTAGTTGATCGAGGAAAGAAACTATTAGACTAGAAAGCTTTCTGGCATTTAGGGATCTCAGCAGTGAAGGGGTGCGATTTTGTTATTAAGCGGGTTTGTACGGGATATGTATGCCAAGGCGGCACAATTGCAACAAGTTCATCAGAGCACATTCCGTTAAAATGTTTGTAAAACAGGCACAGAGATGCAATATTGCGGTGATGGGGTAGCAGTTGGAGCTTAGTTGACAAAGTGCGACCTATTGTTTGCAGATTGATGATACTACCGGTTGGAAAAGGTAAAGCCTGCGAGGGTGAACCTGCTGGAACTGCACAGGTCCCAGAACAATATGTCAGCTAACAGGGAACAAGCTGTCTCATTAATGGCCAAGTCTCTGGTACGTAGGGCTTAAGCGAAAATCTGGCTGAAAAAAAAAAAAAAATGATCAAGGTGGATGCTATTACGACATTAAAAATAAGATAAAAGCAGTCAACAATAAAATTACTTACCTATGCTGTGATGACTCATGAAACGAAGGAGAAAGAATATGTGATGTTTTAGTGTTTTATATTATTTATTTATTGAAGGCAGAAAAAAATTATTTACTTGATTATAAACAACTCTTGTTATCAAACAGGTGCTTGCTACATTGATATGAAGAAGCCGGTTTTACAATGAGTCTGCAAATTTTTATTACAATTGCTAGTGATGGGATGAGGTGCTCGGCCTTGCCCGGTCATAAATTACACTTAAATATATCTTAGTTCATGCAAATTTCGTATTATTACTATTTTCTATTGAATATTGTACCAAATATATAGTACTGATTTCAAAAGTTTAAAAATGACTTGGGTGCCATCAGCTAGAATCAAAACCAACGCATTTAGCACTCCAGCCACGTTCCCTACTGTTTGAGCTATCGACAGATAGATAGGAAAGATTTAAAATTAAACCACTCCAAGCGATGAATGAATTCACACATGTGCAAAAGTAATAGAAATATATCGGCAAGTTGAAGTGAACATTTTTGCATTTCAACTTGCTGACATATATCTACACATTATTCGTCCATCCAAACAAAGATTTTACTCCTTATAAACCATCCTTAGTGTATGATTACTATTTCCTGTTAATTTCAGTGTTATGTGATTAGTAGTTCAAGAGTTTAATGTATTATTTAATTTTCATGTCACAACACACTGGGTGTGACCTTGAACTACGTCCAGTGGTGAAGACCCAATTTGGGAGCTTTAAAGATGTTGGATCATCTCTTACTTATTGCTACTTCCAAGTTCACAGCGGTAGTACTTGTCAGGGCTCTACGTATGGAATAGAAAGCATCTGTTAAATAATTGACGATAAAGACACAGTAACAATTAAATATGTATTAACAAAAATACATAAAAGAGGTAATCGAGCAATATCTTTGCTCACTGCTGGACTAATGGTCACGACCATACTCTCCATGTGTCTGTCTCTGACTCATTTTTTTAAAACCGTTCTTGTTACCTGGAAGTGACGTCATGGAAGAGTTCATTATTCCAAGTAGTAGAGGTGCATCCCCGACAGTATCGTTTATAGATTACTTGCAGGAAGACCTGACGTTTCCCAGGATTGAATGAGGATTTTCAACCTCCTATATTTTACTGTCATGGAAATCAATGAAATTTTTTTTTTTTTTTTTTTTTTTCAATCAAATTGATTGCCTGCTCTAGTTGGAGACACACCACAGTGCATCAGGAGGAATCTTCACATGCTTCTCCGCATTGACTTAGTCCATAATATATTTTAATTTACATTGCACTGTAGAGAACCTATTGTTGATTTTATAAAATTATTTTTGTATATAATGACTTGAATTAAAGTTTAAAATGCAAAAGTCTTGATATCATGCTTCAGTTATGCTCTAAACAGAAAAATGTCATATCAGAGAACCTATTGTTGATTTTATATGCCGGGCTTTTCTGCTTGTGCAGTAATAAAACTTTTCAAATGCACTTGTGATGTTAGGCTGTATATTCAAAATCGCCTCTTCCTTCTTTCATTAGACTTTTTCGATTATCGGTACTTATCAAAGACATTCCGATTCAAAAAATATCAGTTATAATTATTTATTGCCATTTACATAAAGTACATATATGTGAAATTTCATAAAAATCAGCCTAGCCATTTAGGAGTCCATAAGAAACACACACACACACAGTTCCTTTTATATAATAGTAGAGATTAGCTTCCAAAATATACACATCGAAAACTAATCTACAAACGAATCACATACCAAATTTTGGCATAAAATAATTTGACAAAGATTGATGTGCTGTAAAACGCGGCAATTAGTCAACGAACACCCTGAATTTTTTTTTTTTTTTTTTCACAACTTATGCAGAATAGGGATTAACTGTTCGCTAGCGTTTAAAATGTTGGTCCTCGTTTTCAGAATAAAACAAACAAAAAAAATTAAGTTAATTTTTTTTTATACTGAAAACGATTACCAATATTTTAAAACGCTAGTGAACAAATAAAAATTAGGGAAAAAATATAATTATAATCGAAGAGTCATAATTAGGGCGATGACAAGAGAATATTCTTTTCATTATTTTAACTCTCGAGTATATATTAGTTAATATCTTATATGTATTTTAGATAGTGGCGTAGTTCTCGATTGATTAACTGTCTTACTGTGTCGGATAAAAACTCGAGTCAAAACAATAAGATTATTTTCTTATCATAACCCAAGTCATAATGCTTCCTTGACTGTGCTGATATGGAGAAGTTTAAATGTAACGTAAACCAACATCTTGTTTATCTTTCCTAAGCATAGTTCCTAATAATAGCCTCTTACGTCGAAGTGGCAATATGGCTTGTTAGGGGTGAACGTCGTGAGTAAAAAAAAAAAAAAAAAAAAAAAAATAAATAAATATTGTAGAGCCGTCTTAAATAAAGTTCTATCCGATTTCCACCAGTACCCATTATTATCGACTTAACACTCATTAACCTTTATCCTTGAGTGACCTTTGGGCCTTGATAAGTGTTAACTTCATTAAAAAGAAAAAAATGTTTTTGTTTTTAGATTTTTTTTCATTAAGCCAGTTGCCCTGACCACAACAGGTATAATGTTTATTTCTTTCAGAGACCTTGTTGTTGTAACGCCATTCTTGAGGTTCTGATATTTTGCAATTTTTTCGTGTTCAACTTTATTTAGGCCATAGTCATTTGTGACGGTTACACCAATGATGTGAGCAATTCTTTTCAAGTTTATTCCAGATCACAATGTCTGGTTTTATGGTCTTTGATATATATGCCTGCCTGTATATTGAATGCATATATTTCTGTTGGGGGTGATTAATCTGAATCGAAAAAGTCGGGACTTTTGAGTATAGGAATCGGAAAAATTTGCACCTATTTTCCAATGGCCAAACGATTCTATTGTTTTCATTTTGTTTTTGTTTAAAACTTAATTCTGCTACGGTTATTAATGATGAGATAATGAATATTTATTGATTTTGAGCTGCCAGTAAAACTTAAATCTATAGGTCACACCTGTTGCGAAAATGTATGCACATATTACGTCTCTTTTTTTTTTTTTTTTTTTTTTTCTTCAGTAATCAGATCCCCATCACAAAAAAAATTTCTCTATATTTAGAAATTTCAAAAGAAGCGGAATCGGGGAATTTAACAGAATCACTATTGAAATCGTGAGAAAAATATTGGAATTATCCCATCGTGTAAATTTTAGTGAATAAAACATCTTTCTTTTTCTAACGCCTTGAACAAAACCTTTGTAAGTGGTTTTAGGATTACCATATGTATTTCCCTATAGTTCAATCTTCCAGGGATTGTATCTGTTTTTTTTTTTTTTTGTTTTTTTTAACTCGTTTTATATAAATATTTTGGTAAATATATCTAGATTAGCAAGGATACCTGACATTGCCCAGGATTTAATGATAATCAACGAATATTTCACACTTCTATATTTTTAGTCATTGAAATCATCTATTTTTCAAACAAATCAATTGCTCTTGTTAGGGACACACTGTGATGCACCAAGAGGAAGCTTCACATGCCTCCCCGCAGTGACTTAGTCCACAATACATTATAGTCTATGTAAAGAACCTACTGTTGATTTTGTATGCCTGGCCTTACTGCTTGTGTGATGATAATGGCTTGAATTTAAGTTTAGAATAAAGTAAAGTATAATGGTGAAGTTGTGCTTTAAACAAAAAAAATCATTTTGAACGATCCTCTGTCATATCAAAGAATCTACTATTGATTTTATATGTTGGGTCTTTCAGCTTGTGTGGTAAAAAAACTTCTCGAATACACTTGTGATGTTAGGCTATGTAAGGTGTTAACTTTGGTCAAAATCGCTTGTTCCTTTCATCGGATTTTTTCGATTATCGATACTTATTGAAGACATTCTGATACAAAACCTATCTAAGAATACTGCCAGACACATAAAGTACCTTCATGTGGAATTTAATAAAAATCAGCCCAGCTGTTTTCGAGTTTATAGGAAGCAAACTCACACATACACACAAAATTCCTTTTATATAATTGTAAAATTATTTTTTTATATATAACGGCTTGAATTAAAGTTTAAAATGCAAAAGTGAAGTATCATGGTCCAAGTGTACTCCAAACAGAATCATTCAGTTCAAACGCACCCTGTTATAGTTGAGTTTATGTGCATATGGCCTTTCTGCTTGTGCAGTGATAATGGTTTGAATTTAAGTTTAAAATGAAAGGGTCAAGTATCATGGTTCACGTGTGCTCTTAACAGAAATATTCGTTTCAAACATGCCCCTGTCATATCAAAAAACTTACTGTTGATTTTTATATGCCGGGCATTTTGGCTTGTGTGGTAATAAAACATCTCAAATGAACTTGTGATGTTAGGCTGTGTAAGGTGTTAACTTTGGTTAAAATCACTTGTTCTTTCTTTCGTTAGACTATTTCGATTATCGATACTTATTCAAGACATTCTGATAAAAAAAATCTTCCTAAGAACACTGCCAGGCACATAAAGTACCTTAGTGTGAAATTTCATAAAAATCCGTCCAGCCGTTTTCGAGTTCCTAGGGAACAAACTCACGCACACAATTCCTTTTATTTTATAGTAAAGATTAGCAGCAAGTCTAAACACCGGTGAAGCGGAAGTCCCCCCCCACTCCCTCCTCATTCATTTATGACGGATTGTGTACTTTTTTTTTCATAGCTTCAACGAAAGAATTATAAAATGTGTTTCATACCGAACCTAGAAAATCTGTGTGAATAAAAGAATGCGGCAGATGTAAATCCCGCAATTTAATCGGTAAACAAGTCTTTTTTTTTTTTTTTTTTTTTCTTATTCTACTTGACTTTTATTGCACAACAAAGGCGTATTTTTTTTTCAAGTTTGTGACGTAAGTAGTTCTTCGTCAGAGAAAGAAATGTTAAGCATGCTAACACTCTCGCACCTGTCATGCGATACTTTCACTCACCTCAGTCTGAAGCAGATAATTCAAATATTTAGACAATGTGCTATTCATTGTTTGTCTCTTTTGAAAAAAATCCTTTCTACCAGATTTGAAGTGCCACGTGCAATAATCGCTCAAATAATGAACCCACTAATATATATATATATATATATATATATATATATATATATATGCCTTTTTCTTTAAAAATTGGTAAGCGTTTTTTTCTTCTTCTGATGAGTTGAGGGCGAAATAAATTCAATGATTGACATAGTTACATGTATGATTTTGCGCTATGAAACAGGTGCTGTCAAGAATTGTGCATGTCAGCTTACTTAAAGGAATAAACAGTAAGATGGTCAACATCTTTAAATTTGGAATACAGACTTTTGTTTGTGTTTATTTGTTTTATGCTCTGTAGTTGCATCGAGCTTCATAAATTAAAGGATTGGTATGAATAAAACGTGAAATATTATTAAACATATTTACACATAAATATATTTGGTCTTTAAAACCGTTCAATTTTTAATTTTGCATATATATATATATATATATATATATATATATATATGACACAATTCACGTTGATACACCGGTTCTTGCAAGATCACTGTAGTGAAGCAACAAAGAGCCTGGCCAGTACCAGATGGGTGACCATTTGGGAACACTAGGCACTGTATGTGCTCTCCGCTTATTTGGGTATTGTTTTCAGTTGTTCTGAACTCATATATATTTGCAACTTGAATTAAAACAGTGTTGATTCTGGATATCTGTGGTAGAAGATTGTGCAAATCAAATCTTTCCACAATAAGTTCACGCACAGGCACTGTTCAGTGAGTATTCATAGCCTTCCAATACTAAATGGAGCCGTTATATGTAATGGTTGTATAGATTGGTTTTCTAGATGTAAATCCAATGAGCCTGCATGATTATTAAAGAGTGCTCAATGGAGAACAGAGCTGGTATATAGTCTGTTTATTATACAAACATTATTGGTTACATATGTGCATACATGTTTCAGTGGAATCCGAATTCAAAGAGACCACTTTATCACACCAAAAAGGAGCGATATTGAAACGAGTAAAGATTATATTCATTTTTTATAAGATACTCGAGTGCGGTTTATGCTCTTGAAGAAGGTGGGGTGTATACTTTGTGAATGTGAGCAGTAGAGGTTTTGGAGGGAGGTGTGGGGAAGGAAGAGAGTAGGAGGTGAAGGAAGACGGGGAAGCACGATCCCATGTGGTCAAGCTGTAGCAGCGGGGAGGTATTAATATTATTTTAACTTGGCAGTTGTTTATTGGCGTTAGTTTTTGCTTTGATCTGAAGTAATATTATACCCTCATTGCTGTTACTTCCCTATCTTAGGTTTTTGTTTTTTCTGGTGACGATTTCATTATCCATCTATTTTATTGATATTGACTTTCTTTTCAATATTGCTCGTTTTTTGGTCTGATCTGGAGGTTTGGACTACCCAAAATCAAATTTCTCTCTGAAAAATTTGGTATCTCTTTAAATGGTCAATCTACGAGCAAAATATTTTTAAAAAAAATCACCTACCAAGATACAGAACCATTAGACAGCAGCACATAACAAAAAAAAATTTTTTTTAACTTATTTTAGTGGATGAGTGGATGATCTGCCAGAAATGATTAGAATATGTGTATAAACATGTACTAGATATTTCTGAATTTTTTAGATGAGGATTGATTATTTGTAATATTTTCATTCTTTGGACTACTGTTCTCATCTTCATTGTTATTTGAATAACGTTTTGGCTGACGTAACCAACCTTCAGGTACATCTTGTCAAACTCTGGAATCTGCACGGAATTTTGAATGGAACCTTTATTTAATCCAAGTAGGTAGCATGCTCTTGTTCTGGCAGTTATGTTTAGGTAGGAGTCCTAACTAATTCTCAATCGTATTTTGAGTATTGCCCGCCCTAAGGATTGAACCTTGAACTTCCAGAAGAGTGTAACTTTATAACTGAATTTCACCAATTACTATATCCACTATGCCATGGGTCAGCAATAACAACACTCAAGATGAGAACAGTAGTCCAAAGAATCCAAATAATATGCGCTAGTTGGTTGGATGTTTACATTAGATTACATGTTTATAATATGAATAATAGACTTATTGTAAGTTAAAAATATTTGACCAAGAGAGGAGAAACCACAAAAGAAATGAAATATGTTTGATCTAAAGGTTTTGACCATACAGAAGTTTTTTTATTTTGCTTTGGAAGGTTTAGTATTTCTTTGAACGGGAGTTTATGTCGAGAGATGAAGTAATGTAGTGCTTGTTTATATAGGCGATTTTTTTTATTTATTTATTTTATTTTTTAAACCAACACATTTCAGGTGAAAACATTGCGTGTCATGTCAAAATTAGTATAAATTCCACAAATTATGACAAATGATACACTAGATTATGTGCTAGGTGTATTTTTAACAAAAATTCAGCCACAGTTATGTTCTGAAACAAGTTGGTTTAAAGATGGCAGATATTTAATTTGTCAATTTAAGTTGAGGGTTATTTTCCCTTGCTTGTCACACTAACTTGGTTCCACATTAAAATGTACAATAAAACTCGATAATTCGATAAATTTTATTTTTACTTGACCGTTTTTCTTAATTTTTGGAATGTATATTAATTTCGACATGAAATATAAGTAGGTAATGTTTTCACCTGAAATGCGTTGGTTTAAAAGATCACCAATATAAACATGCACTAGTAAGGTTCCTTTAGATATAAGATTCTCTGCTTGGAGTTGATTAAAAGTATATGAAAATTGTTTATTCGGCACTTCTGCATGACAGTGACATATTAGCAACAGAGATGAGTAATCGATTCCTGTTCTCCGAAAGAGAAATGACATCTAACGGCCATTATGTGAACCTCGAATATAAACAAGTGTTTAAGATAACGCAAACATATACAACGAAATAAATAACACAAAAATATATGAAAATCAAAGCATTGAATAAAAAAATGTATCCAAATATAATTTTAATGTATTGATGCTTTTTCAATGTGTGATTTTATAAATCAAAATATAATTTTACTTTATCAATGTAGCGAAGTAGAATTTTGCAAACATGAAACGTTTATAGATTTAAGAATTTTTTTTTTTACAGAAAGATTGTATAAACATATTCAAAATTTCAAAGCACGAAACATTCGTAGAGGTTTAAGAATAATTTGTTTCTTTTTTTACACAAAGATAGTTTTTGTTTTTCCACAGTACAATTGTATAAACATATTAAAATATAATTTTTGTTTGTCAATGTAGCAAAATATAATTTTAATATAGTAGTTTTCATTTATTTATTTAAAAAAAATTATAGAAATTTAATATCCCCCCCCCCCCAAGTGATTTTCATTGAAACCTTTTTGGAATATAGTGTTTTTGCACAGTTACAAGGGATAGTTTCCTTATTTGTTCAAAATCCTCTTCTAAGAGATTGCCCTTGCATGAACTTTTAGAAAGGTACGAGTTATCGACCCCTGTTTAGCTGACACATGCCCTCTATCGGCCGTTCTTAAAACTAAAATACACACATTCACCTCTGTAATTTCCTTTTTCTGTAGCTATTCAAAAAATAAAAAGTCTGACTAGATTCCTTTAAAACATTTCTGACTCTCATCTTGGCCTGACTGCAAAGAATATATATATATGCCGCTCCCCATGTGGGGGTACCAAATTGGTTAAAGGGAAAATTATTCCCAACTCGCATTTAGGTTAAAATGCACTTTCGTAAATAATTTAATTTATTCAAAACATATCGCAAAAACAAAAATATATATATATATATATATATATATATATATACACATACACACACACACACACACACACACACACATTTTTGTAGCTAGATGATATAAACGGCAATTTTCTCAATGTAGAGAGGGGGGGATCATAAATGTTAGCATATTGATATATTTGAATTCCACACCAACCCAATTTGCATCAAAACAAGAAGTGCATTTGAAAGTGTTGTTCAAAATCTTAAGTTTATTCAGTTGTTATAACTTTCTGTTATTTCAATCCAAAGGGATCAATTTTCAACCGTGAGAAAATTTTTCTTTATATATTTTTTTGTCATTTCATGTCCTTTTTTTCTTTATTCATTTAGCTCCTTTTTTGTTTTTATTCACTTAGTTTTATTTTTTGTCTTTGTTGGTTTCGTGTTTTTTTTTTTTTTTTTTTTTTTTTTACATGGCGGTCACCATTTATCAAGTCCTGGAGGCCACTCAGGGATAACGGTTATTGCGTGTACAGTAATCAATGAGATAGTATTGTAGTAATCATAAGTATTAGAGATTTGATAGTGTCTTACTTAAGAGGGCGGTTTGTTAGGAATTTGTTTATGTTGGACTTGAAGACATCCAAGTTGTAGTCGGGTGGGAAACAGGCAAACGGAAGAGAGTTCCACAGTCGTGCACTTCTGAGAAAGGAGCTCTGCTCATGGAATCTACGTTTGGATTTAGGCACAGATAGAGTGGGGAAAATTATTGCAGCCAGACGGGTATTTCTTGTAAAAGATTGGCAAGGGGGGGATGAGAGATTGGAGCTCAGACAGGCACTTGCCATGGAAATAACGATAAAACAAAGACAGGCTCGCAACATCTCCTGTGGGTTGCAGGGAAGAGAAAAGGGCATCCCCCACTAAGCTACAAAGTCTATTTTGTACTCTGTCAAGGCAGGATAGGCTGTTTTTAGCAGCTCCAGCCCAGATGTGGAAGCAGTACTCCATTCTTGGACGTACTTGGCTTTTATACAGATAGAGAATTACATCAGTAGTGAGATATCTTCCGGAGCGGTAGAAGGATCCCACCATTTTCTCAGTATCCTGGGCAACAGACCTGATGTACGTGTTCCATTTCAGATTAGGAGTAAAGGTCAAACCCAGAAGCTTGTCAAAACATGGAGCCTCCCCAAAACGAGAGCCATCCATTTCAGTTGATGCCAGATGGGGATCAGAGCGTTGATGATGTAAAGATAGAAGCTTGGTTTTGGATGCATTAAAAGTGACCAGCCACCTGTTCCCCTACTGTACCACGCGCTTAAGATCAGAGGAGAGAGAGAATTAGAGAGAACTTTGTCATTCACGGCGTTTGATGTGTTGCCATAGATGGTCGTGTCATCAGCATAGATGTCAACGAATGATTTAAGTATGTGTTTTGGGAGATCATTGATGTAGATCAGGAAGAGAGTTGGGCCCAGGATGGACCCCTGAGGGACTCCAGCATTAATACTGTGGGCCTCTGATTTCTGCCCATCAATCACTACTCTTATGAACCTATTGGAGAGAAATGATTTAATGATTGAGAAAACATTTCCAGTGATACCGTAGCTGGAAATCTTGTGAAGTAGACCCTTATGCCATACCTTATCGAAGGCCTTTGATATGTCAAAAGCAATTGCTCTGGAAAGGAAGCCTTTGTGAAGAGATTCACTAATCCTATGAGATATAACCGTTAGCACATCTGCTGTAGATCTTGCGGAAACCATATTGCATGTCACTAAGAAGGTTGTTTCTGCTGAGGTGATTGACTACTACTTTATTTAATATGGATTCCAACAACTTATTCATGACACACAGGAGACTTATTAGTCTGTACTGAGAGGGAGGTGACTTTTCACCTGAATTCTTAAATACAGGGCATACTGATGGAGGTTTTCCAGGGTGTTGGGAAGCACTTCTCCTTAAGACAATGCTTAAACAGTTTTGTAAGTATAGGGGCAAGTTCTGGTTAGAGGTTTTTCAGCACTATAACTGGAATGGCGTCAGGGGCATGTTGCTTTACTGGAATCAAGGTTCTAATTAGCTTGGCGACCTCACGCACAGATATTTGTATGTTGCATAGCATGTTGTCTGTTATAGGAGGAAATATGGGAGTTGATGGCCTTCGTCGCATAGGGTAGAATTAGCTGCAAAGTTCTTGGCAAATAGTCTGGCCTTGTCTGATGCTGACGAGATGACCTCAGGTCCATTGATGATGGTTGGGATAGAACGCACACTTCTGTTCAGGATCCTGTTTGCTATTTGCCAAAACTGGTGGGAACCAAGCCACTGCTCAGCTACTTTGGATTTAACGGACTGAGCATATAGCTCTCTTGCATTTTTTATTACTCTTTTACAGTTGTTGCTGGCAGTCCTGAAAGCAGCTTTAGTCTCAGTATATCTATTACGTTGGTAGCTATGGAAAAAGTGATTTCTGTGCGCGATAGCAGCAGCACATTCTGGGGAGAACCATGGCTGGCTGTTAGGTTTTTGTTGGAATTTTTTGGATATGCCTACAATTAACCATTCGGTGAGGTCTGATACTATAGAGGACCCATCCTTTTTAAACATGGAATGCAGAGGTAGATCAGATATGAATGTATGGAAGCTATCCCAGTAAGCCATAGAGTATCGATATACAGTACGGTGGAGAGGTATGTCTGAAAACTTATTACATTTCATTTTTATCTTAACTGCTACAACGGAGTGGTCGGAGGATCCCAGAGGAGATAAAACGGAACATGAACATAGCTCAGGGGAAGTTGTGAGGAAAAGGTTAGCGCTTGCATACTGACCGATAGTATCGGGCACACTGGTGGGTTTGTGAACAATCTGAGTGAGGTCATAGGTAGTGGCAAAAGCATGATGAAACCTCCCCTCGTCATCGGTCTTATTTGAGTGGGTCAGCCATTCAACATTATGGACATTGAAGTCACCGCAAATGTAAATGTTAGCCGCAGGATGAGCAGACAGGATGTGGTTAATTTTTGTCGGTTTTGTTTTTTGTCGGTTTTGTTTTTTGTCGGTTTTGTTTTTTGTCGGTTTTGTTTTTTGTCGGTTTTGTTTTTTGTCGGTTTTGTTTTTTGTCGGTTTTGTTTTTTGTCGGTTTTGTTTTTTGTCGGTTTTGTTTTTTGTCGGTTTTGTTTTTTGTCGGTTTTGTTTTTTGTCGGTTTTGTTTTTTGTCGGTTTTGTTTTTTGAATTCGTTCTTTTCATTTTTTTTATTTTCGTGCATTTTTTTTTTTTTTTTTTTTTTTTTTCTGTAAAAATCACTGATAGATATTCTTGTAACCAATGACCATAAATACCTTTGGATGATTTTTGACATCTTAGAA
This sequence comes from Euprymna scolopes, assembly GCF_053919585.1. Classification (NCBI taxonomy): domain Eukaryota; kingdom Metazoa; phylum Mollusca; class Cephalopoda; order Sepiida; family Sepiolidae; genus Euprymna; species Euprymna scolopes. The sequence continues at coordinate 82,955,137 of NC_136509.1, forward strand.
TTTTCCTTTCATTTAAAAATATTTTATTGATCAATCAGTATTGATTTTAAATGACAATCTAACCTTGTTTTCTTTGCCTGGCAATGTAGAATATTAGGAACGCAATCAAAATATTTACCAATTAATTAAGTTAGCGAATATTGTATCATTCAACAAATTTTGTTTTCAACTGTTTGATCGACTGCAAAGAAGAACGTATTGATTCATAAATGAAAATTCGATATTAAAAAAAAAATTGTGTGGGTATACTAATCTTGCTACTGCAAATTTTTAATCTTTTTGATCTTTTATATCAAGTCAGATTTTTTCCCCTGTTTCATCGACCTGATAACTTAAGATGATGTTCATCGATCGCTTGCGAAGATGACTGTAATCATACAATTGTTTTGTGGATTTGGAGATTGTTTGTTAGACTGATTTGGGCTCTGAAGTATTTCCCCGCATGTTGGACACTGATGGGAAAATTCTGTATCAGAGGTGCTCACTGCTCTGTCTTTCCTAATGTCACGTTTTTCTCTTGTGTTTTACATGGCACGCGGATTTAGCAATTATAGCCCTTTTGTGAGTTGCGGCATGCAAGGAACATCTGTATTGAGTTAGTTTTTCCCATGATTGTCCTTGAACCGTTTCCGCTGTCTACTTCCGAGTTCTTTTCCTTTAGACAGCTCGCTATAAAGTAGTTGTTTTGTGAACCTTGAATCAGATAATGGCTAAGTAAGTTACAGCACTAACTGAAAACATGAGTATGCCAACTTCAGATCCACAGAAATATTTCCACTCGAACCTGTGTAGCACAATGGATAAATTCAGCCGTAAAGTTACTCTTTCTGGAAATTGATTCAATCGTCATCTCGCGGGTGACACTCAAAATACAATTAGTTAGGACCTTTACTAAGTCATGACGACCGGAACGAGAGCATGTTATGCTCATGGATTAAATAAAGGGTTCTGTTTAAAATATCATGTAGATTCCTTGAGTTCAACAGAAAGGTTCCTGGAGTTTGATATAATAAACCTGAAGAAGGTCGGAGGTTACATGAACCAAAACATTGTGAAAATAACATTCAATATGAGAATAGTAGTCTGAATAATACGAATTCTTAATCGTTATCTCAAAGATTAAAAACAAAAATAATTTGCCTTTGAACGATGTTGAATATCCTTAACGTTCACTCTGCCTATTTTTCTTGTCACCTATTATTTTTTTTTGCATATAAACAAACTTGCAAAGACTTCACTTTTTAATTGTATGAGGAAAGAAAACAAAGATATGTGTATTCTGAGGATCATTCTATAAGTAAAGTCTAGGTTGTTTTTTTGTTTTTGTTTTTTTCAAATTTATGTTGAAGAGGTAAAAAGACTGGAGTGGTACCATTAAAACTAGCAACCTTTTGTGCTCCAGAATTTTATTTTATTTTTCTACATAGTCACCATCATTCTCACTGATTGAAAGATTCAATGGCGTATCTTCGCTTGTGATGCACATCCATGACAGATCGTTTCTTAGTCTCACACCGTCAATATATGTAACACAGATGAAACTTTCAAGTCATGAATGCCTAAATTCGGCCATAACTAGGGCTATGACAAGAGAATATTCTTTTCATTATTTTGACTCTCGAGTATAGTGATGTGGTTCTCGATTGATTAACTTTGTCTGTGTCGGATATATATTCAAGAATCAAAACAATGATAATATTCTCTTAGTAGGCCTGGTCATAGCAATGCTCTTAGTAGGCCTGGTCATAGCAATGCTCTTAGTAGGCCTGGTCATAGCAATGCTCTTAGTAGGCCTGGTCATAGCAATGCTCTTAGTAGGCCTGGTCATAGCAATGCTCTTAGTAGGCCTGGTCATAGCAATGCTCTTAGTAGGCCTGGTCATAGCAATGCTCTTAGTAGGCCTGGTCATAGCAATGCTCTTAGTAGGCCTGGTCATAGCAATGCTCTTAGTAGGCCTGGTCATAGCAATGCTCTTAGTAGGCCTGGTCATAGCAATGCTCTTAGTAGGCCTGGTCATAGCAATGCTCTTAGTAGGCCTGGTCATAGCAATGCTCTTAGTAGGCCTGGTCATAGCAATGCTCTTAGTAGGCCTGGTCATAGCAATGCTCTTAGTAGGCCTGGTCATAGCAATGCTCTTAGTAGGCCTGGTCATAGCAATGCTCTTAGTAGGCCTGCTCATAGCAATGCTCTTAGTAGGCCTGCTCATAGCAATGCTCTTAGTAGGCCTGCTCATAGCAATGCTATTTGCAATGCCTTCTGATGCATTTGGACAAAATAAAAAAAAGATAGGAAGCGTTACTTTTTGAACACTCCTCATATAAGAAACTACTAAATTGCCAAAGTTTTCTGTTTGTATTTTTTTTTCACCAATTTGGCTCTATTTTATTTTTCTTTCCGTCTCTGCTTTAGTTTTCTTTCTCTTTTCCTGTTTATTCTCTTTTTTTTTTCTTGCTCTCTCCATCACATTTTGTCTTGCTTTGCTCCTCCTCTCACCTCCACTCTCTCTTTGGTCATTTTATTTTGCCTTTTTTTATTTTATTTCACCAATGAATAACTTCCGTCTCTAAAACCTCTGGTGCCTACCAAATCAGCCTGTCCAAAGATACCGACTTCCTGACCTAAAATGCAGCAAACATTGATATATTTTTTTTTTTTTTTTAAAAACAAAACTCAATCCTGTTCTCCAAAGTCAAAAATGAAAGTTTTCCTCTACAAAACCACCAAACCAAACACCATGAATAAATATTTTTTGAAGATATAAAGAACTTGAAGCATAAAACCTTTTTCCAAAATGACTGAACACAAAAGGGGTTGATATGCCATAAACCGAAACAACCAAACCCCATGAATAAATAAAATGTAAAGGAAATAGTTCAAAACAGTTTTGGCAGCGTTTGATCCGCTTGCTGAAATGCTTATTCAGCAAAACCACCTTCAAAAGAATGTGCGCCTGTTATGGATGAAAAGAGAAGAGCTGAGTTGTTAGCATTTGTATTGCACCCCCACCCACCCATCCACCCACCAAGTCAGCATCACTATGTTAATCATAACTCTATCTTCTTTAACTGGCTAACATTTTCCTTTTTTTCCCCTGTAATGAATATGCCTGACTATAACACAACTGGTTGCAGGTATTTTTACATACCGTGCTACTTAGTTGAAATTCTGTGGCTGTTGTTGTTAGTGGTGGTGGTGGTGGTGGTGGGTTAAATGATGGGGATGGATAGCAGTTGTGCATGTGTTTTTGAGATGTGTGGACCAAGATAAGGCTGGTATATGTTTGGGCTTGTACTTTTGGTAGATAAATTGGCCCACCACAATTATTTTACAACACATTTACCATTTGTAGTAGCATGTTATTTATTTGCTTTTCCCTCACACACACACACACACACACACACACACACACACACACACACACACACTAGCAAGCCACCCAGCATTGCCCGGTCGTAAAATACGCTTAAATATGATATTTTGATTAATACAGATTTCATATTTACTATTATATTAAACCAAATATATAGTAATAGTTTAAAAAATTAGAAAAAAAAAAAAAAAAAAAATGACTAGTGCGCCACCACCAAGAATCGAAACCAAAACGTTTAGCTAATGATTTACTATTTCCTTTGATGTTAATGCCTGAGCTATGAAGACATGTTTGCTGCAAGGCTAAAAATTAAAACTTGAAGCTATAGCTATTATGTTATGCATGCATATTTGTAATACCGTCATTCGACCTTCACCTAGCAAATTCCAGTTCTTTAATTTTCATACTTTTTGCACAGATTTCCCCTGGCTAAAAGTTTCGCACGAGTTCAAATACCCAATATAGTAAGTTTCATGCCTGTAGACCAAAACCTGACAGAAGTTTGGTAGGCAAAATTTTTTCAACAAATATATATTTACACATACATAAAATATATATAGAAAGACGTTTGTGTTTACTATAACCTCATCACTGAATGCGCTTTAAGGTTACATGCCCAGGGCTGTTGCCTCTCATTCATATGAATAACATTAATGGATAACGCCAAACAATGAACATTTAAAACTAAGATCTTTCCCAGAAACTTGTAATTTATTATAAAAAAAATCTGTTGGCAATTTTGGTCGTGCGCTTGTGTGTGAGAGAGAGAGTTCCTTCCTCATAGGCTCAGCTGTTTCAGAACCTATCTTTTGCAAATTTTACACAAAGCTAATTTATATGTTTGGCGGTGTTCTTAGAAAATCGAAAACATCCGCTCTTAAAAATAGCTTTTCTCTCTTATAGATAAAAAGAATAATTTTAAATGGGTAATATTTTACCTTACACCGGCAAGGGTGATAATAAAATTTTAACAAATCATTTTTTGTTAGAGGGATTTATCATTATCTGGAGATATGGCCCAGTTGTAGAGCATTCGACTACAGATTGAATGATCCTGGGTGTAGCTCACCATTTTATATATATATATATATATATATGTGTGTGTATTTAGGATAAAAGTACTATTTTAAAATCACAAATTATTTCTTCGTTTTCATATTTTAAAACTAAACATTAATCAGAATTTACTTTTCCAGGGCATCCATTGTCAAGCCCAAACATCAGCTGACGTGATATTGTAAAGAAACGCAGACAGAATTTGATGAATGACATTATCATTTTTATTTATTCATTTTTTTTTTTTTTTTTTTTTTTTTTTTTTTTGCAAATTATTCCTAGTATATCTATGTCTGTCTGTCTGCCTGTCACCATATTTTCAAACTCTATCTCTTCAGAAACTAAGTCACAGAGTGGCGCTGGGAAGTAATCCAATCTACCAAATTTCCATTATTAACGATTATACCTATGGATTACTGTACACTCAATAACCCGTATCCTCGAGTGACCTCCAGGCCTTGATAAGTGGTGACTCGTATGTGGAAGGGGGGAAAAAAAAGCTTAGAACCAAATTTGGACTCCTTAGAGGTTAAAAAGCAAATCAAATTAGTTTCACAGGTCCAAATCTATATATCAAGTTCTAAGTCTGTAGACTAAAAATTGACAGAGGAATTTGGTAGACATACAAACAAGGTCATTTTAATATATATATATATATAATCATAGTAAAAACAAAACTGTAAAATAGAAGTTTACGATTAGTTTTTATTATTCGGCAGAATACTCCAAAACTGTTATAGGTAATCCTTAATCTGCGGAGTTTCAAAGAATGTTTATTCTTCTCATCAGAGGGAAAACTGTTAGCAAAATAATCAGATAGAAATGATAGATATTAGCATTTCTATGTATTTGCTGTTTAGTGCACAAGATGAAATAAAAATATTTTATGAGTTTTAGTCATAAAATATAAAAAATATAAGAATGAAATAAACAGTTCATGCGGAGAGTTCTTTCAGAAATATTTTGAGAAAAAAGTCAATTAGATGGATATAGGCATATATATTCAATTAGCACGCACACACACACACACACACACACACACACACACACACACACACACACACATAAAGTTTTTCAGTGTGCAGTTGAATTTTTATAGGATTTAAGGTGTTTGCTGAAACTGGCCATTCTGGTGTCTCTTGAAAATATTTCAATTGGTTTATTTTTATAATGAGATCCATCCATTGCAATGTCGATGCTAATAGTTTTTTCTAATATTTTTAGTAACTGTTGAAATTTAAATGTTAGAAAGGCTACTAACATTATTATAGTAAAGAAATTCATAATTGTTGATGTGTACTTCCTGCGGCCTAAAAGTCGCCAGATTTAGTGTGGTCAGAACATGATTAATAAATCGCAAGGAAAAAGAAAAATTACTGTAAAAATTCGTAAACTTAAGGATCACCAGAGGTCAAAAAAGTGCATAAAGTATATCTTTTAAATGTTTATTTTTACTGATTTTTTTTTATATTCAAAACTATGAAATTTGAGTAATCTCGACCAACTTTTTATTTTTATTTTTTTTTTGTTTTTTTTTTCAGTCTTTTTTCTAGTCTCTCTTTTTTTTCTATTTTTCTCTCTGTTTTTTCTATTTTTCTCTCTGTTTTTTCTATTTTTCTCTCTGTTTTTTCTATTTCTCTCTCTATTTTTCTATTTCTTTCTGTTTTTTCTATTTCTCTCTCTGTTTTTTTTCTATTTCTCTCTGTTTTTTTTTCTATTTCTCTCTCTCTCTCTCTTTTTTCTATTTCTCTCTCTCTCTCTCTTTTTTTTCTATTTCTCTCTCTCTTTTTTTTCTATTTCTCTCTCTTTTTTTTCTATTTCTCTCTCTCTTTTTTTTCTATTTCTCTCTCTCTTTTTTTTCTATTTCTCTCTCTCTTTTTTTTCTATTTCTCTCTCTCTTTTTTTTCTATTTCTCTCTCTCTTTTTTTCTATTTCTCTCTTTTTTTTTCTATTTCTCTCTCTCTTTTTTTTTCTATTTCTCTCTCTCTTTTTTTTCTATTTCTCTCTCTCTTTTTTTTCTATTTCTCTCTCTCTTTTTTTTCTATTTCTCTCTCTTTTTTTTCTATTTCTCTCTCTCTTTTTTTTCTATTTCTCTCTCTTTTTTTCTATTTCTCTCTCTCTCTCTTTTTTCTATTTCTCTCTCTCTCTTTTTTCTATTTCTCTCTCTCTCTTTTTTCTATTTCTCTCTCTCTCTTTTTTCTATTTCTCTCTCTCTCTTTTTTCTATTTCTCTCTCTCTCTTTTTTCTATTTCTCTCTCTCTCTTTTTTCTATTTCTCTCTCTCTTTTTTTCTATTTCTCTCTCTCTTTTTTTCTATTTCTCTCTCTCTTTTTTTCTATTTCTCTCTCTCTTTTTTTCTATTTCTCTCTCTTTTTTTCTATTTCTCTCTCTCTTTTTTTTCTATTTCTCTCTCTCTCTTTTTTTTCTATTTCTCTCTCTCTCTTTTTTTTCTATTTCTCTCTCTCTCTTTTTTTTCTATTTCTCTCTCTCTCTTTTTTTTCTATTTCTCTCACTCTTTTTTTTCTATTTCTCTCTCTCTTTTTTTTCTATTTCTCTCTCTCTTTTTTTTCTATTTCTCTCTCTCTTGATTTTCTATTTCTCTCTCTCTTTTTTTTCTATTTCTCTCTCTCTCTTTTTTCTATTTCTCTCTCTCTCTTTTTTCTATTTCTCTCTCTCTTTTTTTTCTATTTCTCTCTCTCTTTTTTTTCTATTTCTCTCTCTCTTTTTTTTCTATTTCTCTCTCTCTTTTTTTTCTATTTCTCTCTCTCTTTTTTTTCTATTTCTCTCTCTCTTTTTTTTCTATTTCTCTCTCTCTTTTTTTTCTATTTCTCTCTTTTTTTTCTATTTCTCTCTTTTTTTTCTATTTCTCTCTCTTTTTTTCTATTTCTCTCTCTTTTTTTTCTATTTCTCTCTCTTTTTTTCTATTTCTCTCTCTTTTTTTTTTCTATTTCTCTCTCTTTTTTTTTTCTATTTCTCTCTCTTTTTTTTCTATTTCTCTCTCTCTTTTTTTTCTATTTCTCTCTCTTTTTTTTCTATTTCTCTCTCTCTTTTTTTTCTATTTCTCTCTCTCTTTTTTTTCTATTTCTCTCTCTCTTTTTTTTCTATTTCTCTCTCTCTTTTTTTTCTATTTCTCTCTCTCTTTTTTTTCTATTTCTCTCTCTTTTTTTTCTATTTCTCTCTCTTTTTTTCTATTTCTCTCTCTCTTTTTTTTCTATTTCTCTCTCTCTTTTTTTTTCTATTTCTCTCTCTCTCTTTTTTCTATTTCTCTCTCTCTCTTTTTTCTATTTCTCTCTCTCTCTTTTTTCTATTTCTCTCTCTTTTTTCTATTTCTCTCTCTTTTTTCTATTTCTCTCTCTCTCTTTTTTCTATTTCTCTCTCTCTCTTTGTTCTATTTCTCTCTCTCTCTCTTTTTTCTATTTCTTTCTCTCTCTTTTTTCTATTTCTCTCTCTCTCTTTTTTCTATTTCTCTCTCTCTCTTTTTTCTATTTCTCTCTCTCTTTTTTCTATTTCTCTCTCTCTTTTTTCTATTTCTCTCTCTCTTTTTTCTATTTCTCTCTCTCTCTTTTTTCTATTTCTCTCTCTCTCTTTTTTCTATTTCTCTCTCTCTCTTTTTTCTATTTCTCTCTCTCTCTTTTTTCTATTTCTCTCTCTCTCTTTTTTCTATTTCTCTCTCTCTCTTTTTTCTATTTCTCTCTCTCTCTTTTTTCTATTTCTCTCTCTCTCTTTTTTCTATTTCTCTCTCTCTTTTTCTATTTCTCTCTTTCTCTTTTTTCTATTTCTCTCTCTCTCTTTTTTTCTATTTCTTTCTCTCTCTTTTTTTCTATTTCTTTCTCTCTCTTTTTTTCTATTTCTTTCTCTCTCTTTTTTTCTATTTCTTTCTCTCTCTTTTTTTCTATTTCTTTCTCTCTCTTTTTTTCTATTTCTTTCTCTCTCTTTTTTCTATTTCTTTCTCTCTCTTTTTTTCTATTTCTTTCTCTCTCTTTGTTTCTATTTCTTTCTCTCTTTTTTTTTCTATTTCTTTCTCTCTCTTTTTTTCTATTTCTTTCTCTCTCTTTTTTTCTATTTCTCTCTCTCTCTTTTTTTCTATTTCTCTCTCTCTCTTTTTTTTCTATTTCTCTCTCTCTCTTTTTTTCTATTTCTTTCTCTCTCTTTTTTTCTATTTCTTTCTCTGTCTTTTTTTCTATTTCTTTCTCTGTCTTTTTTTCTATTTCTTTCTCTGTCTTTTTTTCTATTTCTTTCTCTGTCTTTTTTTCTATTTCTTTCTCTGTCTTTTTTTCTATTTCTTTCTCTGTCTTTTTTTCTATTTCTTTCTCTGTCTTTTTTTCTATTTCTTTCTCTGTCTTTTTTTCTATTTCTTTCTCTGTCTTTTTTTCTATTTCTTTCTCTGTCTTTTTTTCTATTTCTTTCTCTGTCTTTTTTTCTATTTCTTTCTCTGTCTTTTTTTCTATTTCTTTCTCTGTCTTTTTTTCTATTTCTTTCTCTGTCTTTTTTTCTATTTCTTTCTCTGTCTTTTTTTCTATTTCTTTCTCTGTCTTTTTTTCTATTTCTTTCTCTGTCTTTTTTTCTATTTCTTTCTCTGTCTTTTTTTCTATTTCTTTCTCTGTCTTTTTTTCTATTTCTTTCTCTGTCTTTTTTTCTATTTCTTTCTCTGTCTTTTTTTCTATTTCTTTCTCTGTCTTTTTTTCTATTTCTTTCTCTGTCTTTTTTTCTATTTCTTTCTCTGTCTTTTTTTCTATTTCTTTCTCTGTCTTTTTTTCTATTTCTTTCTCTGTCTTTTTTTCTATTTCTTTCTCTGTCTTTTTTTCTATTTCTTTCTCTGTCTTTTTTTCTATTTCTTTCTCTGTCTTTTTTTCTATTTCTTTCTCTGTCTTTTTTTCTATTTCTTTCTCTGTCTTTTTTTCTATTTCTTTCTCTGTCTTTTTTTCTATTTCTCTCTCTGTCTTTTTTTCTATTTCTCTCTCTCTCTTTTTTTTTCTATTTCTCTCTCTCTCTTTTTTTTTCTATTTCTCTCTCTCTCTTTTTTTTTCTATTTCTCTCTCTCTCTTTTTTTTTCTATTTCTCTCTCTCTCTTTTTTTTTCTATTTCTCTCTCTCTCTTTTTTTTTTCTATTTCTCTCTCTCTCTTTTTTTTTTCTATTTCTCTCTCTCTCTTTTTTTTTCTATTTCTCTCTCTCTCTTTTTTTTCTATTTCTCTCTCTCTCTTTTTTTTCTATTTCTCTCTCTCTCTTTTTTTTCTATTTCTCTCTCTCTCTTTTTTTTCTATTTCTCTCTCTCTCTTTTTTTTTCTATTTCTCTCTGTTTTTTTTTTCTATTTCTCTCTCTGTTTTTTTTTCTATTTCTCTCTCTGTTTTTTTTTCTATTTCTCTCTCTGTTTTTTTTTCTATTTCTCTCTCTGTTTTTTTTTCTATTTCTCTCTCTGTTTTTTTTTCTATTTCTCTCTCTGTTTTTTTTTCTATTTCTCTCTCTGTTTTTTTTCTATTTCTCTCTTTATTTAATGTACCTATTTACTATGCCTCACACGGGACAGAGTTAGACACCAGGGTCGTTTTTTAACGTGGAGAAAAGGTACAAAAATAAAAATTGTCTCAGTCGTGAAGGATTTCTCCTCCACCGAAAGAGAACAAGAAATAGAAGTGCAGCATCTGAAGAACAGATACTACACTTTGATCTTGTCCCGAAGGAGTGAAGGACCTTCAAAACATTTTTAGCAATTATCTTTCTCAAATATTTTTTATTCAAATTAAATTCCCCAAATTATAATATTTTTATTGATATCTTAATATGACTACATAAATTTGAGGGCAATATAACCCTGGTCACGATATAACTCCAATTCAATGTTCAACAAGTAAACGACATATGTGTGTTGTTGATAGTAATTTACGAACGCCAGAACTTGAATAAAAAAAACAAAAAAAAAAACGCCGTAGACAAAGGCAACTAACGGAGCAAGGGAGATAACTAGCCCGTATTACTCTCCCTTTCTGTCATACAAGGCAGAGAATGGTGTTTTCTATTGTTGATTTGTTTAAAATTTTTTCGTTTTCCAAATACTTTGGCATTTCCTGCATAGATTGTATTTGCGTAACCTAGCTAGGCAATGTTATTTAGGCCATGAAGTAATAGTTGGAGATTAACGTGTGTGTACAGTTTCAGATTGCGGTTATCCTAACACGATATATATTTTGTTTTCTGGGGTGTGGGCACATCAAAATAAAGGTTTATTTTGTGTAGCTGAAGTACTCTGTCTATGCAGGAGTGCAGGAGTCTTCTCGGATTGTTGATATCGACTTGAAAAATGGGTAATAGTCTAAAGTTTAATTGAATTAAAAACAGAAATCAAGGAAAACCTTAATTATGTAAGCACCCATTAAGAACGAAAATCTATTTTAAAAAAAATGCAATAAATCGATTAAGTAGTTTTGTTTATTTTTGTAATTAAAAAAATAAAAAAATTGAGGCAGTGAGATCGTTGTCTTGATCCGCCATCTTCAAAATCTGTCACTGGTTATCTCTTCTTTTAACAACCTCTTTAGAAATAGAGATCAGTTTTGTAATGGTTTTACTATTAAAAAGTAAAAAAGCGATTTTCAATATATGTTTAAAAAAAAAATTGCTTGATCAATTTGTGAATTTTAGAATATGACATTTTAATTCAGTGATGATAGGTACATCATAAATGTACATCATTAAAATTTTCCAGTATTTTATTTTCTTTTTAATTGAGTTGTATCTCTGGTCTTGTTGCTAGTTTTTAATCTTATATAAAGACAGATGTACATGTGTGTGTGCGTTTGCAAATATTTAACTGATAAACTCTTAAACTACTGTTGAAACACATAACACTAAATTAACAGGAAAAAGTAATCATGCGTCACAGTTTATACTGAACAAAATCTTTGAATGGGTGAATAACGCATACAAAAATATGTTGGCAAGGTGAAATGCAAAATGTTCACTTCAGCTTGTAAACATATTTCTATTAATTTTGCGCATGCGCAAATTCATTCATAGTTTGAAGTTTTATTTTAAATCTTTCTTATCCATCTGTTGATAACGTCTACAGTAGGCAATGTGGTTGGAATGCTTAATGTTTTGGTTTCTGTTTTAGCTGATCTATTTTTTCTTTTTCTTTCTTTCTTTCTTTCTCTTTCTTTCTCTTTCTTTCTCTTTCTTTCTCTTTCTCTTTCTTTTTCTTTCTTTCTCTTTCTCTTTCTTTCTCTTTCTTTCTCTTTCTCTTTCTCTTTCTTTCTCTTTCTCTTTCTCTTTCTTTCTCTTTCATTTCTTTCTTTTTCTTTCTCTTTCATTTCTTTCTTTTTCTTTCTCTTTCATTTCTTTCTTTTTCTTTCTCTTTCATTTCTTTCTCTTTCATTTCTTTCTCTTTCTCTTTCTTTCTCTTTCTTTCTCTTTCTCTTTCTTTCTCTTTCTTTCTCTTTCTCTTTCTTTCTCTTTCTTTCTCTTTCTTTTTCTTTCTTTCTCTTTCTTTCTCTTTCTTTCTCTTTTTTCTTTCTTTTTTTCTTTCTTTTTCTTCTTTTTTTTCTTTTTCTTTTTTTCTTTTTCTTTTTACTTTTTCATTTCTTTTTTTTAATGTTTGGCATCAATATTATATATTAGGTACAATATAATATTCAATAGAGAATTAACTCTGTAATAATAAATACGAAATCTGAATTTAATATTTAAGCATATTTTATAACCGGGCAAGGCCAGACATCACCCTCCTATTGCCACTAGTATAACAGATAAAGATTGGTCAAATTTGAGAAACTAGTTAAAAACACTGAAACTAGAATTCACTTGAGATTAAATGTGTCCAATTTTGCTCTACTTTTTTTTTTCTTTTTAATCTTTAGTTTTAATTATTTTGATAAAAAAAATCTTTATTTTTATTTCAATTTTCAAAAAAAAAAAAAAAAATCTTGATTAATTCGTATGCTACTTTCAGATTGCTTGGATGGTTTTTGATTAAAAAGATTTTTTTTTTTAAATATTGTTTCATGGGAACAAAAAGTTGAGATTAATGTTGGTTGTTTTTACGTAATTGAGTATTTAGTTCTCTCCTATTGCAAGAAGTGTGTCACCAGGGTCGGGAGGTGGAATTGAGATGTCAGCGCACCCGAGAAGGGGCACTCTGACTTGCAAAATGTGCCTTGGTAGCCCCATTGGCATTCTCTGGTAAGTGCACCTCAGGCGATTAGCAGTAAACTAACCCCTTCTCAAAGAGAGAAGGCAAAGCCTGGGAGGGTGGACCTCCTAGAACTGCACAGGAACAACATTACACTGCAATCAACAGGGACTGGATAATTACAGGGATGGTCTAGTCTCTGCTGATTTTAGGGGCTAAGGATAAAAATCCAGAGCTGATTTTTACGTAGTGATGAGACAAATCCAAAATTATTACCATTTCTGTTCTAAATTTTTTATTTTTCTCTAAAATATTTAGCTATAACATTTTTTTTTTTAATAATTTTAATTAAAAGTCCATGGAATACGTACATATATTTTCATGAATGTAAAAAATACACTTTTGTGCGGTGATCTATATATTTGTCGGTAGTTTAGAATCACTAAATGGTTATATCATTTTATCATTAGTATCAGAAATGCAAAATTAAGTTTTCATTAAAGACAAAAAAAAAAAAAAAAAAAGAAACGAAGGAATCATTTTTGGCGTTTTGAATCTTAATTTCACTCATAGTTTAAATGAAAAATTGAGTTTTGTAACAAAAAAACAAAGAACATGATTACTGCAATCGTTTTTGCTATCGGAAAATAGCCATAAATATTTCTAATATACCCGTTTCTGATTAATCATCCTAACCTTAGTTTTATGGTATGTCAGCTATTCTTGATTCATTTTTTTGTCTAAACCTTACATGCTTTGTATACAAATGATTTGTACAATGTTTGACTTTCTAGCCATATATTTTGTTAATACGTGGGTCTCTGACTCTGTACTACCACTCTACTGTCAGAGTGGACCAGGGAATAGTGGTAACTAAGGGCTTGAAGTCATTCAGGCTTCCCATAGATCCCAGATTGGGGCCTCATCACTAGATCGTATTCATTTTATTTTATTTATTTTTTTTTTTTTTAATATAAAAACTATTTAAACAAAAAAAATTAACTCCCCCCCCCTCATTTCAAAGGCAGCTACTTAAAGTAAGGATACTAAAGAGTCAGCACATATTCAAACTTGGTTGTCAGCCCTCTCAAATTACCCCTCTTTCCTGCGCACACACATGCACACACACATCTGTGTATTAAGCACATATTCTACCCCACCCCCTAATATGCACGTCTCTTTGTATATATGCATACATTCTAAAAAAAAAAAAAAAAAAAAATTGCCACCCCACTCCTCTCTCCCCATCCTTGGTCATCTTTATATTTTTCCTCTTCTACTTGAAGCAACCCTATTAGATTTGTCGTCCAGGCTCTTAATGTTAGATGCCTTGGCGACAACACTGCTTCTGCCTATTATTTCCTGTCACTTACCATTTTTAACTTGGTTTTCTCCATAGATCACAAGTCTAGTACAATTAGTCACTTCTTGGTACCAGGAGGTGGGGAAGAAACGGAAACTGTCTTTTAGTGAACGTCAGGGTTGAACCTTGTTCTGCCGATGCTGGACAATAACGGAAACAGCCATCGCAACAACAACAATCCATCATCATCTTCATGATCAAATTTGACTGATAAATTTTTTCTTTTTTCTTTTTTGTCACCAGTTCAATCTCCAAGACACCAAAAGTAGCAATGGTACATTTGTCAACAACCAGAGGCTTAGTAAAGGTTCCGAGGAGAGTGCCCCCAGAGAAATCTTTTCGGGGGATATCATACAGTTTGGGGTCGAGGTAATGGAAAATAACCGAAGGGGTGAAAAAAGTAAGTATCCACACAGGTCTTTATTTTCACTTTTTTGTGTTTCAAAACGATTTCTCCGAACACTCTTTTTTATAAATGGCAATATTCCCCTGAAGTTGCTCGTCTGGATATATATTGCTGATCGGAAGGTATTTGTGAAAAAATAATCGCAAATATAGTAATGTTTACAACTTTTTTTTTTTGTCTTGAAAGAAAAGTTTAAACTAAAATTATTTCTTGTCCAGAAATACCCTTATATAAAAAAAAAAAAAACAAATTAAGAAAAATCTGTATGATGTACGTATCCATGACAAAACGAAAATATCATATTCCAAAAAGCATGTAAATTGATCAAGTAGTTTTATTTTTATAAAAAAAAGTATTAAATGATTAATGGGAATATTACGTTTGTTATTGAGTTCTCTCCCTTGTATTTATTTATCTTTTTTAAATAGAATGTTTTTAAAAATGGCGGACAAGATGGTCGCTCTTCTGTTACACATAAAATTTGATTTTCTTATTTAAAAATAAAATTACTTGATCAATTGACATGATTTTTGTGAATACATTTTCGTTTCGTCAAGGGTACATTCATCAAACAGATTTTTCTTTTACTTTTCATTTTTAATATATAGGAATTCTGGGTGCCTTGGAAGAAAGTTAAAAATCAAATTTGTAATCGGGTTAAGTAATGATAAAACTGTTATATTATTACAGACCGCTATAAAACAGCAAATTGATTTATTGTATCAAAACAAATTCGAATTATTAAAAAGAAAAATAAATAGTAAAAAAAATAAATTATTTTAAATCTTAAAAATCCCAATAAAAATGTTTGGTGCTTGTGGATTTTAGTTTTTGAGGAAAATTTTTTATTTTAGAGTTCCACTTAGAACAGTGGAAGACAATGTTTTCAAAGTTTTCCAATAATGACTGTTTAAAACTATTTATAAATTTTAGTGATTATTTTTATTACAAAAGTTTAATTTTATAAAAAAAGTTTAATTTCAGAAAAAAAAAAATACAAAGAATGCCTGTTGTAATTTGTTCTAAAATTTTAATTATTTTGTAAAACCTTAAAAAAATTTAAATAAATGTTCTGATAATTATTTATTAATTTTTTTTGTGTGTATGATTGTGTAATTTAGTGGGCTTGCTTTGCTTTTATCAAAAAGGTACTCAAAACTTTAACATGTTCGGATAAATTCTTGTTGTCTCCCCCTATGGAAATTTTCAAAAGTGAAAACAAAATAAATTGTCTTCAAACTAAAGTACCAAATAATTAAATGTTTAAACCTTTAGGTAGATTCTCCAATGAGATATTCCTTTATTTTTTTTTTTTTTGTTTTCTAAAAAAAAAAAAAAAAAAAATAGAAGCAAATTAGCTAAGTTTTTTTTCTTTACCTTATTCACATTTCTTAATGTTCAATTATTTTATAGACCTAACTGATAATTGTCCTTGGTGACCCCAGATTGAATGGAAGGTAAATGCAAATGGTGTCTTTAGATTCCTTGAACAAAAAAAAAGACTCATTCAAACTTATTTGAATGTTATGTAAAGGTATTGTTTTCTATAACATACAAACAAACATAATCATATATCAGGGTTTGTACAGACTTGAAAAATCCTTGACTTTTGATTTTTGCCTCGAAAAGGTCTTATTTTTATTATTTTCTTGAAAATGTGGAAAATGTCTTGAAAATTGTATTCTTTATGTCCAGTTAAAATTTGTGTTGAAATATTAAAAATACAATCAAAATACTATTAAATTATTTTGTTAGTATTAATAAAAATACCATTAAAATATTTTTTAAATATTAAGAATAAAGTCAGTTTTGTAATAGAGATTTATTTTTATCACAAAACTACCGGATTTAAATCACCGTCTATTTTTGTTTGCATTTATAATTTAATTTTTTGGCAGGTGGGAGCACAAGGGAAGCTAGTAGTAGGGGAGGGGCACCATTTAATAAAATTAACCCTCATTTCTAAAAAAAAAAAAAAAAAAAAATATACTTTCCTTGTGCAAACAGGATTATCCAATGGCAAATATAAAAGCATTTAAAACTACTTAGAAAAACATCAAAAATTGATGCAGGTAGATTACAAAGTAACTGTTATTGGTTATGGTAACATTAAGATCTAAGTGTAGTATCTGTTCTTCAGATGCTGCACTTTAATTTCTTGTTCTGTCAGTGGAGGAAAAATCCTTCACGACTGAGACAATTTTTATTTTTGTTCCTTGTCTCCACGTTAAAAAACGACCCTGGTGTCTAACTCTGTCCCGTGGGGAGGCATTGTAAATAGGAACATTATTTGTTGTATATTTGATGTTTTGTCATTTTTCTTTTTAAATTGCAGTGAATTATAAAAATAAACCTCAATTTTGTTGTGAAAACTTTAATTTTGTCTGAAGGCCTTAAAAAAAAACTTAGGAAAGCCTTGAAAAGTCCTTGAACATCTGTATGAACTCTGTGTGTCTGTATATCATATATATATATATATATATATATATATATATATATATATATATAAATTTTATTTATTTTGTATAAGCATTTATAAGTAGCTACACATTCATGAGCATGTTTCGGTCAGCCAGACGAGTAACTAGAGACCTCTTCAGGTGATGCTGCTTATACAAAAGTAGAGTCCATAATGTAAAACAAGGAGTATATCTTGCCCTACTTTTTTTGGGTATTGAGCACTTTTGTATGAATCTCATTAATTCATTGGTTACTTCATCTCTGGAAAATATTAACCTGGGATAATTATGATATATATTACTCATAAGTTTGCGGTTTTTGTGTATTGATATTCCTATTAAAAACCCTTTTTGTCTATTTCAAAAGAAAATACAATTTTGTTCATATATGGGTTGTGGAATTGCATTCACTAGCAAAAGATCTAGCTAATTTGCATATTCTTTTATTAATTCACTTGAATTAATTCCCTATTAGTTTTTTTTTTTTTTCCCCCCGGTTTTCTTATGGGATGATCATCTTTAGTTAACTATTATGTGTAATTATGTTTATGCAAATATTTTACATGATTTATACTTGCGTAATATTTACGTAAAAAGATAAACACAAACCTCTTTCTATATATATTTATGTATGCATATGTTTAAAAAATTTTGCCTACCAAACTCCTGTGTCGGTTTTTAGTCTACAGACCTGAAACTTGATATATAGGGTATTCAAAAAACTCATGCAAAACTTTATATTTAGGTTTTTACCAGGGAAAATAGATGCGAAAGTGAAAATTAAAAAAAAAAAAATTAAATTTGCCAGGTAAATGTTGAACGACGACATTACGAATATGCATGCATAACATAATAGCTATTGATTCATGATTTTCATGTAGTTTTTAACCAAAGATATGAGCGTTTCAATATTCAATTTGGCGATGAGTATAGATATTTCCATATATAGATATATCACTTTTTGGGCAATTTTAAAAATTAGAAATCTCTGCAACTACTGATCAGAAGTTAACAAATGAAGGCTCGTGGGAAAGGTAATGACCTAAATTGTGTAGTGGGCTATGTGACATTTGCCCTTAAGATTACACATTACTATTTCAAGGAGTAGAGGATCACTTTTCTATATTAATTTAACGCAAAATGAGCACCCACTTTATGGCCACCCTGGCTATAAAGTAGATGTTAATTTTATGTTAAATTAATATAGAAAAGTGATCCCCCACTTCATAATTTCTTCATATTTTGGAAACTACTCGTTTCCTGGGATTTTTACTGATATTTTCATTTTCAGCACCCTAAAAAAACTTTCATAGACGTAATTTTAAAGGATTTTTTGTGGGTCGAAAGATACTGCACAGTTATTCATACTTCAATCATAGTCATTTGTTTTCCTAGTTTTGCATATTAATTACAAAATATCTGATATTTCCCCCAAACCTCTGGTCTTGATGGAGGAGAGACTAAAACTTGTTGCTATGGTTTCAAATGATCTGAAATAACAGCAAGGTGAGACTTTATTCCAAATATTTTTCATATATCTTATCTCCCCTCTTTGGTTTTAATACATATAGGAAATTTTAGTGTATAAGGATTATTTGATACTCGAGATATTCATAATTATACCCTTTTTCCAAATGAGGGCAGATATAACATGAGAAATATTTGGAATCAAGTCTCCCCTTGCTGTTATTTCAGATCATTTGAAACCAGAGCAGCAAGTTTTTTGTCTCCCCCTCCATCAAGGCCAGAGATTTTGGGGAAATGTGTGTGTGTGTCTGTTTTAACATGGCAAGCAATTTTCATTTTAGTTTATATACTAGCAGTTCAGCCTGGCTGTGCTCGGGCCCTATGTACTGTTCATAAGTTATGAACAGTACATAGGGGCCAGGCAATACCAAGCAAAAAAGGAATATTAAAATAAACATGCATAAATGTAGAAATAAAATTTTAAGATAATTGGAAAAACAAATAAGGAAAAAACGTGAAATTAAGACAAAAATAAATAATAGATAAATAAAAAATGAATAAAAAATAAAAATACGAAAGTATGGGTTAAAACAAAACTATCTCCGCATAACACCAAAGATGGCGGAAGTGTGGAAGCATGGCTTTGGAATTCTTTTTACCTGAATACCATGTTTATCATGTAAAAAATATACTTTCTGTTAAAATCTAATGGAAAAATCATCTGAAGAAGTTGGTGGCGACAGGATGTTTTTATGGACACATAAATCGTAAAATTGCCTTCTCACTAACGAAACAGCGGTAATGAAAAAAATCCAGGAAAAAATAAACAAAAGTTATAAAAAAGAAAAAGTAAGTCTTTGAATTTCAACAAAGTTTTTGCACTATATATATATATATATATATATATATATATAAAAACGTTTCTCATGTCTTGGTAACCTACATCTAAAATTTCAAGTGTTTAGACCCAACCTTGGCGGAGGAGTTTGGTAGAGTCTGCAAAGGTCAACTCTTTCAACTTTTACCTCTTGGCAGCCAAATTTTCACCTAAAAACTTGATTTAAAAAGCTTGCTGCATGTCTAAATACCTTTTATGTTAAATTTCAAATGTTTAGACACAAAATTGGCTTAATAGTTTGCTTGAGACTGCAAAGGTCAAGTCTTTCGTGCTTTGACCCCTTGGCAGCCAAATTTTTGGCCAAAAAACTATTAAAAAGGTTGCCCTATGTCTAAATACACTTTATGTAAAATTTCAAATGTTTAGACCAAAATTTGGTTGAGAGGTCAAATTTTTAAAAACTTTGACCCCAATTATGACCTCCACATAGATTGTATGATGTGGCTCTGAGTGTTCTTGTTTTGGTCATTATTCAAGCACTTTAGAGCTCTTTGGTCGTCATCAGCAATAGGTATTTTAGGAAGAGGCTTTGTTTGTTTATTCACACACACACACACACACACACACACACACACACACACACACACACACACACACACACATAGTGTTCAGACGATTAATCAAAATCGGGAATCAAAAATTGGAACTTTTGAGAGTATTGTTATCAGAAAATTTTATGCCAATTTTCCAATGCCAAAAACGATTTTTTCATTGTCTTTTTTATTTAATTTTGTTTAAAACAAAATCTTCCATTGTTAATTGTTAAAAAAATAATAAATATTTATTGATTGATTTTAAACAACCAGTAAAAATAAAAATCTATAGACCCCCCTCCTATATTTGAGAGAATATTTGCATATTTAATATGTATTTTTATGGTAATCAGGAAAAAATAACAACTCTGTAGTTAAAGATTTATAAAGAATCTGTAATTACTTTTATTTAATATTATAAAACATTATAACCAAACCAAACGAAATAAATATCTGAAGATGTAAAGAACTTGATACGTAAAAACTTTTACCAAAATTACAAGATTTGGCATTAAATAGTCTGCAAAAGGTTGATGTGCTGTAAAACAAGACGATGCAACCTCATACTATGAATTGGAGGGAGGAGTGCATGGCTTCCAAGCACCATCACTTCACGAAGGTGGAAGTAATGTGTTTACCTTACTTGAGCAATGACTACGTTGATGTATAAATAACTTGCTACCTGTTAGTGGTCTGCCTTCAAAATAAACAGAATAGTCTTGGGAGCCTTCGTTTGCTCATTTTATGAGGTGTGAATACAATGTTATCTTTACGAATGAAATTCAACTCTCAGATGAAGGACTGCTTTCTACTGCACTCGTGCGTTTTTTTTTGTTTTTTTTTCTCCTTCCAATTCTCTTATTTACTTTGGTTTCCTAGATTACATTTTTTAAAATCAAGTACTCACAAAAGAGACCACATGAAGGTCGCCAACATCCATAGTGAAAGTAATGCTAGTGATCTGGCAAGATTTGAACATCCAAAAACGGTTGTTACATGTGTCCATATTCTTACCACCACCTTCCATAATTTACTAAAAACTTTATGAAAATTATACAAATTGGTAAAAGTTGAGTAAAAAAAATTTAAAAAAATGAAAAAAAAAAAATGAAAAAAAATACCCATTATTGACAAAAATGGAAAATAGTGGTTCAGAGTTGGTTGGAAGCAGAATTTAATGGCTTCACTTGCATACCAAGAGGTGCTGAGTAAAAAGAGTAAATTAAAGATTGTCTTTTACAGTGTGATTTGCTAATTTGTATTGAACTATGTAGCACAACATTACTTTCTGAGTATTTATTAATACTTATTAATTTCAAATTTGTCAATTCTATATCTAAAATACAATGGACACTATTTTCATAGAAATGTTAAATTTGTATTTGTTGCATGTTATTGTATGTTAACTTTGGTCAAAGTTATCTGTTCCTACCTTCATCGGATTATTTTGATTACCAGTACTGCTGACACAAAACCTATCTAAGAACACAGTTGTGCATTTTTTTTTTCTTTTATTGATATCATCATGCTTACTTTTTAAAATTTTTTTCTTCCGATTCTGTTATTGAATTTGGTTTCTCAGATTACATTTTTTAGAATCTGGTACTTGCAGAAGGAATCGTGTGAAGGTTGCCAACATCCATAGTGAAAGTAGGGTTAATGATCTGACAAGATTCGAACATTCAAAAAGTTACATATATCCATTTCCTTACGACCATCTGCCATAATTTATTAAGAACTTTATAAAAATTATGAAAATTGGTAAAAGTTAAGTAAAACAAAAAAACAATACCCATTATTGACAAAAATGGAACAGGGTGGTTGAGAGTTGGTTGGAAGCGCTTCTGGGCTTGACCGTTACTCCTGATCTTAAATGGAACATGTACATCAAATCTGTTGCCAAGGCCGCTGGAAAAATGGTGGGATCTTTCTATCGATCCAGTAGATATCTCACTGCTGTTTCAATTCTCTATCTATATAAGAGCCAGGTACGTCCAAGGATGGAATACTGTTGCCACATCTGGACAGGAGCTGCTAGAAAGGACTTGTCCTGCCTTGATAGAGTTCAAAATAGACTTTGTAGCCTTGTAGATGTCCTTTTCTCTTCCCTGCAACCTCTATCTCACAGAAGAGATGTTGCGAGTTTGTCTCTGATGTATCGTTACTTTCATGGAAAGTGTTCGACTGAGCTTAAGTCTATGGTCCCCCCTTGCCAAACTTTCACAAGAAACACTCGTCTAGCTGAAAACACTATCAATAGTTCCCTCCCCCCACTCTTTATCTGTGCCTAAACCTAAACGTAGATTCCATGAACAAAGCTTCTTTCTTGGAACTGCACGCCTGTGAAAATTGTCTTCCGTTTTCCTGCTTTCCAGCTGACTACAATATGGTTGTGTTCAAGTCTAACGTAAATAAGTTCTTGATGAGCCGTTCCATATAAGTTAGCAAATTTACTGAATTTTCATTACTAATGATTACTATATTGTCCAATTTCTACTGTACACTCTTTAACCCTTATCCTTGAGTGGCCTCTTGGCCTTGATAATATGGGGATTCCTGTGTAAAAAAAAAAAAAAAGAAAAAAAAAAGCAGGATTTTTATGGCTTCACTTGCAGATATAATCTGTATAATATTTTGCATGTTCCTTCTTTAGTCTGTATATTACGTTTTTGGAAGAGATCAAATATAATATTTAAAAGCCAAACTGCTTAAAAAAAATTACCAAATTCATGAAATCTGGCAATCCTGAACAAGAATATAAGTTACCTCCTTTTATGTAGTGTTGTTTTTGAATATCATAATACATGATTATTATCGTATTGGTGTGAGAAAGGAACTCGTAATTTTTGACATATAGCAGTTTGTCATCGAAGAAAGAAGTCAGCGAAACTTTATGTAAGGGGAACATGAGAAAGAAAGAGGGCAAAAAAAAAAAATCATTGTATGCCAAGAGGTGCTGGACTAAAGAAGTAAATTAAAGCTTGTCTCTTACAATGTAATTTGCTTATTTGTATTGAACTATGTAGCACAATATTACTGTCTGAGTATTTATTAATACTTATTTCTATCCAAAAAAAAACTAATTTTAGTGTTATCCAGAAAAATATTAGCTTTATCAAAATATATCTATTGATTAAATCTATTTCTCATTCTGTGAAATTTCCAGGAGTTTTGCTAGATTTTAATATTTTATCTATATATTTCTGTTAGTTTGCCCCTCTGTTTCATTTTTTCTTGGAAACTATTTTGCTAAATTTTGTATGAACCTTTGTGATAAGGTGCAATGAACTAAGTATTATGGTACCTGTTCGATGAACAATTAGAGGGTGAAAATTCAAATATCTTTGATTTTTTTTATGAAATTTTAACAATAGATTTTAGATATCAATTAATAAATATTCCCCAAATTTCAGTCCATTGCGAATATTTCAAGAGAGTATTTGTGCACAACCACCCACTTGAAAATTAAAATATTTCAGATTTACATTAAATAGGATTCGTAATCATGAGATACTAATTAAGCAAGATTCCTTGAATTTTCTTTTCTTCTAAAGACCTTAGATTTTAATCATTTTCTCGAATGAAAATAGATTTTGATGAGAATTAAAATAAGTATTCTAGACGTAAGGTTTAATAACACATCTTAATTTTAATCTTTATAAGGAGTAATAAAATTGGTGCAAAAATGTTATATTCAGGAAATTGATTTTACCCACTGATACAGGTAATCTTCTAGTGTGTGTGTATATATATATATATATATATATATATATATATATATATATATATATAAAAGCACACAATGGTCTTCATTATCATGTGGAGGATACTAAGTGTTCTAAATCTGATCATTATCTGGCCTTGGACCGATTCTAGCATATCTGATACTATACTGCATCCTTTGGGATATGTGTATTTATCTTCCCTTTGTGCTGGATATGCAAAAGTTTTTTTTTTTTTTCTCTCTCTCTATTGGATATATTGTCGTTTTTATATACTTAACAATTACGTTTCTACTCTAAAAATTATGAGTGTTTTAATAATAAAAAAATAAGTGACCCCTTAATATTGTCTGGGTTAAGAACGTTTTTGAAGATTAGTCATAAGAATAAAGGTCAATTTTGTGTTAAGTACCTCATTTAAAGATGAAAGACAGGTTCATATCTGAAACTGTTTGTAAAGTCAGACAAAGAAGGAGTCTTTACTTGCATGCCTCCCTACCAATTATACTAAAAAAAAACAAAAAAAAAAAAAAAAACTCTCGAAATAATATGCCCACATTACATACTCTGTTGCCTAAAATATATATTCCATAATTCATAAGTTCAATAGCTAGGCCTGGTGCTACCAGATAAGGCTCTCTGAAGATACTGGCTTCCTGACATAAAATGCAGCAAAAATTAATGTTGCGTTTTTTTTTTTTTCTATTTGCAAAACTCAATCATGCTATGCAAAACTAAAACAATTTAACCCTTTCTTTGTCATTCTTTCTTTCTACTCCAATGGGGCCTGACAGTTTACCATGGTTGGCTACCTGTGATATCATGTCAGGATGGTATTGTGGTTTCTGGGCAGTTTATGACCCGGAGGTCCGGGGGGGGGTGGATATGTCCGATTTCACTTTGGCTCTTACTTGTGGTAGGAGAGACCCAATCCAATCAATCATCTGGTCATGTTAAGAGCCATCATATAAAACCCACTCCAACTCAAAACAACTGATATATCCATTGCACCCCTCTCTAAAAAATATGGAAACCAGTGTCTGAGGGTCAATTGCATATAGTGAAAAAATTAAAAAAAAAAAAAAAAAAAAAAAAGTAACTATACAAAACAATCAAACCATAAACCATGAATAAATATTTGAAGATAAAAAGCTTAAACAAAAAATAATTTTTTACCAAAATGATTTGTTTTGGCATTAAATCTTTTCAAAAGAGTTGATATAAAATCAAAATCAAACAAAATCTATAGCTAGGTTTTTTTTTACCAAACACTGCCCTGTTATTGACATTCATGCATGTAAAAGTTTGTTAATATAACTCAAAGTATGATGTTCATTGGCTGATAGGAAAGGCGCGGTGGATACTAGAAAGCTGATTGGCTAACTAAAATCTCAATAGAAGGTGCGTATATGAAAACGACAGACAACCACAAAATTCGCGCATAAGCCTGAAGACTCCTAGAGTGGATGAAATACGGAATATTCAGTGTAGCTTAATCGCCATATATATTTTATAACTTACTAACTAGCTCATTCTACGTATTGAGCACTTTTGAAGTAAATACTTTAAGTTTATGCATAAATTTATACTTTCGTATATTAATTTTATGTGAGTAAATGAAGTAGTTATATATATATATATATACACACACACACACACACACACCAAACTTTATTAATTCAGTAGAATCTTGGGAGACGGCATTAATCCCTCCGGGATTGATGAAATTGCTGTATGATGGGGCCTAAGCCAAATTTTATGCAGTACATAATAAAAATTAGTAACAAAATACAGTATATAATCAAATAACATTAAAATAACACCGTAAGACAGGGCAAATACCGTAACCAGAGGCTGAAAAAACATATTCCACATCGTAATCTAAAAAAAATGTATCCTGGGGCCACTGTGTCTTGGGATTCTACTGTATAGATACTGTAATTATTACTCTTACCTAAAGAGACTAATATTTCATCCTTTCGGAGATCATTAGTGCAGCGAGTCACTATTGCTGCTGGTCAGGAGATTTAAACTTGGCCACGAAGCAATCTCTGATTCCATTAGCAAAGAACAAACCACTCGGCCAACGTCAGCTGCGGTGCGAAATACAGTTGAAATGAACATTTCTATAAAGCGTTTATGTCATTCAAGACTGCTGAGAGGGATCATATGATTTTACCATGACGAGAATATCTTTCCTGGGATGGGTAAAGTTTATTTCCCCAAAACTGAAGTTTTGCATCACATTTATGTCCCTTTTCCTAGATTAAAATGGAGATATAATTCTATGCATGGCGTTTCTGAATTTTTGAGATGAGGATTGGTTATTTGTATTATTCATCGGACTACTGTTCTCATCTTGAGTGTGATTTTCACAACGTTTCGGCCGATATAACCTCTGGCCTTCTTTACGCATATCTTATCGAACTCGGGAATGTTTCTGTCAAACTCTGAAATTTCGACAGAATTTTGAGTGGAACCCTTTATTTACTTCACAGGGGTAGCGTGCTCTTTTTCCGTCAGCCATGACTGGATAGAGGTGCGAATTACTTAGGACCTCTATCTAGTCATGGCTCCGTGAAAGGGTTCCGCTCACATTCCTGAGTTCGACAAGATACGCCTGAAGAAGGTCGGAGATTATGTCGACCGAACCGTTGTGAAAATCTCACTTAAGATGAGATCAGTAGTTCGAAGAATTATATTACAATTCTACTAAACTTTGCTTCTAGAATCTTGATTCCAATTTTGATTCAAAGATCGTTCTATGTTTATGTCAGTTAATCATTCTGTCATGTCAGTTTAAAATAAAACTTTCATTGCTAAAGAGCACAAATTAAATTAGTTCATTCTTTTCTTTCCTGTTCTATCTACATCTTTGTCTGAAACATTAATTCTTAACACCTGTCTTTACAAACAGGTGTCGTGATGTGACCATACCTGTATGGCAGGTTCTTCATACATATCCTATATTGGTCAAGTAATGAACATGTCTATTTTTTGTATGCTATTTCTGTAAAATGTTGGGAAATATCTGACTTATGAGAACTGTGGTTTGTGATGAGTTAATAAAATGAAGTGTCTTACCTGATTTAATTCGTGACTGACTTTATTATAATCATTTTTTTGTTTTTATTTAGTTTGTTATTGTGTCAACTATTTCTTTTCCTTCTCCTTCTCTTTTTTTCTTTTTCTTTTCATTCTCTTTTCTTTTTAGTCTCCCATTTTCCTTTTTTTCTCATTTTTCTTTCTCTTTTTCTGTCTATTTTTCTTTTTCTGTCTATTTTTCTCTTTTCCTTCTTCTCTCTAGTTTTTCATTCCCTTTTTCCTTTTTTCCTTTCCTTTTTCTCTTTTTTCTCTCCTGTTTTCTTGTTTCTCAAGTTTTACTCTTTCTCTCCCCTTTCCCTCATTCTCTTACCCTTTTTCTTTTTTTCTCTCTGCCATTTTTTCTCTCCATCTTTGTCTCTTTTCGTTTCTTTTCCCTTTTTATATTTTTATTTTTCTCTCTTATTTTCTTTCACCTTTCTCTCAGTTCCTTCTCTCTCCTCTGTTCTACCTCTCTCTCCTCTGTTCTACCTCTCTCTCCTCTGTTCTACCTCTCTCTCCTCTGTTCTACCTCTCTCTCCTCTGTTCTACTCTCTCTCCTCTGTTCTACCTCTCTCTCCTCTGTTCTACCTCTCTCTCCTCTGTTCTACCTCTCTGTTCTACCTCTCTCTCCTCTGTTCTACCTCTCTCTCCTCTGTTCTACCTCTCTCTCCTCTGTTCTACCTCTCTCTCCTCTGTTCTACCTCTCTCTCCTCTGTTCTACCTCTCTCTCCTCTGTTCTACCTCTCTCTCCTCTGTTCTACCTCTCTCTCCCCTGTTCTACCTCTCTCTCCCCTGTTCTACCTCTCTCTCCCCTGTTCTACCTCTCTCTCCCCTGTTCTACCTCTCTCTCCCCTGTTCTACCTCTCTCTCCCCTGTTCTACCTCTCTCTCCCCTGTTCTACCTCTCTCTCCCCTGTTCTACCTCTCTCTCCCCTGTTCTACCTCTCTCTCCCCTGTTCTACCTCTCTCTCCCCTGTTCTACCTCTCTCTCCCCTGTTCTACCTCTCTCTCCCCTGTTCTACCTCTCTCTCCTCTGTTCTACCTCTCTCTCCTCTGTTCTACCTCTCTCTCCTCTGTTCTACCTCTCTCTCCTCTGTTCTACCTCTCTCTCCTCTGTTCTACCTCTCTCTCCTCTGTTCTACCTCTCTCTCCTCTGTTCTACCTCTTCTCCTCTGTTCTACCTCTCTCTCTCCTCTGTTCTCTCTCTCTCTCTCTCGTCTCTCTTCTCTCTCTCTCTCTCCTCTGTTCTCTCTCTCTCTCTCCTCTGTTCTCTCTCTCTCTCCTCTGTTCTCTCTCTCTCTCCTCTGTTCTCTCTCT